>NC_090438.1:841159205-841784205 GCF_031143425.1 Pleurodeles waltl
CACAATATGGTCTATTTTATCAGTCAGTCAACCAGTTCTGGTGTTTCAGCCAACTACCCTAAGCGGAATGGTATGTAGAAGGAAATACTCATAATGGGAAAAGTGAAACTGCATGCTACAGCATGCACTGTGGTCTCAAGTAACAACTGTTGCATTAATACTTGCAAGCAGAACATGGACCAGAGCAGTGACACCAAAACTGTAACTGCAGCAGGAACCACAATATTGACCATAGCTGCCACCACAACAGGGACAACAGTAATGACCACACCAGTGATGACAAAAAAGAAAACAGATGCTAGCACAACAGGGACTACACTTAAACTGTCAAAACAGTATGGGCCACAGCAGCAATTACCCCTCTAAATTTAAGAGGGATGCCAGCAGAAAACAATTGTGCTACTACAACAGAGAGAACATCATCAGCAACTACCTAATAACACAAACAATAGCAGTGACAACAGCTGCCACCACAGAAGGACCATCAACCACAATAGCTGCCAACAAGGTAGGGATAACTACAGTGCCCACAGTTGTCACTACTTAAAAGCAAAAAAAAAGTGTTGAGTTGATTACTTGAATTAATTTCACCCACTGGTAATAACTTTGGACTAGTCCAGTCCATTGTTTTTCACTACTGTGCCACTGCAGACAAGGACATACCATATGTAAATCAGCCATTGTTCTACTCCAATGGGAGTTGTCCAGCCCAAACTGCAATGGAAACACAAGCAGCCCTAGACCAGTTCGGCCTGTTGTCCTTATCACTGAGGGGCAGTTTGAGCAATTGTCAGAGTGCCCATAGAGCATATGTCTTGGTAAGTCTTTATACATTGGACGTTGGAAACAAATAAGCAGGTTGGTGTTGCTTTAATGTGTGGGCATATGTAAATACAGATATACATAAATATGCACACACTATTCGAGGCTCATCTCTGTGCATCCAGACTCTTCCTGTGATCCCTACGACCATGCCTGTATTTTTATTCCCCATGCTTGCTGAGCCATACAACTGGTTGCACTGTAACATGGTACTGTGCTGATTTGTGATTGCCTGTCTTTCCTTACACTTCCACATTAAGCCAAAACTGTGTCTTTGCCAATGCTCGTTCTAGCATGGGTTTGGGCCATAGTCCCATCATGCTTAGAGCTATTGGCTAACAAACAGAGTGCTGATGGTTACCTCTATTTCATAGGGCCAGAACACATTTATTTCCAACAGGAATTTCCCCAGTGGGAAGGAACCTTTGGTGACCGTTTTGGGGGTCTAGAGCCTTTGTTGCAGGAGCAGCTCCTTTGCAATGCAATGGCGAAGGAGCATCCCCTCCCCCTCAAGCTAAAAGCAAGCAGCTAAAAAATAAAACAATATTATACTATTGTTTTATTTCTCAGTTGATGGCTAAGCCAGTAGGCGCAGGAAGGGGCCGGGCTGGTCCATAGGATGAGGGTAAAGACTTAGTGGAGTCAGTGCACTTAAGTGTGCATGTTAGTCTGGCTGGTTGTCTCAGGCCGGCCAAACTGACATGCACACTTAGGTTTCTCTAACTCGGCTGTGTTGCACAGCCTGGTTGGAGATACTGCACAGACTCCCATGCAGTGTCTGAGCAGCAGAACAAGCCGCTCAGACCAATCCTGGTGCTGCTCTCATGCTAGCCTTAGCATGAGAACAGCACCAGGATTGCATGGGGAGCCTGTGCTGGTGTCCCAGGGACAGCTGGTAGACCAGGCACCAGGAGAGAAGAGGAGCAAAGCGGCAGCATCAGAAAGGTAAGGTTTTTTTAATTTTTTTTTTTATTTCCCCTGTTCCACACACCTCCTTCCCCCTTCCATCTGCGAGTCCCGCCACTTCCTATGAGATTTATGGCGACCACCGCTGCTCTGTTGGCACCTGTGCCACTTCAGGAGAGAGAGAGAGAGGAAAGAAAGAAAGAGGAGAGAGATGAGAGAGCGAGGAGAAGGGGAGTAGGGTTGGTTGAACCTTTATGCCAAGGCTGTTTTTGTTTCCTAGTATTTTTAGTATTTTATTTTTAATCTTACCATTTTGAGCACCTGAAAAAATCCTTCCCCGCCCACATCCGGACGTGCTGCTGCATACCACAATAACTTACAGAACCGCAAGTAGTTCGATCGAGTCGTGCTTCTGTTTTGAGTGGTGGCTTTCAAACGCTGTAGTTGATGGTAGAAATGTCCCGGATGGCTTAGTGGTGAAAGAACAGGCCTGATGTATGTCTCCTATACGTGTCATTGCTGCGGCGGAAAGCACTTACAGCTGTACTCTGGTGACCCAGAAAGCTAGCAGCTCATGAAAGTCGAGAGCCTGAGCTGTTCAAAGGCCCCACACGGGAGGCAGCGTCTTTGAACTGTGCTAACACCACCACTTACCTAAAGGCGGAAAGCAGAACGCTGCACACATGCATAATTAAACAAAAACACTATCAATAGACTCTCGGTGCGTGTGCCCAAAGAAGGAAGCGCTGCTTTGCTTTTGCTTGTGGTCTCTGCTGTTTGTTTTGTGCTTGAAGCATCATAAAGCGTATTTGTTTTTAGCACTTTAAGGCCAAAGCATCTGTCTGCTCCTACAAGCAGATCAACGTCCGATTCGGTCATGAAGCAACACTGAATGTTCTCCTAACTATATTTTTTTAATACGTGCTCAGATTTAAATTTATAGATACCTTGACCCTGGCTACAAAGAGCCTGTGTGTGTTTAGGAAGCTATTTAAAAATGTGTAAGAACCAAATCCCCTTTATCTATTCCACCCCATCCCAGTATTTTGTTTCCTTTTCATTTCTGAGACATCAGACCACACAAGCAGTTTAAAGCGCCTCCTTAGCCTCTCGAGCGAGGTCTCCTTTCAGGTGAATGGAGAGGTACAAGTGCTGAGCGGTCCTCTTCGTGTGGTAAGCAGGAAAGTGCGTATCGCGTGTGCTCCACAGGTTTCGTCAGTGCATCTTACAAAGGCCTGTGTGAGGCGGCAGGTAGAAAGAGTATATTCCGAGCCAGAGGATTTGAGTTTCAAGCCTCATCTTCCATTTAGTGCAGGTGAGAGCAGCCTTGCACCCAGTTGTGCGAGAGGGAGTCGAGGAGCAGAGGTGAGGTGTCTGGCTGGGCCGATCTACAATATGTCCCTTTTATGCCTATTGCTCCATTAGCAACTGTCCTTGTTCAGTAGAAAAAAAGCTTAATTGATGGTCCGAGGCACAATTCAAGCAAGGAAAGCATTCAACTACCACTGTCTGAAATTCCAACTTCCAACTTTTACAGTGGTGCAAGTGGCAGGGGCACTGCAAGGGGACCACCGATCCTTGGATGGGGGGGGGGGGGGAGGTTCCAACCGTCCAGGGGGACCAATTTAGCCCAAGATCAATGCATATTTGCGAGATATCAAGAGTAAGGGGGGATTTTGACATTCTGCTGGGGGACCCCATCATTTGGGTTATGCCAGAGAGCTTTGTGGTAGGGGTTGCACATACAGAGAAAGTGTGGCTCAATTACTGAACAAATAGAGGGTGGGAGGGAGCTTATATTTATACTGTGGGGTTGTGGTGCTTACCAAACAAACATTCTGCTGCCTATGTGTGTTCCACAAGTGACCAGGCAGAGCCGTCATTCAGAAATATACATCACACAGTTCGGGGTACATAGTTACAGCAGCATTAAAATGGTTCATTAATGAATGTCCATGAAATAGTTGTAAGGTTTAATGCTGAAGCAATCCCTTGTTGGTTCCAGTTGGCCAGCGTTAAGAATGGAATATCAGTTACATCGGAAACAGTAGTGTTTCATTAAAAATAAAAAACTGTCTCAAGGTTATAAATTGATAACAATAGCATACGGTACGTACAACTTTGTTAACAGACAACAAAATTAACCAGAGGAAGAGAAAAGATTGCCTGCATAGGGTAGGCCTAGGAAACAAGAATAGAGAAGAAAGTGGTGAACAAAGAAAAATCCGAATTTTCATGCTCTAAAAAACAAACTATGACGGTGTCATAGTGTTCTTAAGAGTAGCCTGCAAGGCTGTGTATGTTGCAAATTACATGCAACAACATAATAAAGGAGAAATATAGAAGTGCAAAGCAAATCACAATTGCCCTAAAGCTTTCGGGACAAGAGGAATCACTCACTAATCTTCTGTTTAATCTAATCTACAAACCAGTACAGCCTTTGAAATATGTAAAACAAACCATCTGAAAAGGCGGAGAATCATGTAACGCATAAATTATATAAACGTGTGCCTATATCAAATAATTACACCGTAGCTCACTCCCTCATACACTAGTCCCATTAAGTGGTTAAGCCCATACTAAGCACATCCTTCACCATGTGCACCATTTTTCACCTAGAGCGTCAGATCTCCAAACACCCATTAGAGCCCAGAGCTCCTACTATGCACATCTTTAACCCTGTGTGCACCTCTTCACAGAGAGGTCATTCTTTCTAGACATCCAAGCCACATTAGGTTGTCAAGCCCCTACTATGCACAGCCTTATTCCTGTACACAGCTTTTCCCTGAGAGCTGATTACCCACAAACTCTCAAACACTGTTAGGTGGTGAAGTCCCTACTATGCACAGCCTTTGTTCTGTGGACAACTCTTCACATGCAAGTCCATGTTGCAAAGGCATATACTCATTAGCAGTACACAAGCTATAGTAAACTTTCTCTAGATATAGCTCACTAAATACTGTATACTGTTAGAAGTATATAGCAAACTGCCACACTCATTGGATGATTTCATCAGTGATATAATCAATTATGTCATGTGAGATATTAGCAATGTCCCCAATTATGCCATTGAACATGTCATCCATGATATAGAAAGTCATAACAGTGCATGGCAAGGATGCAAGTTTTAGTAAGCTCAGTAAACTATAATTGGTGAATTTCAGTGTTTTTTTCTTAATGTTCTGACCTTAAAACACACAGATATTCCCCAGTTATAGTTAGCAGAGCTAATTAGAATTTGTGCCCCTGCCATGCACTGCTTATGATCTCACAACCACTGGGGCCAAAAAATATATAATAAGGGGAGAGGGGTGTGAAGCCCTCCTCCTCGACCCTTAATTGGCTTTGGGTCCCCATTCATGGGGCCAGTTCCAATAAAAAGGAGGGGGCTGTGTGTCCCTCCTCCGTGAGCCTTCTCAGGCCCTGGGACACCATCCTTGGGGCCCAATGCACTTAAAAAAGGGAGGAGGGCAGCATGACCCCTCTCCCCAAGCCTTATTAGGCCCTGAGTACTCCATCCTCAGGCAGTATTTATTTTTAAAGGGGATGGTGGGGACAAGCCACCCTTCCCCAAACCTTCTCAGGCCGGGGGACCCTATACCCGAAGGCATCGATTGTTTTAAAAAGAGGAGGGGCCACATAGCCCCCTCCTCATGTCAATTCTGTCTCTGAGGACCCCGTCCCCCAAGACCGGATTTTTTTATAAGAGGAGTGAGTAGCGCAGCCCCCTCCCCGAGCCTATTTTTGCCCCAGGGACCCCATGGCATTTGTCTTGAAAAAGTGGAGGAGCTCCCTCCCTTGCCATCTCAGACCCCGAGGACGCCATCTCCTGGGGCTGTACTTTTGTTTTAAAAGGGGAGGGGGGCCCTCTTCCCTGAGCCTCATTTGGCCCTGGAGCCCCACCCTCTGGAGCAGTGTTTGTTCAAAGGGGAGGGAGCAGCACAGCCCCCCTCATTGAGCCTATAATAGTCCCAGTGACCCCAGGAGCTTCCTTCAATATAGATGGGTACCTGGGGCACCACAAACAGCATATTGGGGGCTGCAGGGGGAGTTCCAGGGCCCCAAAGGCTCCAGCCAGTTCCCCATATGTTGTGAGAGCTGGTCTTGCTCCTTCCCAGAGGGTGAGAGTGTAATAATCTTAAATGTTTCAGAATCGTGACATCGGCGCGCTAGACTTTTATTAGTCCGCACAGCTGTCTCGCGAACCGGTATGTGTGAAAACATTCCAGTAAGAACGCGCAAGGCAAACGAACAGGGAGAGGAGAGACGTTGTTCACAGAGGAGCTCCGTCTGTAGCAGGTCTTGTGAGGGTGGTTTTTATCTACAATAAATAACCAGTTCTGAAGTCTTCCTGCCTGAGAGAGTTTCATTTGACCTGTGACGACGAGCGGAGAAATCACCCATTCAAAGAATCCACGCATACCTGTTTTCATATAATCTCATTGCATCGACGTGACAAGGAAACGCAAATAAAAGGGGTGAGAGCACTGTACACGTTGTTCATCTGAAGTAAATCTATTTTGTCGAACAGTGGGAGAAGACTTCGCCTCATTCCTAATCCTTTCAATGACTAGAGGGCTTATTATAAAAACTTGTCCAGTATTCGTCCAATTTTAAACACCATTTGATTATTGTAATTAGAAGCTGTAGAGAATAGTGAATTGAACTCTAATTTGGAATAAACTTAATTCCATCTTTGGAAGTTATACTGGAACTAAGCCATTCAGTTAGCAATTAACTTATAATTCTGAAACAAAGTGCCATCACAAAAAAAGGCTATTTTAACACAACATAATTCTGTGAGTAAGAATGAAGTCTGTGTCCCAACCACCACTGTTCCTGGAAACTCCTGGTGAACCACCAATTCAATGGAAACGTTGGTTTGACGCATTTGAAACATATTTAGGTTAGTTAGGAGCTACAAGCTTTAGACCTGAAAGAAAAATTGCCTTTTACTACACTTGCTTGGCTTTGAGGGGATAGCTACGTTTAAACATTTAACTAACATACAGTTACAGCAAGACGAAGAACTTGATGAATTCCAAGAAGCTGTAAAAAAACTAGGTATAACTGATATTGTAATTTGATGCCAACAGCCACCATATTGTCCACGTGTAAAAGAAATTGGAGTAAATGTTCAGAAAGGGCCAATGGCCAGTCCAAAGTACAAAAGGCCAACATGTCCACAGGGCACAGTCCAAGCCCCAACTTGTTTCCTGACAATATCTGCACTACACTGTGCAGGGGCATCATGTTGGAAAGGGGCAGGCACCTCAGGGGGAAAGGGTGTGGGGGTCACCTCAGCTGAAGTGGGGAACTCGCCCACTGGTTCTGGAGGGGGCTCAATGCCCATTTACCTTTGCTGAGGAGTGCAAGGTCACAGTCCCTGAGGTGGGGAACTTGCCCACTGGTTCTGGAGGGGGCTCCATGCCCATTTTCCTTTGCTGGGGAGTGCAAGGTAACAGTCCCTGGGGTGGGGAACCTGCCTACTGGTTCTGGAGGGGGCTCCTTGTTCAACAGTCCCTGGAGGGTGGGCTACATGCCCTCTGTTGGAGGTGAGGGGTGCTGTGTCCCAGCTGGAGGTTAGGGCTGCTGTGTCCCAGCTGGAGGTGAAGGCTGCTGTTTCCCAGCTGGAGGTGAGGGCTCCTTGCCCACTGCTGTTGAAGGTGTAACCCTGCCAGCCTCTGCTGGAGGTGAGGGCTCCTTGCCCACTGCTGTTGGAGGTGTGACCCTGCCAGCCTCAGCTGGAAGTGAGGGCTTTTTGCCCACTGCTGTTGGAGGTGTTACCCTGCCAGCCTCTGCTGGAGGTGAGGGCTCCTTGGTCACTGCTGTTGGAGGGGGCTTCTTCCCTCTCTTAGTTGGTGGAGTGGGAATCTTCCCTTTCCTGGGTGGTGGAGTGGGATCCTTCCCTTTCCTGGGTGGTAGAGTGGGATCCTTCCCTTTCTTGCCTCCACAACTAGGAGGTGCCTCCACTGTCCCCGGACTGTTGGGCTGAGGTACTGGGCTGGGTCGTTGGGACCCTGCTCTTATGGGCAGGACGGGAGGAGGAGGAGGAGGGAAGATGTCAAGTTGGGCAAGAAAAAGCTTCTTAGGGATGGTGGGGCGGGATGAGAGTAGAGGCTGAGGGAGTAGTTTTTGGAGGTATACGTCTGCTGAACTTGAGTGCAGGTGCATGGGCAGTGTGCTGATGTGAGGTGGATGGCTGTTGGAAGTCTGAGTGCATGCGTTTGTGTCTCTTAGGAGGGGGGCAGATGGGGTGGCAGAGGGCACAGGGGATGCGCAGATAGATGTTGTGGAGGTGTCTGTAAGTGAGGTGTGTATGTTGCTTGGTGTGATGATGGTGGTGGTGGCTGTTGATGCAGTGCATGCAGGTATGAGTGTGGATGTGACTTTGAGGGAGGAGAAGGAGGAGGAGGGGGAGACAGTGGAGGCAGTGGATGTTGTTGTGTTTGCAACTGTCTGTTTGTGTGAATGCTAGTGGCCTGAAGTGTGCTGCCTCTGTTTGTCTGTGCCACTCTTGTGTGATGTTGTGTATGCATGCCTGTCCATATGTGTGCATGGGATGGGTTAGGGTTGAGGAGACTGGGACTGGCAAGTGGTAGTTGGAGGGGGTACGGTAGGAACAGAGATGATGGCTGCCATCAGAGAGGAGGCCAGATTATGAAATGATCTCTGTTGGGCCACCAATCCACTGTGGGTGCCCTCCAGGAATGCATTGCAATGCTGCATCCGGGATGCCAGCCCCGGGTTGGCATTCACAATGGTTGACTACCCTACAGAGATGGCTCTCAGGAGGTCAATAGCCTCCTCATTGAGGGCAGCATGGCTGACTGGGGCAGGGCCTGAGGTGCCTGCGGTGAAGGAAATGCCCTCCCGCCTGGGTGAGAGGGCACGGGCAACTTAGTGAAGGGCTACTGGGAGGGCGGTGCTGGTATGAGGGTGGCGGCTGTACCTGTAGCTGGGGTGGTCCCAGAGATGTCTGCCACCACCAGGGAGCTTCTAGTGCAGGAGGAATCAGAGTCAGTGTTGTCACTTCCAGTTTCTGTGGTGGTGTTCCCCTCTCCCTCCGTCCCACTGGTTCACTCGGCGTCGGTGGACTCTGCCTCCTGGGTCCTGTGGGATGCAGCTCCCTCTGTCGCCGGTGTCCCTGCTCCTCCTCCAGATTATGCTAATGCACACATGAACAGGATGACAGAAGAAAAAAGGGGGGAGAGAGAGAAAGGGAGCACTAGGTCAGTTACTGCACCAACATCACAGATGGCATACACATTACCTTCACACACAAGGTTCAGGATTGAGTACCATGCATCACACTGGCATTCCATTCGCTAGGTACCAAAGCAAGATGAGAGCCAAACATCACCAACTCCACCCCTCCTGGAACCCCCTAAGTCCTGTCTGACATGGAATACAACATTACCAGATTTTGCAATACACCCATTATCCTTGAGCTGGATCATGCTGCAATGTCTGATCTGGCATTAAGGGGCACCAACTAACTGACACCCACCACCAGGATCCTATGCCACATACCAATTGTAGTTGTAACACCCACTGTACTCACCCCCTTGTGGCTCTGGGTAGGCCACCACCAGTATGCGGGCCATCAGGGGGGTCAGGTTCCGACGGGCACCCTGCCACGTTGGGAGGCCATCCACAGCTGGGCCTCTGCGGTCTTCCAGACCCAGCGTCTCAGGTCCTCCCACCTTTTCCTACAGTGGGTGCTCTGCCTGCTGTAGACCCCTAGGGTCCGCACGTCCTTGGCGATGGCACACCACAATCCCTTCTTCTGATCGGCGCTGACCTGCAGAGGTAATACAGACAAGAGGACACCATTACACATACAATCCAGCCTGTCAAACATATGGCCCACAAATCCCATTTCCATCTCCATTGGCACACACATCACCCGTCGCCCACTATGTACACTACCACCAGACATACCACCTCCCAAATGACATGATGCTTGCACATACATCTCCATGCAACCTTGTCTCATGCATTGTGCCCATGGTGTACTCACCTGTTCGTCTGCAGGCCCATATAGCTGTCCTTACGGGGTTAGGTCCCCATCCACCAAGCGATCCATCTCCACCTAAGTGAAGGCAGGGGCCCTTTTCCCGGTCACACGGGCCATGGCAGGACCCAGACATAGGTCACAGCAGCACGCAGCATGCAGCACGCAGCATGCAGCACACAGTGTAGGTGTTGTCCTGTGGAAAGTCAGGAATCAAGTGAGGTCATAGATAGAAAATGGTGGTCACGTCTGCGGCGGTGTACACTGCCACCACCGCCGGTGACCCCCAATGGCCACTGTTCTCCATAGAGCCCCATATTAGCCAAAGAGGAATAGCGCGGCATTGCAAGACCGCCTTCTGCCATGAAGCCTAACGTCGGCGGAGTTACCTTACTTTAACCTGTTCACCATTTTATGGTGATGGACAACATTCAGATAATCGAGAACCGCGCCATTGCTATGATTTGCACATACATTGCCATTCTCATAGTGCCAACACATTAAGGTGGTCATTACGACCTTGGCGGTATAAGGTGCTTACCGCCGTGCAGAAGACCGCCAATACACCGCCGCGGCCGCGGTAGACCGCCACAGCTATTATGACACACATCTCGGAATCTGCCGAAATTCAGACACCCACACAACACCGCCACACCAAAGGTCAGCGATAAACTGGCAGAAACAAATCCTCCACCTCCACGCCAACAGAAACACGCCCATGCTATTACGACCCACGAATCCACGCGGCGGTCTTTCAACCGTGGTATTCCATTGGCGGTACACACCGCCGCGCTCAAAATACACACACATCTCCAAAACACCGCCACATTGGACAATTCCAAATACACACACCTGATACACACACAAACACTACTCCCACACACCCAATACAATATAAAACACACACCCACATCACACACAAACCCTTACAACCACAATATCTGAGAGAAGGCCAGAGAGAGACAGCACAGAATAGAGAAGTCCATCAAACAGAGGCACACTACACCATCACCCACACAACACCCACGCACAAAACACCACATACCACTACACTCACCACACTCATCAACACATACACCACCCCACACATCACACACACCACCCCATGACAGGCCAAAGACACCCCCGCTTCTCCGAGGAGGAGCTCAGGGTCATGTTCGATGAAATCGTCCGGGTAGAGCCACAGCTATTTGTCTCACAGGTACAGAATACACATCAATAGCCAGGAAGATGGAGCTATGGCAAAGAATAGTCGACAGGGTCAACGCTATGGGACAGCACCCAAGAAATAGGGAGGACATCAGGAAGAGGTGGAACGACCTACGGGGGAAGGTGCGTTCCACGGTATCCAGGCACATCATCGCGGTACAGCGGACTGGCGGCGGACCCCCACCTCCTCCCCCACAACTAACAACATGGGAGGAGCAAGTCTTCTCCATCTTGCATCCTGAGGGCCTCGCAGGAGTCGTTGGAGGAACGGACACTGGTAAGTCAAATATCAACTATCATATCCCCCACCCTACCTGCATGCTATCACACACCCCCACCCTCACACCCTCCCCTATCACTCCAAATCCTCACCTATCTACCCATGACACCAACCACCCATCCCAACCCCAAAACCTGCATGACCTAACTAAGCATGGATACCCATCACTAAAGCATGTCCACTGCACAGACCCACAACACCCCCCAACTATCACCACACAAGCCCCCACACAGGAATGCCTGCACTGGGGTACACGCACACCCAAACATTGCACATCATGAAACACACACATGCAATAATCATGTACTCATACCCCCACAGGAACCCGAAGGAACGTCACCACACCAGAGGGTCCAGACAACACCACTCCACCCCCAGAAGAGGCCCACAGTGACGACAGCAGCTCTGCCCCACTGGATCTTGATGACCAGCCCGGACCATCGTGGGCCTCAGGACAGTCGGTTCCCCTTGCCCAGCCACAGCCCACACCGAACTGCCACCCTCTGGGAACACAAGCACAGCACCCACCCAGCGGGCCCAAACCTCCCTACCCAGGACAGGTCAATCAGAGGTGTGTCCACCACTACAGGGCACCCAGGATAACCCACCACCCCAACAACAACAGGGACCTGGGGGCATTGGTGGTGGGCACACGGTCCAGGGGACAGAGGCACAGGAACACAGGGGAACTGGGAGGGCTGCTGTGCTGGGCCAAGGGAACCTACTCTCAACGAGGCCCTCTCCTCCATCATGGGAGCATACCACCACTCCCAGGAGACAATGGCAACGGTACTGGCCAAGTTGCAGGAGACCCTGCGTCTGCAGGAGGAACAGTATTTGGGGTTCAGGGAGGAGATCAGGACCATCGGCTCCACCCTGGGCACCATTGTAGGGGTGCTGACGGACATTCATAAGACCTTGAGGGACACCGTGGCACTCCCAGGGGCCCCTGACACTAGCCACGACGATGAAATGCCCACCACCTCCACCGGCGCTAGTGGACAGGAGGCACCGCCACAGGACCAACACACCAGCACCCCATCCCCTGCACACGGACCACCACCACGCAAGCGGGCCCTGAGATCCAGGAACAGGACAGAGCAAGATGGCAAGACCCCCGCCAGGAAATAAGACCACCCTGATCGTCCTCCCACTGTCCCACTTTGTTACCCTGTCCAAATCGGAACTGCCCCAGCTCCACTTCCAATGGCCAGATGTGCAATGTACCTGTGAGACTAATAGACTGGACTCTGTCATGAACATTTCTCCACCATCACCCATCCCCATTTCACAACCCCCCTTCATTGTTATGCACTTAAATAAACACCCTTGAAACAATAATAAAACTGGAGTCAGTCAATGATTGTGAACTTTGTATTGCCAATTACAGTGTTAAAAAAGGTTACCCATTGGAAGGCCAACATACCAATGTCACACATCACAAGTCTTTCAAGGGTGCAAGCTGTTGACACGTAGGTTACCACAATAGTGAAACTGAAATGGAAGGGGACAACTCAGTTAACAAATAGGGAGTGAAATGTAGGTACAGGATAGAGGTAGACGTGTGAAAGTTAATAATTTGTGAAACATGAAAATGTACTCACCTGTGTCTCACTGAAAATATTGCTGTATGACTGACTCCCTGTTGTCGTTTTCATCTTCATCAGCTTCATCCTCATCACTGTCCACAGGCTCCGCAGGCTCCCCCGCTGCAACAACACCGTCATCTGGATAATCCTCCTGCAGAAAAGGCACCTGGCGTCGCAATATCAAGTTATGGAGCATGGAGCAGGCGATGATGATGTCGCACACCTTCTTCGGTGAGTAGAATAGGGATCCACCAGTCATATGGAGACACCTGAACCTGGCCTTAAGAAGGCCGAAGGTGCATTCGATTACCCTCCTAGTCCGCCCATGGGCATCATTGTACCGTTCCTCTGCCCTGGTCCTGGGATTCCTCACTGGGGTCAATAGCCAGGACAGGTTGGGGTAACCAGAGTCCCCCAATAGCCATACACGGTGCCTCTGGAGTTGACCCATCATATCAGGGATGCTTCTATTCCGCAGGATGTAGGCGTCATGCACAGAGCCAGGGAACATAGCATTTACCTGCAAGATGTACTGGTCTGCCAAACAGACCATCTGGACATTCATAGAATTATAACTCTTCCTGTTCCTGTACACCTGTTCATTCCTGCGGGGGGGGACCAGAGCTACATGGGTCCAATCAATGGCACCTATGACGTTGGGAATATGTCCAAGGGCATAGAAATCACCTTTCACTGTAGGCAAATCCTCCACCTCAGGGAAAATGATGTATCTCCTTACGTGTTTCAGCAGGGCAGACAACACTCTGGACAAGACGTTGGAAAACTTAGGCTGGGACATCCCTGATGCCATGGCCACTGTTGTCTGAAAAGACCCACTTGCAAGGAAATGCAGCACTGACAGCACCTGCACGTCAGGGGGGATTCCAGTCGGATGGCGGATTGGTGACATCAGGTCTGGCTCCAACTGGGTACATAGTTCCTGGATTGTGGCACGGTCAAACCGGTAGGTCACGATGACATGTCGCTCTTCCATTGTCAACAGGTCCACCAGCGGTCGGTACACCGGCGGATTCCGCCATCTTCCAATATGTCCCAACTGATGGTGCCTAAGAAGGACAACAGCAAAGAAACTGTCAGCATTCCTCCAGGTATTTACCCACAGTCACACACAAGACTACAACAGACAATTAACCCATCCGGGAAAGGTTTTGAGTGTAGGCCTCGGTATGTGTGACGCAGTAGTAATTGAAGCGATGTGGGCCCCTGAAATGGCGGCTGCCTGACCTCTAAACTGGGACAATGGGATTGTGGGGTAACTGCGCTGACATTGGACACCGTCGCGGTAGGCAGTCGTAGGGCGCGGCGCAATGCTGCATTGGTTAACATTGGACCCTATGGGTCCCAGGAGCCAATGAACAGGTGTGCCGCCGGTGATGATGCGAACCGCCGCGGACGTCACCGCCGCGGACGTTACCACCATTTTCTAGCTCTCGAATCACTAGATACCTGACCTTCGACAGGAGAGGACCTACACTGCTAGCGCTGCTGTGACCTCGGTCTGGAAGCGACGATGGCTGCTGCGTCTGGGGAAGGGGCCCCTGCCTTCACTGCACAGGAGTTGGAGAAACTTGTGGATGGGGTCCTCCCCCAGTACACGCTACTCTACGGTCCTCCAGACCAACAGGTTAGTACACAGGGAGCACGTTGGATGGGCTAGGCTTGGGTGGAGAGGGCTGGGTGGATGAGGGAAGGGGGCAGAGTACATAGAACAGTTATGCATGGGGATGAATGGGCCACAGGGATAGAGTTGGGAGGGGGCCAATCACAACGACGGTGCAGTAGGTAATGACTGTCCTCTTTCCTTGTGCATGTCATGTAGGTCAGCGCCCACCAGAAGAGGGACATTTGGCGTGCCATCGCCAAGGAAGTCCGGACCTTGGGGGCCCACCAGAGACGGGGCACCCACTGCCGTAAGAGATGGGAGGACATTCGCCGCTGCAGCAAGAAGACGGCGGAGGCTCAGCTGGGGATGGCCTCCCAACGTGGGAGGGGTGCCCGTCGCACCATGACCCCTCTGATGTTCCGGATCCTGGCGGTGGCCTACCCGGAGTTGGATGGGCGCTTAAGGACATCACAGCAGACACAAGGGGGTGAGTACTACCTCATCATATGGACTTTGCGTGCAGTGGAGGTGTCTGGGTGGGGGTGGTGGGTTGTGGGTGTCCGTAGGCCAGGGCGAGTTAGGTAGGCAAGGCCCCTCCGTTATGTAGGCCATGTGGCATCTCTACCCCAGCTCAAAACAGAGGGAAGTTGATGTATAGTTGCCCCTTTGCCATCCATGTGGGCAGATTACTACAATTGCCGTGTAGGCCATTTCCCAGAAATAGCATGTGCAGAGGTCAGGAGCACGGCGTAATGCATGGGGCTGCTGCGTCTGTCTTGTCCACCAACGGTAGCGGTATGCCATGCACTAAAACTCTCTTTCTTCTGTCTCTCCCCTTTTCCTGCTCTCCCTGTCCTTTTGTACATCAGCATCAACAGGCGGAGGTTCAGTGGCACCGGAGCACGAGGGAGCTGCATCCCACATGGCCATGGAGGGCCACACCACAGACTCTGAATTCACCAGTGGGACAGAGGGCGAGGGGAGCTTCACGTCGGCCACCAGATCACCATCCAGCGACACGGACTCGTCCGCCGATGGGAGCTCCCCTGTGGTGGCGGCACCATCTGTGCCCCCACTTCTACAGGTACAGCCGCCACCTCCCCTACCAGCACCGCCCTCCCAGCAGCCCCTCAGCGTGTGTTCCGTGCCCGCTCACCCAGGAGGGTGGGCATCACCTTCGCCCCAGGCACCTCAGGCCCTGCC
The DNA here is from genome assembly GCF_031143425.1 of Pleurodeles waltl. Taxonomy (NCBI): domain Eukaryota; kingdom Metazoa; phylum Chordata; class Amphibia; order Caudata; family Salamandridae; genus Pleurodeles; species Pleurodeles waltl. The sequence goes on from NC_090438.1 coordinate 841,174,856, forward strand.
CCAGTCACCCCTGCTGCCCTCAGTGAGGAGGCCATTGACCTCCTCAGGTCACTCACTGTTGGGCAGTCTACCATTGTGAATGCCATCCAGGGTGTAGAACGAGAGTTGAAACACGGTAATGCATTCCTGGAAGGCATTCATTCTGGTCAGGCTGTCCTTCAGCGAACCTTGCAATCTCTGGCTTCAGCACTGATGGCAGCCATTGTCCCTGTGTCCAGCCTCCCCCCTCCAACCTCCTCCACCCAGACCCAATCCTGTGTACCCCAGCCCATCCCAAGCACACCTACAGACCAGCAGGCACACAAGTCAACACACACAAGTAGCTCAAGCAAACATAGGCACCACACACACCACAGGCACTCACACAAGCATCACACCCATACAGACACAGCAACATCCACTGTCTCCACTGTGTCCCCCTCCTCCTCTTCTCCCTCCTCCCTCCCAGTCTCATCTACACACACACCTGCATGCACCACATCTACAGGCACTAGGACTCGCACCAGGACACCCAGCACCACAAGCCGTTCACCTGCACTCACCACCTCCACTACCATTTACACATCCCCTGTGTCCTCTCCCAGTGTGTGACGCCCTCTCTCAAAGTACACAAACGCCGGCAATCACTCACCCAACATCCATCCACCTCACGACAGCCTCCAGTACCTGCACCTGCACCCAAAACACCTAAAGTGACACCTCCTACAACCACCTCCTCTACCTCCACTCCCAGACCTCCTCCAACTACCCATCCCAGTGTCCGTCAGAAACTGTCCCTCTGTCAAATTGACCTGTTTGCCCCCACCCCCCCCCTCCAGTTCATCAGTCCTGTCGTAGCGCCTCAGCCAAAAAGCCTCCAGTACCAGTGGTGCGTGTTCCAGGTTTTTGGAGTGCACCGTCCACCAGGGCAGGCAGTAGGACCCGGAGCCAAGGCACTGTCAGCCCACCCCCTGTAAAGGCACCGAAATTGGAGAGTGGACGACGGGACCGTGTCAATACTCCTGGTGGGACAACAAGTGAAATGGGATCCAAGGCGATTGGTGAGTCAGCTGTCACTCCAAAGAAGGTGGGGAAGGTTCCGAGGAAGTCTGCCCAGCCTGTTGTGAGTGTCACGGCGGAGAAGTGCGCCATCATTTCCGGCGGTCCAGACACAACCGCCAGCACCGTCGTTACTGGTCAGGAGACCACCGCCAGAGTCAGTGCCCAGGAGGGCCCGAGAATCGTTACTGGTCAGGAGACCACCGCCAGAGTCAGTGCCCAGGAGGGCCCGAGTATCGTTACTGGTCAGGAGACCACCGCCAGAGTCAGTGCCCAGGAGTGCCCGATTATCGTCACTGGTCAGGAGACCACCGCTGGAGTCAGTGCCCAGGAGGGACCAGGATCCCACAGCCCTGCTGGGCGATGATGGAACGTCATGCCACACCCCAATGTCCAGTGTGGAGTTCGTCATGCCACACCCCAATGTCCAGTGTGGAGTTCGTCATGCCACACCCCATTGTCCAGTGTGGAGTTCGTCATGCCACACCCCAATGTCCAGTGTGGAGTTCGTCATGCCACACACCAATGTCAGTATCTGAACCGCCATCTCAGGCTACCGCTGAACAGTCCATAGCCAGCCATGGCAAAGCACCGCTGAACAAGGCCAAGACCGCCATGGTGAAGACCGCTGAACAGTCCATAGCCAGCCATGGCAAAGCACCACTGAACAAGGCCAAGACCGCCATGGTGAAGACCGCTGAACAGTCCATAGCCAGCCATGGTGAAAACCGCTGAACAGTCCATAGCCAGCCATGGCAAAGCACCGCTGAACAAGGCCAAGACCGCCATGGTGAAGACCGCTGAACAGTCCATAGCCAGCCATGGCAAAGCACTGCTGAACAAGGCCAAGACCGCCATGGCAAAGCACAGCTGAACAGTCCATAGCCAGCCATGGCAAAGCACAGCTGAACAAGGCCAAGACCGCCATGGTGAAGACCGCTGAACAGTCCATAGCCAGCCATGACAAAGCACCGCTGAACAAGGCCAAGACCGCCATGGCAAAGCACCGCTGAACAGTCCATAGCCAGCCATGGCAAAGCACCGCTGAACAAGGCCAAGACCGCCATGGTGAAGACCGCTGAACAGTCCATAGCCAGCCATGCCAAAGCACCGCTGAACAAGGCCAAGACCGCCATGGTGAAGACGCTGATCAGGGCAAACACCGTGTGGGTATGAATATGCTGCCACATCAGGCATCCTTCTCCCATGTGCAGCTGCGACAGTGACAGGACAGGAACTTTCACGGGGAGACTCATCCAGTCTGGCCACCAGTCCCACCCAATACCAGTTGAGAACTGCATCTACTTGCGTCAATGTGGCTTTGCACTCCCCAGGATGGTCCAGTGGGACACCCACCCACTGTAAATACTTGAGAGACTGTGGCTTTGCACTCCCCAGGATGGTCCAGTGGGCAACCCACCCACTGTAGAGACTTGAGAGACTGTGGCTTTGCACTCCCCAGGATTGAACAGTGGGCAAACTACCCACTGTAGAGACTTGAGAGACTGTGGCTTTGCACTCCCCAGGATTGAACAGTGGGCAAGCCACCGACTGTAGAGACTTGAGAGACTGTGGCTTTGCACTCCCCAGGATTGTTCAGTGGCAAACCACCCACGGTAGAGACTTGAGAGACTGTGGCTTTGCACTCCCCAGGATTGAACAGCGGGCAAACTACCCACTGTAGAGACTTGAGAGACTGTGGCTTTGCACTCCCCAGGATTGAACAGTGGGCAAGCCACCCACTGTAGAGACTTGAGAGACTGTGGCTTTGCACTCCCCAATGGACATGGTGCCCCGTCGTGGATCTGGCTTTGCAGTCATGTGGCTGAGGTGCCCCTCCTTCCCTTCCACCTGAGGTGCCTGTAGTGTTTCAATCTGATGCCCCGGCAGTGTTCTCTCGGATTTTGGTCAGGTATCTATTGTGGGCCTCGCCCATGCATTTTTGGACTGTTGGTGCACGGACATTGTTGTGTACATATCTGCACTACTTCTTGTATTGTATATATAAATATGACAGATTTCGAGATATGATTCAGTATATTTTTATATGACATGTATATTGGCACATTACAATATTTGAACGGATCTCGCTTTGTATTTGCATTCTTCCGGGGGGATTGTGGGTTGTTAATGTGATATTTTTGACTGCATTGGTGTGTATGTTGTAATATGCGAGGGTGGGGGTGGGGGTTTTCGGTGGGTGTCTCCCTAACTTTTGCCTCCACTCTCCCCCACGTCGTAGATGCAGTACTCACCGGTATGTTCTGCGCCTACGTCGCTGTTGTTCGTACAGGAGCAGAAAGACAAGGGCAGGTAGTATTTGGAGTTCCGGCTCCATGGAGTCGTCGTTCCTCGTGGAGTGTGTTGAGGTGAGCGTTTTCCCATAGCAAAGGCTGTTCCCGCCGTGTTTTTATCCACGGTGAATCCGCCCTGGAAAGGTGGCGGATTGGTGTGTTGTAATAGTGTGGGCGGTACTTTGTCTCCCGCCTGTCTGTTGGCGGTGACCGCCACGCTGTTTGTCTGTACCGCCGTGGCGGGCGGAGTTCCCTTTTTTTTCCGCCGGCCTGTTTGCGGTATTACCCCACCTTTTACACCGTCCGCCAGGGTTGCAATGACCCCCTAATACTCAATGTACACTGAGTTGGCGGTTCCATTGTTCAAATTGTGGCACCCTACTCACTCTTGTGTCCTTTAGATACCTACCACTGCGGATGAATAGGAAGAGGAGACAAGACCCTGTGTGCAACCTCTTGTGGACTTGGCTACACTGAGGACAGGCACATAATACTGACCTATAGACTGGACAGGGCCACAATCACAGAGCTGTGTGCTCAATTGGAGCCGGATCTGATATCAGCTATCCGTCATCCCACTGGGAACCCCCCTCTTGTGCAAGTTCTATCTGTGCTCCATTCCCCGGCAACTGGTTCTTTCCAAGTGACAGTGGGCTTGGCAGCAGGGGTGTCACAGCCAATGTTCTCAATCGTGCTGACAAGGATTTTGTCTGCCTTGGTCAGACACATTTGTAGCTACATTGCTTTCCCCCAGGTGGAAGACTTGACCACTGTGAAGGCAGGATACTATGCAATGGGACATATACCTAATATTATTGGGGTGATTGACAGAACTCATACAGCGTTTGTTCCCCCCACCACAATGAACAGGTGTTCAGGACTCAGAAGAGTTTTCACTCACTCAATGTGCAAATGGTGTGCCTGGCTGACAAGTACATTTCCCACATCACTGCCAAATATCCTGGGTCGGTGCATGACACCTTCGTCCTGAGGAATAGCAGCATCCCAAATGCGATGCCACAACTACAGAGGCACAGAGTGTGGCTAATAGGTGAGCCTGAGTCCCACCCAATGTATGTCAGTGTATGCCTTCAGGAGTTAACCCCACACCACTGTGTAAGGCTCATGGTTGTCCCTCAATACTTGACTCTGGCTACCCAAAAATATTGTGGCTCCTGACCCCTGTGAGGAATGCCAGGACAGGGGCTGAGAATCGGGATAAAGATGCACATGGGTGATCCAGAAGAATTATTGAAATGACCTTCAGTCTCCTGAAGGTCAGGTTCAGATGCCTCCATCTGACAGGTGGATCCCTGTGCTGCTCACCCGAGAAGGTCTGCCAGATAGTAGTAGCATGCTGCATGTTGCACAACCGTGGCCCTCAGACGGCATGTGCCTTATCTGCAGGAGGGGGGGATTGGAAATACTCCTGTGGCAACAGTGGACCCTGAGGACAGTGAGGAGGCAGAGGATGTGGAGAACAGAACATCAGTTATAGGTCAATACTTTCAATGACACACAGGTGAGACAGTGGACCTGACCATTCCTCTGACTATTGTTGTTTTCTGTGTGGCTGTGGCAGGATGGCATTCACTTCCTTTGCATCTCAACTGACTTTCATCTATGCCTTCTAATTTTGGAAATGATGGTGTACTGATGTGATGACTACAGACAGCTGCAGGTTTTCATTTGTATACTATCACAGTGTTCAGATCATTTGCACTAGATGTGACTGTTTCCATAATTGCACATTTTCATAACATAATACACTGTCGCTCATGTTGTGTTAAAGGGTGTTTATTGTAGTGCAAATTACAGACGGTAAGGAGCAATGGAGAGGTTGATGGTAGAAGTAATTCCAGGGTATTGGTCCAGTCTGTTTGTAGCACAGGTCCAGTTTCCAAGGGGCCATAGGAAGGGGAGAAAATGCAGTTCAGAGTGGTCAAGATGACAGTGTGGGACACAAGGGGGACAATCAGGGAGTCTCATTTCCTGGCGGTGGTCTTGTTCTTGGCAAGTGTCTCTGGCTTCTGTCTGGGTCACAGGGAATGTTTGCAGGGTGGTTCACCTTCTGCAGGGGGTGGGGTGCTGGTGGCCTGTGGGTCCTGTGGCAGGGCCTCCTGTCCACTAGCTGCAGCAGAAGTGGAGGGCTGGTCAGTAGACTGGCTAGTGGTAGGGGCCTGCTGGTGTGATGTCCATTCAACACGAAAGGATGATGGACGGAGTGCTGACAATGCAAACACTCACTCCCAGTCACAGATCTGGGTTTAATCCATCGTTCTTTTGCTCACCATGCCACCCCAGTTTGGACCCAGCCATATGCAAATCAGTCTTGACCCTGTTTCTCATGGGAACAGTCCAGCCCGAACTACCAGGCCAGGTCCTATCTGGACCGGAAACAAGCATCCTGGGACCGGTTTCAGGGTATCACCCTTCTTCAGCCAGGCTAGCTTGATTCCAGTGGCACAGTGAGCTAGGGACCCACGTCTGGGCATACCCTTCCCACTTGGGGCAACTTTAGCAACACAAAAGGATGATGGACGGAGTGCTGACAATGCAAACACTCACCCCCAGTCACAGATCTGGGTTTCATCCATCAATCATTTGCTCACCATGCCACCCCAGTTTGGACCCAGCCATATGCAAATCAGTCTTGACCCTGTTCCTCATGGGAACAGTCCAGCCCGAACTGCCATGCAAGGTCCTTTCTACGTGGGTCCCGTGCTTCCCATGCCACTGGATTCAAGCTAGCCTGGCTGATGAGGGGTGATTCCCCCGAAACCGGTCCCAGGATGCTTGTTTCCAGTCCAGGGAAGACCTGGCCTAGCAGTTCGAACTGGACTGTTCCCATGGGAAACAGGGTCAAGACTGATTTGTATATGGCGTGGGCAGCAAAAAAATGATGGATTTAGGCCCAGATCACTCTACCGGGGTGAATGTTTGACAATGTTCAGCATTCCGTCCATCACTTGTTGTTTTTGCTTTGTCGTACTAAGTGGGAAGGGTATGCCCAGATGTGGGTCCCGTGCTTCCCATGCCACTGGATTCAAGCTAGCCTGGCTGATGAGGGGTGAAACCCTAAAACCGATCCCAGGATACTTGTTTCCAGTCCAAGGAAGACCTGGCCTAGCAGTTCTGGCTGGACTGTTCCCATGGGGAACAGGGTCAAGACTGATTTGCATATGGCTGGGTCCAAACTGGAATGGCATGGGCAGCAAAAAAACGATGGATTTAGGCCCAGATCACTGTACTGGGGATGAATGTTTGACAATGTTCAGCATTCCGTCCATCACTTGTTGTTTTTGCTTTGTCGCCCTAAGTGGGAAGGGTATGCCCAGACGTGGGTCCCGTGCTTCCCATGACACTGGATTCAAGCTAGCCTGGCTGATGAGGGGTGAAACCCCGAAAATGGTCCTAGGATGCTTGTTTCCAGTCCACGGAAGACCTGGCCTAGCAGTTCGGGCTGGACTGTTCCTATGGGGAACAGGGTCAAGACTGATTTGAATATGGCTGGGTCCAAACTGGAATGGCATGAGCAGCAAAAAAACGATGGATTTAGGCCCAGATCACTGTACTGGGGGTGAATGTTTGACAATGTTCAGCATTCCGTCCATCACTTGTTGTTTTTGTGATGTCCATTCACTCATGATGTTAGCCATATCTGCCAGTACCCCTACTATGGAGACCATGGTGGTGTTGAGGCCCTGCAAATCTTCCCTGATCTCCTGATGGTGTACCTCCTTCAGTCGTTTGTCCTCCTGCATGGTGGTAAGTATCTGACCCATCTTGTCCTGGGATTGTAAACCCCCAGGACATTGGTGAGTGTGTCCTGGAGAGTCAGTTCCCCGGGCCTGTCCTCCCCTTGGTGCACAGATGTCCTCCCAGTGTCCCTGTTCCCCTGTGCCTCTTTCCCCTGAACGGTGTGCCCACTGCCACCGACCCCAGGTCCCTGATTGTCGTGGGGATCGGGTGTGGACTGGGGTCCCTGTACAGGTGGGCACACTGCTGATTGTTGTGTCCTGGGGACAGAGGTGTGGGGACATTGGGTGGGTGCTCTGGCATTGGATACTGATGGGGGAGGCTCTGTGGTGGACTGTGAGTGGGCTGGGGTGGCCGACTGACCATTGGTCCCTGATGGGCCAGGTAGTTCATCCAGACCCTGAAGTCCAGAGTTAATGTCATCACTGGGGGAGTATTTTTTTGGGGGACTCGACAGTTGTGGCACCTCCTCGCCGCTGAGATTGGCTGGGGCATCTGTGAGGATGTAAGTGATGTATTATGCTTCATATCTGTGACATATTGTACATCCCTAGCTTACCCTCTATCGTTGCTGTTGCCCTGCTACCTTTGTTTGTGTATGGGGACGTATTGTGTGATTGTTAGTTCTCCATGATGTGCATGCTTTTGTGATGGGTGTACATGCAGGGATGGGAGGGCTGTACATGCATTGGTATGGCATGCAGGGCTTGGCATTGGGGTTTGTCATGTATAGGTGCACTGTGAGGGATGTAGTGGAGTGATGGGAGTCAGGGTGAGGGGGTGAGATGGCATGCAGGTATGAGGTGATAAGTAGCAAATATTGACTCACCAGTGTCCAGTCCTCCGGCTACTCCAGTGAGTCCCTCAGGATGCAGTATTGACAAGACTTGCTGCTCCCATGATGTGAGCTGTGGGGAAGGAGGTGGCGGTCCACCGCCAGTCCTCTGGATGGCGAGCTGGTGCCTTGCTGCCACAGAACGTACCTTCCCCGTAGGTCGTTACACTTCTTCGTGATGTCGTCCCTTGTTCTTGGATGCTGTCCCAGGGCGTTCACCCTGTCTATGATCCTCTGGCTTAGCTCCATCTTCCTTGCAATGGATATTTGCTGTACCTGTGCTTCAAACAGCTGTGGCTCTACCCTGACTATTCACTCCACCATGACCCACAACTCCTCATCGGTGCCTTAGTGGGAACATGGGCGTTGTGTGTTGTGCGAAGGGTGTTGAGTAATGTGGTGGAGTGGAGTGTGGGTTGTGGGGTGCATGACGGATGAATGAATGTTTGTGCTGAGTTTGTGTATTTGTCTGTGTGATGTTCGTGTCCGTCTCGTGGCAATTTTTGGTGTTCGGAAAGGGTTGTGGGTAATGTAAGTGTGTGTTTTATAGTGCTGTGGGTGGATGTGTGTGGTGCGTGTATGAATGTCAGGTGTGTGATTTTAGTTTTGGCCAATGTTGTGTTGTTCTGTATTTGCGTGGCCATCCTGAGTGCGCTGGTGTGTACTGCCAATGGCTTATGCCATTGAATGTCCTCTGTGGTGATTTGTGGATCATAATGTGGTGGGCAATGTTTTGTTGGCATAACGGTATGGGTGTTCATACCGACACTTTAACACTGACCTTTGGGCTGGCGGTTATGTGTTTATTGCAGTGTTCTGTCGGTTTGATGTGTGTGTCTCATATTATGGCAAACTGATGTTTGCCACCGCGACGGTATGTTGCTGGCTGTCACCGCAGCAGTAAGCGGGATTCACCGCTAATGTCACAATGAGAGCCAAATTCTTCAAACGCACAAAGAAATCAAATGAAGATATTGATATGTACATATCAGCATTGAGAACATTGATAGTATAATGCGAATTCAAAAGTTTTAGCGATCAACTAATTAGAGACCAATTCATTTTCCATTGTTTGGACACAAACATATGTCATAAACTTTTGACTTTAGGAAACCCAAACCTTAACGATTGTATCAGAATTGCTAAAAGCATTGAAACATCTGTACACTCAGTAAGGGAACTTGAAGACAAACCTCAAGAGCATGTCAGTCCTGTGTACAATAAAGAGGGGTTTGTCAATCAAAAAAAGGGGATGCTTTCATAAAAAACAGTAACTCCGAAACATTTTTTTCTCAATCCAACATATGCTTCCGATGCGGGAATGGTTACCACAAAAAAGGAAGCAAACCGTGTCCAGCTAAATTTGTCTCTTGTAGATTGTGCAACAAAGTGGGTCACTTTGCTAAAGTTTGTCAAAGTTCTAATCTAAAGAAAACCAATGTTGGGGTAGTCAAAGATGAAACCCATGGCTTTCAAGAAAACAAACCTATCTCGGAAATACAGGATATGGTCTTGGTTGTTGATGACAATGTTGTCAAATGGCAAGATCCCTCTGACTGTGTTGATCAGTATGTAGACTTAGGTGTGGGAGACAAGAAACTTCATATTTTAGTTGATTCTGGAGCACGTATAACAATGATCACAATTTAATTATTCCAAGCCATGTGGGACAAAATAGTTCTTCTACCTCCAGACAGATCTCCAGTGTCATAAGAAGGACGAAAGATTTAATTAGTGGGGTACTTTGAAGACATGTTAAAATTCAAAGGAAGAGTGATTACTGGCAAAATTTATGTAGCTGTCAAGGGCCTAAGTATCCTTGGTTGGTTTCATCAAGAACTTTTGGGTCTGATATTAAAACCTTGTGCACGTGAGCAAGTACTTGCTATAAGAGATTCTGAATTAGTTGAAAATCTGCTAAAGGATTTTCCCAAAGTCTTTTCCAGTGAACTTGGAAATATTAGATGTTTCAAACATAGAATAAAAGGAAAGGAAGGTGCTTTGGCCATTAAAAAGAAGATGAAAGGAGTGCCACTTAGCGTCCATAAATATTTGGATAGGGAATTAAGGGCCAGATGTAGCAAAGGGTTTTTCCCATACTGTGTCAATGGGAAAATGTGTTCGTACATATGGCCCTAAATTCTTTAATTAAATCAGGCATCATTGAGCGAATTGAGACTTCACTCTGGCTTTCTCCCTTAGTAGTCCCTAAAAATAAAAGTGGTGAATTTAGGGTATTCATAAACTTATGTGCTCTTAACAGAGAGATTTGGATTGACTCTCATCCTTTGCTGAAAATCAATGATTTGTTAGCTCAGGTGGCTGGGCCAAGTTCTTTACTAAATTAGATCTAGCATCAGCTTATCACCAAATAGAGCTAGAACCTGAGTCCAGACATTTTAAAGCTTTTGTTTCACCATAGGGCACCTACCAGTATTGCCGGTAACCTTTCGGTTTAGCATCAGCTGCGTCAGTTTTTGATAGAGTCATGGAAAATATACTAAAAGGCATTGAAAGAGTGCCCATTTTCAAGACGATGTCTTAAAATTTGGGCCCGATCGTCAATCCCATAATGTCACACTCAGACAAGTTCTTTCTATTTTTCAACAATAAGGTGTTGTATTAAAAAGAGAAAAATGTGATTTTCTGGACGAAGAAGTTGAATCCCTGGGCCATGTGATTTCTTGTTCGGGTATCAGTCCCAAACCAGGTTTAGTCCAAAACATACTCAATGCCCCTCTACCCACTGATAAAAGCGGTGTTAAAAGCTTCTTGGGTCTTTGTGAATTTTACTCACAGTTTATTGAGGATTTTTCTTCCAGAGTCAGGCCGATCTCTAATCTGCTTAAAGCTAGCCCAGAATTTAACTGGAGTTGAGACTGTGTTTCCGCATTCGAGTGGATAAAGCATCAGCTTTCTAAGTGTGGGGCACTTAAACCGTATGATCCAGAACTGAAGTCCATACTCACTGTTGATGCCAGTAATGTTGGTTTAGGTGCAGTTCTTACTCAACAGACCCCTGAGGGTGAAAACACTGTAGGATTTGCTTCCAGAATCTCAAGAGATCCAGAATGGCTTTACTCCGTAACTGAAAAGGAGCTCTTAGCTAGCTGGTGAGCAATAGAGAAATTTCATACTTATATCTGGGGAACAAAGTTCTTGCTGCAAACAGATCACAAACCTCTTATTTTCATACTTAGTGGGAAGAACGTTAAGAATTGTTCACCCAGAATTGCATGCAGGACCGTTTTCTGAAGCAGAATGGATTTGTGCTACAGGCAGCGATCCAGTATTGAGTTCTGTTTCCAAGTTTATCAGTAGGGGGTGGCCCAAGGAGAAATCACTGGAGCCTAGTTTCAACCTTTCGACAAAATAAATTAGGAATTATCATTGGAGTCTGGGTTAGTAATGAGAACTGACAAACTGATACCCCCTGAACTCTTCAAACAACTAATCATAAAAAAAAGCACATAAAGGTCACTTAGGTTCGACATTCACTAAACATAGGGTGCAATCATCTTTCTGGTGGCCCCAGATGGATCGAGAAATGGATGATGTGGTCAAGGGATGTGTTATATGCTCTACTAGCGATAAAGTCCTTAAAACATGTGTACCGCCTTTAAATCCTATTGAACTTTATAAGGGACCGTGGACAAAAGCTGGTATTGATTTGATAGGTCCTTTTTATACTCCACTATCAAATTCGAAATATGCATTAGTACTTTTGGATCATTACTCAAAATGGGCAGAAGTTAGATTCATTAAAGAACCCAATTCAAAGGCAGTAGTGAAATTCATCAGAGATATGTGTATGAGGGAAGGATTCTTGAGTGTATCATTTGCGATAATGGGGTGCAATTTATTTCTAATGAGGTGAAAAAATTCTCAAAAATAGTGGTATACAGCACTTAAAAAGTTCTTTGTTTCACCCCCAAACTATTGTTCTTCTAGAACGCTTTGACCATGTTCTAGGTGATTGTATAAAGTGGGCCATACAGAACAAAGTTGAGATTTACTCAGCTACTCAGTCAGAGTTGTGGTTCTATAGAATCATCCACTCAGGTTTTGCCATTTGAATTATTACGTGGAAGGAAACCAACCACTAAATTTAGACCTGCATGGATGTTCAAGTTGTTGAAACAAGAGGTGAATGTTCAAGGCTTGGATTAAACCTCATAAAAACATTACTATAATGAAAGGAGAAAGGTGTCTGAGTTGTCTGTTAGTGCTGGGGATCTTGTGAAAATCAGGCTCGGGGTTTTGTCAAGAAAGATGACTCTAAGTTTTCTTCTCCTGTCTTGGTAAATAAAGTATGTAGAAATGCTGTCAGTTTAGAGGGGGGTCATTGGTGGAGTGGGTCTAAAGTTGTGAAGGTTCGCTCACCATCTAATGCAAGCTATTTATGTAGTGAATTGTGTAGTCATAATGACTGAAAGAAAGATACACAAACCGATGTTCACAAAAAACAAGACTTTGCCAGTGAGAGCAGTGACAATTTCGCGATTGTACGCAGAAGTTCTTGTGTAAGACGTAAACCTTACAGATTTAGATGATACTATATCTAAGTTTTTTTATTGTATGACATATTTTCCTTTATTTAGTTGTACTCTGTTTCTTTAAAGCTTTATTAAGTTCTTGTTTTTTTTCCATTCTTTGTTAGATTTCTTTTCATTATTTGTGTGTAAAGTTATTTGTTAGTATTCAAAACAGTGTTGAAAATGGATTTTATATTTGATTTCAATGCGATTTCTCAAGTTGTGTTAATATATAGCATTACATAATTATTTGGGGAAGCGGCATTAACCACGACTCCCTAACAACGAAGTCATGGACAACGAAAGCGGAACAATGCTTGGGTTAACCACGACTTCCTTGTTTGGTACTTTAACCACGCATGTGCTGAAGCACGCACATGCTTGGTTAAGGCACAGAAGAAGGGAGTCGGCTGAGGAGGACGACGTGATCAGGTAAGTGGGGCTGTTTTAGGGGTGGGGGTCGGGGTATTTTTTGTTTTAGGGATGGGGTGTGGGTATTTTTAGTTTGGGGGGTCGGGGTGGTTTAGGTTTAGGGGCAGGGAGGGGGGTCAGGGTATTTTTAGTTTTAGGGGCGGTTTAGGTTTAGCGGTGGGGAGGGGGGTCAGGGTATTTTTAGTTTCAGGGGCGGGCTGGGGGGGTCCGGGTATTTTTAGTTTTAGGGGCGGGTGGGGAGTCAGGGTGTTTTTAGTTTTAGGGGTGGGGTCAGGTGGTTTAGGTTTTAGGGGCGGGGTGAGGGGTCGAGGTGGTTTTAGGGGCATGGGTGGGGGGTCACGGTAATTTTGGGGGCGGGGTGGTTTTAGGTTTCAGAGGCAGGGGTGGGGGTCGGGGTAATTTTAGGGGCAGTGGGGGGGTTGGGGTGGTTTTAGGTCATAGGGGTGGGGATAATTTTAGGGGCGGGGTGGGAGTTGGGGTGGTTTTAGGTTCTGGGGTGGGGGTTGGGGTAGTTTTCGTTTTAGGGAAGGGGTGGGGGTGGGGGGTTGAACTTGTTTTTAATTTTAGGGTCAGGTGGTTTTAGGTTTTAGGGGTGTGGTGGGGGTCGCGGTAATTTTAGGGGTGGGGGTTGGGGTCGTTTTAGGGCCAGGGGTGGGGGTTTGTGTGGTTTTAGGTTTTAGGGGTGGGAGTTGGGGGGGTCCTGGTAATTTTTAGGGCCAGGTGGACGCATGCTGGAACCATGCATGCCGTTCACTAATGCCTTTACCAGGAATGCCTTTACAATGAAAAATCATTGTTCCAACATACATTCAATTATTTGCTTATTTATTCTCTTTCATTTGTTTTTGGAAGAGGAAAACCCATGTAATAATCTTAAATGTTTCCCACTTGAGACATCGGTTGTGCTAGACTTTTATTAGTCTGCGCGCCTGTCTCGTGAACCGGTATGTGTGAAAACATTTTAGTAAGAACACGCGAGGCGAACGAAAGGCAAGAGGAGAGATGTTGTTCACAGAGGAGCTTCGTCTGTAGCAGGTCTTGTGAGGGTGTTTTTTATCAACAATAAATCACAAGTTCTGAAGTCTTCCTGCCTGAGAGAGTTTTGTTTGATCAGATAGAGAGCTTTAAAAATTATCCCACCAGGCAGGAACAAACACAAGGGAAAATGAGCTCCCTGTCTCCCTGGGACAGAGCAAATGAGCTTGCCCTGGGGCATTAAGGGCTCAGGAAGTGAAGATGCTTTGCCCTCCTGCTTTATAAGTTAAGTAGTAGTCTTGGGGAATGGGTCCATAGGGCCTTTGAAAGACTTAGGGAGGGGGTTTGAGCACCCTCCTTAAAATATACTTTGGGCTCCAGGAATGGGGTTCCTGGAGCCACATGGGTCTCAGGGAGAGGGGCCATGCACCTCCTTCCCATTTATAAATAGATTGGGCCCCAGGGTGATCTGCCCTATAGTGGACTGCCTTTGTCATCTCTATGTCCTGGAGACCCATTATTCCTGCTCATCCTTGGTCATTATTCACCAGTATCATATTGACTAATTCCACATAATTATACTCAAACACAACCATTATTGCATAAATATTCCTTCGGATTACATACTAAGTGCAATCATTCAAAATCAAAATTGTGGCAGCTAGTGGACACGGATATCGAAATTATTAGTGCTTAGAGAATCTATTTGTCAACCAAGTACCATTTTTGAGTCATATTGCACTTACATCCATCAGAATCATAATAAAAATAAACCATAAAATTTATCTGACAATTTTAAACATATATACCATGAAGTCCAAGAAAAGTCTGGTACAAGTCACTTTTATTGCCCCATATCTCAAGCACAAACTATGGTTTCTCATATATTGTCCTTCATCTAAATTATGTCCATTATGGCATTTTGTCTTTTATTTGATCATGTATTTTGATTTAAGTTGTCGCACTACACATAGTCTATTGCTCTCCCTTAAAGGTTTTTCTTCTAAATCAATCCCCCAAAATTTCACGGATATTCCAACTCAATTGTGTTACGTTATGTAGTGTCTTGCTAGATGATAACTACGATCACTGTTCATGATAGGTCGTAAATGTTCAAATATTTGTTTATACTGTTGGCTAGTTGTGCTTCATATAAAGAGTTGCTCACAAGGACATTGTAGAATGTATAACACAAATGTACTTTTGCAGGTAATTCTCTTTCTAAAATCATAAGGTTGCTCTCAAGTGTGTACTTCTTTAGTGACTCTCCATGTTTGCAAGCCTTACATTTTTTACATTTCCAAAAGCCTTTACTTGCTTCTGATTTTAATCACAATTGCTCATAACCTTCCTCTTGTTTGAGGTTAAAATGGGTTATAGTTAATATTTTGGATAATGAGGGTTCTCTTTTAAGTGTCACTTTAGAAAATTAACCAATTTTTCCTTCGATAAAAAAGTCAATTTGATACGTAGGATCCTCAGAAAACAATGGCACTTAATAGGTCACGATTATTACCTAAAAGAAAACATTTATACTGTTGTGGGAGGTGAAGATGGGAGCAATCAGAGAAGGAAGTTTTACCTTTAGGGTGAGCTATTTGATTACATTTTGTTTGATTCAAGTTGTCGCAATAGACGTATTCTATCACCTCACTTTACAGGCTTTTTTTGTAAGCCATTGCCTTTAAAATGTCAAGAATGTTCCATCTCCTTCGTGTGATGTTCTGTAGTGTCTTGCTACTCAGATTGTTGTTCTTCATAGCTTGTATGTATATATATATATATATATATTTATATATATATATATATATATATATATATATATATATATATTGTGGCACCATGTTTGTAGGCTGTTTGGGTAAACAGGCCAAAGGTTTTTTAATGTTGGCGTGTGCAACACACATAAATGAATGCACGTTTTGCATTAGAGAGTGCCTGAGTCAACTGTCTTAGTACTGAATGAGCAGGCATATAATATGTTAGGGTTTCTCTATACACTCTGGGCAGTGCATGTGTTGCAAAGCAGGGGGTCATGTTGGCCAGTCTAACAGGGAGGGTGTAGGACTGCAGGATTGGGAATGGATGACAAGAGAATCATGCTGCCTGGATTATGTGCCAGTTTGCTTGAGTTGAATGAAGGGATGTCACTAGGCTAATCTGATATCATGGGTATTGGCGTTTCTCTGTGACTTGATGACTCTGATATAGTCTTCTTTTCCATGAAGTGCAGTATGTGAAGGCAGACTGGCTTTACCAACAATTGAAAAAAGTATGAATCAAAGGGCTAGCAATATCATTTGTAGGAAGCAAACCTATGAAATCACTTCAACTTTTCAGCATTTTTATAAGAAAAAAATATTTCTTGATTGTGGCTGGGGTCATTAATTAATTCATGCCACAATGCTACTGCATCACATGAATTATGTATGGGAAAAATCTTGTATAGTGGCCCCAGGTGACCAGCAATGTTCTGCTACTGCACAACTGTATATAAAGAAGCATTTGAGTTGAGTAATACCATTCATGTTCTTTTCTTTTTTCTTTGGATCATCTAGCTACTCCTGCTGGAGGACCTGCCCGTCGGCTCAATCCCAGCCAAAGACAGCCTTTTTACTGCACCCTCACAATATGGAGGCAATTGCTGTGGAGTACTGCTGGGTGGTGGTCCTCGAAGGATGAAGAGGATCGTGGCAGCAGTAACCACTGCCTCAGGCTGCCAGCTGGAGGGGCCCGAGAAAAATGTCATCACTAGTGCTGCAAGCACCAGAGATTTCAAGCCACCACCCATCCGGCCTCACCACCACCACTAGCATTGACTGCTCTCCACAAGAAAATTGTACAGAACCTATAGGGCCTGAAAAAAGGAATATGTGACAGAACAACTAGGTCCTAAACAACTATAGCCTAAACCACTACTGCTAAACAACTAAAAAGTCTCTACAACTAAGTACTGAACAACTGCTCTCTAAACAACAATTGTGCCTGAATAAAAATTGCCTGAAGAACTAATATATATATATAAATATATATATATATTCTAAACAACTAATAAACCATAAAAAACAAAAGGAAAACATTACCTTAAAAATTAGTTGTTCAGGCAATTGTTATTCAGGCACAATTGTTGTTTAGACAGTAGTTGTTCAGTACTTAGTTGTAGAGACTTTTTAGTTGTTTAGAAGTAGTGGTTCAGGCAAGTAGTGGTTTAGACCTAGTTGTTCAGGATGTTTCCCCTGAAAAAGGGCTAGCAGAGCCGTCATAAGAGACTGGAGGCTGTGGATGTCTAATTTTAATAGGGAGGGATGAGGGATGGACTGTTGTTGTGGGAGGTGAAGATGCAAATAGTTGGGGAAAGGGCAGTTTTACCTTTATGGTAGGGTATTGTTTTTAAGGGGGTGGTGTGGGCCTGTTGTGGAAGGAGAGGGCAGTAAGAAAAATTGGTAAATGAGTACAGGGAACTTTCTTTTTCGTTTTCTTGGATGACAGAGTGGGCCAGTTGTGGAAGGAGAGGCAGATATTCCATTAAAAAGATAACCAATTTTTTAATGAATGGGTTACTTATTTTACTGGAATATCTA
Organism: Pleurodeles waltl; assembly: GCF_031143425.1. Classification (NCBI taxonomy): domain Eukaryota; kingdom Metazoa; phylum Chordata; class Amphibia; order Caudata; family Salamandridae; genus Pleurodeles; species Pleurodeles waltl. Next base: position 841,192,305 of record NC_090438.1, read on the forward strand.
TCTTTCCATGAGTAACATTACTGTAAATGAAATAGGAAGCTCTTCCAACATAGTGACACTAAAGACAGTCCTCTGCACCTGTCTCACTGCAAAGCCATTCATAGAACTTGGTATTAAAATCATCCAATATGTTGGCAGTTATATTCAATTTCTCCATGGTAAACATCACAACTGTTGCATGTTTTTGAATGCCCAGAAAAGCAACATCAGCAGTGAGACCAGGAGCTAGCCCTTCCCGTTTACCAGCTGGAAAGAAATGTAATGTGCAGTGTTGCACAAGTAATCTGTTGCTTGGCAACTGGCCCACATGTCTGTCCTGAGATGGATGGACCTAGCAGTGCTCTGCTTCAGGGTATTGCCAACCAATTGAAGGATGTCATGATGCAGCACTGGCACCGCTACTATGGTGAAATACTTAAATACTAGTGACTAGGGATGTTCCATTTTGGGAAGAGGGCCTCCACAAGTTCCAGAATGCCCACTCCTTCCACAAAAGAAAAAGGAAGGCAGTCAAATGTTGCCATTTTGGCCAGGTTCCCATTGTAGAAATGGGCTATTTTATAGTTTTGTGGTACGGCAACAGCTTGGTAAAAATAGATTTAAAGTAGGCTGATTTTGTTTTTGTAGAATTAAAAAAAGCGACATATAAGTACTAGCAGCAGGTAGGTTGCTTGGGTATTTGAGGGTCTAAGTCAGTGTATCCTGCTGCACCCTGTGCTGAGCAGAGGTTGCTGCAAGTGAGGGTTGTATTCTATGGGGGAGACTCAAAGGGGTGCTTTGGGTAATGCTACTACTAGCATCCTCTTCTTCCTCCTCACCTCCTTCTTCTTCATCACTTCAGTTGTTGATTCTTTCTCCCTACCACTATGTTTTTCAAGTGCTCTTTCCACATGATTGCATGCTGTTTTTACAAATGGAACCACCACATGATTGCATGCTGTTTTTACAAATGGAACCATTGGCCTCCGGTACTTTTGTGCCCACCTGGCTTACCATGATAAACTTCGGTGGTGGCGACTGACAGTTTCTGGGGTCCTGCACATATAGGAGCCAGTGTTTTTGGTAGAATCACATTTCTTTCATCAGGTTGAATAGAGCTGAGCTGTACTTCTTCTTCTCTCCTCATTTTCAAGACTTTTAGTAATCTTCCTTTCCCTTGTCTCTCAGACTCAGGTAGAGTCCAATCCATATCCAGATCATCAACAGGGGTATTTAGAGAAGATGTAGGAGTATGCTTTCCTTGCTGGAGATTGTGAAGATGATGGAGGAAGATCAATCGTCTCAACAACATCTTGCTCAGCAGGAACCTGTTCTGCTTCTATGTCTGAAAGTTCTGTTGCTGACTGCAGCTTCTGTGGTTGACTTTCCTGCAATGAGTTCAGTTTGAAGTAGTGACAATACCATTTCAGAGTCACTGCAGTGCTGAGAGACATGGCCTTAGGTTTTTAGTATTGGTGATGGTGCCATTGATGAAGGATTGATCCTTTCAGCCTCTTTCTACCCAGAGGAAGGTGCAGCAGGTAGGTCACATTTCCTGAAAAAGTATGAGGGCTTGATGTAAGTGGTGTGAACAGACTTTTTCTCCCCTCTGCTGGCCTGGAACCTCGGCCAGGAGCCTCCTTCTTTGAGGCCATTTTCTTAGCAATAGCAGTTGCCACTTAGCACTCGGAGCATAGGAACGCAGCAGAGGAGGGCCAGGTGTCACTGTCATCTAATTCACAAAATTCTCTCAATATCTGTTCTGTGTGTGATGTCTAGTGGACCTGCAAGCAAAGCAAAAAAGCTGCTAATGTGTTTAACAATATTGTACCCAAAACATGCATAAACCATTTTTCACAGAAAAAGGTTAGTTTGTGTCCTTCCAGATCCATGGGACCCCTGTAAGAGGCACAGGGAAGCAGACAAAAACTGTATAAATTCATTAAATAATTGCTGGTGAACCTCTAAGACATATGGGGACTCTGTGGACTCTATGGAAGGTGTGGGGGGGGAGAATCCAAATATTGAAAAAACACCTTGAATAATTGCTGGAGCCCCTCCAGGGTCAAGAGCCATTCTATGGGAGACTGACGGAAGTAGGCAAAAACAAATAAATAAGAATTGCTGGGACCCCTCAAGGGCCCATGAGGACTTCATGAGAGGCAAGCAAAATCGATCAAAACACATTAAATATTTTTTGGTGCCCTTCCAGAACCCACAAGGACTCAATCAGTGACAGGCAAAAAATACATTAAATAATTGCTGGTGCCCCTCCTGGTCCCATGTGAATTCGATGGGAGGAAGGGAAATGTAGGCAAAAACAAAATGTAAATAATAATTGCTCTTGCCCCTCCAGGGCTCATTGGAACTCTATGGGAGCTACAAGGAGGCCAGCAAAAGTTTCAATAAACATATTAAATAATTGCTGGTGCCCTTCCAGGGTCCATGGGGACTTTATTGGAGACCAGCAAAAAAAAAAATAATATGAAATAATTTCACGTACCACTTCAGGACCCATGGGGATTCTAAGGGGAGCAGAGGGAGGCAGACATAAATCATACAAATGAACAAAACACAACAGTACTGTGGTACATACAGCCATAAGCGCAAATAAATGTCAGGAAAAAAAGAACACAATAAAAAGAAATGTCATATGCATCTTCCATCAATATTCCTAGAAAATGCCATCGAGAATTGGAAGAAAAGAACTGAAAGAAACATTGGCTTTACCAACTGGTGGCAGGTAGCTCATGGAGGCATGAAAAACAAAGGCAAAATGGCTACTTAACACACACATTCATCCCTCACTGGCTCACCAAGATGGTGAGCACAGCAAGACCAGAAAAGAAGGATGTAGAAGGAATAAAGGCAAAATGGTGGCTGTAACAAACAGAGTATATACTGGCTATACAAAATGGCCACCACCTCATATCCGGCAAAGAAAAAGGCAAAGAGACCAAAGACCAAATGATAGCCTATGACAAACGCACTACACACTGGCTACACAAACTGGCCACTACCACGTGGCTAGTGAAAAAGGAGGCACGGAGAACAAACAACACATGGCAGCCGTTGGCAAACACACACACTGACTACATAAAATAAGAAATTAATAAGAAAGTAGATAGTTGCCCTTTCCTTTCAGGAGCACCACCCCATTCACCCCAAAAAATCTTGTAGCATTGCAGATAAAGGATTGCAAATATATTATTTAACCAATATGTCTAGGCCCACACATACAACTGCTCTTTTTTTTCAATGACCATTTAATCAGCAATGTTAAATATGAAAATTAAATGAAGTACACAAATTCCACAATTACAATATATCAACCATCCTACACATACACAAATTCCCAAAAAATAATGGGCAAGCATCTTGAGAAGAAGAAGGTAGCTGAGGACAAAGGACTATGGCCCTCATTATGAAAACGGCGGTAAACACTGCACCGCCGGCGGTGGCAGAAACAAACGCCAATAGATGTGGGGGCCGGACTGCCAAATAATGAACCAACTGAAACACAGGCATCTTGAAAACCACCCATCGCCAGCAGAGGAGTGCCGACAGCGATGGCAGAGCCTGCCCACAGGCCGACGGAAAGGCTCTACCTGCCCATCAAATAATGAAACACTAGACCGCCGTCAGTTCCGGGGCGGGAACCACCGCCACGCAAAGCCAGGCAGAAACAAACCAAATATAAGGAAATATTCACCGGAGGATCACACGACACGCCGAAGCAGACATGGATAGAGAGCTGCAGATCATGCCAGCCCTTCTCCTTGCCGTATACCTCCACGACCGAGACCGCCGATGAAGACGATGGTAAGTACTGCAACCTACGAAACAAGGCAAGAAAGGGCACAGTTATAGACCCACCCAATCCACCCTTCCTGCAACGTTCCCACAACCCTTCACAGCAGCACAAGCCATACACCCCACAGCAAGAGGGACTTACCCGACACAAGGCAAATCCAACCTGTCCAAAGTACATACATGTGCCCTACACCCAGAAATAATTAAACAAGAGACCAGGGATCCAGAGTGTGCCACCAAAAACACAGGCCACACATTAACTTTTTATTGTGCTCACTGAGCAAACGAAGTGGATAGAGGGCCAATGGCCAGTCAGTCAGAACACCAGTCCGATGGGCCACAATGGCCCCAACCTGACTCCCACAAGTGCTATGGTACTCCACCTCATAGGGGCAACAATGGGGCATCCAGGCACCTCAGGGAACAGGGGCAGGGGGTAGTGGGGATTTACAATGGGGGTGGGGCTTAGATTTACGTTAGGAAGGTGGAGGGGTTTGGGTTTGGCCTTGGAAGGTGGGGGAGCGTGCTTGGACCGGGTGGAGGCAGATGGAACAGGCTCAGCACAGGGCTTCTTCCTCTCTGGGGAAGGGGCATAAGAATGGGAAGGGCGGACAGGGGCGGGCTGTGACGTGGAAGGAGTGAATAGAGCAAGGAGGTATGCACGTTTAAGGACGAGATGGGGTGGGCCATTTGGTTGAAATAGGTCAGCACAGCAGAGGAAAGGTTTCTTTGGTGCAATTGGGTTGGGCCTGGAGGAAGGCGTGGGAGTGGAGGTAGAGGGAGTGGTCGTAAGTGGTGTAGGTGTGCCTGATGTGGGTGCAGGTGACTGGACAGTATGCTAAGTTGTGGTGCATGTGTGATGGGTGGGTGTTTTGGTGCATTTGAGTGTCTTGGGAGGAGGGGGGGTGGACACAGTGGGACAAGACAGGCTGCTGGTGTGAATGTCTGTTATGTGGGTGTCTGAAAGTCTGGTCAGTGTGCTGCATGTGTCAACTAAAGTAGTTGTGGTGAGTGCAGGTGTGGTGTCTGGGTGCTTGTATGGATGTGTGCTATTGTGGTGACTGCAGGAATAGGCTCAGCAACAGTGAATGAAGGTGCAGTGCCTGGGGGTGTGTATGTAGAGGGGACAGACAGGGAGGCGGAAGAGGTGGGCACACTGGGGGAAGTGGATGTTATTGTGTGTGCATGTGTATGTTGGCTGTGTGAATACTTGTGATGGGAGGTGTGGTGCTTGTGTTTTGAAGTGTGCTTCTTGTGTGTTGAGGTGTGTGCCTGCGTGTCAGAATGTGTGCTTTGGACGAGTGAAGGGAGTGGGGTGCTGGAAGGGGTAGAGGAGGTTGGAGGGGGGACGGAATGACCAGGGACACTGGCTGCCATCCAAGAGGAGGCCAGAGCCTGAAAAGATCTCTGTAGGCCAGACACGGCACTGTGAATGCCATCCAGATAGGCACTGGCCTGCTGCATCTCTGATACTAGCCCCTGAATGGCATTGACAATGGTTGTCTGCCCTACAGAGATGGTTCTCAGGAGGTCAAAGGCCTCCTCCGTGAGGGCAGCAGGGCTGACTGGGGCAGGGGAAGAGGTGCCTGGGGCGAAGGAGAAGCCCACCCTTCTGGGTGAGCGGGCACGGGCAACTCAGCGGGGAGCAAATGGGAGGTCGGTGATGGTATGGGGGTGGTGCTAGATGACCCAGTAGGTGTGGGCCCACTAGGGTCCGCCACTGCCAGGGAGCCCCCATCGGAGGAGGTATCAGAGTCGCTACCTCCAGTGGTAGTTGCCTCCCCCGTGGTACTCCCCTCACCCTCGAACCCACTGGTCCCCTTGGCGTCAGACGACTCTGCCTCCGAGGGTCCGTGGGCTGCTTCATCCCCACTCCCTGGTGCCTCATCTCCCTTGCCAGATGATTCTGATGTACACAGACAACACAAGAGAACAGGGATGGGGAGACAAAAAAGCAGAGACACTTGTAAATAGCTGAATGGAGTTAACAAAGTGGTTCATACATACACCCTCTCAGAAGACACTCCTACAGGCAGCACCTACCGCTATACCCATGGCTATGCCCCTGACTAGTGCCCAGAACCCTGCACTACAGCCATTCCCCAAATAACTTAAGGACCTGAAGTGTAGTACACCTGACAAAAACACCCATATTTCCCACGGGGACCATAATGTAGTTGGACATCAGTCCCTGCAACTAAGCAGCATAAGTCCGAATGCACACACTCACACATCCATCAAGGGACAAATAAATGGGATGTGTATTCACCCCCTTGTGACTGCTGTGCAGCCTTCAAGCGCCCATCCAGGTCTGGGTATGCCACCGCCAGGATGCGTTGCATAAGGGGTGGTCAGTGCCCGATGGGCACCCCTTCCCCGTTGGAAGGACTTCCCCAGTTAGGCCTCGCAGATTTTTCACTCCCAGTGCCGCAGGTCCTCCCACCTCTTCCTGCAGTAGGTACTCCGCCGGTTGTGGACCCCCAGGGTCCGCACCTCCTTGGCATGCCAAAGTGCCCTCTTCTGGTGGGTGCTTACCTAAAAGGGACACACATAATTGTAACACAGAGGTCAGGCACTGGCCAATCATATACAGCTGGCTATACGTCCATAATGGAACGGACAGCACAAACCGACGAACAGCACATACACATGCAGCATGTCAGGAACCCTGGCCCATCCAGTGTCATATCTGCACACATGTATGCATCCAATACCAACCATTACACACATCCATGGCCCCCAATCCACCTACTCACATGTACCTCTGGCTGTCCGTAGAGCTTGGGGTACTGGTGCAGGACCCCGTCCACGAGCCTCGCCAATTCCTCTTGGGTGAAGGCCGGGGCCCTTTCTTCTGCAACACGTGCCACTTCCATTACGAGAGGCAGGACACAGCAGTACACTCAGTGGAGTACCTGCTTGCATGAGATCAGGGAGTCAAGTGAAGTTGGGGTGATGACTTCGCGTACGCACCACGGCGATGTGCACCGTCACCGCCGGCGGCGATCATGATACGCTAGTATTCCCAATTGACATCTATGTTAACCAATGATTTGACGCACAGCGGTAAACACTGCCTTACGCTGGTACATCAACGGCTAGCGGTATGAGGTCACTTCCACAACAACAGTAGTGGATTACATGGGGCAGACAATTTGGCAAACACTATGCATTTTTAAAACTCACATCTGCACAATGCAGGCCCATTGTTCCCCAAACACCCACAGGCATGTGGCATTTAACATTACCGCACCTGACAAGCCCTGATCTATCATTGTGGTCAAGTTGCTGTTATGTCATACACACTATGCATTTGTGTCGACGCCAATCGTGCCAGCAGTGCTCAATGACTGACAATGTGTGCCGATGTATGTGTGTTCCTCACACGTGTTTTCAGCTCCTCCTTGTGGCGAGGAAGGGCCCCATCGGTGTACAGACCACTTGTGGATTTCCAGATCATGGTGGAGTGTCACATTATTATCAATTACAGACTCACCCCTGCAACTATTCTTGAACTTTGTGCATTACTGGATCCTGCACTGACTCTGGCAAATCGTAATCAGCATGCCATCCCTACTGAAGTGCAGGTGCTTTCTGCACTCCGTGTCCTGGCCACGGGCTCATTTCAAGTGACAGTGGGCATGGGTGCAGGTTATTCACAACCAATGTTTAGCATTATGCTGACAAGATTCCTTAATGCATTTGTACAACACCTACAGTCCTATGTGAGGTTTCCCCAAAGTGCTGACCTCCCTGCCATCAAGTCGGACTTCTATGCCTTTGCAAACATACCCCATGTGATACGTGCCATCGATGGCACCCACATACCTATCATCCCCCCAAGAGTCAATGAACAGGTGTACAGAAACCGAAAGAACTTTCATTCCAGGAACATTCAATTGGTGTGTACTGCAGACCAGTACATCACACACGTGAATACCATGTTTCTTGGTTCAGTCCATGATTCATTTGTGATGAGGAACAGTAGTGTGCCACACAAGATGGAACAACTACAAGAGGACAGAGGGTGGTTCATAGGTAGGGGTTTCTGTCAGTCAGTCAGTCAGTCAGTCAGTCAGTCAAAATAACTTTATTCGGCGGTTAGCCACAAAAATAAACATGCATACATAAAGATCATCATAAAATACAGTACTTATAACATTCATTAAAATAAGTCTATTAAATCTAAATTTGCCACCCAAGCTTACTAAAACAATTAAAAAAAAAAAAAGTGCCTATAAAAACATATATAACAATGAGACAATATAGTAAAAAGGACAATGCCTAATTTCTCTTAATAAAAGATCACATTACCAATTCATATCGATTTCTAATAGTGATAGCGGATTTAATAAAACTAAAAATAGAAATACAAATTTGTTTGGTTGAGAGGCTTTGGATGCCAATCAGTCCTTCTTTGTAGGAAGAAGTGTGCAAATTACGCAAAATGGGTAATAAAAAGGATTTCCTGGGAGCCGAGTAAAGTTTACAAAATAAGATAAAGTGGCAAGTACTTTGTTTTGAAAAGTTATCACAAGGGCATGGAGGTAGTGTTTTTTCCCACACACATTTTATCGGAAATGCCACTCTAAAATGGATCAGATTAAGTCTAAAAGATACAAGTAAAGAATATAAAGAAGGGGTCGGGAACCAAACAAAATAAGGTTCTAACAAGTCTGATGATAAAATTTGTGTATATAAATTAAAAGAGCTCAATTTCTCTGCCATTTGGTATCTAAGATTCATGACATACTCTTTATGTCGTAGTTTAACAATTTCTTTCGCATTAGCTGGCATAAACTCTGGTTTAAAATACATGAACTCCAAATCCAAGTTTCGGAAGCCTTTGTGAACAAAGTTTAGCCATGGAATTTTGTTACAGTTTGATAATGAGAGACAGTCTTTTACACAATCATGTGTTAAAGTAGCCACCGGATTTGACCATACTTTTATCCATAGCAAAAGTGGGGCAATATCTATCAGATCTGTAATATAGCGGATTCCTAATTCCTCATGGCATAAAATGTTCGCTATGTTCTTAGGTACCATAAGTAGCCGATGAAGGAATTTATTCTCTGCAAGCTGCAAAGTATTTGGACTAATATACCCCCAAAGGCCACCCCCATAGATCGCCGCCGCAACACATTTAGAATTGTAGAGCTTGAGGATCTGATGGACCGGTCTATGCCCTAATCTGCGGGCAAAGCGAAAGATTGCCTCAACATTTCTTATCAATTGTTGAAGCTTAAAATTCAAATGGAATTTCCAAGACAGAGTGGAACTTAAATACAGACCTAGATAGCAAAAGTCTTTTACCTTTGTCAAGGTATTCCCCCCCATTCTAAAACATCTGGTACGAGTATTTTTAGGGCCGCAGGTCATAACATGTGATTTTTTAAAATTGACTTTCAAATCCAGCTCTCGTGTGTGTGTTAAAAAAAGATCCAAGAGAGTCTGTAGACCATTGGCCGTGCGGGCGATTAAAACAGCATCATCGGCATATAATAAAATTGGCAATTGTCTAAAACTCATCCTTGGGAAATCCTTACCATTTTGGACCAAACAATTGTGCAAGCCATTTATGTACAATAAAAACAGGAAAGGTGCCAGTGTACATCCCTGTCTGACACCTCGAGTAGAAGCAAGGGGATGGGACCTTTCACCGTGTTGACCAAACTGGATTAAAATATGGAGGTCGGAGTATAAGCGTTTGATCAAAATTAGCAAATCTTGCTCAATCCCCATTTTATCCATTATAACCCACAATTTTGCTCTATTTACCATATCAAATGCACTAGACAGGTCTATGAATGCTAAATGGATAGGTTCCCTTTTGGCAATTACATATTTACTGAGGATGAGATGTAAATTTAGGGCCTGGTCCACTGTACCTAATCCAGGCCTGAACCCATATTGAGTTGGCGATAAAATGTTTGACCTTACAACCCAATCCTTAAGCCGGGTCAGGATGACACTCCCCAGAATCTTTGCAGTAGAGTCTATTAAAGAAATGGGTCTATAACAAAAGGGGTCAAGCCTGTTACCCTTTTTGAAAATTGGAACAATAATTGCCGTTAACCATGAAGAGGGAATAGCCCTTTGAATAGCACTGTTCAGAACGTTTGTGATTAGTGGAACCCACAGATCAGGTAGAGATTTAAATAGATCAACCGGTATCCCATCAGGGCCAGGGGCTTTCCTTAGTTTCATTTTAGTTATTGCTGCACTAATCTCGTGTGCCTCAAGTAAGATGGCGCTCTTAGCTGGATTTGGAGTAGCCAATCGTGGGAGGCCACATCCCTCCCCTCCATCATTGGGATTATCTGCAGATTGAAATACAGATGAAAAATGGTCTACCCAAACCCCCTCTGGTATCAAACAGTCATCTTCCCTGTTTTCCTTTCCTGAGAAATATGGGTGATTAACCACCTTCCAAAATTGAGAGGGATCCCGTAGATCTGTCGCTGCCATAAGGTCTTCCCAAGCGCTAGTGCGTACTTCATTCTTTCTTTCTTCTAGGACTGATTTATATCGGCCCCTGGCCTGCTTAATTAAATCCTGATTACGTGGAATGGTTTTGATCGCTAACTTTAGGTCTCTATGGGCAGCCGTACAGGCAGAGTTAAACCACTGTTGAGGTTTTGCACCTTTAGGATGTTGGGCACACAACAATGCCTGAGAAATAGCACAACTTAAAGATTCAAAGGCATTCATAAGGTGGAGTGGGGTGGGTTGCAGGGACAAGCAAGTGTTTATGTCAGCCTTATTTTGAGTGATAAGGTTCGTATGAAAAGTGTTAGAGTTTACTCTCTCCCACCTTATACGAGGGCCGGAATTTCTTTTAAACACCTCTTTCCCTTTATATGCAATCCTAGGTAATGTTACTCTAGTTTTAAAGGATAGTTTTATGCTCAAGGGGTTATGATCACTAGCACAATGAGAATTAATTTTAAAATCCACTATTGAACGTGAAAGTGAAGAGTTAATCAAGATAAAATCAATAACGCAACCGTTAATACTTCCAGTATAAGTGGGTATTTCTCTTGTCTGACTGTTGGCAATATCCCTTGCAAAGGCAAGATCAAATTTATAAATAAGAGTGTTCAAGGCATTTCCTAAATTAGAATGAATAAAATGAGTGAGTGACTCTCTGCCTTCTATTGCGGTGCCACATAAATGAGGTAATTCATACTTACATAACTGAACATTAAAATCACCAACCCAAATCGTGTCAAATTCCCAATCCTGAAGTTTTCCAGCTGAGTCTAATTGGTCTATAAGCTCTTCAAAAGTTCCTGACAAAGCAGCACTTGGAATATTATTATAAAAGTTTAAAAGTACAATATCTTTCCGTCCGGATATTGATAATAAAACTACCAGAAAAAAAGCAGAAGACCAAATCAATGAAACCTCAATTTTTGGGAGTAATAATGACACAAGTACCAAAAGGCCACCACTTGCTCTGCCTGCTCTAGATGGAGTAGCTGGCTGAGATACAGAGTAGTATCCGTCTAAGAAGAAGGGTGTCGTAAGCCAAGTTTCTTGAAGACAAATAATGTCAAATGTGGATATAAATTCCAGCCATTCCAAATTTTCAACTTTAGAACGCAACCCAGCAATGTTCCAACTAATTACAGATAACAGTGCGTTACTCTGCTGGGGCTTTTTCCCAGACTCCTCGATTATGGCCGTATCTGTTGTAAGATGTGGAAAGCTGACTAACTCATCAGGCCCTATGGATGATTGCAAAAGTGTGCACACTCCCATCAGCTCTGGTTCTGTCACTTATTGCCACCTAGCACACAGCCTGGCTGTCTGCCTCTGAGGCTTGTCATTTAAAGTTGTGTTGTGCACCTTTTGCTAGGTGATTCTGGCTATCCCAATGTGCGTGGCTCCTGACACCAGTGAGGAATCCTGGAACAGATGCAGAGAGGAATTACAATGAGGCCCATGGACATACTAGGAAGGTGATAGATTGCACAATAGGTCTCATGAATGCTCGATTTCTTTGTCTACATATCTCTGGCGGTTCTCTTGCCCATGGGCCTGAAAAGGTGTGTAGAATAGTGGTGGCCTGCTGCATGCTGCACAACATGGCTGTGAGAAATTCTATCCCCATCTAGGAGGAGGAGGGTGCGTATATCCAGACCAGCTTCTTTAGAGAGGGGATGAGAGTGATAGTGATGATGAGGAAGGGGAAGATGTATATTCCAGGACCCAACTGATACAACTCTACTTCCAGTAACTATATGGGACAATTGGCTGAGATTGGTGTCTGTGCATCATACTGTCAGTGTGCCTTGTCATCTAGGGGAGGTTGGATCAATACAAATTGACACTGTAACCAGGTCTGCATAGGACAGATTACAATTGGGTCCATTATTTCAACACATATTCAGACACAACAACATGTGATGCGTTTTGTTCACACTTGATGACAGGGGACATTGTAACAGGTGAAACATGTGTTTTATTTGGTGCAGGGATAGAATCGTGCAGATTACAGTGATGGGAGTGGGTCAATGGTGGTTATCCAAAATGGCAACATGGTGGCAGCATTGTTGGCAGTATTGGTAGGTCCATCCATGCTTACATGAGTTTTCATTATCAGTAGCACAGCTTGGTGGTTGATTGAGTGGGACACTTGGTAGACAATTTTTAGCAGAGTCACTTCTTAGAGGGGTCCTTGTTCTTGGCAGGTGTTCCTGTCCCATATCTTGGCCTGAGGGTCCATTTGGGCGCCTGTTGTAGGCCTGTAGAGGCTGAGATGGATGTCCCCTGTATTTCCTCAGAGGGTAGAACATGTGAGGTTGATGCTGATGCTCTTGTTGTTTGGTCTGTATCTTGTGCTGTAGTGGGGGCTTCCTGTTCTGTGTGGGACTCAGGCTGTGTTTGCACAAGCTGCAGCAGTGCACCTGCTGTGCTGGCCATTGTGGCATTGTGCAGTTTCCATTGCTCCATGGCCTCTTGGTTGTGTGCTTGCTGCATCCTCTGACTCTGCTCCAGGGTGGATACTATCTGGGCCAATCTGTCCTGGGTATGGTGGTAGGCTCCCAAGACCTCTGAAATCATGCCCGGGCTGCAGCATCCATCCTGTGGCCTCCCCCCTGGGCCACTGATGCCCTCCCACTGGGCCTAGCCCCCTGTGCCTGTGTCCCCTGCACAGGTCTGGCGGTACCACTTGTACTGGGGCCATCACCTTCCTGTCTGTTGGTAGGGGTGACTGTGGCCTCTGTATATGTGCTCCACCAGTCTGTGGCCTGGATACACAGGTGTGGGGACAGTGGCCCTGGGCTGATGTTATTGGCTGGGTGGTAGGGGTGTCACTGGTATCCTGGGTGGGGCTGCTGGATGGTGACAGTCCAGGACTGTGTGAGGGGCCAGCCTGATCATCAGTGTCCAGGGTTCCATCCCCAGTGTCCTGTGAGGTGCCTCTGTCTCCCTGTGGGGCACTGGCACTCCTTGTCCTGTCCGTCAGGGTGGCATGGGTGATAGTGCCTGTTGGGGGAAATGGACATGTCTGTTACATTAGCATGGTCAGATGTGGTGCAGAGGCCTGGGCAGGTTTGTGCAGCTTACACACTTTGGGGCCATGCAGGTTGCTTTGGTGAGGTTGGCATTGCTTTTAGCTTAGGATGTGGAGGTGCAATGTGGGTGTTATAGGCTATTTTGTTCCCTTGCAGGAGTGGGTGGCTGTGCAGAGGGGGAGGGATGTGGGCCTGTTAGTGGGTTTGTGGGCCTGCAGGGAGAGTGGATTCAGTGCCTGTGGCTTCGGTGGGGTAGTGGTCCTGGTGGGTGTTGGCGGGGTGGGGTGGTGCATGCATTCCAGGTGTGATGGATATGGGGTAATTGTAGATGACTTACCTGAGTCCATTCCTCCAGTGAGTCCAGTGAGGCCCCCTGGGTTCAGGATGGCCAGTACGTTTCCTCCCAGTCAGTGTAGTCTGGTAGTGTTGGTGGAGGTCCTCCCCCAGTCTTCTGGACTGCAATGTTGTGCCTAGATGCCAATGGCCCTGACCTTCCCCCGCAGGTCGTTCCATCTCCTGTGGATGGTGTCCCACTGCATTGAACTCGTTGACAATGGTCTGCCATAGCTCCATCTTCCTGGTGATAGGTGTGTGCTGAACCAGAGCCCTGAATAGTTGTAGCTCGACCTTCAGGATCTCATCCACCATAGTCCTCAGCTCCCTTTCTGTGAAGCGTGGGTGGTTGGGGGGTACCATGGTGAGTGTTGTGAATGGTGTCTGGTGTAGATCTAGGTGAGGGTGCTCTTGTGTGGTTGGGTGTGCATATTGTGGATTGTGGCGCTCGGTGTCTGCTTCTGGTGTTCTCTGTCTTCGTTAGCCTACTTTCGTTTCAAGGGATTGTGGGGTGTGTCTGTGAGTGTTTTATAGTGTTGTGGATGTGTGTCAGGTGTGTGGGTTTCTAACTTATCCAATGTGTGCACTTCTTACTGTTGGGTCCACTTGCTGCCCGTGGCGGTCTGCTCCGCCAATGGTCGTTTGGCTTCCACTGACCGCCAAGTTTATTGGTGCATCATTATTTGGAGTGTGGAGTGCTGGTGTGCTCGGCGGTGGCAGGATGGGAGGTCCATCATTTCCGCCGACAATGTCCTGGCCGAGACTTGTGGACGGGTGATTTTTGTCCGAATCAGATTTTTTCATCATTATATGACGGGTTTCTGTTCCCGCCAATGCCGGTCTTCTGTTCACCGTCACCACGGCGGTCGGCGGTGTTTACTGCTGTGTTCATAATGAGGGCCTATGTCTAGCTACATGGAATTTAACTTCAGGAGCCACCCCTACCCTAGCCACCAACAGACACATGCAGACAAAAGTTTACATACATTTTACATTCAATCCAAGGCCATCCACAACCCCCTAAATATTTTCTAAAAACATATAGAAGAGCAGCAGTGAGAATGTGAAAAAAACACCAACAATACATCTAATGCAGGGCAGGCTACAACTACATCACAGGAAAATGATGAACAAATCAGTGCATAATTCAGAAAAAACACACACAAAATTGAGAAAAAGTATATTTAATCCCAGGCCGCCACACTCAAAAAAAGGTGTAAACAATTCCCCTTTCCAAAAATTACATCTACATGCCCCCCCCCCACTCTAGTCTAAATGTCAGTCCAAACATCAGGCCACCCACCAGCAAAGATACAGAATGAAAATAAACAAACAGGAACAAAAAATACTGGTGCATGCTTTCCCTTGAGCAACAAACGTTTTCCAAAGTGCTGCATCAAATTGACTTGATTTTTCTCAAAAGATTAATTTTCCAAGGGTGTGCATGCATCAGATTTTGCAGACAAAGAGAGTGATAGTTTCCCTCCCATATCCAGATCCAAAGGACCGAGGACTAGACAAGGCAGAGGGACGATTCTTCAGGACATGAAGGGGAAGTTGTCACTTTCTGTATGTTAGCTTCCCAATCTCTATGACACTTCCTTCTTGATAAAAAAAAAGTGCATTTTCTTCTAAAAGAAAACCCAAATGGTTCATTCGGATAAAATATCTACTCTAAAATGCATTTTGAGTTGTTTTTCCGGGTGCTTGAGTAAAAAATCTACACAAAATGCTGACCACCAACCACTTGTGTTAAAGAACTGCTGCTTGGGTTCAAAAATACTGCTGAAAGATCTGATTTCATTTGTCAAAGTGAGCATTTGTGCTATCGTGCTGTTTCAGTGATTTTCATGGTCTGATTTTCCCCAAACAGGAGAACCACTGACGCTATGTGGGGTTATGGCATTAAAATTGGGAATTATGTGTCACAAGAGTAATGCCAAATTACTCAATTACTGCAACTACACCAACATAATTAAAATTATGCCCTGGCCTAATTTACAGTCAATTCATCTTTTAATCATCCACCATTGTACATATTGACCACTATGAAGCAGTCTCGCTTGTGCAAAGTGTCAAAAGACCCTGGGGCAAAGGCAGAGGTGATTGAGGGTTGAAATGGATTGGGGTGCATGGGGATTGGCAATTCATCAAATTCAGAAGTCTATTCAGTGTGTCCCACACTTTCAATATGGTGCCCACTGGAGTGCTGAGATACACATTTGTAGGTCTGTCTTGCTTAGGCTTCCAGATTAGATCCCATATTGTAGGACCCTTATGGCTCTGTCCATGTGTACCCACATGGTGTCTGAAATGAGTGCACTCCCTTCTTCCAACAGCCTAAATTGTGGAGCTCCATAATGTGTATCTATATCGTCCGATTCTCCATTCTTTCTAGGCTTGCACAATGCTTTCTGTGAAGCATTTAGGCCCATATTTATACTTTTTGACGCAAAACTGCGCTAACGCAGTTTTGCGCCAAAAAAATTAGCGCCGGCTAACGCCATTCTGAATCGCCATGCGGGCGCCGTATTTATTCAATGACGTTAGCCGGCGTTAGCCGACCGGCGCTGCCTGGTGTGCGTGAAAAAAACCCACGTACACCAGGCAGCGCCGGCGTAGGGAAAAATGGCGTTTGGGCGTCCAAAAATGGGGCAAGTCAGGCTGAGGCAAAAAAATCGTCTTAACCCGATTTGCGCCATTTTTTTACGACGCCCATCCCCCATTGAAATGACTCCTGTCTTAGCAAAGACAGGAGTCATGCCCCCTTGCCCAATGGCCATGCCCAGGGGAATTCTGTCCCCTGGGCATGGTCATTGGGCATAGTGGCATGTAGGGGGGCACAAATCAGGCCCCCCTATGCCACAAAAAGAAATTTAAAAAAATACTTACCTGGACTTACCTTAATGTCCCTGGGGTGGGTCCCTCCATCCTTGGGTGTCCTCCTGGGGTGGGCAAGGGTGGCAGGGGGTGTCCCTGGGGGCAGGGGAGGGCACCTCTGGGCTCATTCTGAGCCCACAGGTCCCTTAACGCCTGCCCTGACCCAGGCGCTAAAATCCGGCGCAAATGCGGGTTTTTTAGACCCGCCCACTCCCGGGCGTCATTTTTGCCCAGGAGTATAAATCCGACGCAATAGCATCGCAGTCATTTTTTAAGACGGGAACGCCTACCTTGCATATCATTAACGCAAGGAAGGTGTTCACGCAAAAAAATGACGCTAACTCCATGAACTTTGGCGCTAGACGCGTCTAACGCCAAAGTATAAATATGGAGTTAGTTTTGCGTCGAATTTGCGTCGAACACAACGACGCAAATTCGGCGCAAACGGAGTATAAATATGCCCCTTAGTCTCCCACTACCCCAAATATATTTCAGAGTCATGCTCTTAACAGTGGAGAAAAAGCTTTCAGGTATTGTCCTAAGTAAGGCCTGGAATAAAGTATAGTATTCTTGCCCTTACGAACAACTGAATCATGTTAAACTTATACTAAATCTCTGAATTAGATCCATTTTATTTTAAACCCTAAGACCATCTCAAAGTCCTCTAATTGGGGTTGTAACCTAAAAAGGGACCCAGCCAGGTCCATTTGGGTACAATACAATGTCATCAGTAAAAAGCATAATATCATGTTTATGATGTTCAGATTACAGACCCCTAATCCCTTTATCTTCTCTTCCATGACTTTTCAGGGTCTCACTGCTTAGGGCGAATAATAATGGAGAGAAGGGACACCCCTAGTGCATTTCCTTCCTCAATTCGGTCTGCCAGGAGATTCTGCCATTAAGTGCTATCATCAGTGTGAGTGCCTGATATCCTGCTAAGCCATTGCTAAAAAGTTTGGGCCTTCCAACACCTTTGCTAGGCAGTTCCAGTCTACCCAGTCAAAAGGATTTACTGTGACCAGCATCTGCTCACAGAAGATATTGCTTTGTTATTTGCTTTCTCTGCCAGGTGGATCACCTTTCTGAAACTATCATGGGTTTGATGGTTCTTTATACATTCCGACTGATCCCTGTGTATCAGATACAGAAGGGTTTTTTCAATCTCAGGCCAAGACCTATGTACAGATCTTTGTGTCCACAATGGGGAGAGCTATAGAACTTTTTGATGAGCACTTTCTAGAGTCTTTCCTCTTTTTATGTATTAGGGATATTGTGGTTTCCGCCATTCTGGGCATCACATATCCCATCTGTGGGAACAAGCAAAACACTTTCACCAGGTTTGTGGATAGGAATCCCAAAAAGGCCTTAATGAACTCTCCCATGTCGGCATCTAGGTCTGCAGCTTTTATGACTTTCAGCATCTTGATGGCTGCTTTAACCTCTTCCTCCGATATAGGGGACTCTAATGGCCTGATTACGACCTTGGTGGATGGGATACTCCGTCACAAACATGATGGATATCCCATCCGATGTCTTACAAGTTCCATTGTATCCTATGGAATTTGCAAAACGGTGGGTGGGATATCCGTCACATTTGTGAAGGAGCATCCCATCCACCAAGGTTGTAGTCAGACACTAAGGGGGTTATTCTAACTTTGGAGGCGTGTTAATCCGTCCCAAAAGTGACGGTAAAGTGACGGATATACCACCGTCCGTATTACGAGTTCCATAGGATATAATGGACTCGTAATACGGCTGGTGGTAAATCCGTCACTTTTCCGTCACTTTTGGGACGGATTAACACCTCCTCCAAAGTTAGAATAACCCCTTAAGTCAGTAGCATGCTCAGGTGTTAAATCTGGGATATAACACCTACTGTCATATGTACAAACACTTTTTCCTATAGACACAAAATGGGTAAAAACCTTTGCTACATCTGGCCCCTAGTTAAACACAGTTTCTGGCATGCATCTGGCCATGTAGAGCACAGAACAGTAGTCACAGAAGGCTTCTATTTTCTTCTTCCTGCTTAACTAAGCCGGGCCAGATGAGGGCCTACTTTGTTCTATTATGCCTAATATAAATGCTTTAGCTGCAAGAGGGTCATTTTAGCCTTGTTCTTGTCTAATGTGCGTATCTGCCTCTCATTGATGTGACAATCCTAAGAAGGTGGTGTGAGGAGGAAGCCCTATTCTCTGTTTCTCCTAGCCTCTGGTCATCTTGCAATTTTTCTCTCTGCTGGTGCCTGCCTAATCCACCTGAATTTAACCATTTCACTAATGTGTTCACCACATATGACTGCCTTAAAGAAATCCAAGTGACCAGCAAGTTAGATGTCTTGTCTGTTATTGTTATCAAAATAATTTGATATGTATGTGTAGTTCATTTCATAATGATGAATAAAGATTCCACCTAGCGCTCCTTCTTTGCTCCCCTCCAGTTTATGTCCCCTGATATTGGAGCATGGTCAGATACGGATATCGTTCTTGTCTCAGATACAGATATCAGGGGGGACAGGGACTAGGAGGCTGGCCCTCTATGTAGTGTGCAAAGTTAGGCACACTGTACAGTGGGTCCAGGTAATCACATGATGGTTTACAGAGATAAAAACTAGACCACCTAATGCTCTAATTTCTATGGTAGCTTGGTCGAGCAGTTAGGTCAATTTTGGAGAAGTGCAAAGCATTTGTTGTATTCAAAGAATCAATCTTGCAACTCACACACTCAAAGGGATAACTCGAGACCAATTCATAAAAATATTTCAGATTTTTGCATACATTTTGAGACTAAGATCATCAATATTGGTTAAGTACTTTTTGAGATATGCATTGTTGAAGTGTAATAAAAATAGTCTTTTTGTGCGTAATTACGCACCATAGGAATAAATGGAGAATCACCTTTAAAAGTACAAATAAAATCACAAAGTAGGTTTACCAAGTTCTTCTTTTGCAGGTTGGTCGAGGTCGTTCTGGCGGGAGAAGCAGGAAAAGATCTCTGGAACTGGTGCAGGGCCACAGCGAGGGACCACTTGGAAAAGCAATGTGCAAGTAAGTTCAAAGGTGGATCCTGGGAGTCCCCTTGGAGTGTCGAGGTTGCAAGGGTTGGGGGACCATTAGGGCACAGAAGGTTCTTCAGTGCAGGGCACAGGGTTGCCAAGGGCAGAACGAATCAGTGATCCAGGCAATTTGTGAAACCTGGAGGTCCTCTGGGGTGCTTTAGAGTTTTTCCAGTTCTGCAGCAGCTCCTCAGCGGTTATTGTTGGGTCCTGGGTGCATCAGGCAGGGTTTGGCACCTTTTCTTTGATGCAGCAGGTCCACAGTTCTCGTGCCTTGGATCTTCTTGGCGCTGGTCTTGTTCTGTCCATCGAAACTGAGTTCTTGGTCTAGGGATGTCCACTAAATACTGTATTTAGTTGGCGTTTTAGAGGGGGAACCTGGTAGTGACCAATGGGTCATCTACCTTGGGGTGGCTACGCCCACTAACTGACCACTTCCTGTGGGTAGAGGTCACTTCCCTGCACCTGATTGGCTGTTTTCCTTCCATCCAAGATGGAGGAAAATGAAATGGAGAATCCACCTCGCAGGTAAAACCTTAGAGGTGGTTAATGCGAGGTAGGGCCACTCCTTCTATCCTTTGTTTGAATTTCCCACTGTTGCTCCTGCCAAAAGTGGGAGTTTGCAATGAGGTGGCCATCTGTTTCTGCCAGCAGGCCTGGAGATTGGGTTTCAAAGGTGATAAGCCCTTTGAAGCTCGCCAACAGGGCATTGCACATTCCTAAGGGAGGGGGTATTAGCACCTCCACCCAGGAAGGGCTTTGTTCTGCATCCCAGGGGGCAGAGGCCCTCACCCCAGGGGTCTAGATTTGTCTGGCAGTGGCAGGCTGGTCAGGACCAGCCAGCAGCCATGTCTGGGTAGTTAGCTTTTGCAGGGGACACCTCTAAGGTACTTTTTGGATTTATCATTCTGAGTTTGATACCAAACAACCTAGGGATCAGAGTGGCCATCATGTAGCTGTGAAACTCGTATTGACCAATGTCCAGCACATGTATCAAAATGGCTGCTCTGTGGAGGCTACTACCACAGGAGGTAGTGACTCTGAGACCTCCTCCGATGGGGGTCCTCCGGCGGTGGCGGACCATAGTGCACACACCACTACCGTGAGATCTTCCGCCACCCCCCATGCCATCACCTTCCTCCCTTCTGCTCCCCACTGAGTTGCCCGTGCCCGCCCACCCATAAAGGTGGGTGTCTCCTTCGCCTCAGGCACCTCCTCCCCTACCCCAGTCAGCCCTGCTGCCCTCACAGAGGAGGCTATTGACCTCCTGAGAACCATCCATGTAGGGCAGACAACCATCGTCAATGACATCCAGGATCTGCCATCAGAGGTGCAGCAGACCAATGCCTATCTGGATGGCATTCACGGTGCTGTATCTGCTGTACAGGGATCTTTTCAGGCTCTGGCCTCCTCTTGGACGGCAGCCAGTTTACCTGGCCATTCTGTCCCCCCTCCTACCTCCTCTACCCCTTCCAGCACCCCACTCCCTTCACCCGTCCAAAGCACACAATCAGACCCGCTTACAGGCACATCAACACACAAGAAGCACAATTCCAAACAGAAGCACCACACCTCCCACCAAAAGCATTCACACAGCCGACAGACAACTGCACACACAACAACGTCCACTTCCCCAAGTGTGCCCACCTCTTCCGCCTCCCTGTCTGTTCCCTCTACATCCACACCCTCATGCACTGCACCTTCACTCACTGTTACTGCTCCTCTTCCTGCACTCACCACAAAAGCAGACAGCCATACATGCAACCCATACACCACACCTGCACTCACCACCTCTACTGTAGTTGCCACATGCAGCACACTCACCAGACTTGCAGACACCCACACAACATACATCCACACTAACTGTGTCTTCTCCCACTGTGTCTACCCCCCCACCTCCCAAGACACACAAACGCACCAAGACACCCACCCATCAGACATCCACCACACCACAGCATACTGAGCGGTCACCTGCACCCACTACACGCACACCTACACCCCATATATCAACTCCCTCTGCCCCCACTCCCACGCCCTCATCCACGCCCACCCCAATTGCTCCCAAGAAACTTTTCCTCTCCCGTGCTGACCTGTTCCAACCCACTGGCCCACCCCGTCTTGTCCTCAAACGTGCCCACTTCCTTGCCCTTTCTGCTCCTTCTACATCACAACCCACCCCGGTCTAGCCTTCCCATTCCTGTGCCCCTTCCCCGGTGAAGAAGAAGGCCCGGTCAGAGCCTAGGCCATCCAGTTCCATCCGAGCCATACAGCCCCCACCCCCTTCAAAGGAGAAGCCCACCCCCCTCCAACCCTCTCACGCAAGTCAAAGTCCTACCCTGTCAAAAATCCCAACCCTCCTCCCCCTCGCCCCCCTTCCATGAGGTGCCTGGATCCCCATATGGTGCCCCGTTCTGTGGAGTACCCAGCACTTGTGGGAGTCAGGTGTGGCCAGTTGTGGCCCAGGACAATGTGAATTTTATGGACTGGCCATTGGCCCTGTTGGCACTGTTTAGCTCAGTGAGCTACTAATTAAAGTTTCAGTGTGGCCTGTGTTTGGGCTGCACGCAGTTCCACCCTGGTGTTTGTTTTCATTTTTTAGGGGTGTGGGGCTATTGTATGTACCATGGTCAAGTTGCAGTGGCCTTCGGTCGGGTACGTACCTCTTGGTGTGGGTGTCTGACTTGTGCTGCTGGGAAGGGTTGGGGGGCGTTGCAGAGTGGGTGGGGTATGTAATTGTGCCCTTTCCTCCCTTGTGTCGTAGGTTGTAGTACTTACCGTTGTCGTCTTCGTCTGCGGTCTCGGTTGTTTAGGTATATGGCAAGGAACAGGGCTGTCCATGGCTGCCGCTGTACGTTTTGTGGAACTCCGGTGAGTGTTTCCTTATATTTTGTTAATTTCCGCCTGGCTTTGTGTGGTGGTGGTTCCCACCCCGGAACTGGCGGCGGAATGGTGGTTCATAATTTGATGGGCGGGTTGGTCCTTTCTGAAGGGCGGTGGGCGGGATGCGTGTATTTCGTTTGGATCATTATTTGGTGGTCCGGACCGCTCCTCTGTTGGCGGTTTCTACTGCCACCGCCGGCTGAGCGGAACGGACCGCCATGTTCATAATGAGGGCCTTTGCCTGAAAATTACTCCGATGACTCACCAAAGTTTAGGGAGGAAACTCATGGTTGTTTCCTTTGTCAGGTGAGCGTCGGAGCAGTCTTTGGATTGCTGAAGGCTCCCTCGTCCATCTGACCTCCTCAAGGTGCCACCATCCTGGCACGCTCCCACTGTTGTACTTCTAAAGCAGCCCCCTCTCTTTTCCGACAATACGTAACTGTATCAGGCTACACCCGTCTACTCTGAAATGCAAGCATACACCGTTTTCTTCCCCGCAAAGGATAAATCACATCTCCTTAGTGTGCTATGTTTTGACCAGGGGCACCCAAAATGGGTTCTCTTGTTTCAACACATAATAACCATTTAGCTACCAGCTGTCATACATATAGCACACACATGACATTAGCACATTGACTGGCCAGGATGAATTTTACTCGAGTATAGCTTGTAGGCACCACGCCCATATCTAAACTGGAAAAAAGCTCTGTTTAATATTATCAAACTGAAAAAAAGGAGAATTGCTACCACCCCTTGATGTACATGGCGGAGGACATTGATGGCAGTCCCATATTGTCTAGAGTGTGTGTTTACTGTACTCCTCCATGCTTTAAAGCCAGGTGCTTATTCTTGTCAGTTCCAAGGCCTAGGCCTTTGTGTGCATATTAATGGACCAGAAAAGCATATCAGATAACCTACAGCATCTGGGATGCAAGTCTGCTTTGCCATGCAGGGGACATTTTGAGGGCACAGTCAGGGGAATGGCCCAATAATAAAATATGAAGGAAGAAGTTCTGGGCAAGGAGTTCTAGCTCCAGATTTTGTAACATAGGCCCTCATTATGACATTGGCGGTAAATTCCACTTACCGCCACGCTGACGGCCGCCAACTTACTTCCGGAAATCCGTTCACCATATTATGACACACACACATCAATCTGACAGAATACAGCCACACACACTAATCCACCAGCCCACAGGTCAGTGATAAAGTGGCAGTATCAAAACCCACACTGTTACTCCAACAAAACAGCGGCCATCAAATTATGACTCACGAATCACCACGGCGGACACTTTACGGTGATAAACCATTGGCGGCACATACCGGCACACTCACAATGGACACTCACAAACAAAACAACACTACATTGGACAATTCAAACAACACATACCTGACACCCATACACACACCACACCCACACCACTATAAAACACACACACACATTACCCACACTTTAGGACTACAAACCATTTCCACCAGAGAGACACGAAGACCACTGACACAACTAGAGCCACACACTACTCACACCTATACACCACTCACGCTCTCCACATCACACGCCCCAACACATTACCCAAAACACCCTCACCAACACACCTCACAGAACACCCATGGCACCACAGAGGAGGAGCTAAGGTGGAGGAAATCGTTAGGGTAGAGCCACAGCTATTTGGAGTACATGTGCAGCAGATCTCAATAGCCAGGAAGCCAGGAAGATGGAGCTGTGGCGGAGAATCGTAGACAGGGTCAACGCCGTGGGACAGCACCCCAGAACTAGGGATGAGATCAGGAAGAGGTGGAATGACCTATGGGGGAAGGTACTTTCCATAGCAGCAAGACACCAGCTCGCTATTCAGAGGACTGGTGGTGGACCCCCACCTGCTCCCCCACAACTCACAGCATGGGAGGAGCAAGTCTTAGCAATACTGAATCCTGAGGGCCTGGCCGGAGTCGGAGGAGGACTGGACTCTGGTAAGTCAACTCTTTACTATTATCACCCTCCTACCTGCATGCCATCACATGCCCTCACCCTCACTCCCTTCACTCCACTACATCCCACACACTCCCCCATCACATTTCACTCATCCCAATGCCAATCCCTGCATGCTGTACCAATGCATGGACACCCATCACAGCCCTGCATGGACACTCATCACTAAAGCATGCACACCATAGAGAACTAACAATCCCACCATACACTATTATACAAAAGTGAAAGCTGGTAGGGCAAATCCAACCATAGAGGAGAAGCCACGGATGTACAAAATGTCAGACACATAAACCATAACACATCATTTACATCCCCACAGGTACCCCAGCCCATGTCAGCGGAGAGGAGGTGCCAGCACTATCCAGTCCCCCAATGGACGAAGCCCACAGTGATAACAGCAACTCTGGTGTTCAGGATCTGGATGGCCTACCTGGCCCATCAGGGACCAGTGGACAGCTGCTTACCCTGGCCCAGTCACACAACACCACAGAACCTCTCCCATCAGGAAACACCACCACAGCACCCACCCAGCGTACCCACATCTCTGTCCCCAGGACATGCTAATCAGAGGTGTGTCCACCTCTACAGGGACCCCAGGCCACACCTCGTCCCCAAGACAATCTGAGACCTGGGGTCAGTGGCAGAGGGCACACAGTTCAGGTGACAGAGGCACAGGCCACCAGGGGCACTGGGAGGACTGCTGTGCGCGAGGGGGAGGACAGGCCCAGGGAACTGACTCTCCAGGAGGCACTCTCCGAGATCCTGGGAGCCTACCAACATTCCCAGGACATGATGGGCCAGATCCTGGACAACGTGCAGGAGAACAGGCGGTTGCAGGAGGGACTGTATCAGGGGATCAGGGAAGACTTGCAGGCCATCAACAACACCTTGATCTCCATAGCAGGGGTGCTGGCAGACATGGCCAACATTATGAGGGAGGCAGTCTCACACCGGCGGGCCCCTGCCATTAGCCAGACATCTGAACAGCCTTCCACCTCTGCTGCCGCTAGTGGCCAGGAGGCCCCGCCACAGGACTCACAGGCCACCAGCACTCCTCCCCCCGGCATAAGGCGAACCACGCCGCAAACGTTCCCTGCGATCCAGACAGAAGCCAGAGACACTTGCGAAGACCCCATCAGGAAATGAGACTCTCCTGATTGTCACTCTTGTGTCCCACTCAGTCACCCTGTCCACCTTGAACTGCCATTGCTCCCCTCCTATGTCCCCATGGACACTGCACCTGTTCTACAAACAGACTTGAACAATACCCGGGACCTTCCTCCATCATCACCCTATCCCATTGCACTTTCCTCCTATATGTTAGCACTTCAATGAACACCCTTTGAAAAAAAATCCACTTTGAGTATGTCATGTATATCAAATATGTATTTATTGAAACAGGTACAAAAATTGCAAATTAACCGTATATAGAATGAGCATAGATTAATGACCTGTAGCTGGCTGTAGTGATCAGACCAGGAGTATATGTCCGGTCACCAACATCTGAAAAATAAATTGCCAGAGGGAACAGTAAGTCGGCAAAGAAGTGGGAAATATCAGCATGCCATTGCCACGCAGATTCCAACCAAAGTCATTGAAATGTAAAGTTACACTGTCCAACCTGTGTGTCATTGGAAATATTGACGGATCACAGATGTTCTTTTTTCCTCATCCTCATCCTCTGCCTCCTCATCCTCACTGTCCACAGGGTCTACTGCTGGCACACAGGCACCTCCTCCTGCAGAAAAGTGACATGGCGTCTGAGGGTCAGGTTATGCAACATGCAGCATGCCACTACTATCTGGCAGACCTTCTTGGGTGAGTAGCACAGGGATCCACCTGTTAGATGGAGGCACCGGAACCTGGCCTTCAGGAGGCCAAAGGTCCTTTCAATGATCCCATATGCCTCATTATAACATTCTTCTGCCCATGTCCTGGCATTCCTCACAGGGGTCAGCAGCCATTATAGGTTTGGTTAACCAGAGTCACCTGCAAATATTGATGGACAAGCTTTAGCCACACAGTATCCTAAATGCCCCATACACCAACATATACTCTGGGGGAACCAGGGCTCACCTATTACCAACACCTTGTGCCTCTGTAGTTGGCCCACCACATTGTGGATGCTGCTATTCCTTAGGACAAAGGCATCATGCACTGACCCAGGATACTTAGCATTGACGTGGGAGATGTACTGGTCAGCCATGCACACCACCTGCACATTCATGGAGTGGAAACTCTTATGATTTCTGAACACCTGTTCATTCTGCCGCGGGGGGGGACACAAATGCAATATGTGTTCCATCAGTCGCCCCAATTATGTTGGGGATATGTCCCATTGCATAAAACTCGGCCTTCACTGCTGCCAAATCCTGAACCTAAGGGAAAACAATGTAGCTGCACATGTGTTTTATCAGGGCAGACAACATTCTTGTCAGCATGTTTGAGAACATTGGCTGTGACATTCCTACTGCCGAGTCCACTGTCACTTGGAAAGAACCAGTTGCCAGGAAATGGAGTACTGATAGCACAAGAGGGGGGATCCCAGTGGGGTTACGCATAGCAGACATCAGGTCAGGCTCCAATTAGGCACACAGCTCCGTGATTGTGGCCCTTTCAAGTCTATAGGTGAGGATAATGTGCCTGTCCTCCAGTGTTGCCAAGTCCACCAGGGGTCTGTACATGGGGGTATGTCTCCATCTCCTATGTATCCATAGCGGTAGGAATCTAAGGGACAAAAGAGTGAGGAGCCGATCACAACCTGAACAATGGAGCTACAACAGTAGTTTGCATTCAGTAAACATGTAAGGGGTCAGTGTGATTTGTCCAGTATGCGCCAATATCTCTTGTGACGCAGTATTGTTCCAGAGGCCTGCCCCCCCTGAAATGGCATCTGCCTGTCCTGTGTGGAGGGACAAGTGGAAATGAGGTAATTCTGCTGACGTTGTGCGCTGTTGCGGGAGGTGGCCAGGAACCGCTGTGCAACTCCTCATTGGTTAACATTGGGCCCTATGGGGTATAGTGGCCAATGGTGGTCTACGGCGGCGGTGACGGTATGCACCTCGGCGGACTTGACCGCCATTTTCTACCATATTCCTCACTTGCTACCTGACCTTCCATAGAAGAGGACCTACTCTGCATGTGCTGCTGTGACCTGTGTCTGGAAACTACCATGGCCCGTGTGACCGGGGAAAGGGCCCAGCCTTCACTTCCGAGGAGTTAGAGAGACTGGTTAATGGGGTCCTATGCCAGTATGAACTGCTGTATGGGCCTCCAGACCAACAGGTGAGTGCACTGTGCGCACAATGCATGTGGGAAGAATGAATGGAGTGGTGTGTGTGAAGGCCTCGTGTAAGGGGGCTGGGTGGATGTCCTCTTGGCAGTGTACAGGTTGTGTGCTGGGCTATGTGTGTGCCAATGGTGATGGAAACGGGTATGGTGGTCCATATGTGTAATAGGCTGGACTCATTGTCTAGTGGTATTTCCCTGTGTGTATTGCCTCTGCAGGTCAGCGCCCATCAAAAGAAGGGTATATGGCGTGCCATCACCAAGGAGGTGCGGACCCTGGGGGTTTATGGCAGGCGGAGCACCCACTGTCACAAACGGTGGGAGGACCTGAGATCTGGGCACAGAAGACAGAGGAGGACCAGCTGGGGATGGCCTCCCAATGAGGAAGGGGTGCCTGGCGAACCCTGACCCCCCTGATGGCCTGCATACTGGTGGTGGCCTATCCAGAGCTGGATGGGCACTTGAGGACATCACAGCAGCCACAAGGGGACGAGTACAGTGCCCATCATTACAACTTAAGCATGATAGGGTGGTGGATGTGTGTCAGTGGGTGCCCCTAGGCCAGGCCTGACATTGCAGTGTAGGCCACCTGGTGCCTAAGGTTCTATAGGTATAATCTTGCTACGTAGCTTATAGGCGTCCACTACTGGTCAGGGCTGCATGGGTCCCAGGTGTGTTGCATTTGCTGGTGTGTGCCCCTCCCCATGCCTTGGTGGCTAGCAATATCACTGGTAGTGCAATGCATAGTGTGTAGGCCTGTTCCTTGTGTGTGAGGGTGCTGTGTATGCCAAAGGTGGAGTTGGTGCAGCCACTGACCCAGTGTATCCTTTGTTTCTCTCCCCACCTTTCTTGTTTTGTCATCCTGTCCTAATAAGCATTAGCATCATCTGTCGGAGGAGCAGAGGCACCGGCGATGGAGGGAGCTGCATCCCACAGGACCCAGGAGGCAGAGACCACCGATGCTGAGGGCACCATTGGGACGGAGGGTGAGGGGAGCACCATGGCAGAGACCGGAGGGGACACTTCAGACACAGATACATCCTACGATGGAAGCTCCCTGGTGGTGGCGGACACTTCTGTGACCACCCCAGCTACAGGTACAGCCACTACCACCGTACCAGCACCGCCCTCCCAGCAGCCCCTCATCGAGTTGCCCGTGCCCGCTCACCCAGGAGGGTGGGCATCTCCTTCTCATCAGGCCCTGCCCCAGTAAGCCCTGCTGCCCTGAGTGAGGAGGCTATTGACCTCCTGAGATCCATTTCTGTAGGGCAGTCAACCATTGTGAATGCCATCCAGGGGATGTCAGCCCAGATGCAACAATCTAATGCATTCCTGGAGGGCATTCACACTGGCTTGGCGGACCAACAGAGATCGATTCAGGCTCTGGCCTCCTCTCTGATGGCAGCCATTGTCCATGTTGCTACCGTCCCCCCTCCAACTTCCACTGCCCGGTCCCATTCTCCTCAACCCCAACCCATCCCAGGCACACATACAGACGAGCATGCACACAAGACAACACCCAAGAGTGTCACAGGCAAACACAAGCACCACACTTCATCCCACAGGCACTCACACAAACACCATCCAGTTGCAGACACACCAACATCCACTATTTCCACTGTTTCCCCCTTCCTCTTCCTCCACCGCCCACCTAGTTACGTCCACACTCACACCTGCATGCGCTACATCATCATCCAGTACCAGCATCATCACCACACCAAGCAGAACACACACCTCACTTGCAGACACCTCCACAACATCCATGCACATGTCCCCTGTATCCTCTCTCACTGTGTCTGTCCCCCCTCCTAAAGTACACAAAAGCAAGCACTCAGACACCCAACAGCCATCCACCTCACAACAGCATAAAGCCCATGCACCTGCACCCAAATACAGCAGTCAGACACCTCCAACAACCACTCCCTCATCCTCCACTCCCATTCCTTCTCCCTCTTCCCGCCCCAATGTCCCTAAGAAGCTTTTCCTATCCCCCATTGACCTCTTTCCTATCCCTGCTCCCGTCCTGCACGTATGGCCAGGGTATTATTAACCAAGACAAGCACCTCGGCCACACAATCCACGGGGCCAGTTCCATCCGCAACCACTCATGGTGGAAAGGAATCCAGGCCACATTTACTGAAGGGGAAGGATCCTGCACAAGCAGACAAGAAGGGCAAGGAGCCTGCACCTACAACCCATAAAGCCAAGGACCCTGCCCCTGCCACCCGAAAGGCCAAGGAGCCTGCACCAGCAGGAAGGAAGGTCAAGGAGCCTGCACCAGCAGGCAGGAAGGGCGAGAAGCCTGCACCAGCAGGCAGGAAGGCCAAGGAGCCTGCACCAGCAGGAAAGAAGGGCAGGGAGCCTGCACCAGTAGGCAAGAAGGGAAAGGAGCCTGGGCCAGCAGCTGTGATGGAGCCCCCACCACCAAGCATGGTTGTGCATCCATCCGAGGATGCAGGAGATGTGCAGGAGCCTCCCTCCACCAGCACCACCACCACAGTGCATCCACCCGAAGGTGCAGGGGATGTGCAGGAGCCTCCCCCCACCAGCAGCACCAACACAGTGCATCCATCTGAGGGTGCAGGGGATGTGCCGGAGCCTTCCACCACCACAAACACAGTGCAGCCATTACCGCCGGCCGACAAAATGTAATCCTGTGTCCATGGGCTGCTGTGTGGCCTCTCGACTCCAGAACCATTAGGCAAGATACCCACTCAAGAGACTGTGACCTTGTACTCCCCAGGAACACGCACAGGGCATGTTGCCCCCTCCAGAACCAGTGGGGTATACACCCACTCGAGAGACTGTGGCCTTGCACTCCCCAGGACCAAGCACAGGGCATGTTACCCCCTCCAGAACCAGTGGAGTATACACCCACTTGAGAGACTGTGGTCTTTCACTCCCCAGGACCAAGCATAGGGCATGTTGTCCCCTCCAGAACCAGTGGGCAAGACACCCACTCGAGAGACGGTGGCCTTGCACTCCCCAGGACCAAGCATAAGGCATGTTGCCCCCTCCAGAACCAGTGGGCAAGAAACCCACTCAACAGACTGTGGCCTTGCACTCCCCAGGACCAAGCACAGGGCATGTTGCCCCCTTCAGAACCAGTGGGGAATACACCCACTCGAGAGATTGTGGCCTTGCACTCCCCAGGACCAAGCACAGGGCATGTTGCCCCCTCCAGAACCAGTGGTTTTGTTTCAGCTCCCGGCTCAGGTGCCCCCCCCGTCCCGCTATGGTACCCGCCTATTTACCAACTGATGCCCCTGCAGTGTTCTCTCCGTGTTGATGCAGGTGACAAGTGAGGCCTTGGACTTTGGCCTGTGGCCATGTGGCCCACGCAAAATGAGGACTGGGCTGTGTCCCTTGTTCTGTACATTTGTATATATCTGTTACATTGCCTAAATTATTATTTCTACTGTGTTGACATTCACTTTGGTAAATTCTTTTTGTCCTTGCATTATTAAGCCGATTTAGGGGGATTAACTTGTTTTTTGTGTGCAGCTGGTTGTGTGTATGGTGTGTGTGTGGGTTGTGTAGGGTGTGTGTGCGTGTCACTGTCGTTTTCCTCCCCCCTCCCTTGTGTGCTAGGCGGCTGTACTCACCGTCGTCATCTTCGCTGGCGTTGGTGTTCGTGGTGGAGCAGAACGTGGAATATCATCGGAAAAACATGCAGTTCGGGTTCCTTGGTGGCATGGTTCTTCCACGTATTTCCAAAGGTGAGTCCTTTCACTTCTGAGTTCTGTTTCCGCTAGACATTTGATGTCGTTGGTACCACCCCGGAAAAGGTGGTGGATTCTGTTGTTGTAATATGGTTGTCGGAACTTGAACTTCCGCCTGGCTGTAGGCGGCTACCGCCGTGGTGGCTCTTGTTTCCACCCTGGCGGTCAGTTTGGTACATTGCCTGTCTTTTGGAGATCTTTCTCCTATGGTCATAATTTGGCAGTAGTTACCCCCAGCCTGTTGGCGGTATTACCTGTATTTGATCACCAACCGCCAGGGTCGTAATGAGTGCCATATTGTTTAGTATTAATGCAATTCTAAAATGCAGTTTCTTTCACATGTTCCATTATTTTATTCTGCCCAATGATTTTTGCAAAATGTGTGACATATGGTGTATTATCAAGCACGTTACCAAAAACAGAATATAAACTAACTACTCTATAATTTGCTGAAGACCTTTCCTTAAGGGAATTTTGTCAAAAGCTGTGGGATACGGCGAAAAAAAGTGTCCTGCCAACATTTGGTCCATTATATCTTTTAAGCTATACAGGATACCTTCATCATCATCTATCTAGATGACATTTTGACATTCCTGAAAAACTTGGAGTCCGACAGATAACATTTTCAAGAAGTTTTAAATAATCTGAGAACACATATGTTGAATTCCAAAATAGACAAATGCCTCTTTGAAGTTCAATCTGTGGCTTTACTTAGTTTTATGCTATTGAATAAATGAATCAGTAGGGATGCTCAGGAAGTCTCTGCAGTTTTGATTGGTCCTGTATTTATAAAGTGAAAGACAAACGGAGATTCATAGGTTTTGCACAATTTATAGCACTGTATTGAGTCTTTTTCAACATTTTAAATCGAGTCCCCACAGCAAAGAGCTTCTGAATATTTCATGATGGCATTCACAAAGGCATCCATTTTCAAACCCATTGATCACAGTCTACAATTCATTGTGGAAACATATGCAACTTATTTTTCTCTGGGGAACAAACTACCATAAAAGGATTCTGTAACAGAAACCTTGAATCCAACAGCTTTACATTAAATCCAATGAAGAGTTTCTTATCATTAAAGAGGCCTTTCTCATTGGTAGCATTATGTGGAGAGGGCCTTGTATCTGATGACTGTATGGATCAAGTGGGATTTTTTAAATCAATGAAATGTTCTGACTCACAGCAGGCCAAACGGATGCTGTTCTGTACCAGATTCCAATACCACATTTTCATAGAGACCAGAGAGGCAACATGGTAAAGCTGTTACTTTGTCTAGACAGTTAGACCCAGATAAAAGTCATGAGGAATCACTTCACAACCTTTCTTTAAAGAACCCAAATGTATCAGATCTTGACATGATTTATGATCATGGAATAAGAACCAATAGATTCATGAAGAACCAGAGGACAGAACCATTCTGGAAGGACTTTTTTTTGCATAAAAACACGTTTTTCACTCCCATTTTGAGTTTCTGGGAAAAAGTGTTACGATCTTTGTAGCTCGATATTTTTGGTGGCATCAACGAGAAGAGATGCAGGACGCTACGCAAAGAACAAATGAAGCCTTCACACTAAAAGGTTTCAGGTTCTATGATTCCATTAACTACTTCAGATAAACTATGAAAGAAGATATTAATGTTTTTTTTCTGTGTTCTAGCCCTTCTAGGAAATATACTGCAGTTCCAGTTGCAGTAGATTTCTCTTCACCAACTATGCTGTTTATATATCCTTACAAAGATTCCTTAAATCTATGATTTTTTATTGAGAGAGTCTGTGAATATACTTAGGCAAGCCTTGGAAATAATGACTGATTATGGTTCTCAATTCATCTCCCAATCTTAGAATGCACTAATTTGCAGACTTGATACTGTCAACTTCAAATCCAGTAGTTTCCAGGCTGGCTGTTAGAATGAGACAGTTAATCAATCCTTCGATAAGTATCTCTGGTGTTATACCACGAACCAACTTGATTAATGGGTTAATTGGCTACTGTTACTGGAAAAAGCTTACAGGAACTCTTTGCTTTCCTCCTTAGGGTACTCTACGTTTTCTGTTCCTTTGAATTTAACTCCCATTCGTTCATTGACATTACACACGCCAGCTCTGTTCCATTAGTCAAAGCCTTGCTATCTACATTTTCCACAGTACAAACTAACATACTACTTCCCTTACAACAAGCTAAGGCTGACCACAAATGTTTCTTTGGCCATACACATTAATAAGCTCCAGTCTTTAAAACATGGGATTTAGGGCCTTAATTACAAACTGCACTAGCGCAGTTGTGCGTAAAAAGGTTTACTGCCGGCTAACATCAGATTCTAACGCCATGTTTGTGCTGTATTTACAACCAATGATGCTAACCTTGGCACAGCATCGTAAAAGAAAATAATGCTAGTGCTGCAGAAGTGACGTTAGTCTGATTTGCGGCACATATTTTGATGTTTATCAGCCTAATGTCATTTTAGCTCCAAAAGCGTAAAAAAACTACAGGAAGATGAAGTTTCCAAAAAATAAAACACAGGACACACAGGAAACACCAAAGGAGACTCAGAAATGGAGAGCCCAGGACCAAATAGCCCCCAGGACAACACCAATAACCCAGGTACCAGCCAGGATGTCCGGGCAGAGGCCCAGGAGAAGGGGAAGAGGAAGCGGAATTGCAGATTCAGTGAAGAGGAAAACATCATTTTGATCAAGGAGGTGACACACCATCAATAACAGCTTTTTATATTCTCCAAATTGCCATTCGGGAAGAAGGAGGCAGTATGGCAGTCCATAGTTGGAAAAGTCAAGAGTGTGGCAGAGGTCAAGAGGACAGTTTTTGACTGTAAGAAGTGCTGGCATGATTGCAAGCGCAGAGCAAAGGAGAAACTGGCCTGCAATTACAAGGCAGCACTGGAGACCTGACGTAGAAGTCCAGCACCCCAGGAGGGGCCTAGACAGAAGCACTGTAATGTTAAAAGGGGGAGATAGCCATCTTCCTGTGTCAAAATGTACTGCCTGCAGGCTTCAGTCTAGGATGCTGGCATGCTAATGGTCAAACAGCAAACAGGTGGAGGGGCACACCTACAACTCTTTTTCACTGCACGTGCCTCACTTCTCCACATATAAAAAGTGTGGAACCAGTGGCACAGGGGGCCTAGACAGAAACACTGTAATGTGCATTGACCTACCATAGGTTGCACATTCCAAGACAGAAATAGCACTTCACTTACCACATTGTGGGAAGTGCTGCAGTGTTGCAGGTGTACCCTTTTGTCCCCTTGTACAGGGCACTACCAGAACACTGTCTCATGGGACCGTAATTCACATTGACACTTTGGTGATGCAGTGTGCCAAACCATATTTACAGGGCCACTCAAAGCCAGATTGCATTGCTTCTCATGGCCTTGGATATATGGACACCTTTCACGCAGAACACTGTGTGAAAGTCACATTCCAGGGGTATTGCTTGGGTGCACCCATGTAATACCCATGGAAAACAAAGAAATCTGACACATATACAGATTAACAATGCAAGGAATGTGTCACATTCCTACATCACCCCAGGGGTGGGTTAAGAATGACATTACAGGGAGACATATCTTCAATACTCCTCTTGTGGAACCACTCCTATGTGTGCTGCTGGATGCAGCACACATATGAAGATGATAACATCCTTTGGGATAGTTACTGTGCAGGAAGTTCTCCCTTCATGCACCTAAAAGTTCATCCCCACAATGCAGGAATCCTCGTACCATGGTCCAAGGGTGTCTGCGTTGGCATAATTCAGCATTGTGTGTACCACAGCAGGTGGAGAGGACAGAAATGCAACCTATATAGCACATATGGTGCATCTCTGCCCTTGTCTGGTGGCATGGGGCAGCGCTGCAAGGTACCTGCTGCACCAACCTGCACCACTGGTCAAGGAATTGAGGTCTAATTGCCTCACGTAGTGGCCTGCACACTATGCCACTGTATCATCAAAGTCACTGAGACTCTAGAAGTGCAGTGTGGTGCTAGGGCTTTTGAAATTAGGCATTTACAGAGCTCACTTGGAAATCCAGCTTGTAAAGATGAACAATCATGTCAACATCTATCAGAGCTCAACATTGACTTATCTCTATTTCATTGCAGAGGGCAACAAGATACCTCCTGGCCAGCTGCCTGTCATGGAATCCTCTGATGATGTGAATGACCAGCTGCAGACCATCAGTGATGCGACCCTCCAGAAAATACTAGGTGTCATACAGTCACCAT
The DNA here is from genome assembly GCF_031143425.1 of Pleurodeles waltl. NCBI lineage: Eukaryota > Metazoa > Chordata > Amphibia > Caudata > Salamandridae > Pleurodeles > Pleurodeles waltl. The sequence continues at coordinate 841,228,016 of NC_090438.1, forward strand.
CTCTGGTTCCAGGGAGGCCAAGCAAAGTTACGGGGTTTCCAGATGATCCACCCAAAAGCCAACAAACACCACCTGCCAGCTTAGCCCCAGCTCTGGACTCCCAGGACCCAACACTCACATTCCAAAAAACAGTAAAGGGAGTCCAGCGGGAGTTGGCAGACACGGTGCGGGTGGGGATGGAGACTGTGACGGGTACCCTAGAGGCAGTCCAGAGGTGCTTCAGTCCAAATAAGGACAACTCAGCATCCTTACAAGGCACCCACTCTCTGCTCCATGAGCTCAAGCAGTCCCTGGCCGAGATCATTGATGCCTTGAGGCAGAGGCACGAGCAAATGCCCAGCCAAAGTGGCACCAGTGTGATTGACAACAGACTGCAGGCAAGGCAACAGGTCTTGAGTCCGTAGAATGGAAACTGGACTCCCTCATTGACAACTTGGGTGTCTACCACTGTGACGTTGATGCAGTGTTGCAGGCCCTGCAGGCCCTCCTTGCTGCTGTGCTGCCTCATATGTTCCCACAGATGAGAGCTGCCGGAGACACAGCATCCACATGCCAGTGTCATAACATCTGGTACTGTCCTCAAATGGACTCTCCCACTGTTGACCTCTCACATATGTGGACTGCCATATTGACCAATCCTCCCTAATGGCAATGTGCTCCTCCTCCTCACTGAAACACTTCTCTCCTACATATGTCCCAGGACATGTACAACACCATGGACTCTGTTTGGACATCCAATGGCCAAATACCTCTGGTGGGGTTGTCATTAAATGTCATGTACAGAATTACTGCACATAAAATCACATTTGTAAATAAATTCACTTTGCACAACCTTGGTGTCGTACGTGTGTCTGAACGTGAACAGCATGATCATGTTGCAATGGGTGATGCTAACACACTGACTGGTTTCGAAAGGGATATATTGTAATTGTAATTGTAATCGTATTTATATAGCGCTTACTACCCCTGACGAGGCGTCGAAGCGCTTTTCGATGAGTAGCACGCTACTCCGGTACCCAACAAGAATTAGTGATGGATTAGTATAATTTAATAAGGAGTACAGTTTTAGTATTATTATGAGTTAGTTTGAGTTGCGGATATGAGAGTTTGTTAGTTAGATTGACTGGAGTAATGGAGGGGTGGAGGAGGAAAGAAATCCAGAAGTGTTAATTGGGAGTTTATCCTTCATTTACTCAATCCAAAGGCTTGAGATGAATAAAAGGGGGGCGGAGGGGAGAGAGGATGTGGAAGGGTTAGGGAGAGCATAGTAGCAGGGTGAGATGAATGCAGGAGAATTTAGTGGGGTTGTGTGGGAGGTCACAGAGGTAGAGTGAGGTTTGGTGAGTTAGATGTGGGGGTGGAGGGAAGAGCTTAGGCAGAGATATTTAGGAGATGAAAGTGGTTGAAGGGATTTGGGATGAGTCCGAGTGAGAATGGAGGATAGTTTGATAGAGACATGACATAAGAGTGATGAGTAGATAAGTGTGATAAAAAGAGAGCAGAAATTCATAGATATCTAGGAGCCATGCAATGATCCACAAACATGCCAGGCACAGAAACAACATATACACATACATATATATATATTTATACACACACACACACATGACTACACACATATGCACATACAATACATAATTAGAAATCATGGGTAAAAAATACTTAGTCGTCCATCCATCATCCTGGTAAAAAGGCGGGAACTCCCCCACCTACCTCGAGGGTGGACGGGGCGTGGCCCAGCGGGCGGAGCCCACAGGTGCTCCACAAAGGGAGACACCCTCCACTTTGTGTCTCCAGCAGAGGAAGACAGAACCCGCGCATCCCAGTCAGACACAGACCACGCTCCAGCACATCATCAGCTCACCTCCAGGAAGTATTCCAGATCCCCTCCGCCATGGGATCTCTGAGCGTACAGCCCCGCCCCATCCCTGCCAAGCCCAAGAGCCAGGGTGGCCCGTCCTTTCCAGAAGGTGAGCTTCAACCGCAGCATCTGCCGCGTCCACACTGTACACTAGGGTACGTGATGGGTCACGGGGCAAACGTCTCCAGCAACCTTGTGTGCCCCCGGCAATGTCATTGCCACTAGTGCGTCCCCGCGGAGATGTCCTCGCGCCCCTGCACATCAACAACGCACCACGCGAGTCGGCGGCTAACGCAGTGGGGTCGCCCTGGAAAGCTGTCCATCATCCTGGCAGAGGCGGGAATTCCTCTACCTACTTCGAGGGTGGACGGGCGCGGCCCAGCTGGCGGAGCCCACAGACGCTCCACAAAGGGAGAACCCTCCACTCTGTGTCTCCAGGAGAGGAAGACAGAACCTGCACGTCACAGTTAGACACCGGCCACGCTCCAGCACATCACCAGTTCACCTCCAGGAGGGACTCCAGATCCCCCTCTGCCATGGGATCTCTGAGCGCACAGCCCCGCCCCATCTCCGCCAAGCCCAAGAGCTACGGTGGCCCGTCCCTTCCAGAAGCTGTGCCTCAACTGCGGCACCTGCCACGTTCACACTTGGAAGTGCTTCCCCGAGGTCCAGTCCCTGCAAAATGAGCATCGTGGCCTACCCAACCGGGGTACCTTCCACGAGTATGTAAGCAAGCGCCACCCAGCATGTTCTATACGCCCTGTCCACACTGTACACCAAGGTTACGTGATGGGCCACGGGGCAAAACGTCTCCAGCAACCCTGTGTGCCCTTGGCAATGCGATTGTTACCAGTACGTCCTTGTGGAGATGTCCTCGCGTCTCTGATCATCAACAACGCACCACTGGAATCGGCGGTAAACGCAGTGGGGTCGCCTTGGAAAGCTGTCCATCATCCTGGCAAGAGGCGGGAATTCCTTTACCTACTACGAGTGTAGACGGGGCGTGGCTCAGCGGGCGGAGCCTACAGGTGCTCCACGAAGGGAGAACCTTCTACTCTGTGTCTCCCGGAGAGGAAGACAGAACCCGCGCGTCACAGTCAGACACAGACCACGCTCCAGCACACCATCAGTTCACCTCCAGGAAGGACTCCAGATCTTCCTCTGCTATGGGATCTCTGAGCGCACAGCCGTGCTTCATCCATGCCAAGCCCAAGAGCCAGGGTGGCTTGTCCTTTCCAGAAGCTGAGCTTCGACTGCGGCACCTGCTACGATTATGATTGTAAGTGCTTCCTTTGAGGTTTCGTTTCTGTAAAATGAGCATCGTGGCCTACCCAACCGGAGTATTTTCTACGAGTATGTCAGTAAGCGTTAGCTAGCATGTTTTATACACCCGGTATTATATTGTACACTAAGGGTAAGTGATGGGCCACGGGGTAAACGTCTCCAGAAACCTTGTTTTCCTTTGGCAATGCGATTGTTACTAGTGCGTCTTTGTGGAGATGTCCTCGTGCTTCTGAGCATCAACAACGCACCACCGGAATCGGCGGTAAAACGCATTGGGGTCGTTTTGGAAAGCTGTCCATCATCCTGGTAAAAGGCGGGAATTCCATTACCTACTAGGAGGGTGGACGGGGCGTGGCTCAGCGGGCGGAGCTTACAGGTGCTTTATAAAGGGAGAACCTTCTACTCTGTGTCTCCCGGAGAGGAAGATAGAAACCGCGTGTCACGGTCAGATACAGATTACGCTCCAGTACATCAACAGTTCACCTCCAGGAAGGATTCTAGATCATTCTGCTATGGGATCTCTGAGCGCACAGCCGTGCTTTATCTTTGCCAAGCTCAAGAGTTAGGGTGGCTTGTCCTTTCCAGAAGCTGAGCTTCAACTGCGGCATCTGCTACGTTTAAATTGTACACTAGGGGTACGTGATGGGCCATGGGGTAAACGTCTCCAGCAACCTTGTGTGCCTTTGGCAATGTTATTGTTACTAGTGCGTCTTTGTGGAGATGTCCTCGTGCTTCTGAGCATCAACAACGCACCACGTGAATCGGCGGTAAACGCAGTGGGGTCGTTTTGGAAAGCTGTCCATCATCCTGGTAAGAGGCGGGAATTTCTTTACCTACTTCGAGGGTGGACGGGGGGTGGCTCAGCGGGCAGAGCTTACAGGTGCTTTATAAAGGGAGAACCTTCTACTCTGTGTCTCCCGGAGAGGAAGATAGAACCCGCGCGTCACAGTCAGATACAGATTACGCTCCAGTACATCATCAGTTCACCTCCAGAAGCTGAGCTTCGACTGCGGCACCTGCTACGATTATAATTGTAAGTGCTTCCTTTGAGGTTTAGTTTCTGTAAAATGAGCATCGTGGCCTACTCAACCGGAGTATTTTCTACGAGTATGTCAGTAAGCGTTACCTAGCATGTTTTATACGCCCCGTTTATATTGTACACTAAGGGTACGTGATGGGCCACGGGATAAACGTCTCCAGAAACCTTGTTTTCCTTTGGCAATGCGATTGTTACTAGTGCGTCTTTGTGGAGATGTCCTCGTGCTTCTGAGCATCAACAACGCAACACCGGAATCGGCGGTAAAATGCTTTGGGGTCGTTTTGGAAAAGCTGTCCATCATCCTGGTAAGAGGCGGGAATTCCTTTACTTACTTCGAGGGTGGACGGGACGTGGCTCAGCGGGCGGAGCTTACAGGTGCTTTATAAGGGAGAACCTTCTACTCTGTGTCTCCCGGAGAGGAAGATAGAACCCGCGCGTCACAGTCAGATACTGATTACGCTCCAGTACATCATCAGTTCACCTCCAGGAAGGATTCTAGATCTTTTCCTGCTATGGGATCTCTGAGCGCACAGCCTTGCTTTATCTTTGCCAAGCCCAAGAGTTACGGTGGCTTGTCCTTTCCAGAAACTGAGCTTCAACTGCACCCCCTGCTACGTTTATATTTGTTTATATTTGGAAGTGCTTCCTTTGAGGTTTAGTTTCTGTAAAAAGCGCATCGTGGCCTACCCAACCGGGGTATTTTCTACGTGTATGTCAGTAAGCGTTACCTAGCAAGTTTTATACGCCCCGTTTATATTGTACACTAAGGTTACGTGATGGGCCACGGGGTAAACGTCTCCAGCAACCTTGTGTGCCTTTGGCAATGTGATTGTTACTAGTGCGTCTTTGTGGAGATGTCCTCGTGCTTTTGAGCATCAACAACGCACCACTGGAATCGGCGGTAAAACGCAGTGGGGTCGTTTTGGGAAAGCTGTCCATCATCCTGGTAAGAGGCGGGAATTCCTTTACCTACTTCGAGGGTGGACGGGGCGCGGCTCAGCGGGCGGATATTACAGGTGCTTTATGAAGGGAGAACCTTCTACTCTGTGTCTCCCGGAGAGGAAGATAGAAACCGCGCGTCACGATCAGATACAGATTACGCTCCAGTACATCATCAGTTCACCTCCAGGAAGGATTCTAGATCTTTTTCTGCTATGGGATCTCTGAGCGCACAGCCTTGCTTTATCTTTGCCAAGCCCAAGAGTTACGGTGGCTTGTCCTTTCCAGAAACTGAGCTTCAACTGTGGCACCTGCTACGATTATAATTGCAAGTGCTTCCTTTGAGGTTCAGCTTCTGTGAAAGGAGCATCGTGGCCTACCCAACCGGAGTATTTTCTACTAGTATGTTAGTAAGCGTAACCTAGCATGTTCTATACGCCCCGTTTATATTGTACACTAAGGGTACGTGATGGGCCACGGGGAAAACGTCTCCAGTAACCTTGTGTTCCTTTGGCAATGTGATTGTTACTAGTGCGTTTTTGTGGAGATGTCCTCGTGCTTCTGAGCATTAACAACGCACCACCGGAATCGGCGGTAAACGCATTGGGGTCGTTTTGGAAAGCTGTCCATAATCCTGGTAAAAGGCGGGAATTCCTTTGCCTACTTCGAGGGTGGACGGGCGTGGCTCAGCGGGCGGAGCTTACAGGTGCTTTATAAAGGGAGAACCTTCTACTCTGTGTCTCCAGGAGAGGGACATAGAACCCGCGCGTCACAGTCAGATACAGATTACGCTCCAGTACATCAACAGTTCACCTCCAGGAAGGATTCTAGATCTTTTCTGCTATGGGATCTCTGGGCGCACAGCCTTGCTTTAGTTTCCAAAGAAACTATAAATCAATAGAAATATACATATAATCTGAAAAAAATAATTATCCACATAGGCATATGCAGTTCATAGTTGTTTGAAAAAGGTGGTTATGAAGGAAAGAGCCAACTCTTGAGTAGTTTCCTGAAAACAAGAAAGTTATCTGTGGCTCTTATAGTTGGGGGTAATGAATTCCATAGCTTGGCTGCTTGGACGGAGAAGGATGTACCACCTACAGTCTTTTTCTTGTATGGTGGTGTTCTAAGGCGGGGTGCCAGTCTTGAGCGGAGGGTTCTTTGTTGGATGTATTTCGTAATTTTCTTTCTGATAAAAAGCGGTCCTGTTCCATGTATAGCTTTGTGGGTGATACAAAGCAGCTTGAAAGTGCATCTTCTGGCAACGGGTAGCCAGTGTAGTGCTCTCAAGGCAGGGGAGATGTGGGCTTGCGGCTTTATATGTAGTAGTAGCCTGGCTGCGGAATTCTGGATACGTTATAGTTTTTTCATAACAGATAGAGATGATCCATGGTAGAGGCTATTGGCATAATCCAGTTTGGATAATACAAGTGAGATAGTAGCTTGCACCTTGTGTGGAAATCCGAGGTGAGGGAAAATGCGTCGTAAAGTCTTTAAGGTGATGAAGCTTGTGCGTGCTAATTTGTCTACTTGGGCATTCATAGTTAGTTTGGAATCCATGGGGATTCCTAGGTTTTTCACTTCCTTGGATAATTGAGGAGGTGGTCCGAGATCGTCAGGCCAGACGCACAGAGTGTCATAATGTTTCCAGTCACCACATGTGAGTATTTCAGTTTTGGAGGTATTTAGTTTGAGATGGCTCCAGGTCATCCACTGATCAACGGCTCTGAGGCAACTGAAGATTTGAGAGTTTTCAATGTTTTTGGGGTCTTCTAATTGAAGTAGTATTTGTGTGTCATCTGCATAGTTGTAGCATGTGAGATGGAACTCATTGATCAGTTCTGGTAAAGATATCATGTAGATGTTAAAAAGCAAAGGTGAGATGATTGACCCTTGGGGGACCCCTGTTTTTGTGAGGTAGGGTTCGGATGAGAAGGGGGGTGAGTGGATGATATTTGCTCTTTTTTGGTGATAGGAAGTAATCCAGTCGAGCGCAATCCCTTGTATGCCGGCTTCGTGGAGTCTTTGAGTTAGGGTGTCATGGTCAACCGTATCAAAGGCAGCTGAGAGGTCCAAGAGAAGTAGTGCAGCAACTCCATTTCGGTCAACTGTGTTTTTAAGATCGTCCCAGATTGCCATGAGTGCCGATTCAGTGCTTCTTCCTGGTTGGAATCCAGTTTGGAAGTCTGAAAGTATAGAATTGTCTTCAATGAATTGTGACATCTGGGTGAATGCTGCTCTTTCTATCAATTTTCCCAGGAAAGGTCCATTTGTGATAGGTCTGTAGTTGTTGGGGTCTTGCGGGTCTAGATTTGTTTTCTTTAATAATGGTCGTATGTATGCCTTTTTCAGGTCTGTAGGAAAAGTTCCTGAAGTTAAAGAGTTGTTGATGATTCTTCTTACAGGTGTGGCAGCGGAAGTAGACAGCAGGATGTTCTTGAAGATCTGTGGTGGGCAAGGGTCAGAAGGGCAACCAGAAGGTCTGCTTGCTTTGACCAAATCCATAAATTCATCCTGGGATATTTGTTTGAAGGACTGTAGAGGTTGGGATGGTTTATTCTTAAAGGGTATTTTAGTAAAGGGGTTGGTGCTGATGGTTTTCTTCTGTTTTAAATAGGAGTCCAATGTGTCTGCCTTGGTTGTGTAGTGAGTTGCCAATTTGTTTGTGAAATCTTGAGTGGTGGGATGACTTCCTTCCATGCATGTGGGTTTTCGAAATTCATTGAGAATTTTGTAAAATTCCTTGGTTGAAGATTGAGCATTTAGAATTCTGTCTGAGTAGTATCTTTTTTTAGCTTTTTTGATTGATGATTTGTATATCCTGTTAAGTTTGCGTAGCTGCAGTTTGTCTTGACTGTTGTTTGTTTTGAGCCAGGTCCGCTGCAACTTTCTGATTTGTTTTTTAATCTTTTTAAGTTCTGTGTTTCTCCAAGGTGTTGGTTTTCTTTTGTCAGGTTTAGTTTTTTTGAGTGGTATTAGGACATCAAAAGCTTCTTGTAGCCACTCATAAAGTTTAGGTACAGAATTGATTGTATCTAGATCCGTGTTTGCTGTTAGTTGTGTTTCTAAGTGATCCAAATTGAGTTTTCTCCATGGTCGATAGGTGTATGTATGTAAGTGGTTGTGGGGTGTGTTGATTTGTGGAGTTGTCTGTCGGAAAGTTATCAGATGGTGGTCTGACCAGGTGGTTGGTGTGATGCTATGAATAGTAACAAGTTCAGGCTTAGCAAAAATGACATCTAGGATGTGACCAGCGATGTGTGTGGGATTGTGTACAATCTGATGTAGATTCAATGCGAGTAGGCCAGATGTGATAGCTTTTGGATGGGGCATATTGGGTTTGTCAAACCAAATGTTTAGATCCCCAAGAATGCATAGATTGGAGTATAGTGTAATAAGGTTTGAGACTATGGCCCTCATTACGACCCTGGCGGTTTGTAACCGCCAGGGCCGCGGGACGCGGTGGCACCGGTGACAGGCCGGCGGTGCCCCGCGGGGCATTCTGACCGCGGCGGCTTAGCCGCGGTCAGAGAAGGGAAACCGGCGGTCTCCCGCCGGTTTCCCGCTGCCCCAAGGAATCCTCCAAGCCGGCGCAGCTTGCTGCGCCGGCTTGGGGATTCCGACTCCCCCTCCCGCCATCCAGTTCCTGGCGGTTCTCCCGCCGGGAACCGGATGGCGGGAGGGGGAGTCGTGGGGCCCCTGGGGGCCCCTGCAGTGCCCATGCCAATGGCATGGGCACTGCAGGGGCCCCCGAAAGAGGGCCCCGCTTGTATTTCACTGTCTGCATAGCAGACAGTGAAATACGCGACGGGTGCAGTAGCACCCGTCGCACCTTCCCACTCCGCTGGCTCGATTACGAGCCGGCTTCATGGTGGGAAGGTCGTTTTCCCCTGGGCTGGCGGGCGGCCTTTCGGCGGCCGCCCGCCAGCCCAGGGGAAAACTTGGAATGCCGGCGGTATTCCTGCGGCGCAACTTTGGCGGGCGGCCTCCGCCGCCCGTCAAAGTTGTAATGAGGGCCTATGTCAAGAAAGGCATCTGGGAAAGTGGAGTTGTTAGGTGGAGGTCTGTAAAGGAGGAGAAAGTTACAGGTGGAAGTTGGAGTAGGGTGGCATCTGGTAAGGAGGGCTTCACAACCTTGTATGGAGATGTTGTCTGTTTTACTGAGGTTTATTGCCTGTTTGAATATAATAGCTAGTCCACTTCCTCTCTTGCCTATACGGTTTTGTGTGATGGTTTGATAGCCTGGAGGAAGGGCTTCGTGCAATACTGGTGCCATGTCATCTCCCAACCAGGTTTCCGTAATGAATAGTAAGTCAGGTTGTGTGTCTGTGAGAAGGTCGTAGATGTGGTGCTTGTTTTTTGAGAGTGATCGAGCATTTATGAGCTGGCAGTTTAGATAGGGTGTGTTAGTGGTAGTGTTGTTTTGTTTAGTAGAAGGGTAAGTAGTATAATGTGAGCTTGAAGCAGGAGTGTTGCTAGTTGTGTTAACTGTTTGAGGCTCACAATAGTCTTGCTTTTCAAGATAGTGTTCCTCTTCCAGCAGGTTAAGGAGGCATTTTGTTGGGTCTGTGTGTGTGGGTGGTGAACTTGGTGGCTGAGAGAGCCATGAGGAGTGTAGTGTTTTTTGTAGGGTAGTTTTATTATGAAACAAACAAGGGGATGCGAGGTTGCTATGAGTGGCATGTTTTTTATTTTGTTTGCGTTTGTTTAGTGTGGATGGAGTATGGGTTAGGGGTGGTGGAGGAGCATGTGGATCATGATGTAAGGCTCTAAATTGTGCAATGGAGGAGAGGCGACTGAATGAAGGTTGCTGGGATGGGGTGCTTGTGGTAGGTGTTTGTGAAGAGTGGGGGGGTAGGGGTGGAGATAGGGTGGAATTTGTATCCTGTGTGTAGTCTTGGGGGTGAGAGTGGGTATGATGATGAGTGTAATGTAAGTTTGTGTTGCTTTGATGTGCTGATGTTTGTGGTTGGTATTGTTTTTGTGGAATAATGAGAGGGGCTATTGGTGTAGTTGTTTTTGGTGAGGGACTTGTATGTGAGTTAGTGCTGTTAAGTGGAATTTGAGTGTTAGATGGGGTGTTGATGTGTTTTGGAGATGAATGTATGAGGTGTATATGAGGTGATGGATGTGTGTCAGGGAGATAAGTATTAGTTGAGATGACTGGAAGAGGTAATATGTGTGGTGGAGTGAAATGTGGGGATTGTATGGTTGTGTGTAATTGGTGAGCAGAGGGGAAGAGTGTGTGTAGATGATGTGTTTGAAGGCAGGGTTTTGGCATTGTTATGAGTTCAGGCGGTCTGTGTGAAGTGAACAGCGGATAGTGTTTTTGGTTAGTATGTGTAGAGAGTGTGTATCTGCGAGACTGAAACTGAGAGAGTTGTATGTTGTAGTTTTTTATTGTGTGGGCGGTGGCAGGTAGTGTTAGTGGGAGGGGATAGAGTAGTGTTTGCTGTGAGTATGAAGGTGTTTGACTGTAGTATTTATGGGGTGTATGTGTATATGTGTTGTATGTAGGGTATTGTGTTGGGTGGTGGGGCAATGCAATATGTCTGTGGTCAGTTTGTGATGCATGAGTTGGATATCTTTGCAGATAATGTGTTTGCATGTTGAGGGATGTGTTGGGGCAGAAACCATTTCTGGTGGAATGAGAATTGGGCAGCATTTCTGGCCCTAGTCCCTACCTGTCCCGAACAGACCCAAACAGACAGCTGCCCTTGTCCTCTCCGCCCTTTGCCTCGACGCCCGGGCTCAGACGCCCTGAATCCTTGCCTTTTATAGCCCTACTGGCCAATAAGAAGCTGGTCCTAACCCTAGCCAATCCGATTTTTAAACCCTGATTTAGCCAATTAATGGGAGACCCAGCCCTAATCACCAGTCACAGCCCTGTTTCCTGACCCCCAATCACAGCCCCAGCCCTAAAACCAATAGCCAATCAGAATCCTGGCCCTATCCACCAATCACAGCCCTAGAAACAACAGCCAATCAGAATCCTGGCCCTATCCACCAATCACAGCCCTAGAAACAACAGCCAATCAGAATCCTGGCCCTATCCACCAATCACAGCCCTGGAAACAACAGCCAATCAGAATCCTGGCTCTATCCACCAATCACAGCCCTAGAAACAACAGCCAATCAGAATCCTGGCCCTATCCACCAATCACAGCCCTAGAAACAACAGCCAATCAGAATCCTGGCCCTATCCACCAATCACAGCCCTGGAAACAACAGCCAATCAGAATCCTGGCTCTATCCACCAATCACAGCCCTAGAAACAACAGCCAATCAGAATCCTGGCCCTATCCACCAATCACAGCCCTAGAAACAACAGCCAATCAGAATCCTGGCCCTATCCACCAATCACAGCCCTAGAAACAACAGCCAATCAGAATCCCAGCCCTATCCACCAATCACAGCCCTAGAAACAACAGCCAATCAGAATCCCAGCCCTATCCACCAATCATAAATGCATCCCTGGAGCTAGCAACCAATGAAACACCATCTCCCAAAAAGAACCTATCATAACAGCATATGCAACAACCACGAGGAACTTATATAAGGAGCAAGTTAACTAAAGTCCAGTCCCTGGGGGGAGGCTACTGGTGCTCTATTCAGTATCTCCTTGGATACAGACAGGCTGAATCCACACTTTCAAGCTAGCAGAGTCTACTTCTCAGGTAAGGGGGAGATTGTTTAGGAGACAAACACTGCAATAGTTCTGGGCGCACACTCTAAAAATCGGGCTTTTTAAGGCAAAAAATACAGGGGGGCAGACAGCTTTTAAGCACAATTTAAATCACACAAACAGATTAAAAAAACAGTCTCCTAAAACCACACTCTGAAAGATCTATGTAGTCTTTTTACTAAGAATAGGGGTGAAAAAAAGGGGGGCAGAGGGGGGGGGGGTAAGGGGGGGCCACAAAACTAGCAAGGGAATTCACACAGTCACAGCAAAAACTATTTTGAAACAAACACCACTTTAAAAGAGGCCAGGCTGCCTGAAAACACAGAGAGTCCACAGTAAAACAAAACACTTTTTGAACAATTAATACTATTTGACTAGAAAATATCTTTGGGCTCCTTACCTAGGTCTCTTTGCAATCCTTGAACACTGGGCTGTATCAGGACACAGGAGAGAATGCACAGAGGAACACAAAATGGAGGTGCCTGTCTTTGGCCTTCCCTCCACAAACTTAAGGAGCCAGAGCAGGTGGGGGGGCGGGTCTCAGGTGCAGCAGAGACTCAGGGAGCCAATCAGCTAAGTCCAGTCCCTGGGGCCTGGGGGGAGGCTACTGGTGCTCTATTCAGTATCTCCTTGGATACAGACAGGCTGAATCCACACTTTCAAGCTAGCAGAGTCTACTTCTCAGGTAAGGGGGAGATTGTTTAGGAGACAAACACTGCAATAGTTCTGGGCGCACACTCTAAAAATCGGGCTTTTTAAGGCAAAAAATACAGGGGGGCAGACAGCTTTTAAGAACAATTTAAATCACACAAACAGATTAAAAAAACAGTCTCCTAAAACCACACTCTGAAAGATCTATGTAGTCTTTTTACTAAGAATAGGGGTGAAAAAAAAGGGGGCAGGGGGGGGGGGGAAAGGGGGGGGAGCCACAAAACTAGCAAGGGAATTCACACAGTCACAGCAAAAACGATTTTGAAACAAACACCACTTTAAAAGAGGCCAGGCTGCCTGAAAACACAGAGAGTCCACAGTAAAACAAAATACTTTTTGAACAATTAATACTATTTGACTAGAAAATATCTTTGGGCTCCTTACCTAGGTCTCTTTGCAATCCTTGAACACTGGGCTGTATCAGGACACAGGAGAGAATGCACAGAGGAACACAAAATGGAGGTGCCTGTCTTTGGCCTTCCCTCCACAAACTTAAGGAGCCAGAGCAGGTGGGGGGGGGGCGGGTCTCAGGTGCAGCAGAGACTCAGGGAGCCAATCAGCTAAGTCCAGTCCCTGGGGCCTGGGGGGAGGCTACTGGTGCTCTATTCAGTATCTCCTTGGATACAGACAGGCTGAATCCACACTTTCAAGCTAGCAGAGTCTACTTCTCAGGTAAGGGGGAGATTGTTTAGGAGACAAACACTGCAATAGTTCTGGGCGCACACTCTAAAAATTGGGCTTTTTAAGGCAAAAAATACAGGGGGGCAGACAGCTTTTAAGCACAATTTAAATCACACAAACAGATTAAAAAAACAGTCTCCTAAAACCACACTCTGAAAGATCTATGTAGTCTTTTTACTAAGAATAGGGGTGAAAAAAAAGGGGGGCAGAGGGGGGGGGGAAAGGGGGGGGGGAGCCACAAAACTAGCAAGGGAATTCACACAGTCACAGCAAAAACGATTTTGAAACAAACACCACTTTAAAAGAGGCCAGGCTGCCTGAAAACACAGAGAGTCCACAGTAAAACAAAACACTTTTTGAACAATTAATACTATTTGACTAGAAAATATCTTTGGGCTCCTTACCTAGGTCTCTTTGCAATCCTTGAACACTGGGCTGTATCAGGACACAGGAGAGAATGCACAGAGGAACACAAAATGGAGGTGCCTGTCTTTGGCCTTCCCTCCACAAACTTAAGGAGCCAGAGCAGGTGGGGGGGCGGGTCTCAGGTGCAGCAGAGACTCAGGGAGCCAATCAGCTAAGTCCAGTCCCTGGGGCCTGGGGGGAGGCTACTGGTGCTCTATTCAGTATCTCCTTGGATACAGACAGGCTGAATCCACACTTTCAAGCTAGCAGAGTCTACTTCTCAGGTAAGGGGGAGATTGTTTAGGAGACAAACACTGCAATAGTTCTGGGCGCACACTCTAAAAATCGGGCTTTTTAAGGCAAAAAATACAGGGGGGCAGACACAAAGCAGCACGCACTGACTGAAACATAGGTGAGGTGACTGAGATCTATGTTGACTAGCAAACAGTTCATGAGGCTCCTAAGCATGTCATGCAACAGGAAGCGTGCATGAATTGTGACAGCCGAATAAATCACAACACAAGTGGCTGTGCTAAGCAAGGATGGTAGCAAAAGGTCAACCTTCATGTGACAAACAAATGATGCATGTTCAAAACTGGAGGGCTAGCCATTAGTGTGTCATCACAAATCCTTGCTTTAGGGTGAGTGCATTCACTACAACATTACAACAATGCATGTCTCATGACCTACCAACACTGAGCAACAGCATATGAATACACGTTTAGGAATGAGTATTCACGCCCATCCAGAATGTCACATAAATTGCTGAATCATGACTGGAGTTAGCTGATGTGACACCATTGACAACCTGATAGTTACCATACCACAGGGGAAGCACATAGTCTCATATGTCTCAAGTACAGCTTACAGAGACAAATGCATATGCATAAGTCATGACATGTGCAGACATGCTAACACCTAGACTGTGTATCATGATGGCGACCATATTGTAGGTAACAAGAAGATTTATTTAAAAATTATTATGAATCTAATATATCCTAAACTAATTAACCAACCTATAAAAGCTAGGCTACACTATCTCTTCTAAATGTATACCTACAACTAATTTACCATATCCTAACTTATCCTATACATTTAACGCCACATGACAAACATCTATATATGTATATATACTAACAATAACCTATGTTACAATAACAAAACTAACTGTAACTATTTATACACCCCAACTAAGAACAAATACCAAACACAGGGAAAGGAAAGTAGTGTCCATCTGTCCATAGTCTGATTTAATAGCTCCTCACTGCATCCTTAATTTCGCTCAGTATCTTGAGGATCTCCATGTTACTACACTGCAAGCTCCACACAAAGTTCTGAGACATATGGTGGCTTAGCAACGGAAGGAACAGCTGTCAGTGCTGTAGGGGCACTTGTGTATCCAGCTATTGTTGACACTCCAGCTCCAGTGGACCCTGCCCTGTCTCTGGCCTGCGAGCTGCCTGCTTTGTGGGTGCTGGAGGCGGCTGGTCACTTTGGTGGACCCATTGAGGAAAGGCATTCCATGATCCAGAAGAATGATGTGGCTCATACAGATGGCCCGTCCTTCTGAATCCCCTTTGTACTTTAGATGTGGCTGTAGCATTCCACCCCGTTTGTCAAAATACTGCTTTTATGATGGGGTCATGTTGGCAGCTGAAACAGTAATGGGACATGTCAGCTAAATGTAGTTAATGGTAATGATCAACGGACATGCAGTTACAACACCATCTGCAGTCATCACACATTGCCCAGGTCTTATCACAATGTCATCTTGGAGGGCAATGTTCATACACATCTGCACACCAACCATCATCTCCATATTACTCATGTTGAAGGTGTCAAGGCTAGCTAATGCTGAACGATACCATTGAACCATCTTGGAACATATTGAAAGGGCCATGTCACCGTTGCCTATGCTCATCACAAACATCAGTTTTGTGACATGGTAGGTCACACTCATCTTGTTGGATGTCTCATCAAAGTCCCTCCTGCATGCGCCATTGCCCTCAGATCTGTTGACATGTGCCAAACTCAACTGAGCAAGGACTGCCAGTTAAATGTAGTCTGCCTAATATGGCAACAACAGATGTCTGGACACACTGCTACATGGAAAATGGATGTGACAAGTAAATAATGTGTAAATGTAGGGGAGAGCACTCACCAATGTCACACAGACGGGTATGACTCTGCTCCCATATCCACTCTGCTCACTACTGGGTGAGCTGTGCCATGTCCTCATGCATTATCCCATAGCTACTTGACTTGACCCACAATGCTGTCCATATGTGTTCAGATATCTGATGAGTGTGTTGCACAACAGCACTCAGCACCACCATCTAATATGTGGCTGCATGCCCTACACCTCATCTGCACAGGGATTTTTGAACAGCACTGCCTAATGCTATACCTAGTGTGAAACTCTTTGCATCACATAAGGAACATATTCTGGACCACCACTAACTGATTAAGTTTTGAGTGATGGCATGTCACATAACAATATTGTAATGAAATCCCTCAGGCCAAACACATATATCAAGATCTGTGAGGATGACATGGGTTCACAATGTTTTGACATACGACTTAGAGTTTGGGACATTACACCACATGTGTGGGCAAAGCTATGGCATTTTCAAGTGCGATATGTTGATCACTGTCCTGCTAATCTTTGGGACGTATTCACATGGTCACTATTCCCACGTGACCTGAATTACTGTGTGCTATGTGTGCCACACCGAGCAGTAACAGGTTAAGAAAACACAATTTTGCCACCCTGTGTAGGACCCTGTACTTTTGGCACCTATCTTTACGGTCATCACTTTGTTTGCACTCTTACACCACGTCCAACATTTACAAGGTCCTTGCAGCACATGTGCCACCAGTGCAGAGTTTCCATGGGATGCTGGTCCTACACACATCAACCATACAGTCCAAATACATGGGCCTCATTTACTTGGCTATGTCATAGTATGGTGCTTGCCCAAAATTGGCAGCATGGTGCTCCAAAATTTCCAAAACGCAGGAATTTGCCGTTTTGAAAAGAATATGGCGCATCCCTGTGTTTCCCCCTGCACCAGGGCTAAATTTGTGCCTATGGCCAACCCAGCCACTCTTCCGCCATGGTGCAAGGACGGCTGTGTTGCGGGGAAGATTCTTTTTGTGCAGGAAGGGGCACATTTTATAGATGAGTACCTACTGCACCATTTCCAAGCATCACTATTTGTGATGCCACTCTGCACATGCATCACTCACAGGACACACCAAGCCATGACCCCATTACTTCTGGATCACTTTTCTCATCACATGTGCATGACTATGCAACATTAAACAATAGTCAGATCCTTAGTGGACATGGACACTTGACTCTGGTAAACATGTACCCTTGAACCAGCATTTGTACAAATCTGATCTTGGTGAAAAACACAGGGTGCAATGGTGAATTGCTGACCTTGTCATGGATTCTGTTTGGGACAGAAATGCTACTTACAGCCCTTACCTTTGTCCTGATTTGTTAAAGGAGGCCCTATGGCCCACAGACATGTACTTTCAATTGCAAAACAAGAGTCAACCACATAAATTCTATACTCACCGACAGTTCCACTGACTTTTCCAAGTCAAGGTGGTCTAGAAGGTCCCATTCCCTGGCAACAAGGTCTGCCCAGCCATGTTTCAACTGGTGGGCTGTGAGTTCCACCTCAAAGAGGTCTTATGGAACAGGACCTTCTCCCACTTTATCTTGAGTGCCTCTGTCTTGTAGCCTTGTATTACTTTACCCCCATGGCCACCATATTAGGGAGGTAGTGCATAATCAGCCATATGAATCCCCCCAACTCATCGGCACTGAGGTGATAGGCCTTTCCCTTTCCCGACATGTCACACTCCCAACCCCTGGTACCCTTAACAACTAAAAAGATTACTCCAAACTAACCCCAACAGATTACATTACCCCAAAGATGAACACCTGCCAATAGAATCACAAAAATATACAAAACACAATAAGACAGAACAAAACAGAGGTCAGGGACACTATAGGGACAGAAAACAGCACAAAAACCACCTCTACCGACAACCCTCAACACAGCTCCAGCAACACACAACCTCTCTCCAACACAGACAAAAAGACTGCACCTCAAAGAGAGAGTGAACGTTACTTTGCAGTTCCTGGTTTGGCACATGGCTGAGCAATTGCATCACTTCCTGAACTGCTGTGGCACGTTTTTGAGCCATATGTCATGTTTTTGACATCCAATGCCTAAGCATGGATTTTTGAGGACACATCACTAATGAATGATACATTTCTGACCCGCAGATGTAATGCGATAATTTTTAGTGTACACAATTAGGGGAAAATACACACTTTGGGGCAAAGTTTTTTTTTTTTTTTTTTTACACACGGCCTGAAAGAACTGTATTTGTGTTTGATGTCTATTGGACATCATTTCCCTAGGCCTATGGATTGCTGCGTTGCCGGTGAATGGTTGTGCTTCACACACATGCCTCTTTTTCCACGTGTCCATGTATGTATGTTTGACTAAGGACTTGTAGTTAGTTGGAGTCAACTTTGCCCTATTATCTACTAGGGACTTACAGGCAGATGGAGTCAACCTTGTCCTATTATCTACTAGGGACTTACAGGATTTTGTCAGTTGCAATTGTGCTTGTGCCAATGTACCATAGACCTTTCCTTCAGAGTAGTGACTTTAGGCCTGGGTAGCAGACCAAGGTGGTCATTCTGACCCTGGCGGTCTTTGACCGCCAGGGCGGAGGACCGCGGGAGCACCGCCGACAGGCCGGCGGTGCTCCAATGGGGATTCCGACCGCGGCGGTAAAGCCGCGGTCGGACCGGCACCACTGGCGGGCTCCCGCCAGTGTACCGCCGCCCCATTGAATCCTCCACGGCGGCGCAGCTTGCTGCACCGCCGCGGGGATTCCGACCCCCCCTACCGCCATCCAGATCCCGGCGGTCCGACCGCTGGGATCCGGATGGCGGTAGGGGGGGTCGCGGGGCCCCTGGGGGCCCCTGCAGTGCCCATGCCACTGGCATGGGCATTGCAGGGGCCCCCGTAAGAGGGCCCCTACATGTATTTCACTGTCTGCTGCGCAGACAGTGAAATACGCGACGGGTGCAACTGCACCCGTCGCACAGCTTCCACTCCGCCGGCTCGATTCCGAGCCGGCTTCATCGTGGAAGCCTCTTTCCCGCTGGGCTGGCGGGCGGTCTGAAGGCGACCGCCCGCCAGCCCAGCGGGAAAGTCAGAATTACGGCCGCGGTCTTTCGACCGCGGAACGGTAATCTGACGGCGGGACTTTGGCGGGCGGCGTCCGCCGCCCGCCAAGGTCAGAATGAGGGCCCAAGTGTACAGCCAGGGTCAGTCAACACAATTTTCAATGTTAAAAAATGTGTAGTATGTGCAAACTGGATGACTTCCTCCCACTGTGACTGGGCAGGTGATTTTCTCATATGGGTACAGTTTTTCTTGTCATCACTCTCTTCTGACATTGTTTGAGTCACTCACACATCTACCTTCACGGGACAAAAAATTGTGGTCTCTGCAATGTTGCTGCTATTGATGTTACATTTTGGAATTGCTGCCCATCATCAACATACTCATTGTCCAGCTGTTCCTGCTCCTCCTTGTTATTGGCTCATAGGAGATTAGGTCCTGCACATGTCTCTTGCAATATGTAGCACAGTGATATTGTTTCAATTGCTAATGGTAGGGAGTAGGATAAATGGTCCCACAACCTATCATGACTCCAGGAGTCATACTGGTGTACTCTGGCAGCCCCCTTCATGATGTAGTAGGCCTTGCTACAGCAATGATTTTGAGTCTGCCTGGCTTTCCTGTGGGTGTGTTTGTAAGGAGTAGTCAGCCACAGCTACAGACAATATTCTATGGCATGTGCACAGCGAGTAGGGGTAGTTTGGGGGAATGCTCTTCACAGCGAATGGCCCAACATCTATGTACAAGTTATGCTGTGTAATGATGCACTCAGACCCATAGTAAATGGCATGAGACATGCAATGACATTGATTGGCATACAAGCAATATTACCACTGATTTGCTGTACACTGTGCTACACATACAGATGTACTGTCCTTTGTTATACACTTGCTATTTGTCATACATTTAGGTGCAAAAGATGTGGATGCTGTGAGTTGTCAGCAGTTCAAGGCATCTTTCACCCATTGATTTGACACATATCTAATATTGAACACATTTTGCAGTTTCCGACAAATATTTACAGTCCTGGGCATACAGTGTTGCCCTGATGCTTCGCATAGTGATTTCTATCTATCTTTTTTCCTTCTGGTGCAATAGTTCAATGGCAGGTATGTGTGTTTTCAGTCAAACATGTTTTTTGGAGGCCAAGCAAACATTACACAACACACTAGTCTGCACTCGGTGCATTGTGCCTGGTACGTAGTGGATCACAACAGTGTTCACACAAGTTAACAACTCTTGGGATCTACTCATGGTTTCCTTCATGTGATTTATCTTTTGAAAGAGCACTGAATTTACATTCCCAAAAATATTTACATGGGAATATTTGGTTACATGTTTGGACTTCATGCCTTACTCCATACATAATTACTTGAAAAAATGCTTGAAAAAATGCTGCACAATGTGGGCACGTCACTGTGCCCCAGGAACAGTATCTTGTATGTCAGGATGGTTTGCATGGTCATCCTCCTCACAGGGAGGCTCCTGCTCTACATCCCAGGGAACATTTGTTTTCACACAGACGTTGTACAGTATGGAACATGCCATGATCATCTTGCACACTAATGGTGGTGAATACAGTAGTCACCCACCTGAAATATCCAGGCACGGGAAGCAGGATTTTAACAGGCCAAATGTCCTCTCAACGATGGTCCGGGTCCTGCTGTGTGCCTGATAATAAGCCCTCTATCCATCTGTTTGTGGATGAGTGATGGGGTCATCATCCATGACTGAATGCCAAAACCTTGGTCAGCTGAAATGTTGAATGAAAAAAGCAATTGCTTTGGTTTACTGCATTTGCAAACATCCTGCCCATGTGTCTAATGTGTATAGGTATTATCATGCACTTCAGCCAACAATATCCACATGATATGTTGGTCTTGCCAGTGTGGTGCAGTTTCCAGGGACTCAAATGCAGTACAGCACATGGGCATATATATCATGAAAATAAACTTCCTGACTGTTATATGCGTGCAGCATGTTCGGTTGGTGTGTGATTCCCATTGCTCTAGTACATTCAATGTTCTGTGATGCTACTACATGTGTGGTGGAACAGACTGTGGGCCTTATTACGAACTTGACGGAGGGGTTTCCTCCATCACCAATGTGATAGATATCCTGTCCACTGTATTACAATCTCCATTGAATATAATAGATCATAATACGATGGACGGGATATCAACCACATTTGTGATGGAGGAAACCCTTCCGTCAAGATTGTAATAAGGCCCTGTGTGTGGGAATCGTTTTTGTTGGTGACATGCCAGACATGGCTGACACAGACACATATATGGGTCCCTGCTCGTCCTTAGATGTTGGAATTGCCCTACATTACATTTGCCCATGCCTTTTTTTCCCACAGTGTCCATGACAGTGGACATGATGCATGCCATCCACACAGTATGCCCTCGTCCATCCCAAATGGGTGGCCTGATGTGAGAAGTGGCATTTCCAAAACCATGTTGCATGTCAAAATGCGTTGACATTGTGTAAATGTGTGAGGTATTTATGCACAATCTGTACCCACAGCACATGTATCCAGCAGATTAGGGGGTGTAAATCCGCAGTCAAGTTACATGACTTCCTGCACAGCACTTCGTCTCTTGGAAAGGGAACTGGTATACATTACTTGCAGAATCATGCCACTTTGTGGTCCATACAAGTGGAACAGCACACAAGTTGCCTTCAAAGTACACATTGACACTTGCATCAGGGGCATTTTGTGTATCTCTTAGCTTTTAGGATGTATATTGTTGATGCATGAGCACCTTCCAGCCAAGGCTGCTGACTCTGTAGCATGGCAAGTGATCTCTGTGTGTACCATTTGACTTCACACATGTGAGGTGTGAGTTATTTGATATAGCAATGGTCATTTGTACAGTTACTTGTGACCTGGCCATGGCTTGTTGCTTGTCAACTGGCACCTAGGGCCTCATTGACATGGCCCATGGCACGAGGCAGCACAACACAGGCCTTGTTGTGCTGCCATGCACCACTGTGGAGTGCCATGAAAGCACCTTGTCGACAAGAAATAGCACCTTTCTGTCCTCTCCCCCGCACTGACATACAACTTTCTGCCTAGCGCCAAGGCAGGCAGCCTTGCAACAAGGGTGCATTCATTGTGAGAATGTCAGTTTTTATGCAGGAGGGAACACCTACCTGCACACAAAGTGAACTAACAATCATGAAAGATGTTTCCCTCTTTTTTTGTGTGCTTCAGAACGCAGCACACATAGGTAGACGGAGATGCAGGGAGTGGTAGGGATATTGCTGCCCATTGTGTCACTTGTACGCCTCCCCTGGAATGTCGTACAATAGTCATACATTCCCTGCCTTGTAACTCTGTGAATACGTCAGGTACCTTTTTCATTCATGGGTGTTGCATGGGTATACCCCAGGCAACACCCATAGATCGGACCTTACACAAAGTGTTCTGCATGTCAGGGGTTCATATTTATAAGGCCATGATAAGCCATCTCTCTAATGGGACAGAATGGCACAAGGATAGGGTAACATATGCTCCTAATCCCTGACATTTGAAGCATAACACAGCTATTTTTTCATGTGTATTGCATGTAACCATCCCCCGGGGTAGACAGTACACCTACCTTGCACACAGAGATGAAGTGCAAATTGCCTGTCTGCCATGCATAGCTGTGTGCCTTTCCATCATGCAAAATATGCAAAATTGGTTTGAGATGTCTTCACCTGTATGTCAGGGTGATTTGCATTGCATCTGTGTACATAGGCATTGTGCATATATTTATGACAGGCCTCAACGTGCAGTTCCTATCTGTGTAGGCAGAAAGTGCTGTGTATATTGTGTCCCCCATATATCTTTGTTCTTGTGTCAGTTAGGTACCTGCTGTTTGTTTACGTTCAAGCAGGCCATTCCCGTATTGTCCATCCTGAAAACTCTGGTTGATGATGGAGTTTCTGAAGAAGAATGAGTTATGGACGCTGCCTGGGTATTTGGCTACCACATTGATGATTAATCAGCGATGATCCACAATGAACTGCACATTCATCAAGTGTGTGTGCTTCCGGTTGCGGTGCACATTTTCCGTTGCGGCAGGTGGTACTAGCTGCACATGGGTGTAGTCAATTGCTTCGAGGACATGTGGGAACCCAGCAATTGTGTAGAAGCCCTGTTTAATTTCCTACTGCAACTGCTGGGTGTTGGGGAAGAGGATGTGGTGTGGTGTGTGGCAGATGATTGTATCCAGAATAGAGGGCAGGAATACGGACAGGGAGGGCTGCAATACTCCACCCACTCATGCTGCTGTGGTCTGGAAGGATCCAGATGCAAGGAGGTGAAGCACAATCAGGAGCTTGGTCAATGGTGAGATCTTGGTGGACCACTCAACCATTGGGTGCAGAAGTGGTGCAATGAAGCGGAGCAGTTGTATGATGGACTCCCTGTACAGCTGGTAGAAGGTGATAACCTCCTCCTCCCTGAGACGCATCAGGGATTCCCACTGGTGGTAGACATGCTCCCTTCTCCTATGCTGCCTCTGTGGTCTGGGTGGTGGTAACTGTCGTGGTGCAGGTTGCTGTGTGTTGTTAGAGGTTGTGCTGGTCTCCTTGGTGTCCCAAGTTGTAAGAGGAGTAGGTTCATGTTGTCCTCCAAGTTGCCAAGGTGTTTTGTGAGTGTTCTCCTTATATACCTGGTCTGATGAGGCATTCAAATGGTGACATAAATCAGATTTAGCGTGCCGTTATCTAGGTACGCATCATTTTTCGACATGCTTGCTAATATGACACTAGCGGGCTAGTGTCATTTTTTAGGAAGGAATACCTACCTTGCATATCATTGTCGGTATCTGATGCAGCCAGAACCGACGCAAATAAAAAATGATGCTAGCCCAGGAAAAGTGATGCCGGGTGCCTTTGTATTTTGTAAATCTAGCATTGATTTAGCACCGCCTTAGCATTAAACAAAATGACGCCAAGGCAGCACAAATCCTTGTAAATGAGGCCCTTAGATTGGTTGTCTACTCTTTATTTGCCTTTATTTGGTTTTCATCATGAGTTTGCATCCAGGTTTATGTCTCTTTTCAAGCAAAATGTTTGGTGGGTCTGGGAGCAGTGGATCAAAACACACCAAGGGATGGTGGGTGCATCTGATATTTCACACCTCCAGATTCAACCATGCCACATGTAAACTTATTATTACTCCCCTCACTAGTCATCAAAGTTGGGTCAACAAAATTTTAATTAAAGGCTATAGTAGATTCCAGGTGAGTCTGGGGACATTTTTTCACGAATGAACAAAGGGCTGGAAAATCTCAGGTGGCCTCCTTGAAACAACATAAGTGTAAGAAGGTCATCCTTTTTGCCCTGATCACCCCTATTTGTTTTGACTGATGCTCGTGGTTACTGATTCTGAAAGTGCCCTGGCTCTGCTAACCAGGTACAGGGCCACTGCTCTGTCCTCCATAGGTATATGATAATTGGTGTAATTCTAATGGCCAAAGACAACCTAACTGTACATCCCTAGTATATGGTAGGGCATCTAGGTTTAGAGACCCCAGTGGACTTAATGCCCCTAAGCGTGCACTGCTGTGGTGTCTGGTGTCATTTTGAAGGCAGGGATGTCTCCAAATTTTACTTTGGAATTAAAAGTACTTTAATAGTGCAAAACTACCATTTTGTTACTGATACATCACCCCTAAGGTCTGCCGTAGATGTCCCAAATGTAGTGTGCATAGTTATAAAAAGCAGGGACAGTATAAAAGATGTTTTATAAGCACTGGTAAGGAAAAACAGCCAAAGTTGTTTTTCCCTATTGTAGTACTGCTAGCCCCAAAGGCTAACAGGGGGAAGGCTTTATTAAATGTAATAAAGTCTATCTTTGCATTGGAGATAGCTAGCAATACCGTCCAACTTTGACTATGTCCGTGCCCCATAGTGGTCTGAGTTGTGATTTTGGCATTTGCCGCTATAAAGTAAAAAAATTATTTTAATATTTAGAAATTTGTATCTCTGGTTCCCTACATTGGATTGTTGTTGTTTTAGTGTCATGTTAAAGATAAAAATAGTCTATATTTTTACAAAATAGTGTTAAATTTTTATTGTGTTCTGTCTTCTGCTTATTTACTATTTTGATGACATTAAATGCTTTATACATACCTGCCTCTACGTTGAGCCTGCTTGTTTGCTACGCTACCAAGGGTTGAGCAAGGAATAACTTATTGTGAATTGACAGGACATATTGGTGATTGTGGGATTATTACTACCTGAGGGTGAATACCCGCACCTACGAATAACCCACTTTCTTACAGTAAGAGATTTGAGTGACACATTCCTTTAACACTGTGGTTAGAGGCTGGGGTGCCAAGTCTGATCATCTGGGGAAGGTCAAGGGGAGTTTTCTGAGTCACTTTAGGCAAAGGTGCTATTTAAATTGTCAGTGGTCATCAGGAGGGTGCTAATCAACTTTCTGTGTTGCATGGGCTCCTTTGTTTTCTGCAGCCGTACAACCACTGTTGTTCTGCCCCTCACCTTTCTTGTTTGGTTCCCTCAGTTTCTTGCTTATGTGCCGGTCTTTGACTTGGTTATGGATTACATTTTGGCTTATTGTCTCACTTGCTCTTGTTTCCTACTAACTCCATTTTCCACGATTACTATTGGTCTAGATTTTGTCAACCTTTGCAATGGCTTCCTATGGATCTAGCTTAGACTCACTGCACCTTGTCACTCTGAAGTTGGTAAGCTCAACATCTTGTAATGCCAAAGTTTATTGTATTTACAGATGTCTGTGAATGGTACTAAATATCTATTTGTTCTGTCTACAAGTATTGTTTGTGTCTATCAAAATGTAATGTATGCTGAAGCCACTCGAGAAAAACAGTCTGTGAGAACTCAGTGACAAGTATTCTGAAGTATGAGACAAACACACCTGACAATAGCACAACATACTGATTGTCTATTGTCAATCTCCCTCCCATTCTCCATTCCATTAGTAAATAGTTCTGCTCTTAGTATCTCATCTAGTACTAGAACAACCAGGTTCTAGTAAGTGGGTTGGATTGACATAAGACGTTGCCTTACCCTATCTATGAATCCTGACTATTCCCAGTGGTGGATGTTCATGTATGAAAACACAGGCCCTCATTATAACATTGGTGATAAAAACTGCCTACCGTTGCGGAGATGG
Source organism: Pleurodeles waltl (assembly GCF_031143425.1). Taxonomy (NCBI): domain Eukaryota; kingdom Metazoa; phylum Chordata; class Amphibia; order Caudata; family Salamandridae; genus Pleurodeles; species Pleurodeles waltl. Next base: position 841,254,002 of record NC_090438.1, read on the forward strand.
CTGCCAAAAGACTGTCGCCGCGGCTACCAGCTGTCTGCCATACTATGACCACAGCCAGATTTCTACTAGAAGGTTGGTGGAAATCCAGCTGTGGCCATGCCGGCGGACGGCGGTAAGGTTGCGCTGCTGCCTGCACCGGCACCACACCAGTAGTCCGCCGCTGGCCGTATTATGAAAATTTATACGGCCTGGCGGGGTTCTGCTGGCGGACGCTGCTGCTGGCAGCAGCGCCCCATCCCGTCTCCTGCTGAAGGACCCCCTGGACACAGATAAATGGATGCTCCCACAGGGAAGAGGGGAGGAGGGTGAAGAGTGTTGTGTGTGTGTGGGAGGGGCTGTATGTCTGTGCATGCGTGTATGCCGGTGTGTTGCGTATTGTATGTGTGTGCAGGTTTGGGGGTGTGCGTGCGTGTATGTTGAGTTGTGTGAATGCATGTCTGCATGTATGTATGTGTGTGCGGATGTGTGTGTGAATGGATGTATGTATGCATGGATGAATGTGGGAATGGGTATGTGTATGTGTGTGTGTGAAGGGAGGGGCATGTATGAAGGGGGTTCTGGAGAGGAAGGGGGTGGGGGGAACCTGTGGAGGGGGAGGGGTGTGGGCAGGACCCCTATCAGTGACAAGGAAGGGATTCCCTGTCACTGATAGTACCTACCACCATGGTTTTCGTGGCAGTAAGGAGGTCACGAAAACCATGGCAGTAGGCGGGGTCATAATCTCGCAGGCGGTACGGTGGCAGCCGTCGGGCTGCAGACTGATGTTTGGGCATGGCGATTGGGGCCAGTGCCGTGCAGGGGACCCCCAAGTCAGGGCCCTTTGAGCAGTATTGGGGGAAAAAAAGAAATACTCACCTGGACTTACCTGGGATGGGTTCGCCATCCTTAGGTGTCCTCCTGGTGTGGGTGGGGGTGTCCCTGTGGCCAGGGATGGGCACCTGCGGGCAATTTCCATAGTCTCCAAACATGGAAATATGCCTACAGGTCCCTTATGCCTGCCCATACCCAGGTGTTAAATAATGGCGCTAAGCAAGCATTACGCCATTATTTAAGACCCCCATTCCCTGTGCTGGATTTTAGCACGGGGGATAAATATGGCACAAAGACCATATCGTCCTTTTCTGGACGGGAATGCCTACCTTGCATCTCATTGACACAAGGTAGGTTTTCTCCCCCAGAAAGCGACGTAAACTCCATAACTTTGACGCTAGAGCTGTCTATCGCCAAAGTATAAATATGGAGTTAGGTTTCCGCTGAATTAACGTAAAAAAAGATTACACTAATTCAGCACAAACTGATTATAAATATGGGCCTAAGTATAAAAGAATTTTTCATAAAATAAGTCATTGTAAAGTACACAAACTCTATATTTTGGAGTATTGTAATTAAGTGCTTTAATGTTCACAGCTTATTTCCATGTAAAGCTGATTATCAGAACTTCAATCTAATATTCACAGCTATTTTCAATACGAATTATACACAACATTTTGTTATACGAACATCACATCTTATTTGCAGTGCAGAATATACACATTATGGGTGTGTAGTAACATGGTTGCTGGTGGTAGACAGCGAACTCTCAGCCAACATGTGTTTTGCCCTATGGTGGCTGAAAATCCTAGAGCTTTTTCAAGGCTAAAAAATTTGAAAATAAATACAGACACAAAAAGACATGAAAAAAGAACAGAGCGCAAAATTAAATTGAGATGCTTCAAACATTGTAATATAAATCCTAGAATTCACTGTGAGTACATTGTGGGGCAATACACATGCTGCAGGCATCCTGTGGTCGTGGAACGTGCGTGATAAGGTGGAATCCCTTATAAAATAACCTATTATGGAAAAGGTTGTAGGGCTGTAAAGGTTGGGGGGAATCAGGCTTGGTATTCATGCAATTATAGTAGTTGTTGTTACGTTTCTATATGGTTTTATTTTTATTTGCTCGTGCTGCACTAGGGGGGATTTTTATATGTCTATAATTCCTTTGTTCAAAGGAAGAGGAATCTTCCAACTTAACCCCAGAATGATGAGGAATAGTCAGTTACCACTTAGTCTGAACAAATTTGTTCTGTTACCATTAACGATTGGGTACCTGAGAAGTATCAGTTCCGTGCCCTGTGCAGAGAATGAAAGACCTTGTAGTGGTGATAAGGCTATCAAATTTATATCAACATTAAAATATGAGCTTAGAAAAAAGGGTAATCTCATTTATGAGATTGCACCTGCACTGGACACAACACTTTTTAAATGTAACATAGTGCACAGTTCTTGTCTTTGGTGGGTGCCACTGCGTACAGCATATATGGGGGTAGTGCACCATTTTACATAATATGGCCCCAGGTGTCTTGCTGTGGAAATCTATAGATGACAAACAGATAAGTGACGCATTAAAAACAATCTGTTTTCCTATGTCAGGCACGAGATGTCCATCTAGGCGTGTATTTTTTTTGCATAATGGAACTTGTCATCATGTATTTATTTATTTTTTTAAACTACAGGTACTAGACTGCAAAGAATAGGGTGTGTGTGGCTTGACTACCCGCAAGATCGCAGTTTGAACCTGGTGATTCACAGTCTCCCATTCTTCTTTGATAGATTTTTTGTGGCTCCACCAGCATCTCTATACTGAATTTGATGGATTCCTTAGGCAAAGTGACTGGGGCCCATTTAGCTAATAAGGGTGTTATCTTCTCCCGCTTGTTGCTCCTCAGCACAATGCATCATGCCACCATTCTGTAAGCAATACTTGCTGGTTCCAACTTGTTTTCCTTTCAGGAATGCTTTTGAAGTATTCTTCAATACTTTACCTCAAATACAATTGCATCTTATGAAGGAGAAGACAAACTTTGTCAAGTGACAGTGACTTTAAAGAGGATTTTCTATTTGAATTTTCTTTTCTACAAGGGCTCATATTAATTTGGTTTACCACTTAGTCTTCTGCTGTTGCAACATTTAATGGACAGATTTTTTAGATAGATTTCTTCATGCACGGATTACATTTGGTCTTTTTGGCTCTTTAATCCTATTTGGTTTTTTTCACTCACACTTGTTAATTTCTTCCTGCATGCGACTAACTCTTTACTTGTCTGTTATATATGATTGATTCTTCTGGTGTTGCTTCCAGTTGGGTTTCTTGAAGTACTTGTTAGCTCCTCTCTTATTCCAAATTCTTATGAGCAATATTTTTTACAGCTGAATCAATACTATTTTAGTGGAAAGTTTTCAAACCTTTTCATATTTATGCATGAGCAGAACCAAATATTTGTGTCACAACACTTTCTCATGGAAACACAAAATGGCAGAAGCTTTGGAATCAAAATCTAATAATGCTGTACCAATGTATCATTGACAACATTAAGAAAGGCCATTATTACCTCTGGAGGCTCGACGGGAAACCTAGTTGACCCAAAGAGTCACCACCTATTCCAATGCTAGAGGACATGATGGATGATCTTAAATTTAAAGCCATTTATTGTGCACACCAATGCTACACTCCAATGAAGATAAATGACTGACCAATGATACAAGACTTTAAGAGGAAAACAAAGGGTCAAGATGTTCAAGATATTGTGCTAAAGTTTACAAGATGACTAATCATGTACGTTTTTGTGGCATTACTGAAAGGAGTGGAATGGTCATGCATGGTCAAAAGGGTAAAGACCAATATTATATGTTCTTATAATGGTTGATTTGTCAGATGCAACTGTTTTCAACATACTCAAAGCTCATCAAATTGCTTCTGGAATTTCAAATACAAATGATCAATCTAAACAACAAGGTATTATTGCCCTGATTCTACAATACACAGATCTAATGTCAATCCTTGAAGTAACAAAACAAAACAAGCAAATGTTATGGCTGAGACAAAGAATCTTCAGTTCTCAAGACGTCTCTGGAGCTAAAGTGACTGGGAGATAAGAATTTCTGGACACGCATCCTGAGCTATATATGCTAGAAATGGTCTAGAACACCTATACTTTTTCAAGGTCATGCACAAGGATAAATTTATGATCTACAATTGTCCTAGTAAACTTCATACCTTTATTCACTCACAAAAGGGTGAAGCTATATAAACCTATAGAAATGAGCTGTACCTTTCCCTTTCATTGACAAATTAAATGCATATGTGTTTGCGCTTCTAATTCCGTTTTAGAATTGTCATGTTGTGATGTGTTAAAGTGATTTGTTGTGGTTTAGTGTACATACTTCTTACTTCATTCTATTGTATCCTTTTTTATGATGTCTCTTCATAGGTGTTTGTTGTCTAGAATCTCACAATGTTTCCTATTTCCCTACCTGTCATTTGATATTTAGTCTGATTCTAGTATGCCATTGGTTCTCTAGGCTATTGTCTCTTTTCCTCTTTTAGGAGATGCCAAAGGATCATTTTTGCATACCATGCTGTGTCTAATTGCTAAATAAAGATCATGATTTATCCTATTGTAAACATTATAGACTTATTTCCCCTATTAACACAGATTGTAAAATGTACTCCAAAATATAAGAGATATGCATTAATGAATTAATTCCTAAATTAATACATTTTGAACAATATGGATTTGTAAAAGTCTGATTTATTACTGATAACTCTAGAACTTTCCTACATATAATTCACGTTGTGTCCAAACTTCACAAACCCTTGACCACTATTTCCCTTATTGCAGAGAAGGCTTTTGACAGAGTAAACTGGTATTTTACGACTAAAGCACCGCAATGGCACAGTTTTGGGCTGATAATTTTACAATATATCAAAATACACCAAGCCCCCCAACACTTATTTTTTTGTTAACAAAATACATTGGGCCTCATTCCAACCCTGGCGGTCTATGATCGCCAGGGTGGCTGTCCACGGAAGCACCGCCAACAGGCTGGCGGTGCTTCATGTGGAATTCCGACCGCGGCTGTAAAGCCGCGGTCGCCCAGCCGGGTCCGGCGGTTTCCCGCCGGATTAGCCCCGACTGGGAGAATCCTCCATGGCGGCGCTGCAAGCAGCGCCGCCATGGGGATTCCGACCCCCTTTCCGCCAGCCTGTTTCTGGCGGTTTTGACCGCCAGGAACAGGATGGTGGGAACGGGTGTCGTGGGGCAACTGCACCCGTCGCACCCCTGCAACACCGCCGGCTCCATTCGGAGCCGGCTTCTATGTTGCAGGGCCTTTCCCGCTGGGCCGGCGGGTGCTCCTTTGGCGGGCGCCCGCCGGCCCAGCGGGAAAGCCAGAATGGCCTCCGCGGTCTTCTGACCGCGGAGCAGCCATTTGGCGGTTCCCGCTTGGCGGGCGGCGTTCGCCGCCCGCCAGGGTCAGAATGACCCTCAGAGTTCTTCTTTTTCCCTTCAAAGAAGGAGTCAGCAAGGTTGTCCTTTGTCTCCCTTACTTTTTATGTTATCTTTCAAACGTTTTTTATAATAAGTTTGAAGACCTTAGCACATTATGAGATCTAAATATTCTGAGGGTGAAGTAAAGTTCTCTGCATATGCTGATGATCTTTTGTTGTTTGTTTCTAATCCTCAATCCTCTCTTCCCAATTTTTTACAGGACTACACTCATTTTCTAAACTTTCTGGTTTTACATTAAATATTGATGAATCAGAAATCATGTCTCAAAATTAATTGTTTTTAGGACATGTTTAAAGACACTGGATTCTTATGGAAAGCCACTGAAATTAAAAGTTTGGGATTTGGTCTATTTAGGAGTCTATTTAGCAAACTCCTAAAATGAATACTGATGAACTAAAAATAAAACTTAATAGTCTTATGGAAAAATCCACCCCCCTTATTTTTATCTTGGTGGGGTAGATTGGACACAATTAAAATAATGTAACTTCCTATTATTCATTTTTTATTTATCAATGCTTAAGCAGCTGATTTCATTTTTTAGATCTAGTGACAGCCTTATGTCTACATTTTTAAGAAGTAATAAACAAGCCCATATTTCTCTAACTAAACTCAAATAACCTAAATAGATGGGTGAGGGATCTTAATTTGCCTGTTCTTTGATGAGACTCTGCATGCCAGGTCAATCTGGTAAAAATCAGAATGTTAATGTAACCTTTCAATTGCAAGGCTAGCACTCTCATGTCACAAAATCTAAATGTTACACACCCCCTTTAATAATCAATATTGTCTGTTAGCTGAATCTTTACTTTTTATTACTGAATCTACCACTAAAAATGTCACCTTTTCTCCCGTTTGATATTACAGCAAAATACACCTTCATGATAAAATATTTATTTGGTTGTAAATGGATTCCCAAAGGGATTATGGATTTCTATCAACTTTTAAAGACAACTATAATATCACTTTTCAAGAACTACAACAGCGATATCATGTCTCTAATGCTTTTAAATCAAAGTACAACCAGCTAACATTCTATGTTAATAATGTAATATTTGATTTTCCTGATTCTAATTTAAAGTCTCCTCAATATCCTCAATATGCTCATGATTTTGACATCAGCTTATTTTCAATATCATAAATTTAAGCCAGATGATATTGACAGATCCATAATAATAACTGAACTACAATGGGAGTTTGATTTAACTTTTTTTCTTTCAAATGGGACAAGATGTGGGCTAAAATATTCACTCTGTTTCCCATTTGGTGACTACCATTCAAACACTTTGTATTTTTTTTATGATAGAGTATTCCTAAATCCCTCATCCTTATACAATTTGAAGCTTTTAAAAGATCTTACCTGATGACCATGTGATGAACCAAATGGCCGTTTATTGCATATATTTTTAGATAGTCCATTAGTTAGAACATTTTGTATTCTGGCTTGAACTAAGATTATAGAAATTAATCTAGTTATTTTCCTTTCAAGAAATAGTACACATGTTTAGGTAGTCTCAATGATATTTTGTGCTTCGCTAGCATGAACAGTAAATTGATAGATCTCCTTATTGCCATTGCTTTACAGGTTATAACATCTAATTGCAAATGTTTTGACAAGCTCTGTTTTACAATTTTGTGGATTTTAGTCTGCCACAATCAAAGGCTAGATAGAATGCCCCTCCCAATTGTACAAATGAAGATCAAACAGAACATGTTCTGGCTGCCTTTAACATCCTTTCTGTCAAATTCTGCTGATCTAACAAGAAGCACTCAAGACGTTTTTGAACTTCCTTGAATATCCTAACATATTAGAAATTCGTCTCAATTTCCTGTTTATAATTGAATTACCTTTAAGTTACTATAGACGTTTTCATTCAAATGTATTGATTTCTTAGTTTATATATAGGAGTTTATAATATGTAATTTGTATACTACAGACCTTGCTTGTCACATTACATTCCTAAATTTTCTTTAATCCTCCCGGTTTTCTTTTTGAGTTTTTAAAACAAAAATGATAAAAATGCTTTTGTTTCTGATATATTTTCTTTTACTACAGCAGAGTATTTCATGCTAAGTTTTATTTTGTATCTTTTTTTAAACATATTTAAGCGTCTTGCTTTTTTAACAAATATTCAGCTATTTACCATCTGTAGTAGATAAAATTGAATTGATGTTTGGGGTCTGTAAGTTTCAATAAAGCAGTTTAAACAAATAAAGAATGTAAAGAATAAAAAAGAACTATGTAAAGTGTTCGAAGCTGACATGGAGTAAGATATGATTCCTCCCTAACTGGCACCCTCCCATAATTTTTAGCAAGTTCTACAACTAAAGCACAATTTAAAGAATATTCTAAATTGGCTTTATAGTCAGTCGTTCATGTATGTAGCTGATCCGAGCTTCTAGATACAATACTAAGGAAATCTCGTGATTTTAGATGAAAAAATGCTGCACTATGGGGCTGACTAGGCAAATCAACTAATGGAGGGTTGGAGAGCTGAAAATGTTAGCATCACCAACAATATTTGGTCCTAGGTTTTTACACTAAGAACATATTCACAGATACCTAATATTGCCAACCGCTAATGTATATGACTATCACACATATTATTCCTGTAAGAAACTGTAGATAATTTTTCCTCAAGGTGAATACACCTGGACATGCTGTGCTAAAATAATAGCAGACTACATGCAGATTTTCTTGCACAGTGCTTGATGGATACTTGGCAAAGGACCACCGTTTCTCAGAAGCTATTTCTCAAACAGTAATACCTTGATGCCTGGAACCTATCTGGTTTGGAATCAGAGTGTCTGGTCGAATTTAGGTCAGGACATTGCAATGCTCATCTCTCTCAATTTAGGCACTGCTAAAATAATCATAGGGCACTGAAATTCAGAATCCACATTATTTTGTTATTGGTGGGGGAAACTAAATGGGTTACTAATATAGAATTATCATTAGAAAAACAATATGTAAATCAAAGGAAACTTGGAATTTTGGCCACTATTAATGAATCTTTCCCAAATTAACTACTTACAAAATTATGGGGGTCATTCTGACCCCGGCGGGCGGCGGTTGCCGCCCGCCAGGCGGGAACCGCCATTCGGCCGCCCCACGGTCAAAAGACCGCTGGGGCCATTCCAACTTTCCCGCTGGGCCGTCGGGCGCTACCTAAGGTAGCGCCCGCCGGCCCAGCGGGAAAGGGGCCTGCAACACACAAGCCGGCTCCGAATGGAGCCGGCGGTGTTGCAGGTGTGCGTCGGGTGCAGTTGCACCCGTCGCGCTTTTCACTGTCTGCATAGCAGACAGTGAAAAGCAGGCTGGGGCCCTGTAAGGGGGCCCCTGCACTGCCCATGCCAGTGGCAAGTATAAATATGGCCCTAATTTTCTACGTTAACCGTTTTCTAACAAACTCATTATTAGAACACTTAAACACTCATTAATACATTTTTAATTAAGTCATTTTGCGTTAACACAGTAAACACACGCAGTTCATTTACCAAGTGATTTATGTGGGTGAGACACTGCTAGAGAGGCTCCAATAAGAATATGCTGCTATGGTATTTTGAACGCTTCACAAAGGCATAGTTTACAATATCCATTCGTTCACAAATGGCATAAGGTTGACTGCATCCTTAAATTCGGCTTTGCCACGCATCCAACAGAGCGGAAAAAAAGCCACAATTGTGTAACTGCAGTATCACGCAGCTGCCGTCTGCATATGCTTTAGAAATCTGCCTTGAGACAAAATGAATTCTGCTTTCATTAATTATTGAAGACGTTTTATCTTGCGCCGTCTCAGCCAAATAATTCTTCTTTGAGTCTGATGATGGCGACGATAAAGAGGATGCTGTCGGTAACCTAAGGACACCGGGCGTTCGAGTTACGTAACATCCGCAAGCTTCGAATGAGAGATTATCTAGAGAACAGTATCGACTATTGTCTTACATCGGAGCCGGGTCTCTTCTATGCAAGTGGCGACTACAAAAATAATTTTTAGTTGGGAGGGAGAGGATATTAACACGGGAGGCCACAGATAAAACTGGTGGGCTCACCTGTGTATTAATGTGTGTGTCGTCAGCCAGCAAGGGGCAGCACTGAAGAGCTGTAGGGTAGAGATGCGGCGGGGATACCATATGCTCCTCACTTCCTGCTCCGAGATGGGAGTGGGTACGTCTGTAAGTCTAGTTGCTTTGTAGATACCTCCCCCATGGCAAACCACCAGTATAGGGTTATTTTGCAATGTTCAATGAAAACCAAACATATTTTTTCATGCCATGGCAGGGTGATCATATTTTGAAACCCCAAAACTGAGACCTACTACAGACAAAGAAATAAGACTATCATTATACAGAGACTGTATAACAGTTGACAACACTCACAAACATATAAAAAGAATGACAATGCGATAGTAGGGTTTCCATTGTATTTGTGTTGTAGAAACGTTACATCAAATGCAGTGTTGACGCAATATTTGTGTACATTAAGGCCCGTATTTATACTTTTTTTGCGCCGCATTTGCGTCGTTTTTTGACGCAAAAACGGCGCAAACTTGCAAAATGCCATTGTGGCCCATATTTATACTTTTTGACGCTAAACTGCGCTAACGCAGTTTAGCGTCAAAAAGTTTTGCGCCGTCTAACGCCATTCTGAAGCGCCATGCGGGCGCCGTATTTATGGAATGGCGTTAGACGGCGCAATCAGACCGGCGCTGCCTGGTTTGCGTGGGAAAAAACCACGTAGACCAGACAGCGCCGGCGTAGGGGGAAAATGGCGCATGGGCGTCTTAAAATGGGGCAAGTCAGGTTACGTCGAAAAAATCGTCTTAACCCGACTTGCGCCATTTTTTAACGACGCCCATCCCCCATCAACATGACTCCTATCATTGTAAAGATAGGAGTCATGCCCCCTTGCCCAATGGCCATGCCCAGGGGACTTCTGTCCCCTGGGCATGGTCATTGGGCATAGTGGCATGTAGGGGGCACAAATAAGGCCCCCCTATGCCACCAAAAAAAAATATAAAAAATAAAAAATTATACTTACCTGAACTTACCTGAATGTCCCTGGGGTGGGTCCCTCCATCCTTGGGGGTCCTCCTGGGGTGGGCAAGGGTGGCAGGGGGGGTCCCTGGGGGCATGGGAGGGCACCTGTGGGCTCATTTTGAGCCCACAGGCCCCTTAACGCCTGCCCTGAGCAGGCGTTAAAAAGTGGCGCAAATGCGCCGTTTTTTGCCACGCCAACTCCCGGGCGTCTCTTTTGCCCGGGAGTATAAATACCACGTAAAGGCCTGGGAGTCATTTTTTAGACGGGAACGCCTCCCTTGCATATCATTAACGCAAGGAAGGGGTTCACGCTAAAAAATGACGCACATTCCGGGAACTTTGGCGCTATTCGCCTCTAACGCCATAGTATAAATATGGCGTTAGTTGGCGTTAGTTTTGCGTCGAAATTGCGTCAAAAAAAACGACGCAATTTCGGCGCAAACGGAGTATAAAAATGGCCCTGTATTTTGTAGGTTTGCGCCGTTTTGCGCCAAAAAGCGGCGCAAATGCGGCGCTAAAAAAAGTATAAATACGGGCCTAAATTGCTTCATTCTGAATGCTGCTAACTATATGCAGAAAAGAAAAAGACACATCTCTCTCTGTGCTTAGTTGAAACTCTGAAAAACGTGACGTGGTGCATTTACATAAATTTTCCACTGGGGTATCTGGTAAACTTATGTCATAGTGAACAAAAGGCGTGACGACCCGCTAGTAAAACATCACTGTTTGCTTAACCAGTCTAGATTCCTGTGTCAAGGAAAAACAGGCGGTGTGATTGTGTGCTTGGGGCGGGCGGTCGTGTTGAAGGTGATCCACCTGATCCAGCCTAAGCACAGCATGCTGGAAGACCAGCTCTCCCAGGGGTAGAGAACAACCTTAGAACAAAGGACTACGGACTAAAGCAACCACTAGCAGATTCGGGCCCGTATTTATACTCCGTTTGCGCCGAATTTGCGTCGTTTTTTTCGACGCAAATTCGGCGCAAAACGAACGCCATATTTATACTTTGGCGTTAGACGCGTCTAGCGCCAAAGTATGGGCAAATAGCGTTATTTTTTTGCGTGAATGCCTTCCTTGCGTTAATGAGATGCAAGGAAGGCGTTCCCGTCTAAAAAAATGACGGCGACGCAAATGCGTCGTATTTATACTCCCGGGCAAAAATCACGCCCGGGAGGTGGCGGGTCAAAAAACCCCGCATTTGCGCCACTATTTAACGCCTGGGTCAGGGTAGGCGTTAAGGGGCCTGTGGGCTCAAAATGAGCCCACAGGTGCCCTCCCCTGCCCCCAGGGACCCCCCCTGCCACCCCTGCCCACCCCAGGAGGACACCCAAGGATGGAGGGACCCACCCCAGGGACATTCAGGTAAGTTCAGGTAAGTATAATTTTTTATATTTTTAAAAAATTTTTGGGTGGCATAGGGGGGCCTTATTTGTGCCCCCCTACATGCCACTATGCCCAATGGCCATGCCCAGGGGACACAAGTCCCCTGGGCATGGCCATTGGGCAAGGGGGCATGACTCCTGTCTTTACTAAGACAGGAGTCATGAAATGGCGTCTGGGCGTCGTAAAAAAATGGCGCAAATCGGGTTGAGGCGATTCTTTTGCCTCAACCTGACTTGCCCCATTTTAAGACGCCCTAATGTCATTTTTTCCCAACGCCGGCGCTGCCTGGTCTACGTGGTTTTTTTCCACGCACACCAGGCAGCGCCGGTCTGCTTGCGCCGGCTAACGCCATTCCATAAATACGGCGCCCGCATGGCGCTTCAGAATGGCGTTAGACGGCGCTAAATTTTTTGACGCTAAACTGCGTTAGCGCAGTTTAGCGTCAAAAAGTATAAATATGGGCCTCAATGTCTCTGTCTCCGGTGTGTGCCAGGATTCCCACTTGATTTGAGGGTGTATTTAGAGAGTCATACCGGGAGCCAGTTTCACATATGCCAACCAGTTTCAGTTGATATTTCAGAAGGCTGGGGAGATAAAGTTGCTTTTCCAGGGCACCGTGTCAGTGTCACCGCTGTGACTTCAACCTTAAAGCCTAGAGATTTGCGAGAGAAATTATGATACCTCGGTATTAAAGGTTGACTGCACAGTCAGCTTTAAAACAAAACTGTGCCTGTAAACGCAGCACAGCAGTTTAATTTATTTACTGATACGCTCACAATACAATATTGAGGATCTAACGCACAGACGAAAATGCATTTCCGGTTTTATGCAACCACTATGTATTTCTTTGCAATTGGCCCCATTCGGAATTGTAAGGTCTTTGGAAATACCACAGGCCTGTAACGTTTCACCCAAAGTATACAAAGTATAAAAACATCCAGGAAAAACTGTGGGGAGAAAAAGGCATCACAAGGGATATCAGACCTAGAATTATTGATTCTTCTGGTAATTCTTCCTTACTTTCCCAGTATTCATCCCATAGTCCTCATTATTTCCACAGAGTTAGAGTTAGCATGCCTCCTGGTTTTGCTAAATCATTATGTGCTAGATTAACACCCGTGCACCGGGGTGTTCACAATGAAGCCCATAGAACTGAGTTTTTTAGAAGCCCTGATCTTTTTTTCCTAAAGGCATGTTTAGGGGATGCATATCATGGCATAGCTCCGGCATCAGGACCTATTTGTTTAATTGGCCCGAGACCTTCTTGACCTTCTAGAACTAACTGGAAGGACACCAGAAAGCTGTGAAGATTCATATAAGTAGTTCACTGATTAAGTTACCATCATTAAATAAAATTAGGACCTGCAGTATAAGAAAGACAGTATAAGTACAAAGGTGTAGGTGTGAAAAATAAACTGGGTAAACAAAATAAGCAAAATATAGATAGGATAGATCAGATCATGTGTCCTGCCAGTCTCAGAAACTGTTAGTTCTTTGAGTGAAAAACGAATATTTGCAGGTGATCTAAACTGAAAAAACGAAAAAGCTACATAGGCCCTCATTCCGACCCTGGCGGTCAAGGACCGCCAGGGCCGGGGATGACGGAAGCACCGTCAACAGGCTGGCGGTGCTTCCTGGGCCATTCTGACCGCGGCGGTAAAGCCGCGGTCAGAAAACCAGGTCCGGCGGTTTCCCGCCGGATTTCCCCCGGTTGCCCAAATCCGCCATGGCGGTGCTGCAAGCAGCGCCGCCATGGGGATTCTGACCCCCTTCCCGCCAGCCTGTTTCTGGCGGTTTTTACTGCCAGGAACAGGATGGCGGGAACTGGTGTCCTGGGGCCCCTGGGGGCCCCTGCACTGCCCATGCCACTGGCATGGCATGGCATCGCAGTTTTGCGTCAAAAAAATTAGCGCCGGCTAACGCCATTCTGAAGCGCCATGCGGGCGCCGTATTTAATCAATGACGTTAGCCGGCGTTAGCCGCCGGCGCTGCCTGGTGTGCGTGGAAAAAAACGACATACACCAGGCAGCGCCGGCGTAGGGGGATATGGAGCTTGGGCGCCAAAAAATGGGGCAAGTCAGGCTGAGGCAAATTTTTCGCCTCAACCCGATTTGCGCCATTTTTTTCGACTCCCAACCCCCATAGAAATGACTCCTGTCTTAGCAAAGACAGGAGTCATGCCCCCTTCCCCAATGGCCATGCCCAGGGGACTTCTGTCCCCTGGGCATGGTCATTGGGCATAATGGCATGTAGGGGGGCACAAATCAGGCCCCCCTATGCGACAAAAAAAAAAAAAAAAAAATACTTACCAAACTTACCTTAATGTCCCTGGGATGGGTCCCTCCAGCCTTGGGTGTCCTCCTGGGGTGGGCAAGGGTGACAGGGGGTGTCCCTGGGGGCATGGGAGGGCACCTCTGGGCTCCTTCCGAGCCCACAGGTCACTTAACGCCTGCCTTTTCTAGGCGCTAAAAAACATCGCAAAAGCGGGCGTACGTCTTTTTTTTTTACCCGCCCACTCCCGGGCGTGAATTTCGCCCGGGAGTGTAAATACGGCGCACATGCCTCGGAGTCAATTTTTTAGACGGGAACGCCTACCTTGCATCTCATTAACGCAAAGTAGGTGTCCACGCAAAAAAATTACGCAAACTCCATGGACTTTGGCGCTAGACGCATCTAACGCCAAAGTATAAATATGGAGTTAGTTTTGCGTCGGAATTGCGTCAAAAAAAACGACGCAATTCCGGCGCAAACAGAGTATAAATATGCCCCTTAATGTGCACGTTTGAAAATTGTGACCTCGGAGATTGTCAGCCAGATTTCACAAATGTACTAATAAATACATGAAATATAGGAAAACATATACAATTAATGTAGTAATGTTTCATATTGAGAGATCTAAGCTATGTTTTGAAATGATGGTAGGCCTTAACTCAGCTTATGTCTTGGCTTAGTTTTGCCACACCTCATGCAGAAGCTGTATTTCTTTGCGTTTAATGAAAAATGCCGACAAGCTGAACTAACCGTGAACTGCTCATTGTTTAATAAAATTTGCTTAGCTGAAACCTCTATGTGAACCGACGGACAGGAGATGATGGAACTAGTATTGTAACGATTAAGATTGTAAAGCGCACTGAGTGTACTTTTCCAGGACTTGAACAATGAAGGCACTGACAGGAGAAGAAGATGCAACATTTTTGATACCTGACGAGCCGGATGATGAGGACATCGTAAAGCGGACCAAGCAACGATATGAGAACTGTGAAATATTAGAATTCATAGATTTGGAATAAAACAACTATTGGGTAGAGTCATAACTTTTGATTGATTGACCAATTAGAAATTAGGGGATAGTCTTGGTAACTTCAATATATCAACGTGACAGAGAGACGACAGACAGACAGATGGAGAGAGATGTCAGATGCTTGACGCAGATGCTAGATTTTGGGGAGTGAGACTAGGAGATTACTGAGGCGATTCGAGATTCTGTCATTGGGCTCTTCCTCTTGCGAGCACGATGCTATGCGACTGACTGATGACCAGAAGACGAAGACTGACTCTGTTACTGATCCATACCGAGGATAGGTGAATATGACAATGTGACTGAATATAACTTTGTGCCTTTTCTTTCTCGGTACCAACTGCGCTATCTAATAGTTTTATAAATTAGATCACTTTTCCAAAATTCTTGTTTTAAATTGTTTTTGCACAAAGTCCCACATGCTGATGCTAACCTGGATTAGATGAGGTTTTCCTTATATGACGGCTGACAGATTTAGAGACAAATGATTGAGTGTTTTGCAGAACTCTATGAATAGGGAAGACTTATTACCTTTGATCTTTCTATTGATTTTTACTAATGCATTAGAATATGTTTTGATGCAAGTTTTGGTTATATTTTGTGGCGCCTTATAATAAACTAATATGAAATTCTTTTTAATTTGATTCGGATTGCGTTGAATTAATCTCATGTCTTAGTATTGTAGTAAATAGGGAAATAAAATCACTAAAACGTATAACAAGTTGTTGCTATTCATGTCGAGAAGGTCATGGTATGTTGTGTTCTTTTGATTTATTGCTGATGATGACTAATGCTTATTACATTTGTGTATTGATCATTAGAGTATCAACCATACCCTCGCTAGGATACTCCAAGCGAATCAAAAGGTTAATCGACCTATGCGCGTCACCTTGTAAGTTTACTTATTAAGGACCAGGCGCGCTAACAGTTTTTGGTAGCAGCTTGATGGTTAGTTTCCTTGGAGAACTAGATAGGTGGTTATAGTGGTAGTTTAAGGTTGGTTAGCTATTCATTATTGAGATTTAGATTTTGTTTTCTGAAATGGCACCTGTAGCAAAGATGATGTCCCCTTAAGCCCAGAAATGACTTTCCCAGATCCTGGATCCTGCAAGTAGAGTTGGGTATGTTCTCGGCATTGTAGTGATAGAGTGAAAGTGATAGGTTGTGCTTGCACAGCTTATGCAAATCGCAGGTGAATTGTGACGTATGTGAGGGAAAATAGGGAGTCTGCGTACTCCAGTTGAAGTTTAGTAGGAGTGTGTGTATTCGACAGTATGAGAGTAGGGAAGTAGGCGAACTTCATATGTGTGTGGCGCTTTGTGCTCAAACATTGTCCACGTGGTTGTTAATGTACGGACCCTGCATGGTCTAAGACTTCGGAGTATATTGACAAGTGTAGGAGACACTTGGTTACATGTTGTAATTTGTCTGGTTTAGTAGGTTGATCAGGTGTGGTCAACAAGTCAGTGTGAGAGTTAAAGTGAGCAGGAGAAATGTTCGACTGAGATTTGGGGAGTCCCATGTGCATCATGACAGATCCATTGATCCGTTAAGAGTAAAACTTTCGGGTCAAATTTTTCTTGCAAATGTGGGAGACTGAGAAAGAGGAATAGCTGTATGATCGAAAGGGCCATCAGTGAAAATCGATTAGGGCTCTGAAGTGATTGTGTTACCTTCTTGTAGTAAACCAGCAGATTTGTTTTGGTTATTGGTTTGGTTAGTGCTCACGATAATTTGCATTCGTTTTTTGTGAACTGAAGTCTAGGAGGACGCGCCGCAAGACTTTGTCAGCCGTGGTGTGTGTGAGTGTGACGTCATTGGAGCCGCGCTGGGATAGGTTGGTTAGTGAGAAGGGTTGCACACGGATTGGCAGACGTCAGTGAGAGGCAATTGGTTGAGAATGTTGGATGAAGGGAATTTTGGGAGTAAAAGTCATTTCCTGATTCTATTCGAATATCTAAAAAAAATAGAGAAGATTAAGTTTTTCAAAACGTTCAAGAGTGCCCTGAAGGGAGATATATACATTAAGGCAACTGTGGGGGAGCCTACCCCACCGGAAAATTCTCTGGCTTATATTGTGATGGAGAAGCGAGGTTTCGCGCTCTGTCTTTGGTTGAAACAAGCAGCTTTAGCGTTTTCTGAGCATGGAACATTTAATTTGAGAATATTAGATCAGTTACGGATGGTGTTATATGAAACAAGACCTCTGCTGAGTACGGTACAGTTTGAGGCATTAGCAGTTTGGGAGCTGATAGCGAGACAGCAGCAGGTAATAAAGTTTCATAGGAGAATAAGGAAAGTAGAGAAGTCTCTAGCGGAAGCGAGATGGGATTGGGAACAGAAGAAGTGGAGGACAGCGACCTTACAGGATGTTAAGTTGTTTCTTGCTATCACAGGGGAATATGAGATGGACGGGAAAGATGAGAATAGCAAAAGTGATAAGAGTTCGTCTGGGAGTAAAAAGGCAAAGAAGACTCCCATCATAGAGCAAGACTCAGATGTCGAGGATCTTTTTTACTCAGATGCTAACGGACCGACCTCCACCATATGCAGTGCATGAGGGTGGTCCGAGTACTAGCTCAGCTCCAACTGCCACAGCACAGGCAACGGGAATTGTGAGTCCAGTGCAGGTTGATAATGGACAAGTACAAGTTGTTGTGCAGAGCACTCCTAATGCATTGGCTGCTTCAGTAGTCCAAGCACAGATGCATCCGCCACCGATACAGAGAATTTATCCTGAAGTACCAATTCTTGAGACAACTTCAAACTTAGTGGTGCCTATGGAACAAGTGGTTCCAAGACCATTACTGGTTCAGACTGAGCCAACTCCGATATTGATGCCCAAGGCACAGCCACAGGGTATGCTGAGGATTACACCATTAACAGGGACACAGTCAGATTTGACTCAGGTAATGAATCAGAGTATGAGAGTAACATTTCCACAGAATGCAGGAGCTAAAGGAGCCCCAGATGCAATATCGCTGCCGATTACTGTTGGTCCAGCGGTGCCATTGTTTGCGCAGAAGAAATCAAACACTGGAGAACAGGGTGAAATGTCACAGAGCCTCGTGAAAAGGGGGGTGAGAGAACCTGTGCAGGTAGTTTCTTCCATGGGTCAGGCTTTTGATGGATCCAGGCCACTTATGGGTCTTAGTCCACTAGTCGCACTTCCAGATGCTGTAAATGGTCCGAGTGTAAGTCAGAGCTTGAAGCTCCTGACACCTCAACCTGCAGGTGCAGTGGTGCAGCAGGTGCCATCACCAAATGCGAGCAACATTATGTTACAAGGATTGACAGCACAGCAGTTGGATGAGTGGTTAGATAGTTTGAACACTCCACAGAATATGTCCAAGAGTGAAGAGCAGATTGATCGTGTTAGGTTGAGTACAGAAATAACCAAACTAGTCGAAGGGACAATGGGGGTGAATAGGTTGGAATCCTATACAGAAGACGAGCTGAGATACTTATGTCCGAGGATCACGAGAGAGGTGGGAAAGATACATCAGAGACTGGCAGACTTAACAGAAAAACACAATATTGAAATTGATAAGACAAAACATTTGAAAAGAAGTTACAGTATAGATTTTGAGGCAAAGGATTTTGAACACATGAGGTCAGCCGGAATGAAAATGCACCTTAAGGAATTATTGCAAAGTGCTCAGTTATGGGGAGCATTAGAAAAGTGGAAAGACCAAAGGGTGAAAAAGGATAAGCGGAAACGAGATTCACAAGAAGGGTCTGAAAGTGTACGGAAAGATAAGGATCCAGTGAAAATTTTACCAATGAGGGAGATTCCAGGAGGGCAGTTTGTTCATGTTCCTTGGCACAGGAGTGATATTCTGTCATTCACAAATGATTATCCAAAATTGAGGGAGAAACCAGTTGAATGGTACCAGCAAACAGATACATTTGTGAAGCTTTCGAAATGTTTGTGGGAAGACCTGAATATCTTACTAGAAATAGTAGTTCCAGCTGATTGTGGGTAGAGTGCAAAAGAGCTGTACATTGGCCGACAAGTGAACCAGAAAGAGATAGGACTACAGGTGCACCATCTCCTGAAGTAATGAAGCATTATTATAAGGTGATTGAATTCCTGAAGACGAGAATTTTGCCTAAAAAAATTGATTGGCAAAGGATTGACAGGACAGTGCAGAAGGTAAAGGAGTCAATACATGCATACTATGAGAGGTTGTTAAAAGCGTTCAAGGAGTACAGTGGCAAGGAAGCGATCGAGCCAAAAGACATGTGGCATTTTGTGTTCAGGTTTGTGGAGGGATTGAGACCTGAAATAGGTCAGATGATTAAGAGTCATTTGATTTGTTGGCAAGCGAAGCCGATTGATGAAGTGTTGCAGTGTGCAAAGTACTGTAGTGATGAGATTGAGTTGAAGCAGAAAAAGCTGAAGGAGAAAGCAATGGTAATGCAGATTAAGGCAGCTCAAACAGGAGTGGAAGGGACCTTTGTTCAGCAGATACCACAGCAGCAGGGAACTGTCATGTTCCAGCCTCAGATGAGAGGTAGGGGTCGTGGAGTCAATATAAATCGTGGTCCGGATCTGAGTACTGTAGTGGTTTAAAAGGATGTGCAAGAGATGAAGATGTTACTGTGTCACATTTGCAGAGCCGTGGGACACTGGAAGCAGGAGTGTCCGACAATGGTGCAGGAAGGTGTTGTTCAGCAAAGTGGTGACGTCAATACATTTAAAAATGTACGAATACCTAAAATGAGGGGTCCTAATCCCAAATTTCAGAATAATGCGAATCAGATGCAGAGTTTTCAACTCATGCAGCAGGTGCAAATGCCTCGTGCACAGTTGACACAGTTACAACGAGTGCAGCAGCAGGTTCCCATGGTACCAAGACAGCAAATGCAAATACCTCAAGCCCCGATGGAGCAGCAACAGGTGATGCCTACTCAACAGGTCCCAGGTCAGAGACAAGACAGAAGTAATAACACCGTGCACCAATTTCCATTACACAGTGAGAATGAAATAAATGGTGATTGGATGAGTGATAGTTCGGATGAGGAGCCATGCATGCTTGCAGCGTCTCTAGAGGTAGATCAGAGGGGACCTTTTGTGAAGAGAAGAGTGATGGGTCGCAAGGTATAATTTCTGGTGCACACGGGAGCTACACGCTCCACAGTGAGGAGTGTAGAAGTTCTTAATTTATCTCTTTGAGGAAGAACAGTTCAGGTTGTGGGGGTAGCGAGTAAGCATTTGACAAATCCGATCACAGATCCAGTACAAGTTGAGATTTGCAACTTTTAAGGTCTGCATAGGTTTGTAGTCTGCGATTCCAGTCCAGTATCCCTACTGGGAAGGGACTTATTGTGCAAGACTAAGGCCCATATTTATACTTTTTGACGCTAAACTGCGCTAACGCAGTTTAGCGTCAAAAAGTTTTGCGCCGGCTAACGCCATTCTGAAGCGCCATGCGGGCACCGTATTTATTGAATGGCGTTAGCCGGCGCAAGCAGACCGGCGCTGCCTGGTGTGCGCGAGAAAAACCACGTACACCAGGCAGCGCCGGCGTAGGGGGAAAATGGCGCATGGGCGTCTTAAAATGGGGCAAGTCAGGTTACGTCGAAAAAATCGTCGTAACCCGACTTGCGCCATTTATTTTCGACGCCCATCCCCCATCAACATGACTCCTATCATTGTAAAGATAGGAGTCATGCCCCCTTGCCCAATGGCCATGCCCAGGGGACTTCTGTCCCCTGGGCATGGTCATTGGGCATAGTGGCATGTAGGGGGGCACAAATCAGGCCCCCCTATGCCAAAAAAAATTATTAAAAAAAAAAAAAAAAATACTTACCTGAATGTCCCTGGGGTGGGTCCCTCCAGCCTTGGGTGTCCTCCTGGGGTGGGCAAGGGTGGCAGGGGGGGTCCCTGGGGGCAGGGGAGGGCACTCTGGGCTCATTTTGAGCCCACTTGTCCCTTAACGCCATGC
Organism: Pleurodeles waltl; assembly: GCF_031143425.1. NCBI lineage: Eukaryota > Metazoa > Chordata > Amphibia > Caudata > Salamandridae > Pleurodeles > Pleurodeles waltl. The sequence continues at coordinate 841,275,004 of NC_090438.1, forward strand.
CTGACCCAGGCGTTAAAAAGCGGCGCAAATGCGCCGTTTTTAGCCACGCCCACTCCCGGGCGTCTCTTTTGCCCGGGAGTATAAATACCACGTAAAGGCCTGGGAGTCATTTTTTAGACGGGAACGCCTCCCTTGCATATCATTAACGCAAGGAAGGGGTTCACGCTAAAAAATGACGCACATTCCGGGAACTTTGGCGCAATTTGCCTCTAACGCCATAGTATAAATATGGCGTTAGTTGGCGTTAGTTTAGCGTCGAATTTGCGTCGAAAAAAACGACGCAAATTCGGCGCAAACGGAGTATAAATACGGCCCTAAATGTTTGATCTCTTGCTCAAATGCTGGGATAGAAATTCAGACAAATAGTGATGATGAAGAAGAGGTAACTCCAGAAAATGAAAATGACACTACCACTGAAGAGTACCCATTGATTGAGCTTTTCCCAATGTTTACAGTAAAAGAGCTTCATTCAGATTTGCAGGGAACAGTACAGGAAAATGTGTGGGATCGAAAAGGCAAAGAAGTGGGTTTGATCAAGGGAGTGGAGCCGATTAAGGTTACTTTGAAACCGAATGTAGTGTTTCTGCAGCTTCCACAGTACAATATGCCACAAGATGTCCTGATGAAAATAGCACAGATAATTGGAGACTTTGTGAAGCAGGGAGTCTTGAAAGAAGTGCTAAGCAGCCCATGTAATTCACCGATAATGAGTTTGAAAAAGCTGTGTGGAAAGGTTTGAATTGTGCATGATTTGAGGGAGGTAAATGACATAGTGGTCAAATGTTGTCTCATGGTGCCAAATCCAGCAGTAATAATGTTCCAGATTCCATGCAATCCAGAATGGTTGACAGTGGTTGACTTCTCGCAGGCTTACTTTTCTGTGCATCTTCATGCAGTTTCTCTTTAGTTTCAAATTCTTAGACAGAGTCTATAGTTGGTGCAGACTTCCTCAAGGGTACACAAAGTCACCATCCTTTTTTAACCGCATCCGGAAAAAGAACCTGGAGTCATTGGAATTGCCATTTCAATCGACTTTGGTACAATACATTGATGAATTGCTCATTGCCTCCAAAACAAGGGACGAGTGTAAGTACAACTCGATTGCCCTATTGAATCATTTGGGAAACTTTGATCATAAAGTGTCACCATTGAAGTTACAGTACTGTCAGAAGACGGTGAAATATCTGGGTCACCAAATTTTTAGAGTGTCAAGGAGAGTTTCCAGAGAAAGGATTACAATGATATTGCAGAGAAGTCCCCCGACTTCACAGAGAGATGTCAGGATGTTTCTGGGAATGGTGGATTATTGTCATCAATGGATCCCAAATTTTGCTGAGATTTCAAAGCCATTGCAGAAACTCATGCATAAGGATGTCACTGATCCCATAACTTTAGAACATGAACAGATGAAAGCATTCACTGAGCTGAGAGAGAGTCTGTGCAGCGCTCCAGCATTGGGTATGCCTGACTACACAAAGCCATTCACATTGTTTTGTCATGAACATGATGCTTGTTCCTTGTCTGTCTTGACACAGGTCCATGGAGGTGCTTATCGCCCAGTAGCCTATTTTTCAGCTACCTTGGACCCAGTTGCAGCAGCCTTACCGGGTTGTTTGCATGCAGTTGCTGCAGTTGGTCAAAGCCTTTCACAATGTGAGGGAGTAGTGATGGGATATCCCCTGACGGCAATGGTCCCTCACTTGGTTGAGATTTTACTGACAAGGACAAAAACACTGTATTTGACTGGTGCCAGACTGACAAGGTATGAGACGAGCATTTTAGGTGCTCCAAATGTAACATTGAAAAGATGTGCAGTGCTGAATCCGGCAACTTTATTTCCAAGTGATACTGCTGAAATTGAAAAGGAGGAAGACATTGAGCACAACTGTCTCGAGGTAACTGAGTTGTGCACAAAACCAAGACCTGACATCAGAGATACTCCATTGGGAGAAAATTTTCAAATTGTCTTTGTTGATGATTCATGTCTCCGAAATAGTACAGGGACACTGAGAGCAGGCTATGCTGTGTGCACAATTAGAGGTACTTTAGAAGCTTCTTGGCTTCGAGGGGTATATTCTGTACAAGTAGCAGAACTGGTTGCTCTTTCTAGAGCATGCCATGTGTCTGCAAGATTAAGAGTCACTATCTAAACAGATAGCTAATACGGATTTGGAATTGTTCATGATTTTGGTCAATTGTGGTCACAAAGAGGTTTCCTGACCTCTACTGGTTCACCACTGAGAAATGGTGAAAGAATAAAAGAATTGCTGAATGCAATACAATTGCCTGAAGAAATTGCCGTGGTAAAATGCACTGCACATCTAAAATCACAGGACTACTTGTCACTAGGAAATGGATATGCGGATGGGTATCAGAAGAGGGTCAAATGGTTCTGGAAAATAGTTTGTTATCACAAATAGCAAGATACTACCATGGACAGGCATACATTGGGAGGGATGCCATGGTTAGTTTGTTCAAAATTGATTGGTTTAACCCCAAGTTTACACAAGCCGCAGAAACAGTATGCAATCGCTGTGTTATTTTTCAGCAGTTAAATGCGGGAAAAGGGACTGTGGTAAACTTGAGCCACATTGGAAGAGCAGGAGGTCCATTCAGCAGAATGCAATTGGATTTCATTGAGATGCCTGCATGTGGTGGTTCTGAAATACGTGTTGGTGATTGTGTGCATTTTTAGTCATTGGATTGAAGCGTACCCTACAAGAAGGAATGATAGCCTCACAGTAGTGAAGCTGTTGCTTAGAGAGTTGATACCATGTTTCGGATTTCTGATCTCTTTAGAATCAGATAGGGGAACGCACTTCAATAACGAGGTGATTAAACGTTTGTGTGCAGCACTAAACATTGAGCAGAAATTACATTGTAGCTATTGCCCTGAAGCATCAGGACTAGTGGAGCAGATGAATGGTACCTTGAAATCAAGAATTGCCAAGATGTGTGCAGCTACCAACTTGAAATGGCCAGATGCATTGTCTTTGGTGTTGATGTCAATGAGAAACACACCCGACAGGAAGACAGGACTGTCGCCCCACGAGATTCTTATGGACAGGGCAATGAGATTACCATCAGTTCCAGCCAATGCACTTGTCAATATTACAAATTATATGGTGTTGGACTACTGCAAGGGTCTGGCTGATGTGGTTTGCTCTTTCTATCAGCAGGTGGAGACCGCCACACTGCCACCAATTCACGATCCTGGGCACAACTTGAGAGCTGGCGATTGGGTTGTTGTCCGCAAGCATGTGCGAAAGACGTTTTTGGATCCTCGTTGGCAGGGGTCCTACCAGGTGATCTTGATGACTACGACAACTGTAAAATGTGCAGGACGTCCGAATTGGATTCACATGAGTCACACAAAGAAAGTGGCATGTCCACTGGATCATGAAGAAGCATTGTTGAGAGCACCAACAATCGTGAAACAAGTTGCAGCACTTGAACCAGAAAAGGAGCAAGAAAAGCCTGAAATCGAACAAGAACTTGTGGAAGATGGTTCTATTACCCTTGTAAGAGACGAAAGTGAAGAATTACAGGAGGGTGATGGAAAATCAATCCTGACAGATGCAACAGGGGAGCCTAGCACAGCAGGGGTTCTCCCAGAAGTAGATGGTTCTGAGAGACAAACAGGGCAAGTGCCAGACCAAGACGGGGAGGGAGTAGAGTTGGATCAAAGCCAAGGTGATTTGACTCCTCCTGAGCTGTTGCAGGTCCATCAAGAGAAAACACCATAAAAAAGGAGAAGAGTCCAATCTTGAGAAAAATATTGACAGAAGGTTTGAAGAAAGGAGATAATTGGCCTGAGTCATAAGTAGAGAAAAGAAAGGAAGTAGTTATTGATCAAACAATAGAGGAGAAGTAGATACTACAAGAAAAGAAGAATTAAGTGAAGGAGAGTTGAGTGGTGATCGAAAGTTGAAAAGGAAGAGAATAGCAAGTCGAAGATATGCAGGCCCTGAATGGGCATACGCAGCTACAAATGAATGGCAGCACAAGTTTATGTCTTTTTGTTTTGATAGGGAAGTTCCAAGTCAATGTTTTGATGTAACATGAAGATAAGCAAAGGAAATGAGCTGTTGAAAATTATCTAAGAATTACTTTGAGAAAAAGAAACTGATTGAAAGTCAACTGGGAAAGACATTGATAACCTGATTTGACATTTTAAAACCGGATGTGACAAGCTGCTAATCGATTTTGACAAGGAGAAGGATTCCTGGATGTGAAACTGAGCTGCCGAAAGAAGTATTTTTATTTTTGATTTTTGCTGCACTTTACTAAGTTACTTCTGCTTTCTGATTCTTTACAGATCATGGCTGAGTTTAATAATCAGATTAGGGATGCTAAGCGCTGTAAATATATGAGCATTGGATTGGCAATTTATGTGTGGAATTTTGTTTATCGTAGTAATTGTGGGAATGTCTGTTCTTGATGCGAAAGGAGCCATCCTTACTACTGCTTTTGAAACTACTTCCCTAACGACTTTGGAGAAGTTTAAGTCAGATGAGAAATATGTGCATGATTATACTAATGCTCAAGAAGAACTTTCTTCTAATGTCTTCCATCGTTTGTTGAGTGAGTATGTTGAGACGATGGATGCAAGGGATTGTCTTGTGTGTACGCAAATTCCTTCGTCAGTAGAGGAAGGAGTTATGTACCATAGTCTTCCATTAACCTACAGGATTAGTTGTAGCCTGCTACTAACAAGGTTCTATGATCAGGAGAATATTCAACTTTTATTCCAATTATGATGTAGTGTTTTCGTTTGTCCCTATCATTAGATATTTGAGTAGAGTAGCTAAGGATCATGATATAGTATTGGTGAGAGGATTCTTTGAGCCTACACTAACCTTTGGGACTGCTTATGCTCATGAAAACAATTTGACATGCTTGCTTACACCTTTAGAGAAAAGCTTCTTAGGGCATACTGACGTCAGGAGAAAAGCATTAAAAGAGAAATTAGAAAAAGGCTTAGAGAAAAGAACTTACAAGAATGATTATGCTTACACATTAAGACACAAGGAAAACTAGCTTTAGATGGATTACATGTACGGAAGCGTTGTATAAATAGGCCAAAATTGCGCACTGATGCTTTATTTGTGGGAACGAGTGAATGTAGGCATGTGTTTTTGTTTCAGAGTAAAAGGACTTTTATGCTGAATGGTCAGGACCCTGCAATTCCAGGTATCTACTATATTTGTGGACCTAATGCTTATTGCCATCTTCCAAGAGGATGGTATGGGACATGTTATGTGGGAATGGTGTTCCCAAAGATTTACCAGATAGAGGACTTGAAAAGGTTTCCGAAATTGACTGAATTACATCATAAAAGACAGAGGAGGGAATCCTCTTATGCGATAGTGAGAGATATATTTGGTGCAGTGATTCCTTCATTGGGAGTCATCCTGAATTTGATCAAGATTAGAAAGTTGTCTACTATTGTGGATAACATGCTGACAAATTTTACAAGGCCTGTACTTCTGATAGATACTGAATTGGCTGCGGATAGAGCTATGACACTTCAAAATCGTCTTGCTTTAGACATCCTTCTAGCGAAGGACGGCGGAGTCTGTAAAATGATTCACTCTAAGCATTGCTGCTCATACATTCCTAACAATAGTAAGGAGATAAGAGACTTACTTACTAACCTGACTAACTCAAGTAGTGACTTGAAGGAATTGAAAGAACCAGGTTTGATGGAAAAGGTAGGAAAAGGATTTGCTTCAGTGGGGAATTGGCTTAGTAACATTTGGAATGGGGTACCATTAAAAATCATACAGGGAATATTGATTGTAATTGTTTGTATATTAGGAATATGGGGATTATGTAAATTGTGCCAAAAGATTAAATTGAAAAGGTCTAAAAATAATCAGGGGAGGGAAGAACGAAAGTGGGAAAGAATCTATAGGGAAGATATAAGGAGAAGACAAAATGCTGAAGAGACAGAATTGTGAATGGTAAAAGGGAAAAAGTAGTCTGATGACATATTTAGTCATTAGAGGAGGGATTGTTAACGCAACATGACTTGATTAAAAATGAATTAATGAGTGTTTATGTGTTCTAATAATGAGTTTGTAAGAAAACGCTTAACGTAGAAAATTAATGTGCACGTTTAAAAATTGTGACCTCGGAGATCGTCCACCAGATTTCACGAATGTACTAATAAATGACTAGCATACATGAAATATAGAAAAACGTATAAATCGTATACAATTAATGTAGTAATGTTTCATATTGAGATGTCACATATGTTTTGAAATGATGGTAGGCCTTTACTTAGCTAATGTCTTGGCTTACTTTTGCCACGTCTCATGCAGAAGCTGTATTTCTTTGCGTTTAATGGAAAATGCTGACAAGCTGAACTAACCGTGAAGTGTTCATTGTTTAATAAAATTTGCTTAGCTGAAACCTCTATGTGAACCTAATGGACAGGAGATGATGGAACTAGAATTGTAAGGATTAAGAGTGTAAAGCGCACTGAGTGTACTTTCCCAGGACTTGAACAATGAAGACACTGACTGGAGAAGAAGATCCAACATTTTCGATACCTGAAGAGCCGGATGATGAGGACATCGTAAAGTGGAATTCATAGATTTGAAATAAAACAACTATTGGGTAGAGTCATAACTTGTGATTGATTGACCAATTGGAAATTAGGGGATAGTCTGGGTAACTTCGATATAACAACGTGACAGAGAGACGATAGACAGACAGATGGAGAGAGATGTCAGATGCTAGACGCAGATGCTAGATGTTGGGGAGTGAGACTACGAGATTAATGAGGCGATTCGAGATTCTATCATTGGACTCACACTCTTGCGAGCCTGATGTGATGCTGACCGACTGATGACCTGAAGATGAAGACTGACTCTGTTGCTGATCCATACTGAGGATAGGTAGATATGACAATGTGACTGAATATAACTTTTTGCCTTTTCTTTCTAGGTACCAACTGCGATGTCTTATAGTTTTCTTAGTTAGATTATTTTTCCAAAATTCTTGTTTTAAATTGTTTTTGCATGAATTCCCACATGCTGATGGTAATCTGGATTAGATGAGGTTTTCCTTATACGATGGCTGGCAGATTTAGAGACAAATGATTGACAGACTGTTTGTTTTGCTGAACTCTATGAATAGGGAAGACTTATTACCTTTGATCTTTCTATTGATTTTTACTAATGCATTAGAATGTGTTTTGATGCAAGTTTTGGTTAGATTATGTTTATGGCACCTTATAATAAACTAAAATGAAATTCTTTTTGATTTGATTTGGATTGCGTTGAATTAATCTCATGACTTAGTATTTGTGAGAAAACAGGGCTGATTGCAGAGGCCCCATAACTTTTTGCCCCCATTTTCCTCTTTTTGCTGGTGTTTTCCTGACTTTAAAGGTGCCCTGGGTACTGCTAACCAGTCCCAGGGCCTGTGCTCTGTGTAAAATGGATATGCAAATTAGGCTAATTATAATTGGCTAAGTTAACCTACCTATAAGTCCCTAGTATATGGTAGGGCATGTAGGTTTAGGGACCACAGCATAGGTGGTGCACACCTAGGTGCACTGCTGAGGTGCCCAGTGTCATTTTAAAGGCAGGCCTGCCTTGCTGGCTGCTTTTAAATTAAAGTTATATGCAAATTCGACTTTGGAATTAAAGGTACTTCCAAAGTCTTAAACTACCTTATTTTTACATATAAGTCACCCCTAAGGTGTGCCCTATGTGCCCCTAGGGCTGGGTGCCATGTAACTATAAGCAGGGACTTTATAAAAATAGATTTATAAGCCCTGGTGAGGTAAAAACAGCCAAATTCGTTTTTCCCTCATTGAAGTAAATGGCCTTCATAGGCTTGAATGGGCAGACTTTATTTTACATTTTAAAGTCTCCTTAAATGTTACATACCAAGAATTTGGTATCAAATTGATTGTTGTAATAGATCCCACAACTTCCAGTTGTTGGATTTAATATAACTTGTTCAGGTAAAAAGTTTAGACTTTACCTAAAAAGTTGCCAATTTCAGCTCTGCATTGTTTTTGCTGCTGTGCTCTGATTGGCCAGCCTGCAGCAGCTTCTGCCAGGCTGCCTTGATGAGGTGTGAAGTGGCCTGACTTCACACAAAGGAATGTGCTTGGGGGAGAGAATCTCCCCTCAGCAGATGGTGAGGCAGGAAGGGGGAGGGCGGCCAAACTGGTCTTCAAAGGCAGAGAAGGACATTTGGAGCACCCAGCAACACCCCCACATCCTGCAACCCCAGACAACTAGGTGCCCCCTTGATTAGATTAGGAGAGGGCAGGAGAGGGGTGTGTTTATGATTTTTAGCCACACCAGTGGGTGGGCTCCGCCAGATGTAACCTCCAAAAATCAGATTCAGCCATGTTGGATTTTTGGAGACTGTTGCCTTTTGGGATGGATTTTTGCCACACTTCCCAGGAAGTGGTCATCACAGGGGGACGACCCTGTACCTGATTGGAGGATCAGGACCCCCCTGCTTTTCACCCAGGAGCAAGGATAAAACTGGCAGACCTGACCCCACACCTCAGATCCCCTCCAGAATTCAACAAGAAAGGAACTAAAGAAGAAGAAGGACTGCCCTGCTGGACCCCTGGCCTGCACCTGGAACCTGCACTCAGAAGGACTGCACCAGCTGCACACTTGGGCTTCACCACAAGAAGGACTTTGCCTGGCTTCAACTGGTTCAAGGAGGGACTCCCTGTTTGCTACAGGTGAAAAATTGCTAAACCAGAGTCCCCTGCACCAACTCCTGAAGAAAGCGACCAGCTGACCACTGTCCAGTGGCCAAAAAGGAGTTTGCGCCAGGTGCATTCTGGGAGTTGAAGTCCGCACCCCCCAAGGACCATCACAGAACTTCTGGACCCTTGGGGTGAGCTGTGGACCCCAAAAGAACCTTAAAAGAACATCTGGGTGAAGCCCCAGAAGTTTGGAAAAGATTTGAGAATTTTTGGAAAAAAGCTCCAGAGAGGGACCGACCCGCCGCGGAAATTCTAGCCGGCTTGCCTCAACCGCGACCCGGCCTGACTTCGTGGTTCGTCCCGGTAAAGAAAAACATCCAAAAAAGAGACTAAGTCCGAACGTAAAAAGTTGACCGGGACCTCCCAGCCATCGTATCCGAGAAGGGCTCCATGGACGTCGGATCAAGATCCAGGTTTACCCCGGTCGAAGGATTTTCATCTCGAAAAAACGACTAAGTCCGAAGGTAAAAGTCTCCACCGAGGAAACCCACATCGCGTATCCGGACAAGGGCTCCAGGAGGTCGGATTCAACTGGCAGGTTCGTCCCGGTGAAGAAAAACTTCAAAATAAAGACTAAGTCAGAAGGTAACTTTTTAACCGAGGCCTCCCGCGACCTGTAGCCGAGCAGGGCTCCATCGCGGTCGGCCTGAAAGTTTGACTTTGCCCCGGTCGAGGTGCAACCAGATGACCCGATTGGCGCTTTTTGTTTCTATGTGCTAGAAAAGTAATAATTCTTTAAAAATTCATATCTCCGGTTCCCCTGAACCGATTTTAATAGTTTTTGTGTCATTTTAAAGATAAAAATATAAACTATTTTTATAAATTGGTTTTGGATTTTTAAACTGTTTCCTGTGTTTTATTTAATTACTGTTTTGTGATATTTGAATGCTTTACACTTTGTCTCCTAAGTTAAGCCTTGACGCTCGTTGCCAAGCTACCAAGGGTTGAGCTGGGATTAATTTACTGAGACCTAACTGTACCTATGTGGAGGTTAGTGGCTTGTTGCTAGGTGTAGGTACCTACCTGCCCTACCAATAACCCATTTTCCAACATAATTGGAAGCAGCGACGGAATCCTGTACTTGTGTTCAATATCACGTTACAGTTTTAGGTAAAACAAATTAAAAATCCTTTAAATTGTCCTAGTGCAAAAATTGTTTGTAATTTTTAATTTGGATTAATTTCAATTATTGAATTTTTGTAATTTTTCTAAATTCTTATTTCCAATTTTTGCAAAAAGTTTTTGTTGACACAAAACCAGGGAACCATGGAGCTTGATCTGGCTAGCCTACCCACACTGACAGTAGTCCAGCTTAGGGGGTTGTGTATTGAAAGAGGGTTGCCTGCAACCACTGATCTCAGGAAGCAAATCCTGATCACATCCCTGACAGCATGGGCTGAGGCCCAAGAGGTAGAGTCAGAAGAAGCTCCAGAGGAGGGAGAAAGAAGGGAGGATGCAAGCTCTAACCACTCAGGGGAGGGAAGGCATCTGAGCCCAAGTGAGGATGAGGAAGAACGGTCCTCAGTAAACACAGTCACTAGGGGCAGATCCAAAGCTAGTGGTGGGAAGGGGGTCCTTTCAGGAGGAGAGAACCCATCCATCAGAGAAAGAGAGCTGGAGGCCCAGCTAGCATACATAGCTTTGGAAGCAGAGAAGCTGGCCCTAGAAAAGAAAAAGTGGGCATACAAAGAGAAAAAAGATGGAAGCAGCGATAAAGAAGCTGAGGTGTCTATGGGTGGGGGAGTTTGCCCCAGATTACCCAAGGGGGTAGTTCCTGCTTATGTAGAGGGGGATGACATAGATAAGTGGCTGGGGGCCTTTGAGAGGGCACTCCAAATGAGAAGGGTTAGGCCTCAATACTGGGGTTCCCTTTTGTGGGAGTTGGTCCCCAACTCAGGGAGGGATAGGCTTCTGACCTTAAGGGGGGAGGAGGCAGATTCATACCCTAGTATGAAGAGGTGCTTAGCCAAGAAGTTTGGTCTGACCCCAGAGCAATATAGAATGAAGTTCAGGGACACCCAGAAGGTCAGTACCCAGTCTTGGGTTGACTTTGTGGACATTTCACTAAAGGCACTAGAGGGCTGGATTATTGGTAACAAAGTAGATACTTATGAGGGGTTATACAATCTGATCATGAGAGAGCACATCTTGACCAATTGTACCCAAGAAAGGTTACACCAGCATCTAGTGGACTCTAAGCAGACCAACCCTAGAGAGCTAGGGGAGGCAGCTGATGAGTGGTTGAGAACCAGGGTGGTTGTCAAGTCCCAGGGGGGAGACTCCAAGAAGGGGGGGACAGGTCCCCAAAAACCTAAGGAGGGAGGTGGTAAGCCCACCACAGAGACTCCCTCTGTAGCCCAGAACCCTAAGAAGGAGGAGAGTAAATCCCACTCCCACTCTGACAAGCAGAGACAGGGAGACCCAGGGTTAAAAAAACTCTTGGACAGTAGGGCTTGCTTTGACTGTCAGCAGACAGGTCACTTCAGAGGAGATGCAGCCTGTCCAAAGAAGGTGGTTAGCACTGGGCTGTCCAGTGTAGCCATAGAGGAGGATTCCTCAGATGATGAAGTCCTCCTAGCATTGAGCTGGGAGACAGGACCAGATGGTAAGCTGGTGATCCCTGAGGGTGGGAGTAGGCACTTCCACCACATTCAAGTGAATGGGATCCCTACCACTGGCCTGAGGGACACCTGTGCCAGTCACACTATAGTGAGTGACCAGTTAGTGACCCCAGACATGTATGTCCCAGGAAAGACAAAGAAAGTCAGGATAGCCACAGGGGAGGTCACCTCCAAACCTGTAGCCATAGTGCCCCTAGAGAGGGAGGGTATCCTTCACTGGATTAGGGTGGTAGTCAGTGCTGACCTCCCCCTAGATTGTATCCTGGGCAATGACCTCCCAGAGGTGAGTCTGGTCACAGATGGGGTGGTCGCCCAGGGTGCCCCCCCAACCCAAAGTCCTGGGGAGTCAGTCCCTACAGTTAGGAGACAGGGGTCCCCAAGAAAAGGAAAGAAGAAAAGGAAGGGTAGGCCACTCTTAAAGAGAGTTCCAGGGAGCCAAGGGCCCTCTGCCCCAGTAGGGGGGGAGCCCAGAGTTGGCACTGGTGAGGCCTCACCTGACCCCAAGGAAGTCCTGAGTAGTCAGGCAGCTGTCCAGATGCAAGGTGTTGCCCCTGCACTGACAGAAGGGAGAGTGAAAGGAGGGTGCCTGCCACAGGAGGTGGTAGCCCCCCACTCTAGACAGCAAGAGGGGTGCCAGGACCCCAAAGTTGCCCCTAAAGCAGCTCAACCACCTGTCAGTGGAGAGCTTAGGGTGTGGTTCTGGGTACTGACAGCTGTCAGTAGCCTCTGCTGGGTGCTAGCCTTCCTGGCAGCACTGTACTTGGCCTGGGAGGCAGACCCCAGGGCCAATAGCAAAGTAGGCCCCCTGACCCTATTGGTCATGGTGGGGTTGCTCAAGTGTTGGGTGACCTCTTTGGGTAAGCTAGGTGTTGCCCTAGCAAAGTTTGGAGTAGGGGAGGTGGGCACCTCACTACCCAAGTTGGCAGAGAGAGAGGAGGAAGACCCCCCTAGAGGAAAGTTTCAGTTTGAGTTGGGTCCTTTTACTGTTGGGATGGCTTCACTACCCATAGGGAGTGACCCTGACAGGAGGATATAAAGCAGAGTAGGCCCTGCAAAGGGACAGCCAGTTTTCTTCACTGTCTTCCTCGCCTAACAAGCCAGGAAGACTCTCCCAGGGTTGGGCTGAGTCTCCTGGGCGTGTGGGCTGGGGGGGGTTGTGTGAGAAAACAGGGCTGATTGCAGAGGCCCCATAACTTTTTGCCCCCATTTTCCTCTTTTTGCTGGTGTTTTCCTGACTTTAAAGGTGCCCTGGGTACTGCTAACCAGTCCCAGGGCCTGTGCTCTGTGTAAAATGGATATGCAAATTAGGCTAATTATAATTGGCTAAGTTAACCTACCTATAAGTCCCTAGTATATGGTAGGGCATGTAGGTTTAGGGACCACAGCATAGGTGGTGCACACCTAGGTGCACTGCTGAGGTGCCCAGTGTCATTTTAAAGGCAGGCCTGCCTTGCTGGCTGCTTTTAAATTAAAGTTATATGCAAATTCGACTTTGGAATTAAAGGTACTTCCAAAGTCTTAAACTACCTTATTTTTACATATAAGTCACCCCTAAGGTGTGCCCTATGTGCCCCTAGGGCTGGGTGCCATGTAACTATAAGCAGGGACTTTATAAAAATAGATTTATAAGCCCTGGTGAGGTAAAAACAGCCAAATTCGTTTTTCCCTCATTGAAGTAAATGGCCTTCATAGGCTTGAATGGGCAGACTTTATTTTACATTTTAAAGTCTCCTTAAATGTTACATACCAAGAATTTGGTATCAAATTGATTGTTGTAATAGATCCCACAACTTCCAGTTGTTGGATTTAATATAACTTGTTCAGGTAAAAAGTTTAGACTTTACCTAAAAAGTTGCCAATTTCAGCTCTGCATTGTTTTTGCTGCTGTGCTCTGATTGGCCAGCCTGCAGCAGCTTCTGCCAGGCTGCCTTGATGAGGTGTGAAGTGGCCTGACTTCACACAAAGGAATATGCTTGGGGGAGAGAATCTCCCCTCAGCAGATGGTGAGGCAGGAAGGGGGAGGGCGGCCAAACTGGTCTTCAAAGGCAGAGAAAGACATTTGGAGCACCCAGCAACACCCCCACATCCTGCAACCCCAGACAACTAGGTGCCCCCTTGATTAGATTAGGAGAGAGCAGGAGAGGGGTGTGTTTATGATTTTTAGCCACACCAGTGGGTGGGCTCCGCCAGATGTAACCTCCAAAAATCAGATTCAGCCATGTTGGATTTTTGGAGACTGTTGCCTTTTGGGATGGATTTTTGCCACACTTCCCAGGAAGTGGTCATCACAGGGGGACGACCCTGTACCTGATTGGAGGATCAGGACCCCCCTGCTTTTCACCCAGGAGCAAGGATAAAACTGGCAGACCTGACCCCACACCTCAGATCCCCTCCAGAATTCAACAAGAAAGGAACTAAAGAAGAAGAAGGACTGCCCTGCTGGACCCCTGGCCTGCACCTGGAACCTGCACTCAGAAGGACTGCACCAGCTGCACACTTGGGCTTCACCACAAGAAGGACTTTGCCTGGCTTCAACTGGTTCAAGGAGGGACTCCCTGTTTGCTACAGGTGAAAAATTGCTAAACCAGAGTCCCCTGCACCAACTCCTGAAGAAAGCGACCAGCTGACCACTGTCCAGTGGCCAAAAAGGAGTTTGCGCCAGGTGCATTCTGGGAGTTGAAGTCCGCACCCCCCAAGGACCATCACAGAACTTCTGGACCCTTGGGGTGAGCTGTGGACCCCAAAAGAACCTTAAAAGAACATCTGGGTGAAGCCCCAGAAGTTTGGAAAAGATTTGAGAATTTTTGGAAAAAAGCTCCAGAGAGGGACCGACCCGCCGCGGAAATTCTAGCCGGCTTGCCTCAACCGCGACCCGGCCTGACTTCGTGGTTCGTCCCGGTAAAGAAAAACATCCAAAAAAGAGACTAAGTCCGAACGTAAAAAGTTGACCGGGACCTCCCAGCCATCGTATCCGAGAAGGGCTCCATGGACGTCGGATCAAGATCCAGGTTTACCCCGGTCGAAGGATTTTCATCTCGAAAAAACGACTAAGTCCGAAGGTAAAAGTCTCCACCGAGGAAACCCACATCGCGTATCCGGACAAGGGCTCCAGGAGGTCGGATTCAACTGGCAGGTTCGTCCCGGTGAAGAAAAACTTCAAAATAAAGACTAAGTCAGAAGGTAACTTTTTAACCGAGGCCTCCCGCGACCTGTAGCCGAGCAGGGCTCCATCGCGGTCGGCCTGAAAGTTTGACTTTGCCCCGGTCGAGGTGCAACCAGATGACCCGATTGGCGCTTTTTGTTTCTAAGCGCTAGAAAAGTAATAATTCTTTAAAAATTCATATCTCCGGTTCCCCTGAACCGATTTTAATAGTTTTTGTGTCATTTTAAAGATAAAAATATAAACTATTATTATAAATTGGTTTTGGATTTTTAAACTGTTTCCTGTGTTTTATTTAATTACTGTTTTGTGATATTTGAATGCTTTACACTTTGTCTCCTAAGTTAAGCCTTGACGCTCGTTGCCAAGCTACCAAGGGTTGAGCTGGGATTAATTTACTGAGACCTAACTGTACCTATGTGGAGGTTAGTGGCTTGTTGCTAGGTGTAGGTACCTACCTGCCCTACCAATAACCCATTTTCCAACATAATTGGAAGCAGCGACGGGATCCTGTACTTGTGTTCAATATCACGTTACAGTTTTAGGTAAAACAAATTAAAAATCCTTTAAATTGTCCTAGTGCAAAAATTGTTTGTAATTTTTAATTTGGATTAATTTCAATTATTGAATTTTTGTAATTTTTCTAAATTCTTATTTCCAATTTTTGCAAAAAGTTTTTGTTGACACAAAACCAGGGAACCATGGAGCTTGATCTGGCTAGCCTACCCACACTGACAGTAGTCCAGCTTAGGGGGTTGTGTATTGAAAGAGGGTTGCCTGCAACCACTGATCTCAGGAAGCAAATCCTGATCACATCCCTGACAGCATGGGCTGAGGCCCAAGAGGTAGAGTCAGAAGAAGCTCCAGAGGAGGGAGAAAGAAGGGAGGATGCAAGCTCTAACCACTCAGGGGAGGGAAGGCATCTGAGCCCAAGTGAGGATGAGGAAGAACGGTCCTCAGTAAACACAGTCACTAGGGGCAGATCCAAAGCTAGTGGTGGGAAGGGGGTCCTTTCAGGAGGAGAGAACCCATCCATCAGAGAAAGAGAGCTGGAGGCCCAGCTAGCATACATAGCTTTGGAAGCAGAGAAGCTGGCCCTAGAAAAGAAAAAGTGGGCATACAAAGAGAAAAAAGATGGAAGCAGCGATAAAGAAGCTGAGGTGTCCATGGGTGGGGGAGTTTGCCCCAGATTACCCAAGGGGGTAGTTCCTGCTTATGTAGAGGGGGATGACATAGATAAGTGGCTGGGGGCCTTTGAGAGGGCACTCCAAATGAGAAGGGTTAGGCCTCAATACTGGGGTTCCCTTTTGTGGGAGTTGGTCCCCAACTCAGGGAGGGATAGGCTTCTGACCTTAAGGGGGGAGGAGGCAGATTCATACCCTAGTATGAAGAGGTGCTTAGCCAAGAAGTTTGGTCTGACCCCAGAGCAATATAGAATGAAGTTCAGGGACACCCAGAAGGTCAGTACCCAGTCTTGGGTTGACTTTGTGGACATTTCACTAAAGGCACTAGAGGGCTGGATTATTGGTAACAAAGTAGATACTTATGAGGGGTTATACAATCTGATCATGAGAGAGCACATCTTGACCAATTGTACCCAAGAAAGGTACACCAGCATCTAGTGGACTCTAAGCAGACCAACCCTAGAGAGCTAGGGGAGGCAGCTGATGAGTGGTTGAGAACCAGGGTGGTTGTCAAGTCCCAGGGGGGAGACTCCAAGAAGGGGGGGACAGGTCCCCAAAAACCTAAGGAGGGAGGTGGTAAGCCCACCACAGAGACTCCCTCTGTAGCCCAGAACCCTAAGAAGGAGGAGAGTAAATCCCACTCCCACTCTGACAAGCAGAGACAGGGAGACCCAGGGTTAAAAAAACTCTTGGACAGTAGGGCTTGCTTTGACTGTCAGCAGACAGGTCACTTCAGAGGAGATGCAGCCTGTCCAAAGAAGGTGGTTAGCACTGGGCTGTCCAGTGTAGCCATAGAGGAGGATTCCTCAGATGATGAAGTCCTCCTAGCATTGAGCTGGGAGACAGGACCAGATGGTAAGCTGGTGATCCCTGAGGGTGGGAGTAGGCACTTCCACCACATTCAAGTGAATGGGATCCCTACCACTGGCCTGAGGGACACCTGTGCCAGTCACACTATAGTGAGTGACCAGTTAGTGACCCCAGACATGTATGTCCCAGGAAAGACAAAGAAAGTCAGGATAGCCACAGGGGAGGTCACCTCCAAACCTGTAGCCATAGTGCCCCTAGAGAGGGAGGGTATCCTTCACTGGATTAGGGTGGTAGTCAGTGCTGACCTCCCCCTAGATTGTATCCTGGGCAATGACCTCCCAGAGGTGAGTCTGGTCACAGATGGGGTGGTCGCCCAGGGCGCCCCCCCAACCCAAAGTCCTGGGGAGTCAGTCCCTACAGTTAGGAGACAGGGGTCCCCAAGAAAAGGAAAGAAGAAAAGGAAGGGTAGGCCACTCTTAAAGAGAGTTCCAGGGAGCCAAGGGCCCTCTGCCCCAGTAGGGGGGGAGCCCAGAGTTGGCACTGGTGAGGCCTCACCTGACCCCAAGGAAGTCCTGAGTAGTCAGGCAGCTGTCCAGATGCAAGGTGTTGCCCCTGCACTGACAGAAGGGAGAGTGAAAGGAGGGTGTCTGCCACAGGAGGTGGTAGCCCCCCACTCTAGACAGCAAGAGGGGTGCCAGGACCCCAAAGTTGCCCCGAAAGCAGCTCAACCACCTGTCAGTGGAGAGCTTAGGGTGTGGTTCTGGGTACTGACAGCTGTCAGTAGCCTCTGCTGGGTGCTAGCCTTCCTGGCAGCACTGTACTTGGCCTGGGAGGCAGACCCCAGGGCCAATAGCAAAGTAGGCCCCCTGACCTTATTGGTCATGGTGGGGTTGCTCAAGTGTTGGGTGACCTCTTTGGGTAAGCTAGGTGTTGCCCTAGCAAAGTTTGGAGTAGGGGAGGTGGGCACCTCACTACCCAAGTTGGCAGAGAGAGAGGAGGAAGACCCCCCTAGAGGAAAGTTTCAGTTTGAGTTGGGTCCTTTTACTGTTGGGATGGCTTCACTACCCATAGGGAGTGACCCTGACAGGAGGATATAAAGCAGAGTAGGCCCTGCAAAGGGACAGCCAGTTTTCTTCACTGTCTTCCTCGCCTAACAAGCCAGGAAGACTCTCCCAGGGTTGGGCTGAGTCTCCTGGGCGTGTGGGCTGGGGGGGGGTTGTGTGAGAAAACAGGGCTGATTGCAGAGGCCCCATAACTTTTTGCCCCCATTTTCCTCTTTTTGCTGGTGTTTTCCTGACTTTAAAGGTGCCCTGGGTACTGCTAACCAGTCCCAGGGCCTGTGCTCTGTGTAAAATGGATATGCAAATTAGGCTAATTATAATTGGCTAAGTTAACCTACCTATAAGTCCCTAGTATATGGTAGGGCATGTAGGTTTAGGGACCACAGCATAGGTGGTGCACACCTAGGTGCACTGCTGAGGTGCCCAGTGTCATTTTAAAGGCAGGCCTGCCTTGCTGGCTGCTTTTAAATTAAAGTTATATGCAAATTCGACTTTGGAATTAAAGGTACTTCCAAAGTCTTAAACTACCTTATTTTTACATATAAGTCACCCCTAAGGTGTGCCCTATGTGCCCCTAGGGCTGGGTGCCATGTAACTATAAGCAGGGACTTTATAAAAATAGATTTATAAGCCCTGGTGAGGTAAAAACAGCCAAATTCGTTTTTCCCTCATTGAAGTAAATGGCCTTCATAGGCTTGAATGGGCAGACTTTATTTTAAATTTTAAAGTCTCCTTAAATGTTACATACCAAGAATTTGGTATCAAATTGATTGTTGTAATAGATCCCACAACTTCCAGTTGTTGGATTTAATATAACTTGTTCAGGTAAAAAGTTTAGACTTTACCTAAAAAGTTGCCAATTTCAGCTCTGCATTGTTTTTGCTGCTGTGCTCTGATTGGCCAGCCTGCAGCAGCTTCTGCCAGGCTGCCTTGATGAGGTGTGAAGTGGCCTGACTTCACACAAAGGAATGTGCTTGGGGGAGAGAATCTCCCCTCAGCAGATGGTGAGGCAGGAAGGGGGAGGGCGGCCAAACTGGTCTTCAAAGGCAGAGAAGGACATTTGGAGCACCCAGCAACACCCCCACATCCTGCAACCCCAGACAACTAGGTGCCCCCTTGATTAGATTAGGAGAGGGCAGGAGAGGGGTGTGTTTATGATTTTTAGCCACACCAGTGGGTGGGCTCCGCCAGATGTAACCTCCAAAAATCAGATTCAGCCATGTTGGATTTTTGGAGACTGTTGCCTTTTGGGATGGATTTTTGCCACACTTCCCAGGAAGTGGTCATCACAGGGGGACGACCCTGTACCTGATTGGAGGATCAGGACCCCCCTGCTTTTCACCCAGGAGCAAGGATAAAACTGGCAGACCTGACCCCACACCTCAGATCCCCTCCAGAATTCAACAAGAAAGGAACTAAAGAAGAAGAAGGACTGCCCTGCTGGACCCCTGGCCTGCACCTGGAACCTGCACTCAGAAGGACTGCACCAGCTGCACACTTGGGCTTCACCACAAGAAGGACTTTGCCTGGCTTCAACTGGTTCAAGGAGGGACTCCCTGTTTGCTACAGGTGAAAAATTGCTAAACCAGAGTCCCCTGCACCAACTCCTGAAGAAAGCGACCAGCTGACCACTGTCCAGTGGCCAAAAAGGAGTTTGCGCCAGGTGCATTCTGGGAGTTGAAGTCCGCACCCCCCAAGGACCATCACAGAACTTCTGGACCCTTGGGGTGAGCTGTGGACCCCAAAAGAACCTTAAAAGAACATCTGGGTGAAGCCCCAGAAGTTTGGAAAAGATTTGAGAATTTTTGGAAAAAAGCTCCAGAGAGGGACCGACCCGCCGCGGAAATTCTAGCCGGCTTGCCTCAACCGCGACCCGGCCTGACTTCGTGGTTCGTCCCGGTAAAGAAAAACATCCAAAAAAGAGACTAAGGGCCTCATTATGACCCTGGCGGGCGGCAGAGGCCGCCCGCCAGGATCCCGCCCTCCAAATTACCGCGCCGCGGTCAAAAGACCGCGGCGGGTATTACGAGTTTTCCCCTGGGCTGGCGGGCGGTTCCAGTAAAACCGCCCGCCAGCCCAGGGGAAAACGACCTTCCCACGAGGATGCCGGCTCGTAATCGAGCCGGCGGAGTGGGAAGGTGCGACGGGTGCAGTGGCACCCGTCGCGTATTTCAGTGTCTGCAAGGCAGACACTGAAATACTTTTCGGGGGCCCTCTTACGGGGGCCCCTGCCGTGCCCATGCCATTGGCATGGGCACGGCAGGGGCCCCCAGGGGCCCCGCGACCCCCCCTACCGCCATCCTGTTCATGGCGGCTTTCCCGCCATGAACTGGATGGCGGTAGGGGGGGTCAGAATCCTCATGGCGCTCCGCAGCCATGGAGGATTCCAAAGAGCAGCGGAAAGTCAGCGGGAGACCGCTGACTTTCCGCTTCTGACCGCGGCTGAACCGCCGCGGTCAGAATGCTCATTGGAGCACCGCCAGCCTGTTGGCGGTGCTCCCGTAGTCGGTGGCCCTGGCGGCCACCGGCCGCCAGGGTCAGAATGACCCTCTAAGTCCGAACGTAAAAAGTTGACCGGGACCTCCCAGCCATCGTATCCGAGAAGGGCTCCATGGACGTCGGATCAAGATCCAGGTTTACCCCGGTCGAAGGATTTTAATCTCGAAAAAACGACTAAGTCCGAAGGTAAAAGTCTCCACCGAGGAAACCCACATCGCGTATCCGGACAAGGGCTCCAGGAGGTCGGATTCAACTGGCAGGTTCGTCCCGGTGAAGAAAAACTTCAAAATAAAGACTAAGTCAGAAGGTAACTTTTTAACCGAGGCCTCCCGCGACCTGTAGCCGAGCAGGGCTCCATCGCGGTCGGCCTGAAAGTTTGACTTTGCCCCGGTCGAGGTGCAACCAGATGACCCGATTGGCGCTTTTTGTTTCTAAGCGCTAGAAAAGTAATAATTCTTTAAAAATTCATATCTCCGGTTCCCCTGAACCGATTTTAATCGTTTTTGTGTCATTTTAAAGATAAAAATATAAACTATTTTTATAAATTGGTTTTGGATTTTTAAACTGTTTCCTGTGTTTTATTTAATTACTGTTTTGTGATATTTGAATGCTTTACACTTTGTCTCCTAAGTTAAGCCTTGACGCTCGTTGCCAAGCTACCAAGGGTTGAGCTGGGATTAATTTACTGAGACCTAACTGTACCTATGTGGAGGTTAGTGGCTTGTTGCTAGGTGTAGGTACCTACCTGCCCTACCATTAACCCATTTTCCAACAGTATTGTAACAAATAGGGAAATAAAATCACTAAAACGTATAACAAGTTGTTGTTATTCATGTCGGGAGGGTCATTGTGTTCTTTAGATTCATTGCTGACGATGACTAATGCTTATTACATTTGTGTATTGATCATTAGAGTATCAGTCATACCCTAGCTAGGATACTCTATCTGAATCAAAAGGTTCACCGACCTATGCGCGTCCCCTTGTAAGTTTACTTATTAAGGACCAGGCGTGCTAACAACTGCCATTGTCCGCCATTTAAGATAAGGCCTCTGCGATGCAGCAAGGGTAAGGGACACTTGGCTGGTTATATGTGAATATGTGTATGTGTGCACATGTGTGCGGGCTGGGCTTGGGAAAATACTGTTGGGCACGAATCACTATCAGACCACAGGTAGCCTGGCGGAGTGGGGACTCTGCAGGATAGGTTTTCACCTGGGATTGGCCTCATAAGGGTAGTGTATGCTGTTAGGGAAAGTCTGCATGCTTTACTGTTTTAACTATAGTGACAGTTCATTATACACATAGGGAAGAAACTGCCTCTAGACGGTGTAGTTTCCCTTCTACTTGACTTAGAGAGACCATTGACATCTTGCATTAGAGTTTAACCTGTGTGAGAAAACCAAATTTGTAACTTCCAAAATGATAACTGTACATCTTGTGGGTCATTCAAAGTTTACATGTTTTCCTGGCTTAGCTCAGGATCAAAGTCCATGCCTTTTGTCACTCTGTTGTGTCCAGTAAATACATTCCCCCCCCCCACACACAAAAGGAGCAATTAGGACTACTTCTCCTAGCTCCTGAGGAGGAAAGGGGTGGGGTGCCATGCTCTGTATCAATCACCCAGCTGTCACACTGCACCAGGGAGGGTTCCCAGACAACTGCAGTCAAACCACAAGGGGGCCGCCTTTGACATTCTGGTGTGCAAGTCCCTGGCAGTGATGTCAGTGAGAGGGTTGAGCTGAGACTCCAGGAACTGACATGACTAGTGGCTTCTTGATGATGCCATTTTGGATTCTCCCAACATGATGTGCGGGAGGGTTGGGATGGGGTGAAGAGGTGATGTGGCACCCTAGGATTGGTTAGGGGTGCCTGCCTTCTGGAACCTTCCTCTCCCCTTTATAAACTCTTGCACCATGGGGAGACTCTCTCTTGCCTGTAGATTTTCTGCCAGCTGCACTGCTGGATCCTGGAACTGCCATGGAGAACTGGAAGGAGGAACTCCTTGACCCACTCTCAGGACAAAGGAGTCTTCCCAATTGACCCCAAGACCACTGGGTCTCTCCAAAGGCCCATGAAGCTGCCCCCCTTATTCCCCTTGAAGACCAGTTGGGGGAAGCCCTCAACATTTTTGCACCTACCAACAAAGCCACAAAGGAGAACTGAAGCGTGCAGCAATGAGAACTAACTTTTGGAAGTCTTTACACTTTGGAGGTATGGAGGGTTGTTTCAGCTGCCTCTGGGGGATAGGGTTCAACACCAAGAAAGGCTTTCAGCTCCCGCAGTAGCACGTGGTCATGCTGCCAGTGTTGGGAGCCGATGAGGGCAGCCGGGGGTGGGCTTTCAGTGCTGCTCTCCAAAGAAGGCAATCACTCGGGTGCCTAGGTGGGACTGGGCACCCCCACCAAAAAAAATAAAAAATAAGTGGAAAACGCATTGCGAGGCCACACACAAATGAGGAGAAAAACAACAATAAAATCACCAAGGCTCTCCCCAGGGTAGAGCTAATACTGTGATATTCACTGCACCACGGAAAGTCGCTCCATAATGCTTTGTGGGGAATTCCTTTTAAAAAGGATTTTCATCCATAACTCCGTAAGTGGTGGTCCTAGTATGAAGGGACCACCACAAAAAACTTCAGCACATCATGTTCTTGTGCCTCAGGTCATCTTTCGGCTCCTCACACTAAGTTAGGGGGCTCCCCAAAATCATCACCTTTCCCACTATTCAAGGCATTTTCAAGTTGTCTCATAAATAGACCTTTTGCTGCATAGCCCTAGTACTTCCCTCTAGGGGCCTTGTGTCTGATAACATTTTGAAAGGCCTGGAAGACCTAAAAAATATAAGATACACTGTGCTCTCTAGGAGTTGATTGTATGGTTACACTGTAATGCTTTTTCATGTGGTTACACTCTCTTTGGGCTGAATGTATGGTTATACTGCAATGCTTTTCATCATGTTGTTTTCATGGCGTTTGGCCCTCTAAGGGCTGACTGTATGGTTATACTGCAATGTTTTTCACCATGCTGTTTTCAGGTGGTTGCACTCTTTTGGGGCTGATTATATGATTACACCACAATGCTCTTACAACATGCCATTTTTACTATGATGCCCTCAAGGGATTATTCTGATTACTACAGTTCAATGTCAAATATTTAAAAGGATGCACAAACACAAAGTTAGTTCCTTCTAAATGTATTATTGGTTTTCCATGATACTGTACTCTGTGAGAGTCAACCGCTACAAGGGGGTGTTTGGTTCCCACTAAAGACAATTCAGGAACTATTACTCCTGCTGGCCACAGAGCTAATAGCCCAATTTCCAATAGGTCGGAAAGTTCTCCCTTAGCACCTTGAAACCATTAAGCATGAGTACACTGTACAAACAGTTCATAATCAGCAGTCACCATGACAAGCAGTGATTGCTGATTATAAACTGTACTGTGTACTTATGCAAAAAATCTAACAAATAATACTCAAAGCAGCTTGCACGAGCATCTTCAAGCCTAGCCTGACAATGCAGCTGCCTGCAAGACCTACGTGGCCTATTCATTAAAATACACATTGCTTTGGCTCCACCCAGAGGAGTATTCCTGTCTCATTTGATGCTACTGGCTGTCAGGTGTACCATTCCACCTTTTAGGACGTACTTACTTTGCTGATTATTGATCTGTGAAGAAATATGATTATTTATCATTTGACCTAATCTGTTTATTGCTTGCACAGTTGTTTATAATCATACTTAGTCACAATATTCATAAATGGTGTGTAATAAATAATCATATAAATTAAAATGCCAATAATTGTGTGTTGTGATTTATAAAGGCTGCAGTCCTTTTTTAGCTATGCTTTCCTAGCTCTGGCAAAGGTAAAAGGGTATACGTGAATGTGACAGCATGCAAGCATTTGTAAATACCTGTGTTTACACATAGAAGCAAGTCCATTTATATTGCCAGTGCTTTCTTTGTCCAGCTGCTATATTGCACTCATGTTAACCTATTTAGGGCAGGATGTACGACCCCGAGTTTTGCGACTCGCATTTTGCGACCCATTTGTGAGTCACAAATTGCAAGTCGCAAAACCGTATGTACACCAGTGTACTTCACACTGTTTGCAATTCCCAATGGGGTCCCAAATGACCTACCTCATTAATATTCATGAGGTAGGTCACAGTTTGCGACCCCATTGGGAATGGCCACACTCACAGGGATGGTGGCCTGCTGGGGACAGCAGACCACCATGTCCGTGACTGCTTTTAAATAAGGCGTTTCTTTTTTTTTAATGCAGCCCGTTTTCCCTAAAGGAAAACAGGATGCATTTAAAAACAAAAAATGAAAAGTTTTCTTTTCATTTTTTTCAGAGCAGGCAGTGGTCCGTGGGACCACTGCCTGCTCTGAATTTTTTTCCCGCATGCATTCACAAAGGGGAAGGGGTCCCCTGGGGACCCCTTCCCTTTTGCGAATTGGTTAGCACCATTTGAAACTGGTGCTAACTGCGACTGTTTTGTGGCTGCATTTGCGGTCACAAAACAATCATACATCGGACTGCGACTCGCAATTAGGAAGGGAATTCCCCTTCCTAATTGCGACTCTGTTAGACTTTTCATCCTTGGCGTGGTCTCCATTACCTTTTTGCCTCTGTTTCCCAGGTTGTTGATGTGTGCTGGACTCTGTTTTTGCTGTTTTTGTTACTCTTGGCACTTTACCGCTACTAACCAGTGCTAAAGTGCAAGTGCTTCTTTACAAAATGTGTATGTAATTGGCTTATCCATGATTCGCATATTTGATTTACTAGTAAGTCACTATTAAAGTGCACTAGAGGTGCCCAGGGCCTGTAAATCAAATGCTACTAGTGGGCCTGTAGCACTGGTTGTGCCACCCACGTAAGTAGCTCTGTAATCATGTCTCAGACCTGCCACTGCAGTGTCTGTGTGTGCAGTTTTAACTGTAAATTTGACTTAGCAAGTGTACCCGCTTGCCAGGCCTAAACCTTCCCTTTCCGTACATGTAAGACACCACTAAGGTAGGCCCTAGGTAGACCCAAGGGCAGGGTGCAGTGTATAGTTAAGGTAGGACATATAGTAATGTGTTTTATATGTCCTGACAGTGAAATACTGCTAAATTCATGTTTCACTGTTGCAAGGCCTTTCCCTCTCATAGGTTAACATGGGGGCTTCCTTTAAATATGATTAACGTGTAGATTCCCTTTGGGACCGGATAGACATGTGGAGTTTGGGATCTCTGAGTTCACAATGTAAAAATACATCTTTTAGTAAAGTTGATTTTAAGATTGTGTGTTTGAAAATGCCACTTTTAGAACATGAGCATTTTCTTTTTAAACCATTTCTATAACTCTGTCTGTTTGTGGATTGATTCCCTGTCTGGGTCAATTTGACAGCTGTGCTGGTTGCACCTCTCACTAGACAGTGACACAAAGGGAGCTGGGGTGTAGTCTGCATTTCCTGATGAGCCATCTGTGCTAGGAGGGAGGGGAGGAGTGGTCACTCACACCTGAAAGGGCTGTGCCTGCCCTCATACAATGCAGTCTCCCACCTCCTGGTGAGTGCCTGGGGCCTGGCCTGGGCAAGGCAGGATTTCACAATCAAGAGATTTTGCTTTGAAGCAGGCCTACTTCAAAGGAGAAAATGGGTATAAGAAGGGCACCCAAAACCACAGGCTTAAGAACACTTCTGGAAACCAAGAGAAACCTAAGCCTGGAGAAGAGCTGAAGAGCTGAGGAAGAAGAGCTGCATGTGACTGTGCTTTTTGGAGCTATCCTGCAGTTGCTGCTTCTGCCAGAGTAAGAGGACAAAGACTGGACTTTGTGTGCCTTCCATCTTGTGAAGACCTCCAAGGGATTGATTTAGAGCTTGCCTCCTGTTTGAAGTCTCAGGGACAGCAAAGACTGGAGAGACTCCTACTCTGCCAAGTGGTGCCCATCCAGTTCCTGGGACCCTGAAAGGTGAAACTGGCAGCCTAAGAGGAAGAAATCCATGCACTGACCGCTGTGTGGGGAAAAGATCGATGTGACTCTGATCTGCAGCTTAAAAATTGACACGCCATCCGGCTTCGTGGCTAAAAATCGACGCTCACCTGCAACGCGACCCGAAGATCGACGCCTGGGGCTGGAGAAACGACACACAGCATTGCTGGAGGAGGCTGGTGAGATTGCAACCCGTGCTGTGTGGTTTTCGGATCATCGTGCGGCTGGATTTCTGACGCAAGTACCGCTGGGTGTGTAAAAACAATGCAAGGCCTGCCCAGACCCGAGAGTGCTGACCGGATCAACGCATCGCTCTCCTGCAGAGAGAAGAAATGACGCAGGCCGACCCGATGAAAGGAGAAACGATGCAAGGTTTCGTGAGTGAGTGAAACCGACGCTTCGCATGCCCTTTTTGATGCACACTCGCCTGTGCTTTTTTTTTTGTTGATGCGCCCAAGGTACATTTTCACATTAATAGTGTTAGTGTGTGTTTAAATTGACATGAAGACTCTTTTTGCATTTTTTGTGATAACTTGACTTGTGTATTGTGGATTTTTGTTGTTTTGGTCTTGTTTTGTTTAGATAAATATTTTCTATTTTTCTAAACCTGTGTTGTGTCGTTTTGTAGTGTTTTCATTAAGTTACTTTGTGTGTTGGTACAAATACTTTACACCTAGCACTCTGAAGTTAAGCCTACTGCTTGTGCCAAGCTACCAAGGGGGTAAGCAGGGGTTAGCTGAGGGTGATTCTCTTTTACCCTTACTAGAGTGAGGGTCCTTGCTTGGACAGGGGGTAACCTGACTCCAAACCAAACACCCCATTTCTAACAGACTCGCAAACCCTTTTTGCGATTCGGTAAATAGATTATCGAATCGCAAAAATAGGTCTGTACATACCCAAATGTTTTTTTCTCGTTGCAGACAGCCTGATTCTGGGAAACGGGGCCATTTGCGATGAGAAAAATTGTACGTACCTGCGGCCCTTAGTTATGCAGGACTGTGTTCCAACCTAACCTGCTCAGCTGGATGCTTGGAGCCGGCCTGACCACAGATTTATCATTGCTGCTCTTGCTCTGAGGAAACAGCAGGCCGCTGCAGAAAAACTGTTGGGAGCTATGCAGGAGGTTCATCTGAATTAGAAACAGAGCCTGCTGGTTGGCGTGAAGGTGAAGTTGCATGGTCTTAAGGTAAGTTACTGAGCAATTTAATACTTATTATTTATGCTGCACAACAGCTGTGCTGCATTTATGTCATGGTGCACTCTGACAAAAAGTACTAGGCTGTATCTTGGCACTAGAGGACTTCCACATTCAGATGTCACAAAAAGTGCTTGAAAAGCAATATAGAACATGAATGAATACAAAGTGCAGCGCCAAGTCCATTCAAGATGATAAGATATTTTAAAATCCTCCTGCAGAAATAGATGAGTATCCTGAGGTTCAACAGCTTGAATCCCAGTAAAAGCTCACCACGCCTTTTATCTTATCAAAATCTTATGCAAAGGGCTGCTTGGTAGTAGTAAAACCTTTTGCTTGCAAGGTTATGAAGCTGCAATACTGGCTCTTCCTGTCAACACAGTGCCAGATACTGTCTATTATTCATAGATCACGCTGTGTGGTATTTACACTATACAGATAATATTTCAATATGCCTGCACTTGAACCAACATCAGATAACAAGCCCATTTATGAAGCCTGGAGGGTTTGAGGGAACGCTACTAAACGCCTATAAAAATCGTAACACTAGGACACACTGAATCAGCGGGGCTCAGAATACCAAACCCTCAGCAAAGCAGGACCAAGCATATGCAAGACCAGACAAGTACTGTGTCTCCACCATCACCCATACTAGTCACACTTGCTACACTCTGCACCATTCAGAAAGTGTGCCCTTGACTTCTCGTTGAAAACACACGGAGAGGAACCTTTAAATGACCTGCCATGCATACCAACAGCACCAGACAGGCCCCCAAAGACCTCCTGGGACACCAGCACCTGAACTCACACCAGAATAAGCCATGACCCACTGACAGACACTAGGAATCATAGTACACAAATGCATAACTCTCCCACAATGGGCTTTTACTAGCCTCATCCTTACATTACACCTCTCTCACAGTCACTCATCCATATCATGAGTGAACATAGACAACTAGCAGTTTGGGCACCTACTGCAATGAAACTACTTGCTGGTATACATTCCATAATTTCGTTTGACTTTATGTCACAAGTGATTGTACTCTACCCATCAACTACATTATGTAAATCACTTACAAGAATATTAAATCTGTACACCCCTCTCTCCTACTGACTGGTCCATTTCGCCTGTAGCGATCACAGCCCCAAAGGCCAACTTATGACAAAATATTTCTCATAACTCAGGGGCTTATTTTACAAGGAGTTTGCACCACCGTTGTATCATTTCTTTGACATAGTGGCGACACGGTGCTGGCTTCCTATTTACAACATGCCACATTTGGCCAAATGCATCACATTTCCTGGCCCTGTGTCAGAAAAAAACCTGTGCGAGATTCAACTGCGTCATGTAGTTTTAAATGTATGCAGAGTGGGCATTCCGTCAGAAAAGTGACTTAGAACTGATGCAGTGATATTTACAACATTTTCCTTGTTTGATGCTTCTTCAAGATGTGTCATGCATAGCCTGCAATGCATCAGAATTCCTGTGCCACCAAAACCCAGGCATAAGGACTGACACAGTGGCTTCAAAACAGGAATCTGACCATTTGAAGCCACTTCACACCCTGGAATATGTCTGTTTTACACCTCCCCACTGTTTCTAGTAGGTCTATATATGTGCCAATCATGTTGTAGGACTCCTTGACCTTGACCAACTTTGGACTATAGCACCTATGATACCATCATCCACCGCAGCAAGGCAATGTGACATTGTGTACTTTTTGCAGTCACTTCTCCAAGGAGGAATGGGTCACCAAGTCTAGATCTGCATACTCCAAAGAACAACAGGTAAGTACACACATAAGGCAGCAATACATGTATTTCCACTTTACAGTCCAACAAATATTGTTATATTCACTTACATTACACTGCCGCTCTCTATGTCACACATACTCGGGTCTCTGCATAGAAATAAATAGACTATGCCCACTGTAATGTGACACATAGCCATACTTCATACATTACCTGTTACATCCAGGATCAGTGTAAAAGTGTAGATGGTGATATTCAACCATTTTGTAGTCTTTTACATTGGTCCTCACATATTAGGCTCAATGCGTCAATCTGTACTGATGCTTCGCCTCAATTTTTGAAGCTTTGCTGAAGTCGCGTCAGTTCTGATGCCAATTCAGCAATACATTACTTTTTGAGTGGATGACTTGCGGCACCCTCCCCTCAGATACATCAGTAATTCTGATGCATCCTGGGACCCTACGCTATGTAGAATCTTATTGTAAATACAACACATCCATGGCATTGTAAAGTTTTTAGACGCAGGGTAACTTTTTTGACGCATTGCTGCTGCAATGCAGCAATGCATCAATCCTTGTAAATGGCGTCTTCAGTATTTAAACTACCCTGTCTCTCTTGGGACATAATTGTTACCTGGCTGCACTGTTACATTTACCTAAAACTGAAAATAGTTCAGAGCTGTGCAGTTAACTTCGAGATAGGCATGACACACAGCACACTTTACCAACAGCCTAGAACACTGCAATGATGCACAATGAAGACAGCTCATTGGCTCTAATAGTTTGCCCTACTGGGAAAAGTGCATTATAGAAATACAAGTAACAAATAAGTAAAAAATATTATTTTAATTGTGTAAAGTACCAATGCACCCATACAGCAGAGCATAAGGCCTAGAAAAGAAGCCTTCTTATTTACTACAAGTGCTGTTCAGATTGTGTAAACTAATACAATATGTGCTTGATGGTCATATTTTTTGAGGCCCAAGTTAGCAGTCTAGAGAAAAGACAATTTTCATTCTCTTAACTTTTGTAATAAACATGCAGCTGAAAAGTGGTTCTGTCTTCAAAAAAGATGTGTTATCATTGAGTCAGCCTTCTGCGCACTGCCTACAATTTGAAAAAAAGAGTATTGTTCATTGATCTAATTAGCAAAACAGAAGCAAAGTATCATCTGACACCTCCTTGCTCCACAGAGCACCATGCACATGAACGGTATTTAGGGTGCTGATGTTTGGGGGGTCAGGGTGGTGGTTAGGCAGGTGAACCGTGTCTAGAGAGATGCTGAAATACGGAGTTCCATTTTCAGACCTGATGGTAAAATAAGTACTGCAGGGAAGCTTGCATGCACAAAAAAACTAATACTGCTACACTGTTAGAAAGATAGTTCTAAAGGACAGGTACGGATTAATCTACTTGATTAGTGATGTGTGAAAAAAATATGATAATTTATCCTTTGACCTAATATGTTTATGGCTTGCACATTTGTGTGTAATCATTGTTAGTCACATTATTTGTAAAGGAATAGTGTGTAATAAATAATCATATACATTAAAATGCCAATAATTGTGTGTGTACTGATTTCAGAGATCAGGAAAGGCTCTGTTCTATAGCCTTTAGGTAAGAGATTGTCAGACTCGGAGCATTCCTTCCCGTTCGAGCAGAACTCAGTGAGAAAGAATGAGAGACATATGACAGTTTTCCTTTTCTCCAGATAGGTTGCAGTTTTCTTTTGGCGCTTGGGAAATCTTAATGGAATTACCCCATTAAGTTGGTGTAGCATGGCAATTATCAGCAGCAGAGCAAGTCTTCCTCTTACACATAGCTGATCCTTCATGGGCAGGAGCAGTGTAAGTCTCTCTAATGCACAGGGAAGGTGCAGCATGCACAGTGGCCATGCAGGCTTCTCACACAAACTGAATAAATGCGACACATAACCGTTCATGCTTTCCTTGCATACACTATAGCTAGGAAAAAGAAACAAAGATATAAATAAATATCACATGCAACAATAATGCATCTGTGCACAAACAAAGATATTTTGTAGCATAGGCAGCAGCCACAAAAGCCTTCCTCACACATCCTGAACAGTCAAGAACATTCATCAGGATCATAGGTAGTCACACATGAGGTGAAATATTTAAACCAGAAGAGCTTTTTTCCCGACAACCACAAAAAGTATACCACATAGCATAGCACACATTCCTCTGAAAGAGAACAGTTATATAATAGGCTGAAAAAGTCTATGGTTCCTTTATTCGCATGTCGTGTTGTATTGTGGCAGGAGGATCCCACGGATTGTTGACCACTCCTCAGGGCATTGGACACAGTACACTATCTCTTATGGTAAGTGGAAAAGCTCCATGATTTGGTGGGGCCCAAAAAGCGGCAATAGATTCCTATGCAGGGACGAGAAGATATGTCTAGTGATAGAACCTACAGTAACCTGACCATTCAAATAAACAGGTTTGTGATTACTTGGAGTGTGTGGCTGATTTTATCAACAATCCAGTCCTCAGCTTACTGGGGATAAAAACAACAAAGTACAGGTGTAATTTAGGTGATACAGACTGTCTCACTCAGAATCTCACTCAGAGTACAAGTACAGCAGGGACTGTGTCATGCAAGCTTCAAACATACATACTATAGGTAGACGATGGTCAGAAGCCGTGCAGTCATTCACTACAAACAGATGAGGTACCGTTATGAGGTGGTGCAACCATTCACCACAGAGGAGGTACAATAGTGAGGACATGATAAAGAGCTTTCCTCACAGAAGAGGTTAATCTCGGACAGCAGCAGTATAAGCATTCCTCACACACAGAATAGGCACAGGATAAGTAACAGCAGCAACATACGCATCCCTCACATAAGGAAAGTATGCGTCATAGCAACAGTGGTGTGTAGCTTAGCATGGGCACAGAACTCAATTCACAATCTGCAGTTGCTCTCCTACTACCTCAATGTTCTCCATCAGCTCAGCCAAGCTAAGTAACCCTCAACAGCTCTGGGTTCTCAGTCGCCTTTTCTAGCTCCTCTCAGCTACATGCTGTCTGTCGCCTCACAGTGAATCTCAGTTACCTCAAACTGAACAGCACTCAAGAGCATATCTTAGATGCATTTAATGTGATTTTTCTCCCAAATGTGTGTTTCCCACTCTTTCTAGAAGGACGCCCCACTCTATATTCTGGATTAGCAGGAGGTCCTCTGTAAAGAAATTCCTCTCCACCCAAGGGTAGAAGTGATTTGGCTAGTGCTTCGTTCCATATACACCCATGTGGGCATCATGTTTTATGGCATACTTCCCCCCTCCACCTTTCTCTCTTCAGTACCACCCCTTTCCTGCTCCTCCTTTTTCTCATTCCCCCTGAATATGGGAACTTTCCTAAATGTTTACTGTTTAGCTGGATGTTTTCTAGTAGCCGTCTAGCTTCTTCAGAAACATGGAGGTGGCTGTAACTCCAGAAATTTGAGACACTAATTCAATAAATGTTGATGTCTTGGGTAAAGTTGTCACGAACTGCACTTGACTTCTCACCTCTGGATACAGGATTGGAGAACACACTTGGTCTTCTACAGGTTCTGGTTAACCCCAGATAGGGGCGACCCTTTCTAGTAGCCACTGTGCCTCTTGACAGAGAACGCCAGAGCAGACCGTACCCTTCAGAAGGAGTCCCAGAGGAAAAAAACCCAATAACTGGAGAAAAACCTCAAACAGGAACTCCTAAAAAAGAAGAAGAAAAACAGGACTTGAAAACAGGAAAAAAACAAGGCAAAAAATACTCCAAGGCAAAAAACAGGAATGATGAACAGGAGCGAAGAGCACAACCAAAGGAAAGTGTTTGCAACGCAAGGTAGAGCAAGACTGAGTGGCTTATATACTGAAAAAGGGGAAGTGACATCACAGGAAATGAAAAGAACACCATCTTGAATTTGGAAAAAGCCCAAAAACAAGAATAGGGTAAAAAGGGCGGTAGATAAGAAAGAAAGCATGCTGGGAAATACAAACAGGAAGAAGACAAGATGGTCACAACATGAACATGAAAAGGGCAAAATACTGAGGCAAGAAAAAAGGAAAAGAAAAAGACCAGAAGAAGGCCACCACCGACAGGGGTGATGAAAATGCCTCACAATAGATAAGGGCAATGAGACCAGGAGCGCAAAACACGCTTCCCAGGACGCGTTGCCAAAGTGACCAGAAAACGTGGGGAACGGCGCTCCGAGAATCGGCAGCTCGTTCTGACTGCAGAAGCAAAAAGAAACGCTTTGTTGAGGCGCGACGTTACAGTAGGTCCTCTCCCCGAGGCCCCAGGTTTATCAGGGTGATGGTCAAAAAAGAGGCAAACCAAACGGGGAGCATGGACGGAGGAAGCATCCTCCCAAGAGCAGTCACTGAGAGGGTAGCCCTTCCAGTGAACCAAAAATTGCAGTCTGAGCCAAAAAAATCGGGAATCCCAAATTTCCTAGACTTCATATTCAGGCTGTCCGTCAACGGAAAGAGGAGGAGGACGCTGGAAATGTCGGCGGTATGGATCAGGAACAAAGGGCTATCATTGGGACACATGAAAAACTGGATGAACCCTCCAGGTATGAGGTAAGCGCAGTCCCCCAACAACAGGATTCAAGATTTTCAAAATCCGAAAGGGTCCATAAAAATGTGGTTTGAATTTATTGACAGAAAATCGGGAACTTAGAAATCTGGAGGAAAGCCTCACCTTGTGGCCTACTTGATACGAAGGTTGCGTTTGTCGATAACGATCTGCTTTTCGTTTCATTGCTTGTTTCAAAGTTAAAAGAGTTGTGTGATGTAGGATCTTGAATTGGCGGATCCGACGTGCAAAAGAAGTGACTGCAGGAACAAAAGAGGATGTACTGGAAACAGTAGATATGGTCCTAGGATGAAATCCATAGGTGCAATAAAAAGGTGTGGCCTTGGTCGCACTATGTACTGTGTTATTATAGGAGAACTCGGCAAGGGCAAGAAACTCCGACCAATTACTTTGTGTGGCATTACAGTAACATCTCAGATACTGTTGGAATTCCTGATTCACTCTTTCTGACCATTCATTTGTGGATGGAAACCAGAGGACAAGGAGTCCTCAATGTTTAATGAGGCACAAAAGGCTCTCCAGAAACGTGACACATATTGTGGCCCTCGGTCCGAAATGACCTCTTGCGGGAGACCAAGGAGGCGAAAAGTATCCTGCATGAATATGCGACTCATTTCTAGGGCTGTCGGTAATGTTTTTAAGGCTGTGAAATGTGCCATCTTGGTGAATGAATCTACTGTTACCATGATTACATGGTTACCAGACGAGGTAGGTAAGGAACATATTAAATCCGTGGATAATGTACACCAAGGAGCTGAGGGAACCGGTAAAGGCCTTAATAACCCTGCTGACTTAGTTCGGGGTGTCTTGGTCTGAGCGCATACTGGACATGCTGAAACATAGGTTTCTGTATCTGTCTTAAGCAAAGGCCACCAAAATGATCGTTGTAGCAGCTCCTGGGTCTTCTTGATTCCTCGATGCCCGGCTATCTGGGAATCATGACACATTTGGAATGCTTCTGTCTGAACTTTCTTGGTAGGTAAGAAAAGAGCCTGTTAATGATAGGAATAGTCGTCCTTCTTCTGCAAAAAAGGAGTCACTCCATCCCATTCTGAAGTAGAAAGAAACTGGTACTCAGATTTAACACGTTCTTGAAAAGATTGAGTAGGTCCGATGATTCTACTAGACTCAATAATGTGTGGAGAAGAGTTCTTAGCGACGTCAGGATATTTATGGGATAAAGCATCTGCTACTGAATCCTGGGAGCCAGGTATGTAAGTGATCATGAAATCGTACTGGCTAAAGAAGAAAGCCCATCTTGCTTGACGACTGTTGCGACACTGGAAACTCCGAAGACATTGTAAATTGCGATGGTCAGTCCTGGCTTCAAAAGGCTCTCTGGATCCCATCAAGAAATGCCTCCATTCCTTACATGCTACTTTGAGAGCAAGTAATTCTCTTTCCAGTACTGAATAATTGTGTTCTGCTTCTGATAAGATATGAGAAAGATAGGATGTTCTAATCCATTGTTGACTTGTTTCTGCAGCAGAACTACCCCAATGGCCGTGTCTGAGGCATCAGTCACAACAATAATTTTTTGGTAATGTCAGGGTGTCGCAAAAAGGGGTGCTTGGGTAAAGGCCTTCTTTAATTCTTGAAAAGCGCGTTCAGCATTCTCGGTCCAGACAAAGCCCTACTTCAGATTGTCTTTCTCAATTGTTTGTGTAATGAAACTTTGTAAGTGGGCAAAGTTCTGGATAAATTGACAATAGAAGTTTGATAGTCCAAGGAAACATTGCGTTTCCTTTATTGACGCTGGAGAAGTCCCATCTAAGATGGCGCTGACCTTGTCAGGATCCATGGATATTCCATGTTGATTGATACTGAATCCCAAATACTTCACTTCGGTCTTATTGAATTCACACTTCTCTGGTTTACAAAATAACTGGTTCTTCATAAGTCTTTCCAAGACCTGCAGTACATTTTCCGTATGTTGCTCAGGATCACAGGAATAAAACAAGATATCATCCAGATAGATTACTACATATTAGTTTAATAAATCAGAGAACACTGAGTCCATGAATCGTTGGAAGAAAGACGGTGCATTGGTCAATCCGAAAGGCATGACACGATACTAATAGTGTCCGAAAGGAGAACGGAAAGCTGTCTTCCATTCATCTCCTTCTTTGATCCGTAGAAGATGATAGGCACCCCTTAAATCTAATTTGGTGAACATCTTGGCTCCTTGAATGGCATCCAATATATCCCTAATTAAGGGTAACGGGTAACGATCCTTAATTGTTATTCTATTGAGTTCGCAAAAGTCAACACATGGACGTAGATCTTTCGTGTTCTTGGGGACAAAGAAAAGAGGAGCCCCGGCAGGAGACGTAGAAGGAGCAATTAATCTGTTCTGTAAGTTATCATCTAGGTATTCCTTGAGCACCTTCTTTTCTTGGTCTGTCAAAGAATACATTCGACCAAAGGGTACGACTTCCTCAGGAACTAATGGAATAGCACAGTCATAGATTTGATGAGGAGGTAGAATGGGATTACTGGGTTTCTGACAAATCCCATTATATTCCTGATAACAATCTGGGACTCCCTGAATCATGTTTATGGAGTTAGTATTATCCTTAGTTGACTGACAGGACCTTTTAGGAGACCAATAGGAGTTAGTGGAATAACAGTTCTGCTGACAAAACAAAGACGTTAGAGATATTGTTCTCGTTTCCCAATTGATATAGGAGTTGTGTCGAGTTCACCAGGGTATTCCTGAAATCATGGTGTGATTTGGTGAGGCTATAATATCAAAGGCAACATGTTCTTGATGCCCCCCAAATGTCAGACAAAGTTTAGGAGTTGAGGCCACCACAGGACCTGAGGTTAAAGGAGAGCCATCAACCGTGTGTACCTGCTCAGGAGTTTCTTTGGGAATACGGGGAATTCCTTTATTCATAGCCCAGGTCTCATCCAAATAGATTCCACTTGCTCCACAATCTATGAGCGCCAGGAAATGTTCTTCTTGATCCTCTGAACTTTGTAACTTGACAGAGAGGATAAACAGGGTGGACATACTTTCTCTGGAGAAACATACCAATGGTACTTCAGCTCCTCCCGTCTCCTTCCTCCTTACCGGGGACAGGAGTTGGCGTTTCCTGCAGGTCTTGAGGGACGTACCAGGCAGCGACGAATCAGATGGCCAGCCTTACCACAATACAGACAAAGGGCCTGATTACAACTTTGGAGGAGGGTGTTAATCCATCCCAAATGTGATGGATATACCACCCGCTGTATTACAAGTCCATTATATCCTATGGAAATCGTAATACGGTGGGCAGGATATCCGCCACATTTGGGATGGATTAACACCCTCCTCAAAAGTTGTAATCAGGCCCTAAGTCTATTTCGCCTTCTATCCTCCCTTTCTGATTCAGTTAATGGACCACCGACAAAATCAATCTGCATGGGTTCTTCAGTGGGGGATGGAGAGACTTCGGATGGAACTTCGTCCGTTCGCCGACTGCTGGTCCGAAAATGACAAGATTGGTATGGGACTCGCGTTCTACGTCTCTGCATCTTGTGCTCTCGTAGTCTATATTCAATGTTCATGATTTAATCCATCAATTCCTTCAAGGAACAAGCAGGAGGAGAATGTACAAGTTCATCTTTAATTTCTTCACGCAGTCCTCGGCGGAATAAGGTTATAGAGGTGCGTTCCACCCAAGAGGTTTCAGCTGCCAGCTGTTTGAAACGAGTTATATACCGCAGAACATCCTGATTGCCTTGCTGTATATTACATAAGGCCTCCTCAGAAGCTGCTTCCACCCCAGGCCTCTCATAACATCTGTTTGAAAAGAGTCAGGAAAGCAGGATAATTAGCCAGGACTGGATCTTCTGCCGAGACCAGAGGAGTCACCCAAGCAAGCGCAGGACCAGACAAGGCACTGATCAGATAGCCCACCTTAGCTTTAATATTAGGAAAATTGGAGTGGACGAAAGGCAAAGAAAACCGTTAGGGCATCCAAAAACTCCTTTATCTTCAGAGGATCTCCTGAATATCGAGGAGTAGCGGCAGATACGGGTGGTATATCCATTGACCGGGAAGACAGGACCTGTCGTAGTGCAGTGATTTCAGCCCGTAATTGTTGTAACTCTTGGGCTTGTTGTTGGACTGTCTGCAGTATGGCTTGAGCATTTTCTGCCGCCTCTCCCTGTGGATCTTCCATGGCTGCCTCGCAATGCAGAATCTTTTGGCGTTGCAATCTGTCACGAACTGCACTTGACTTCTCACCTCTGGATGCAGGATTGGAGAACAGGTTCTGGATAATCCCAGATAGGGGCGACCCTTTCTAGTAGCCACGGTCCCGCTTGACAGGGAACGCCAAAGCAGACCGTACCCTCCAGAAGGAGTCCCAGAGGAAAAAACCCCAAGAACTGGGGAAAAACATCAAACAGGCAAAAAAACAGGAACGATGAACAGGAGTGAAGAGCACAACCAAAGGGAAGTGTTTGCAACGCAAGGTAGAGCAAGACTGAGTGGCTTATATACTGAAAAAGGGGAAGTGACATCACAGGAAATGAAAAGAATACCATCTTGAATTGGGAAAAAGCCCATAGAGAAGAATAGGGGAAAAAGGCAGTATACAGTATAAGAAAGAGAGCATGCTGGGAAATACAAACAGGAAGAAGTCAAGATGGACACAACATGAACATGAAAAGGGCAAAATACTGAGGCAAGAAAAAAGAAAAAGAAAAAGACCAGAAGAAGGCCACCACCGACAGGGGAGATGATAATGCCTCACAGGAGGTAAGGGCAATGAGACCGGGAGCGCAAAACACGCTTCCCACGATGCGTTGCCAAAGTGACCAGAAAACACGGGGAACGGCGCTCCGAGAAACAGCAGCGCGTTCCGACCGCGGCGTTACAGTAGGTCCTCTCCCCGAGGCCCCAGGTTTGTCAGGGTGAGGGTAAAAAAACAGGCGAACCAAACGGGGGGGAATGGACGTTATCTATTTTATGTATTTTCACAGGCCTGGGAGAAACAAGGAAGAACATGGTAGTTAGCATGGTACAGGTTACCAAGAGCCATTTTGTTGTCATCTATAAAGCAGACGTGAAATAAAATATCCCGAAGAGAGCGGAGGAGTGTGCAAAGAAATACTAGAAGTCAAGCATTGGAAAAGCCTATAGGTTTCACCTTTATTTTTTATTTCTAACTAAGTGGATTATTAAATATTAGAAACATTTTTAATAATTTGTGTTTTAAATTTGATAAACCACTACTGGTTTATCAAATTTTGAAACAAACATTTTTGTAATATTTAGATTCCGGTTAGATAGAATGAAGAAACAAATGTGAAAAATATTGGCATGACACAAATAAGACAGAGAACCAGCACCCTGTATTGTAGTACTGATATGTTTGAAATGCCCTCAATACAATATGCAGCTCCCTGTATTATAGTACCGATATGCCTTAAGTGCCCTCAATATGCGGCTCCCTGTATGGTAGTACTGATACAATTTAAGTGATCTCAATATGTAACCCCCTGTATGGTAGTACCAATATGCTTTAAGTGTCCTCCAGATGCACCTAGATACGAGACAGAGAGAGAGCAAGAGAGACGGAGAGAGAGAGAGAAAGGTGTAGGTGGAAGTAGAGGTAGGTGTAGAGGCAGGTAGAGGTAAGTGAAGGTAGAGGTAGGTGAAGGTGTGGGTAGAGGGTGTCGGTGTAGGTAGAGGTAGGTGTAGGTAGAGGTAGATGCAGGTGAAGGTAGAGGTAAATGTAGGTAGGTGCAGGTAGAGGTAGGTTTAGGTAGAGTTAGGTGCAGGTAGAGGTAGACATAGGTGTAGATAGAGGTAGGTGTGGGCAGAGGTAGGTGTAGGTAGAGGTAGTGCTAGGTTTAGTTAGAGGTAGGAGTAGGTAGAGGAAGAGGTAGGTGTAGGAAGAGGTAGGTAGTCGTAGAGGTAGGCGGAGGTCAGTAGAGGTAGAGGAAGGTGTAGTAGAGGTAGGTGTAGGTTTAGGTAGAGTTAGGTGCAGCTAGAGGTAGGTGTAGGGAGAGGTAGAGGTAGAGGTAGGTGTATGTAGAGGTAAAGGTAGGAAGAGGTAGGTGTAGATAGAGGTAGAAGTAGAAGTAGGTAGAAATAGATGTAAGTAGAGGTAGGTGTAGGGAGAAGTATGCAGAGGTAGGTGTAGGTAGAAGTAGAGATAAGTAGGTGTAGGTAGAGGGAGCACTAGGTAGAGGTAGGTGTAGGTAGAGGTAAAGGTAGGTGTAGGTAGAGGTAGAGGTAGGTATAGATAGAGAGGGGTAGAGATAGGTGTGGGTAGAGGTGGGTATAGGTAGAGGTATGTAGAGGAAGAGGTAGTTGTAGGTAGATGTGAGTGTAGGTAGAGGTAGAAGTAGAGGTAGGTAGAGGTAGGTAGATGTATAGAGAGGTGGAGGTAGTTGTAGAGATAGAGATAGGTAAAGGTAGAGGAAGAGAGAGGTACAGGTAGAGAGATATCTAAGAATAAAGCGCCATCAGCGCTCGAAGTGCAAAACAAGAGGTAATACCATGTGCAATAACACAGGCTGCAGAAAGAGATCAAAGTTGGAGTCAAAGCAGCCTGCTCCGATACATTTTTTAATCAAAGTAATTGTAGGCCTGTTGCAGGCAAACCCTAGGGGAGAAGATGTGGCCTAATGGCCTGAGCTGCCAACTTTGGATCTAGGAAACCAGGTTTGAGTCTCGGTGAAAGGTAAACATCTAGTGATTCCGGGTAAATCCCTTAATCTCCCTGTGCCTACCATAAATTAATGTCTCCTTCTCTAATGTAAGCGGTGCTCATGTAAAGCACTCCAATACTTTCAAGTCGATGGGCACAGACATCAAAGAACCAGTGATATGCCCAAACAACATACCGCCAAGTAGTGCGAAGCAAAAGAAAAATAACAGTTTGACGGGCATGGACACCAAAGAAACACTGACATACCCAAACAACATACCGCCACAGAGCACGAAGCTAAATAATTTAAAAAGAAGTGCCTTCAGCATGGTAACCAAAGAGGAAGGACATTGGCCAGTGTCCAATGGGAAGTGACCAGAAAGAGTACTTAGTCCAGAGGCAACCCGACAGCAAGAACAGTGAAGGAAACAACAGGAAGTGCAGCTGGATGATGTGCAGACGACGTGCTGGTCAATTAGAAGCATGTAAATCAGAGGGACATTGAACTAAGCCAATGGTAAGTTCAGGTAAGCAAGGGGCTTGACCTAAGCACCTTTGAAGTTTTTTTTATTAACAATAAATTTGGCAAGCAGCACCTAAGCGTGCATGCAGGTGAAACCTAAATATTGGTAAGTGTTCCATTAGTAACTGTTGCACCTGGTCTTTTTTGTAGGGTCATCCCCAATGTTTCTGCCTCCTTCCTCCTAATTTTTCTGGCCAGTTTTTGTTGGCTTTAAGACTCTGGGCACTTTACCACTGCTAATCAGGGCTAAAGTGCATATACTCTCTGTGTAAATTGTATTGTTGATTGGTTTATTCCTGATTGGCATATCTGATTTACTAGTAAGTCCCTAGTAAAGTGCACT
Organism: Pleurodeles waltl; assembly: GCF_031143425.1. Lineage (NCBI taxonomy): Eukaryota > Metazoa > Chordata > Amphibia > Caudata > Salamandridae > Pleurodeles > Pleurodeles waltl. Next base: position 841,316,139 of record NC_090438.1, read on the forward strand.
AGAGGTGATTAGGACCTGTACATCAAACGTTACTAGTAGGCCTCCAGCACTGGTTGTGCCACACACATTAGTAGCCCTGTAAACATGGCTCATGCCTGCCACTGCAGTGTCTTTGTGTGCAGTTTTAAACTGCCAATTCGACCTGGCAAGTGTACCCACTTGCTAGGCCTAAACCTTCCCTTTTGGTACATGTAAGGCACCCCTAAGGTAGGCCCTAGGTAGCCCAATGGGCAGGGTGCAGTGTATTTAAAAGGTAGGACATGTACTGGTGTGTTTTAAATGTCCTAACAATGAAATACAGCCAAATTTGGGTTTCACTGTTGCAAAGCCTAGCTCCCTTATAGGTTAACAAGGGGGCAGCCTTTAAATAAATTTACAGCACAGATTCCCTTTGAGGACAGAGAGAAAGTTGGTGTTTGGGGTCTCTCAGCTCACAATTTAAAAATACATCTTTTGGTGAAGTTGGTTTTTAGATTGTGAATTTGAAAATGGCACTTTTAGAAAGTTGGCATGTTCTTGCTTAAACCATGCTGTAACTCTGCCTGTTTGTGGATTCCCCGTCTGGGTCAGTTTGACAGTTAGGCTGTTTACACCTCTCCTCTAGATAGTGACACAAAGGGAGCTGGGGTGTAGCCTGCACATCCTGGTGAGCCATCTGTGCTGAGGCATTGGAGGAGTGTTCACTCACACCTGAAAGGACTATGCCTGCCTTCACACAATGCAGACTCCAACTCCCTGGTGTGTGTCTGGGGCATGGCCTGGACAAGGGAGAATCTTGCAAACATGTGAGATTTTGCTTTGAAGTTTGTCAACTTCAAAGGTAGAGAGGGGTACAAGCAGTGGACCCAAAACCCGAGACTTTTAGAATCTTTCTGTATTCAAGAGGAATCTCTGCCCAGGAGAAGAGCTGGAGGAGGAGCACTGTCCCTTTACTGTGTTGCTTTGCTGGACTTGCCTGCAATGGTGGCTGCTTCTGCCTGAAAAGAGTGCAAAGGTTGAACTTTACTGTGTGTCCTGCTTGAGAAAGTTCTCCAAGGGCTTGGAGTAGAACTTGCCTCCTATTGGAAGTCTCAGGAATATCAAAGACTTCAGTTTCCCCTTCCTACAGCACTGGGAACTGTGTGTTTTGTGCTGTTCAAGTAGAAAAACCACTGCAACACCGTCAACAACGCCCCTGGCCTGCACCGTGACCTGCTGACGCTGCACAGTGCCGACTGTCCCGCTTCTCCCTGCGACTCGGGTCTCACCGACGCCATAAACAGATGACTTTACCGAGCTGCTGCTCACACCGTGACTTCTGGGCCCCGCTCTCTGGCATCGCCTGCTCACACCGCAGCCTGGGCATCCCCGACAATGACTCTCCGGCTGGCACCGGCGCCGCTGCATGCACTGTAGACACCACTTGTGGGATACACAAAGCACTGTCCCATCCCGCACTGCAGCCCCGGTCCACTGACGCCAGCACCATCGACTCCGGTGTCGTCACCAGGCATCCCTGCATGCACCGTGGCCTGTGGACACCACTAGTGAGGGTCATGAAGCACCATCCCGTCCCACACCGCCGGCTTGGGCCTATCGACAACAGCACTTCAGTAATGACAACGCTGCTGCCTGCACGTGACCTGGTGACACCTCATGTCGCACTGCCCTGCTTCACACTGCAGCCCTGGTCTCACCGACGCCACTGGATGCCATCACCGGGCCGCTGCCTGCACGTGACCTGTAGGCACCGCACGACGCATCATCCCACTTCACACCGCAGCCTTGACGCCACCCATGCCAGCGCTCCTGACTTCATCAGCCTGTTGTTCGATCTGCAACGTGTGTGACTTCATGGGCCCGACGACTCCAACATCGAATCCAGAACTGACACCGTGAGGCCAGCAGAACCACTCTCCGGAACTCAGCGCAAGGATCACGACACCCTGCAATTCCAAAGGTACTGTTTGTGGGTATTCCCGACACCGTAGCTGGCCCGCGATGCCGCGGCTGGCCTTAGCTGTTGGTTTTGTTGATCACGACCCCGTGGCGCTATCGACTTCAAAGAACTGTATTTTTTAGTAAATCTTGCAGAATTCATATTCTTATTACTGTATGTTGGATTTTTATCTATTTGGTGTTGTTTTATATAGATAGACATTGGCTATTTTTCTAAAACTGGTGTGGTGTCCTTTTGGAGTTTTTTCATTTATTACTGTGTGTTATGTGCACATGCTTTACACATTGCTTCTGCGTTAAGCCTGACTGCTCATGCCGAGCTACCCAGGGGGTGGTCAGGGGTTATCTGAGCGGGTATCTCCCTTATACCGACTAGAGTGAGGGTCCCTACTTGGACAGGGTGCAAACCGACTGCCAACTAGAGACCCCATTTCTAACAGTAACAAAATGAAAGAACAACATAAGTCATGTGCTGATATGAAAAAACCTACAGATTAACCAGCTGGATGAGTTGATTGTGCATGCAGAGGTCACAAAGTGAAAAGCAAAGTACAGAAGTGTAGTACTGCAGAGCATGACAACAGAATGCATGCATTTCTTTGAGTGATATTGGTACTGGGGAAGTTGGCTGAATAGAGGAAGGCCAATGGATGACGGCTCTAATGGCCTTTTGCTGTACATAGCAGTACTTGCAGTTCCTAGAGCGTTTCTGGTTCTCACTTTACCTGTCTCATCAGGTCTAGGGGACAATACTTACCAAACTTCATCTTGATCTAATTTGAATATATGAACATGATGCACTAGATACTGTGTGGTTCTAGAATATAATCTGACATAAATGTGATGTCCTAAATATCGCTTACAAAAATATCATCCCATTGGAGCTAATAATAGGAAATTTACACCATCTGGGGTGATATTTTAGTCAACAGTGTTTAGTACACAACATTTCGGTCAGAGGATATTTTTGTATAGAATATTCTGACATACAAACTTTAGAGTGGAGTACCAGAATATTGTGGTTAGATTGTTGTTTGACTTAAACAAAAATATCATTCTACTGTAGTTAATAATACAAAATATACAACCAGTAGATTATAGTTTTCAAATGATGTTTAGGACACGATATTTATGACGGACAACACTTTGACATATAGCCCCAATTTATAGAATATTAGTACATTACCCATAGTTTATATAGCTTTACTTTGTTTAGTATCTACTTTTTTAATATCCATTGGATACTGCTTACTTAAAACCTATGTCCAATAAGTAATACAAGATTACATTTAATGAGTGTGGAAGCTCTCTGCCTGCCCAAATTCTGTGGGTAGCTTATAAATAGTTTGAATTGCTGCTATGTACATTTTGGACTTCTAATGTAGTAGTACTGAAATAACGTCTGGTTCCAGCATGGAACTAGTTCCTAATGTGATTAATTACTGTTATTAGTGTCCAGTATCACTCATTAAGGGCTACATGAACGAAGCTAAAGAATTGCGAGTAGGAAATAGCGACTCAATGGAAATCGCTATTTCTGACTTGCAAAACGGGATGTAAGTAGAAATCACAATTCCATTTTGCGATTCGGTGCGGAATGGCATCGCAATTTGCGAAATCGCAAATTGCGATTTTGCAAATTGCACAAGGGTGTGGCCCGGAGTCGCAAATTGCGACTGTGTCGCAATTTGCGAGCATGTGCCAAAAAAAAAGAAGAAAACACACTTCTTGGTTCGAAGTGATGACATCAGAACCAGGAAGTACCCCCCAATAAACTGGGAGGAGTCTACCCAGCACAGACAGCAGAGGCACACCCAGCTGAGAGGAGCTACTGCAGCCATGTCAGCTCAGACCAAGGAGACACCGGATGCAGGGAGGAAGAGGAAACAGATGTTTTCTGATAAGGAGCTGAGGTCCTGACAGAGGAGTGCTGCCTGCACCATGAGGACCTGTTTGGCAAAGCAGCAATGAGTGTCCCTGATGCACAGAAGAAGAAGATCTGGCAGGACATTCAAAGTAAGATTAATGTGATAGGAGTCGGCCATCGCACCATTGATGAGGTCCGCAAAAGGTGGCATGACCCCAGGTTGAGGACCAAAGAAAGGGTGGCAGAGCGGATGAGGGAGGCGCACGGAACTGGTGGAGGACCATCCAGAGTACCACCTCCTACAGCTATTGAGATCATGGTGTAGACCACTCTCGAGCCGGAGGCTGTCTTAGGAATTGGGGACCTGGATAGTTCAGCACTGGGAACATCCAAAAGTAAGTATCAAATCTCACTTATTTACAGCATACAATGCACCATGCGCACAACCACAGTACACAAAAGCATGCATCCTCCAAATTTGTTCCATGCCTATATTGCAACCTACTGAGCAATGCATTATGGGCAATGTAGTACAGTAGTCCAACTTTTGAGGAATATTTATTTTGATACACCACACGAAAAAGTGACTTCAGCATGCCAAAGGTCCTCTCAAATACGGTTCTGGGCCGCCGATGTCCAATGTTGTAGCGCCTCTCATTCTGATTGGCAGGTGTTAGGTATGGGGTGAGTACCCATGGCCTCAGAGCATATGCACTGTCACCTGTGCAACAAAACAGCATGGCTTCACGTGGTTATGCAGTGACATGTATTTAAGACTTCGGTGTGTACTACACAGTACCTAATAAATATCCTTCGCCAAACTCCCCACGTTCTAGGTGTTGGTGTATCCCACTGTGCCTGAATATGTATACATCATGTGTACTCCCTGGAAATTGTGCCACTATGTCAGTTATTACATTATGGACATCACACACCACCTGGATGTTGAGTGAGTGAGTACATTTCCTATTGCGGAACACATATTCCAGATTTGCAGGTGGGCAAATGGGTAAATATGTGTCCCGTCCACACACCATATTACCTGGGGAAAGTTTGCAATTCTGTAGAAGTCCAACTTGGTGTTGTGTATTTCCTCCTCATTCCTGGGAAGGTGTATCTGGACATGTGTGCGATTATGGCATCTAAGAACTGTCTAAAGAATCGTGACAGGGCACTTTGGGACACCCCACCAGCAACAACAATCACCCCCTGGTAGCTACCCAAGGCCAAGAGGTGCAGTGAGCAGAGCACTTGCACATGTGTGGGGATAGAGCAGCTGCGCAAAGTCTGGCGTCCTAGCTGAGGTTTCAGCAGTTCAATAATCTCTAAGATAACTGCGCTGCTCAGTCTGTATTTGTCATATATTTCCTCCTCAGTTACTTGAAATATGGTCTGCCTGGTTCTGCATATCCTCTCCTGTCTCTGCCTCCTCCTCTGCTGGGCAGCCTGGACTCTCCTCCTCTATGCAATCACGTGGAGTGCAGCCATTTTAAGAAACCCTGATGCCTTCTGGGACTGCTTTTATACTTTGGTTCTGGTTACCACCTGTTTGGAATCAGTGCTAGTCTGGGTGTGCAAAACGAGCTTTTGTGACTATTCGCAATTAGAGACTACCTTGTACATGCGGTTTGCGACTCGCAAATTGTGATTTCTTAATTGCGATACGCAATCTCAAGACGCAATTTTTGCGATTCGGTAATTGGTCACATTGCTATTTGGGACTCCGAAATGGTATTGGAACATACTATTTCGCTTTTTGCACGGACGCAAATAGCGATGCGACCAATTTGCGACTCGCAAAACTTTCGTACATGTGGCCCTTAGTTACCTCTAATGTTTTCCCCCACTACCACACAGTAGAAACATATTTAATCAGGCATGTGTTTTAAATTTTATTGTAAATTTGGGAAGCATTTGCAGGCATGTTGTGCACCTTTTCTAAAACTAGCTGCACCACATCCTTTTGGTCATAGGGCACAAGTTGTCCAACATTTAGAAAGTAGATGTGGGACAGACATAAGCACTGCTGCTTAATAATAAATTGCATGGCTGTGTAGCCACTGCCAAGCAAATATCTCTTTCTTACCAGATAAAGAAATAAACTGGTTCCAAACTTAAAGGTTTGATTGGTTCCATTCAAAAACATTCCATGGTCATACTTGAATCTCTCAACCACTCTGTGTACATTCTCTTCCACTGTGTTTAGCCCTTTTGTACCATTTCAAACATGTATGAACCACATACAAATCATTGGGACTAAAGGGGTGGTCGAATCAGTTAGGCTCTGTCCACTCCGAATCGAAACCCAAATGTTTCGCCCTTTTAAGTCTTCATTAGTGAGACACTACTTGATTCTCATGGCACCACAAACTAGCACCCTGGAATCCTGCGTCCAGGCAAGAGTACTTCTCTTAAGCATTGATAAAACATAAGCACCCTCCCAGTGGACAGTAAGTCGCCATTGTTTAGCCACGTGTGTTATGTCACGTTTTCTCCATTTACGTAAATGTAAATCACATGACGATTGCCAAATATGGTCAAAATACGTTTGCACGTGGAAGCCAAGAAAGTTGCACTAGTGCTATTTACCGCTTTCTGTCAGCCTGGGACGTATTCAGGTATGCAGAAACGCAATAACCTAAACTCTGAAATCTCAGACAGCCTTAGCACTTCAACCCTATGGATTTGCCATTTAAAAATACTTTTCTTTTAAAGAGGAAAGTGTATGGCCCGCGACTGCACTTAGGGCCAGATGTAGGAAAAAATCAAATTGCGACTTGCAATTTGCGAGTCTGTGCGACTCGCAAATTGCAAGTCGCAATTTGACATGCAGAAAGGTGTCTCAGACACCTTCTGCAACTCGCAATGGGGTCGCAAAGACCCACCTCATAAATATTTATGATGTGGGTCGCAGTTTGCGACCCCATTGCGAGTATAGGCACTCGCTAACATGGAGGCCTGCTGACGTCAGCAGGCCTCCATGTTAGCGACCTGCCTTTTAAATAAAGGTTTTTTTTTGTTTTTGAAGTGCAGCCCGTTTTCCTCACAGGAAAACGAGCTGCATTTCAAAACCATCCGAAACCTTTCGTTTCGGTTGTTTCAGGGCAGGGAGTGGTCCCTTGGACCACTCCCTGCCCTGAAAAAATAATTTGGGGTCCATTCACAAAGGGGAAGGGGTCCCATGGGGATCCCTTCCCGTTTGCGAGTGGGTTACCATCCACTTCAAGTGGATGGTAACTGCGACTCCATTTGCTGGAGTTGCATACCACTCCGACTCGCAAATAGGAAGGGAACACCCCTTCCTATTTGCGAATCGCAAATGCATATTGCGAGTCGGTAACGACTCGCAATATGCATTTGTGCATTGCAAACCCACGTTTGCGAGTCGCAAACGGCGATTTTCGCCGTTTGCGACTCGCAAAAGGGTTGCTACATCTGGCCCTTAGTTTCCAAGCAGGGAAATTCTTCCTTTAAAGGTTTAAAGTTTATGTGAGGGAAAATTAGATTTAAACGGATGACAACAGCGCTCACCCCAGTCATCTGTACTAGAAATATTTCCATTTTCTTTCATGTTGGTAGCTAACACTCCGGAAACCCTATCTTTTCTCTTCTCACCCGCACCTCATCGTGAACAGGCACGCAGGCTGCTAAAAACCTCAGATCTCGCTGCAAGCTCAAGAACAAACCTTGTCACATTAGACTCATCGATGAAACAAGGAACTGGCCTCTTTGTTAATGATCACAGCTTAGTCCGCATTTTACCAGCAAACAAGAGCGGAAGCCTCGGTTTCCTGACCTGTCATGACACCCATTAAGGCTTCTTTGTAGTGCGGCCGGTGTCGTCTGACAGGCTCGGTTACTTCCGTGTGCGTTTGTGAAGGGTGGTAAATGTTTCTCGGAATTAGACGTCCCCTTAAAAGTAAGAGGCAAGGTAGTGGCCACGCGTGATATTGTGTGAGCAGAGAGGATAACTAGAGGCAGAAGAATGTAGCCGCAGTGCATTCTCTGCACGCATCGTCATTTTAGTAGAGCAATGAAATAAATACCCACCGTCTCCATACTTTCGCCAGAGTTCTGCATTGAAATCATAAAACCAACGGGGATGCAAAAGGCACAAAAGGAAATATTTACATGTCCCTAGCGCATTCTTGCGCCGCCCTAGCGTCATATTTTTTACGCAAAAGCGGCGTCGAGGAGGCCTTTCCTCCGCGCCACATTTAAAAAGTGGGTGCGATGTAACCCCTGTGTCTGGCATAATGTATGCAAGGGGTGCGTTCCCCCTTTAGGGGGCCCAGAAAAATGGTGCAGTGAAATTTCTGAGATTTCACTGCGCAATTTTTCCCGTCATTTTAAAATGACGCACGTTAAAATGATGCACCTATTGTTTTCAATGGGCCTCCCCACGCATTGCTGTACTAGAGCCATTATTTTTGGCACTAGTCGACGAATGCTCCACAGTAGCATAAAAAAAGCTGACGCTAACGTGCGACATGGTCGTTTTAGGAGGTGCAGGGGGGTGCAAAAAAAGTGGCGCATCATTGCTGATGTGCCACTTTCTTGAAAATCTGCCCCAAAGTTTTAACACAGGTAGAGATTTCAATACTCGTGCATCTATTCTGCAAAAAAGTCGTAATCCTAATCCCAGTTGACCAGTTGCAAGTGGCTTATATATTTGTGAACTTTTGGGGCCTGATGCCTAAAGACACTGCTGTGACTTCCTCTTGTAGTAAACCTGTTTCAGTTGTTAGCTTCAAAAGCACGTCAGGATTATTCCTAGTTTACTCCTGGAAATCAGTGATAAACCAGGAGTATTACCAGAGTAAATCGAATCTACTACTAGCAAAATCTTTGTAAATTATGCCCTGGAATTTATCTAGTGTCTGAACAGTTTAGGAGAAAATTCGAACTGGTTCCAGTTGCATCCTGGCCAGGCTTCTGCATCCTTTGCAGGTGCCATGAACCATTGGTCAGTCTCACATAGATCATTAATCATTCCAGCATTACTGCACTGGCACAACATTGGCATACAATTCCAGTGCTTAATTTGTAAAAACATAAGTGCCAGGGCCCTCGCCAGGAGGACATCGCAGCTTGTGCCACATATTGTCACTGTCAGCGCTGCCAATGGCAGTACCTGCACAACTCTTAACCATCACACTGCTACAAGTGTGACAATCCATAGTGATCGAAGCCTCAAAACTATAAACAATAACTTGGGTGGCAGGTATTAGTTGTATATTGAATCAGTAAACAACTGTTGTTCTGCTCATCTTTAATTTACAAAAAACAGCGCAACCATGTGGCAGCTGTCAAGTGCCGGTGTTGGCAATTAAGTGCCAGTGCCGAGCACCGGGAACCACTGAAATTAAGCACTGTCTTTTTTGAGCTCTGCACCATTTGTTCGCTTTGTTCAATTGTTTCTACAAAGTAATTTGATTCAAGGGTCCCTGACAGCATTTAGCTGGGTCTTTACCTACAGCCCGACTGGATAACCAGAGGTTAAGAAGGAGACAGGGTTGTCATGGTCACCTGCTGAGAGATGGGCAATCCTTGCCTTCTGCAGAATTCTGTAATGAACGCCATTAACAAGCGCACTGCCTCAAAGCGATAACTGAGGCAAGACCATGCCCGCAAACTGACAGAGTAACGTCATAAAGCACCACCACACTTAATGTAGAATAGAGGCTAGAGGTAGGTCAGCCAACCAATTAACAAGGAGACAGCAGTAGCTCTTCCACTACTGTGGAGCCGATGCTGTCTCCTTGTTAATTGGTTGGTGTTAGAAATGGGGTCTTTGGTTGGAAGTCAGGTTACCCGCTCCCTGGCTAAACATGGGCCCTTACTCTAGTCAGGGTAATTCACACAATCCAAATTATCCTGTGTCCACCTTCTGGTAGCTTTGCACTGAGCAGTCAGGCTTAACTTAGAAAGCAATGTGTAAAGTATTTGTGCAATAAATCATGCAATAACACAGTATAACACCACAAAAATATACCACACAGTGTTTAGAAAAATATTTAGGGGCATATTTATACTCTGTTTGCACCAAATTAGTGTCATTTTTTTTAACTCTATTTCGGTGCAAAACTAACTCCATATTTATACTTTGGTGCTAGACCCCTCTAGCACCAAATTTATGGAGTTAAAGGCCTTTTTTGAAAGTGGAGTCCTACTTTGCCTTAATGAGATGCAAGGTAGGCCTTCCCGTGCAAAAAATGACTCTATGGCCTTAACACCATATTTAGGGGCATATTTATACTCTGCGGCGTATTTATACTCTGTTTGCACCGAATTAGTGTCATTTTTTTTTACTCTAATTCGGTGCAAAACTAACTCCATATTTATACTTTGGTGCTAGACCCATCTAGCACCAAGGCCCTGATTTAAACTTTTTTTGCACCGCATTAACGTCATTTTATGACACAAAAGTGGCGCAAACTTACAAAATATTGGCCCTTATTTATACTTTTTGCTGCAAAACTGCACTAACTCAGTTTTGCACCAAAAAGTTGAGCACCGGCTTGCACCATTTCTGTGCACCAGCCGGGCACCATATTTATGGAATGGTGCAAGCCGGTGCAAAGGGTAGGCTAGAGTTTAAAAAAATGACTTTAGTCGGGTGGGGCTGGCAGTATAGAAGAAGAGGGTTTAGCACCAAAAAATGGCTTTAGGCAGGTTAGAGTAAAAATAAATGACTCTAACCAGATTAGCGTCATTTTATGGTGCTAAACCTACCATGCCACATGACTCCTGCCTTAGGAAAGGCAGGAGTCATGCCCACCACCCCAGTGGCCAGCACAGAGGACAGGGGTCCCCTGGGCATTGCCATTGCACCCGGTGCCATATATGGGGGCCCATTTCAGGGCCCCCTATGGCACTTTCAAAAATAAAATGCACTTACCTGTACTTACCTGGGATGGGGTCCCCCATCCTCGCAGTCCCTCTAGTGTGGGTGGGGGTGCCCCTAGGGCCTAGGGAGGGCACCTCTGGGCTTATTCCATGGTGTTCCACCATGGAAATAGGGCCACAGGTCCCCTAAGACCTGCCCTGACCCAGGTCTTAAAAAATGGGGCAAAGCAAGCTTTGCCCCATTTTTTGACCCTTCCTCCCTCCCTTGCACCATTTTTACATGGGAGTATAAATATGGTGTTAAGGCCATTGAGTCATTTTTTTTGCACGGGAACGCCTACCTTGCATCTCATTAAGGCAAGGTAGGTTTCCACTTCCAAAAAATGACTTTAACTCCATAAATTTGGTGCTAGACGGGTCTAGCACCAAAGTATAAATATGGAGTTAGTTTTGCACTGAATTAGAGTAAAAAAAAAAATGACGCTAATTCATTGCAAACAGAGTATAAATACGCCCCTTAGTGTCAAAAAATGATGCTAATCTGGTCAGAATCATTTATTTTGACTCAAAACTGCCTAACGTATTTTTTTTTTTAACCTAGCCTACCCTTTGCACCGGCTTGCACCATTCCATAAATATGGTGCCCAGCTGGTGCTAAAAAATGGTGCAAGCCGGTGCAAAACTTTTTGGGGCAAAACTGCCTTAGTGCAGTTTTGCACCAAAAAGTATAAATAAGGCCCTTAGGCCCATATTTATACTTTTTTAGCGCCGCATTTGCGCCGCTTTTTGACGCAAAAACGGCGCAAACTTACAAAATGCAATTGTATTTTGTAAGTTTGCGCCGTTTTTGCGTCAAAAAGCGGCGTAAATGCGGCGCTAAAAAAGTATAAATATGGGCCTTAATATTTACCTGGTTAAATGCAGGTCAAATCGATTAAGATTTGATAAGTACACTTTGAACTATCACTGTAAGAAATTATAAAAGAAGTCTTTAGTTTTTAAAAAGCAACAAATGTCTTTTGCAAGTACAAAGTACTTCGGGTGTCGGGGTTTTTGGACGCCTCAGGGAAGATGCGTTGAAATCCTGGGCGTGCAGGGCAAACTCACAGGAGCTGTGTCGATCCGGTGGGCGATGCGTTGAAGTTTCTGCCGCACGGCTGGCGCTTGCGCCGATTCCTCTCAGGAATTTGGGCTGCTTTGTACCAGCTCGGCTTTGCGTCAATTCCGTGGGCTGTACGTCGAAGTTCCGGTCTCAACGCTGGTACTGCGCCGATCTCCACTTCATCGCTGCGTCATTACGGTTCAGCGTGCAGTGATTTTCTCACGCGAATCAGGCTGTGCATCGTTTCTTGCAGGCTGTGTGTTGAATTTTCACCGCACAAGGAGTTCTTTTGCAGGCTGAAGTCTTTTTGATCCTGAGACTTCAAGGAACAGGAGGCAAGCTCTATCCAAGCCCTTGGAGAGCACTTCTCAACAGAGCCAGAGGGCAGCAATGCAGCAGGGCAACAGCAGGGTTGCAGTCCTCTGCAGAATAGCAGTCAGGTGAGTCCTATGAGCAGCCAGGCAGTTCCTCTTGGCAGGTTGCAGGTTCCAGTTCAGGGATTCTTCTCTAGTGGTATCTTGTCCAGAAGTGAGTTGGTTAGGGTCAGAGACCCTGCCTAAATACCCAAATGTGCCTTTGAAGTGGGGGAGATTTCAAAGAGTGGCTTAGAAGTGCACAGGGTCCCCTTTCAGTTCCATCCTGTCTGCCAGGGTCCCAGTAGGGGGTGTGGCAGTCCTTTGTGTGAGGGCAGGCTTCTGTCCTTTGACATGTATGTGTCAGGTCCTCCACCCTCCCAGACCAGGAAGACCCATTCAATATGCAGATGTGTGCAAGTGTGACTGAGCATCCTGTGTTTGGGGTTTGTCTGAGTGAAATGCACAGTAGTCAGCCTTGGGAGCGCAAATTGAGGGCACTCCGGCCAATCCTGATGCTGCTCTCATGCTGCCAGCAGCAAGAGAGCAGCGTCAGAGTGGACCTCTGGGCAGTCTAGGAGCTTGTGCTTGCAGTGGAGAGGAGCAGAAGAGCGTTGATGTGGAAGGCGCAGGTAAGTTCTTTTATGTTTGTTTTATTACATACGTTTGTTTTCTCTTCATGTCATCCACATCTACCCTCCCACAAGCCACTCAGGCCTGACACCAGCTGCCACTGCAAGGAGAGTCATGCTAAAAGCGTGTGCACAGCTGAGCCTAAAAATATATAGAATGTAGATCATGCAACAAATGATTAAAAAATCTGATTAAGTCCTTTTAGAGCTAAAAAAAGGGTACTTATTTCAACATGCTGTAGCGCCTCACCTTAGTACATCAGATTAGATCACTGCACTGAGGGGCATTTACATGGAAACATTCCTGCCCCCAGCCATGATGCCAAACACAGTAGAGAACTAAGAGGTAAGTCAGTTGTCATTATTGCTATATATGGTGGCCTACATTCTTATTCAACATGATGCAATATTATAGTTTTTTATATGAAAGAATAGATTTTTTTTCACTCTGCATATCTTGGACTCACACATTAAATGGTTCTCTCATCTGTCACAATGCAGAAAAAAAGGGTCTGGGTGAAATAAAGTATTTTCCTAGAATCACAAAATCTGAAGACATGGGGACGGGGCGGAATCGATCCTAGGTTTTCAGATTTTATATTGTTTGCCAGCAGGGTCTGAGTCCAACACTCCCTTTACCAGGCTACTTGTATGCCCTTTGTAGCATGTTTCCTGGCTGCTTTTTTAATGGCTGTTCTCGGCTTTCCCAGACCTCACATGTACTAGTCAGACTCTACCTGCTTCATAACACTAGTCATACATTCCCAATTGTCCTCCTCACTTGTTAGATACAGTCACATTCAATGCACATTTGAAGCACTTGATATGCTGTGTGCAGCAAGGCAGTCCTGTAGTGCATGCAGGCTGTAATGAGAGTGAAGCAGACCACACACCTTAGAGTTTAAACATATCTTGTGCCTATACTGCACACCTGAGGTAAGACCTTACCCACCTGGGCCCTGAACTACTAATGCTTTGCACCAGGTTTGCATTACTTTTATAATGCAAACCTGAAGCAAAGTGTAATGCTGTGATTTACTATCCCACTCAAATCTGGATTTGCACTGGATAGTTTTCCAAGGTAATGCAAATATGCGATATGCTCTGCTTTGCACTAGTTTCCATCAAGGGGGACCTTCATGGCTGGCACATGGATGTTCCCATGAAATCGCCCAGGGACTTTGCACAAATCCTTATCTTCAAACATTCATAGACAGGGAATGGCACCAAAATATTACACTTCTTAGAGGCAGACGTAGAAAAGAGAAAGGTTTTTATTTCTACTTGTTTTTCCTACTTCGCATGCATAGAGCACACATGCAACAGAGAAAAAGTGCAAGTGATAGTTTTGTGCTGGAAGGGTCCACTCCAGGACAAAAACTACACCCTATAAAATTCATAGTCCCTTGCACTATGGCAGATGGGTGTGTGCATTGCCACATATCAGCTGAAGGCTTATCATTGCAGGAAGAAAAGAAAACAGCACCAGAGCTTAGTAGATATGTTGCAGTTCTGCTCTCTTCCTTTCACGCAACGTAGCACAGAAACTCAAGTTAATGCGCTATGTTGCGCAAATCTTTTCATAAATCTGGGATCTTGTGCCTGCATCGCGCAGCACTGTAAAATGCTGGCAACACCTGGATGTCTACTGTGATGACAAATTGTTGCCCGGTATACAGTACTATCATTTTAAACCCTGCGTTAATGGCCTTAAAGAAGCAATCTGGGGCTGGCACAGCTGTTTCAATGAAATTTGTATAACGTCTCTCTGTGCCATTCATGGTACTTTTTGATATTTATCTCATTTCATGGATTTCACTGCTTGGTTTTGCTTGCGGTAAAGTGGCACTCAAAGTGTCACACATCGAAATGAAATGTAACACATAAGCAGGCTGAGACCCTGGAAATGTCACACATGAGCAATCTGAAAACTTGGCAGCTGTGTTTCTTATGTTAAATGGTTTCTGTTATTTTCAGTCTGCATACATTATTGATTGGCAGAGCTTCCATTGCTTACCCTTTGGACACATAAGGCTATTCAGTATGTCTTTCCATAAAGAGGACTAACGGATTCAACGCAATGTAAATTCTATCTGCTGTACCACCTTGTGATTACCAAAACCTTGAAGGACGCAGAGGATCCAGCTATGCGTGTGAAAGTTACACTTGGCCCCATTCACAAAGATTTTGTTATGAATATACATGACTTACTCTTGTACTACTACTGGCTTAGTTTTCAAATCCTAGTTTACTCCCGGAGTTCATGAGTAATGCAGGAGTACCATAGGATTAAGTCACTACAAGATATTTGTGAATTTGACTCACCGTGGTTGTGTAGCTTGTGCAGTTCTAAATTTCCCTTGGATGATAAAGGTGCAAACTCCCAGTTGAATGCAGGGGACTAGTGAGGGGATGGCTTTGTAAATCTGGCGAAGATCCACACAGTTATAAATCTGGAACACGTTTTCCACGTACAATGACACCTCTGTGATCAGATACAAGAGAGACTTAAAGTGTAGGGAAATGCACCACAATTCCCCATCTTTATAAAAATTTACTTTTTAATGGAAAATATTTTGCATACATAGATAAAATGAAAAAATCTATTTTTAGTGTGTCACAAAAGTATAATACTAAGCATGAGTAATCTCTGCACTAGTACACTTACCCAAAACTCCAGACAGACACCAGGAATGTATTTGAATGACATCCTCCAGCGACAGCAACATCATTACAGGTTCTGCGTGTGCACATCGTGAGCAATTTGTGACTCACTTTACAAGTTAGAATGAATGAATGAGTAATGTGTAACCTTATACAATAATAAGTTGAACGTTAAAAATAATACAAAAAAGAAAAAAAACATAGTAATCATCTGTTTTCATGGTTCTGTTTCCCAATGAATTAACGTTCTTGTGAGACAAAAATTCTCTAAGCAAGTGTGTAAGTGAAATCCATGAATCCACCAAGGCACACACTTACTTATCCTAGGTTTGCTACCACTGACAGCAACTTAGACAGCTTCCTGAAATACAAGTACGTTTATCAAATTCATATGAGAAACTTTAGTGCAGTACAAATGCAGCAAATGAAGGAGAAGAAGCAAGCGGTGCAGACAAATGAATTTTCTTTGGGTTTGAAATAGGGTGCATAATATAAAGAGGGACTTAGGCCCTCATTATGATCATGGCGGTTTGGCCCGCCATGCCGGCAGTGGCGGCTGAAGACACCAGCCAGCATGGCGGCCCAAACTGCCATATAATGTACATGATGATGGCCGCCAGCGGCAGCCGTCACCCACCTCCAGGCTCCCGCCGTCAGGCAGCCTGGCGGCGGGTTGAAACACCACCCGCCAGGGTAGCTGCGCTACCCTGCGGATAATGTTTCATTTCCCGCCAGCCTTTTCGTGGTGGGATATCCCGCCAGGAAAAGGCTCGCGGAGGGAGTGCCCCGGGGCACCCCTGGGGGCCCCTGCACTGCCCATGCTCTTTGCATGGGCAGTGCAGGGGCCCCAGTGCAGAGCCCCTTCGCGCAGGTCACTGCCCGATTTTCGGGCAGTGATGTTCGCGACGGGTGCAACATCACCTGCCCCACAGAGGCATTGACGGCGGCTCCATGTGGAGCCGCCATCAATGTCCCGGCTGAGCCTTTCTGTCAGCCGGCGGGCGGAAACAATATTTCCGCCCGCCGGCTCACAGAAATGTTCATTATCTGGGGTCGCTGGCGGTCAGTGTTTTGACCGCCAGCATGAACACAGCAGTTGTTTCCGCCATGTTCATAAAGACCACCTAAATGTTGTTTATTCCTTCTGTTAAAATCATCCCAATCCGCGTGCCACTAAGCCATTTAATTTATTTAAAAATAGCTGCTTTAAAAATCAGCATTTCTAATTGGGTTTACCAATAATTAATGAGTTGCAGCTCAGTTACTGAACAATTCAGACATTTGACTTAGTCGCTGACACCAGCAAATAACTATTAATAAAAATGAACTCTTTTAAGGTGGCATTTGCGGCCATCTGAGTACACAGACATGCTTTCGCTACTGGGGGTGTTTGCACGGTTTTGTCATAACATTTATTTAAAAAAAAAAAATTGTTGGAGCAGATGTGCCTATTTTGCTTCTCTGTGCAGCGCAACAAACTATGGGGCATATTTAAGAGCCCCTAGCGCCACCGGACCCTCACTTCTCATGATGCTTCGTTGGTGCCAAGCACTACTCCAAATTTACAAGGAGGTCGAGCGCCACTTTTTGTGACGTTACACCTTCTTGTAAATATAAGGCCCTTTGAAGCAGTTTTCTGCGTCAGAAGGGTGTGCAATGGGTGTTCTGTGGGCGTTCCACCGCAACACCTATTCCTTTTGATGCTGTCTCAGATTTACGAGTTGTCGCAAACCTGAGGCAGCACCAAAAAAACTAACGCCACCCCAGGGGTGGCTTCAGCATGGCAAAACGAGGAGGAATGCTTTTATTCCTCCTCGTTTTTTGCTTTTTCTATGGAGGGTGCATTTTGCAGCACACATAGAAGAAGCAAAATGCCATGGGCGATTGTTTATGTGCAGGAAGGAACACCTTCCTGCACATAAATAATCATTCAAAAAGATGCTTCTGTGTGTGCTGCATAGAAGTGCCAAATTGCCATCATAGGATGCCTGTGTTGGCGCTAGGCTGTTTAATTCAGCGCAAGCACAGGGGGAAACACAGGGGTGCTCCATATTCCTGTACATATGGCGCATCCCTGCGTTTCAAAAGTGGCACACCGAGGTGCTGCTATTTTTGGTGCAGCACCGCACTGCTCCACTTTAGCATAAGTCTAGGCCTATATTTTTTGTCACATTCAGGGCTAACTATTGGTGCAAACATGCACCAGTATCTCATTGCAGGGTGAAGGTGTAAGGAAAAATGTTTTTTTTTTTTAATTGCTAAATATTTTGTTACAGTTCTCAAACAGACAAATATAACTCCTGGCACCAAGAAAATGTTTCCCTGAATACCTGAAGTCCTGTGATATCCAATATATGTTGGTTTTCTTAGAGAATGTAGTCTGCACAAACAATTATGTAATATGTGTGTAGATCACAGCATTGTGGCAGAATCACCGTTTATTGTGCACTGTCCATTAGAAGACATATATCAAACTCAATACTAAATGGAAAATATAAAAACTATGGGGGTCATTCTAACTTTGGCGGGCGGCGGCGGCCGCCCGCCAAAGTTCCCCCGCCAGAATACCGCAGCGCGGTCAAACGACCGCTGCAGTAATTCTGACTTTCCCGCTGGGCGGGCGGGCGACCGCCAAAAGGCCACCCACCCGCCCAGCGGGAAAGCACCAGCAACGAGGATGCCGGCTCCGAATGGAGCCGGCGGAGTTGCTGGTGTGCGACGGGTGCAGTTGCACCCGTCGCGATTTTCAGTGTCTGCCAAGCAGACACTGAAAATCAATGTGGGGCCCTGTTAGGGGGCCCCACGACACCCGTTCCCGCCAGCCAGGTTCTGGCGGTGAAAACCCCCAGAACCAGGCTGGCAGGAAGGGGGTCGGAATCCCCATGGCGGCGCTGCTTGCAGCGCCGCCGTGGAGGATTCCCTGGGCAGCGGGAAGCCGGCGGGAAACCGCCGGCTTCCCTTTTCTGACCGCGGCTTTACCGCCGCAGTCAGAATAGCCCCTGAAGCACCGCCAGCCTGTTGGCGGTGCTTCCTCCGTCCCCTACCCTGGCGGTCTCGGACTGCCAGGGTAGGAATGACCCCCTATATATTTTCTAACTGTGTGATTTAAGGGTTGCGGGAAAGACCTAAAATTACCTTGACTGGCTGGCTAATACGACACTTTGAGCATGATGTTTATCAGATAGTTAGTAACTATTTTCCTAAACATGGTAATTTCCCCCCGTCTTCTTTGCATAGCAACATATTCCTGTCAAGGCTTGTCTCTTGAGCCTGGACATAGTAGACATCAATGGATTTGCTGGTAGTGTCGCGTAGGCTCTCATTATTCTAACTAGACTACTGGATTTCGAGTGGCAGAATCGCCAGCGGTGTGGGAGACTGAGTCTCACCCACTAGAGGTGACACCTGTCGCTCCAATCTGGGTTCTGCTCCGGCTAACTAGCAGTGCCTCCTCTCTACCCAAGGGCAAGGATGATTGGGCAGCCGAGCACATGACATAACTGGTTTCTCAGGGAAGCCGTGGTCACTCAGGTCTCATCCGTTTCTCTCGGTTACATTAGTCTCACATACACGATGACAAACAGAGGCAGTATATATTTCAATAATGCTTAAATAAAGCAACTGCATCTTAGATAGCAAAGCGTGGACTGCAATAACCAGGACGATACAGCATGACAAGATTAAAATTGTGACAAACAGAGTAAAACATAAAAATAATGCTACCATATTGTCACTAGAGTCAACAGACTAATTCCTACCTAGGCTATGATAGAGAACAGCGTGTTAAGCTTTAATTCTGCCCTTCAGGTTCCCCTGGGAAGACATCATCCCCCATACCTGAGCGAAGGCCTGAAGTCTGTAATACAGCTGTAGCGAAGCATTCGGCAATCAGCATACAGTTGTGGTTCTCTGTCTAGAATCTCCCTCTAACGTGTAAGGGACAGGGAAGTGTTTTTATAATAAAACAGCTGGTGTTCTAAGAAAATGTCCCTACATAAGGATGTGTATTTTCTATGAATGTCAGAGACTAAACTTATACCACGTTCACCAGCAACCTATCTTAATGCAGCCTTGGAAGAAGCACGGAGTGAGCAAGAATGTCTTGTTTGAGAACAGAGTGCTGGCCTAGGCAAAAACAGTCAGATAGAGAGAAAATAAAACAAGTCTGTAAAAGTGGCTACTGTAACAATAATAAAGCAAAGCTGAATAAAATATATCTAGCTGAAAGTGCACAGCAGCAGGCCTAGTATGTTAAAATAACGTGCATGAAGCTATAACTAAAATGGCTACACAACAGTTGTAAGGGGGCATACAAATGATAAATTAGGTGCAGTGCATTCTGGAAATCTGAAACGCATCTACAAGAACCACCCCATCTTATATTTTTTTAATTTGCATATCCCTGCGTAGACCTGATCCCCCGCCTTTTTTTCCTGGACTTCTCCTGAGTGCGGGGGTATCAGACATGTACAGTTTTCTAAGGGCTGGATTATTTTTAAAGCCTCAGACAAAATTAAAGTGTCTTGCTCATTACAGTTGACAGAAACACGTTTTTTCCCAGAGAGGAGCAAGCCACTGTTTGAATTTTTTCTTAGGCTAAGGAACAAATTTAAACAGTTTCTGGGCTCCTTCTTGACAACAGTCATGTATTCTGTGCCCCAACACAGAGTAAGATGCTCTTTGGCTTTTGTCTGAAGGGTAGAAGAAAATGCACACAATCTTACCACAGTTCAGAACTGTGTTTCTGTTCCCTATCAATGAGCCAGCTGCTGTTTGTATTTTTTGAGACAAAGAAAAAAATTACACAGTGCCTGACTCCTTGCTAAGTTGTAGAATTGTGTTTCTGTGCCCCACCAAGCAGCAAGGCGCTGTTTGAAAATCCAAACAGCCTCCTGGTTCTCGCTAATGCCCGGGCATGTATTGCTAAGCCCCAGCAAGAAGCCAAACACTGTTTAAATGGATTCTTAGGCTAAGAAGTAATTCAAACAACATTTGACTCCTTGCTTGGGCAGATACTGTGTGTCTGTTTTCCAAAAAGCAACCAATCACAGTTTGGATTTGTTCTTAGGGAAAAAAACAAAACAATACTTCTTTTGGACAGAGAGATGAAGGAGCTTTGCAAAACAGTCAAATGGGATTTGAAGAAACAGAGACAGGGACTAAGGACATTCTTTGTCCCCCCTCTAGGCTCATTACTTTTGTTGTTGTGATGGGTGTGGTAGTGGGGGGGTGGAAGAGCTGGGATGTTCATTCCACTCTCTCTCCCACATCCCTCCCACCCACAGTAAAAAAAAAACATCTTGAGCTGGTGTACATGACTAGGGAGGAACTAGGGACTGTAGTACTTGCCCTGAGACCTTAACATAGCCCCACCCACCAGTACGGTCCTTAGAGAGACCTGCCCATTGCTAGTGAAACCCTCCCAGGCCCAATACATATATGAGTGATATCACTGGTGAATCACATACATAGTAATGAGGTGACATGGAAGTTTGGTGGGGGATTGGGTACTGACAAACTCTTTTCCCTCACACCCAGGCACTGAAAGATGACCCTCCACATCAGGGGTCAAAACATAAAAAAAAAATGTTACTGGGGATATCAGGCATTATTCCACATTTGTTTTTATTCTTCGTGCCTTTACTCCACTGTTTTTAATAAGCAAATGTTTACTTCTCAGTAACAATACTAATGGCTACAGCCTTTAAAAGGTGAGTGTCTTTACATCATTTCTCATTTTAAGTTTTTAAAATGATGTAACTTACAGTTTCAAGAACTATGGTCATACCAAAATGGCCGACTAAACCAGTGTTTCATACACTGCTCATTATTTCTCTGCAGTTTTGTTTTCAACAAACGTATTCTGTCAGTTTAGTTTGAAAAGTAGATTTAAGTTCTGGTATTGTTTTAATTGAAGGTTGATACATTAAAAACATTAAGGGGGTTATTCTAACTTTGGAGGAGTGTTAATCCGTCCCAAAAGTGACGGTAAAGTGACGGATATACCACCAGCCGTATTACGAGTTCCATAGGATATAATGGACTCGTAATACGGCTGGTGGTAAATCCGTCACTTTTCCGTCACTTTTGGGACGGATTAACACCTCCTCCAAAGTTAGAATAACCCCCTAAGACCTTTCTACCATTTTGTGCACAGTTGTGTGACTGCCTCTGAAGTAAACAGATGTTCTACTGTGTGTTCTTGATTACATTGCCTGACTGAAAAGGCAAGCACGCTATTTTCAAATCACTAACATGGATATATACGTTTACATATTTATTTAAAAGATTAAACACTAATGCTACGTTTTATTTTACTCGGGACACATATTCAATTTAAAATAAATATGAAGAATTACTTGAAAATATCCAAGCAGTAGCTTAGCAAAAGTGTTCTGTAGACAAAACATTAAGGGCCTCATTATGACCCTGGAGGCAGGCTGTACACTGGCGGTAACATGGCCAACACGCTAGCGGTGTACCGCCAGTGTATTATGACTGTGGCGCATTAGCCACGGCCATACCGCCGGCCCCTCAAAATGACCGCCAGGGTTCTGCCAGGCGGCCATAATACCCAACCGCCATGGAAAGGCTGGTGGTAAGGGGGACTCGGGGTGCAGGGGCCCCCAGACACAGCCTATTGCGCATTTCACTATCTGAATTTCGGGCAATGAAATGCGCAACGGGTGCTGCTGCACCCGCTGCACATCAACATTGCCACCAGCTCTATTATGAGCCGGCTGCAATGTTGATGTGACTTTTCCGCTGGGCCAGCGGACGGAAGCGCTGTTTCCGTCCGTTGGCCCAGTGGAAAAGTCATAATAGGGAGCCACAAATACCACCAGCACTAGAGGTATAGTGGCGCCAGCAGCTTCGGCGGTCTTTCAGAAAGAACGCCGAAGTCGTAATGAGGGCCTAAATATATTTTACAATGTAGTTTTGTTTTCCTTGCCTTATTTTAAATGTTTACACCTTTTTATTTATAATAGACCAATATCCTGTAAATGGATAATGCATACTTAGTGAACTTTTTTAATTTGTATAACTGTTAACATATTGTTGGCTCTTTCAACTTTAAAAAAAAGCACTACAAAGGAAATTCTTGGCAACATCAGGTAAGTTTTAACTATTTAACCGTAAATAAATACCTTGAAACTTAAGATTATTTTTTAACATAGAGGTGGCGTTCAGAACTTTGAAGATTTAAAAAAAATATCATGATAAAGTTAAAATGTGTGTTTGAAATTACTTAAGTCATTTTATTTATTCTTTCTACACATAGGCAAAGTACTGGTTTTAGTTTCTTCTTTTAAGCTTCAATAAACATTTCCCAAAAACAATTACCATAGCTAAAATCCTTTTTAGTAGAGAGAAAAATCAACTTTCCATACCTACACAAACCAACATAAACCCAAGACCTAGCAAGTATCCAAAACACTGAAAGAATGACCTCAGCCAGTAAAACCACAAAAGGTAGCAATGAAAATTCTACAAAGGAAATCCCATAGTCAAAACAAATAACCACTGACATGATTGATACTATCAAAAAACAATGCATAATAAAATAACAGTCATTTTATTTCAGGAAATAACAATTTTTAGCAGATTTTCAATAAACAAATAACCTAAACAGTTTATGCATATCTACAGTTATAAAGGAACATACTTAAAAAATGTTATTTCAACAATTAACAATTGTTTTTAAGAATTATAATTACGAATTAACCTAAACATTTCCTTCAAATTTGCAGGCATCCAAGGTCATAAAGAAAACTTTTTTTTAAATCGTAGTTTACCTATGTTTTCAACAAATTCAACACCACAGAACAATGGAGAACATGTCTGTAATAGCATATGTTTTGTCCAATAGAGGCAACATGCTTCTGAAATACAACGGGTATGTTTAATTTAAGGACACAAATACTGAACCGTGGACTCGCTGGGCGTGTATAAATTACCACTCGTCTTCTTCCAGAGGCACAGCGATTAGAGTTAGGAATTGTATTGAAAAATATACAGAACATAATCACTCTGCAACAAATCTAGTGGTAAGGGACACTGTCCAGCAGTCAAAGTGATTGATCTACAGAGCAAGGATACCAGCACATGAGGCTGGAGAAATACTCTCCAAATTTAAAGAGTACGATGACTAGCAAAAGACAGGTGAGTAAAGCTGCACTAACCCAACCTAAAACGGTTTACAACATACTAATACCTCCAGAACTTAATGAAACTTACATGCAATAGCACTAATCTATGCTTTCCTCCATGTAATGGAATCCTCTACTTGGGTAAGCATGCAAAAAAGATTTAAAAAGCACTGCGTCTCCTTACTACAACTGATTTTTTTTTTTACTAAAATCCATTTTTAAATTAACACATCTAGTTAAATATACATGTTTCTACAGTTTAAAACAAAATGCATCACCCTATTAAAAAAAAGGAAAATATATAATCCAAATCTTCTTCCAAAGTTTGGCTTGCTGTGCGCATAGTCTCTGATTATCAGTATTGGAAAAAAACAAGCACAAACAAATCAACTATAACATACTTTCAACTCTTTTATCTGCCTTCCTTATCATCAGATGTGAACATTTACATTAATATGTTGCATAACGTAAAGTTTAAAATTGCCTCCCACTGGACTGCTGCTGCATGCCTCTGCTCTTAATGACGTTCTCCAACTGAATGTTCAAAATGATGCTCATACAGCAGTAACATAAAAATAAAACAATGGCTGCAGTTAAGAAAATAAATAAGGGACAATTTGTCGCATGGACTGCTAAGAAAGAGTTTGGTAATTTAGTGTAACTTGCTTTTTATTATTCTTATTTGAATGTTAAAGTATTTACAAAATAGATGGGTTAATTTAACATTTTTTTAAAATGCAGTTGATAAAAAATCTTCATGATGAAATGTTTATGTAGTAAAAATGTTTAGCACTAAAAAATGTGTAATTTATATAAGTAAAGGAAAAGGTGTTTTATTGTCTTTCAGAAATGCACAAATACGTTTAAAGTTATTTAAATTTATTTTTATATATTATTTAGAGGCCACATATAAATCTTTTTACGTATTTGTTGAATATTTGTTTAACTTAATTATTGTTTTAAATACTCTTGCATTAATTATAATACCTGAGCATTAGTACACCCCCCTCTCAATTCCCCTAAAGGCTGAACATCCTGCCCTTGAAAGAAATGAATGATAATGAATCCGTCAAAAATGGTAAAAACACATGATAAATAATTGTTTTGATGTTTTTATCTATTCATTTTGCTGTTGGGGGATGGGGGTAAACAACCCCAAACCACATTATTTTAAAAGTGTTTCAGTATCTATTAATTTAATATAGTTAGGGGGTTAGCTCCCAGACCCCTTTTTTTGTACAATAAATATATTTTTTTGTTTCTGAAAATTATTAATTTTAATAACATTTTATTAATGTTATACTCTATTAATAGGTTTAGTACCTGAGTATTATTACTCCCCAACCAATTCCTCTGTACCTCTTTGTTAGATCTGGCATCTTTTGGTGTGGTTTCCGCTGATATCTTTCTTTCTGACCTGTTTTGACAGTGTGCTGAACTTTGTTTGTGCTGGCTTTAGGACTCTTCACACTTTACCAGTGCCATCCAGTGCTAAAGTGCATGTGCTTGGTGTCTACCAGCACATGAGGCTGGAGAAATACTCACCAAATTTAAAGAGAACGATGACTAGCAAAAGACAGGTGAGTAAAGCTGC
This sequence comes from Pleurodeles waltl, assembly GCF_031143425.1. NCBI lineage: Eukaryota > Metazoa > Chordata > Amphibia > Caudata > Salamandridae > Pleurodeles > Pleurodeles waltl. The sequence continues at coordinate 841,341,288 of NC_090438.1, forward strand.
ACTAACCCAACCTAAAACGGTTTACAACATACTAATACCTCCAGAACTTAATGAAACTTACATGCAATAGCACTAATCTATGCTTTCCTCCATGTGTTGGAATCCTCTACTTGGGTAAGCATGCAAAAAAGATTTAAAAAGCACTGCGTCTCCTTACTACAACTGATATTTTTTTTTACTAAAATCCATTTTTAAATTAACACATCTAGTTAAATATACATGTTTCTACAGTTTAAAACAAAATGCATCACCCTATTAAAAAAAAGGAAAATATATAATCCAAATCTTCTTCCAAAGTTTGGCTTGCTGTGCGCATAGTCTCTGATTATCAGTATTGGAAAAAAACAAGCACAAACAAATCAACTATAACATACTTTCAACTCTTTTATCTGCCTTCCTTATCATCAGATGTGAACATTTACATTAATATGTTGCATAACGTAAAGTTTAAAATTGCCTACCACTGGACTGCTGCTGCATGCCTCTGCTCTTAATGACGTTCTCCAACTGAATGTTCAAAATGATGCTCATACAGCAGTAACATAAAAATAAAACAATGGCTGCAGTTAAGAAAATAAATAAGGGACAATTTGTCGCATGGACTGCTAAGAAAGAGTTTGGTAATTTAGTGTAACTTGCTTTTTATTATTCTTATTTGAATGTTAAAGTATTTACAAAATAGATGGGTTAATTTAACATTTTTTTAAAATGCAGTTGATAAAAAATCTTCATGATGAAATGTTTATGTAGTAAAAATGTTTTGCACAAAAAAATGTGTAATTTATATAAGTAAAGGAAAAGGTGTTTTATTGTCTTTCAGAAATGCACAAATACGTTTAAAGTTATTTAAATGTATTTTTATATATTATTTAGAGGCCACATATAAATCTTTTTACGTATTTGTTGAATATTTGTTTAACTTAATTATTGTTTTAAATACTCTTGCATTAATTATAATACCTGAGCATTAGTACACCCCCCTCTCAATTCCCCTAAAGGCTGAACATCCTGCCCTTGAAAGAAATGAATGATAATGAATCCGTCAAAAATGGTAAAAACACATGATAAATAATTGTTTTGATGTTTTTATCTATTCATTTTGCTGTTGGGGGATGGGGGTAAACAACCCCAAACCACATTATTTTAAAAGTGTTTCAGTATCTATTAATTTAATATAGTTAGGGGGTTAGCTCCCAGACCCCTTTTTTTGTACAATAAATATATTTTTTTGTTTCTGAAAATTATTAATTAATTAATTTTAATAACATTTTATTAATGTTATACTCTATTAATAGGTTTAGTACCTGAGTATTAATACTCCCCAACCAATTCCTCTGTACCTCTTTGTTAGATCTGGCATCTTTTGGTGTGGTTTCCGCTGATATCTTTCTTTCTGACCTGTTTTGACAGTGTGCTGAACTTTGTTTGTGCTGGCTTTAGGACTCTTCACACTTTACCAGTGCCATCCAGTGCTAAAGTGCATGTGCTTGGTGTCTAAAACATGGTAATATTGGCTTCTCCACAATGGGCACATTTGGTTTACTAGTAAGACCCTAATAAGTGCACAATGTGTACCAAAGGCCTGCAATTCAAATGCTACTAGGCCTGTAGCATTGGTTGTGCCACCCACCACGACAGCCTTTCAGACGTGTCTCAGACCTGCCATTGCAAAGCCTGTGTGTGCAGTTTAAACTTACCCGCTTACCAGGCCCATATGTTGCTTTTTATTACATGTAAGCCACCCTTAAGGTAGGCCCTATTTAGCACCAAAGGCAAGATGAAGTGTATTTAAAAAGCTGGATATGTACTTTAAAGTTTAACATGTCCAGGTAGTGAAAAACTGTTGCAAGGACTATCCCTCCCATCAGCTAGTATCGGGATTGCCTTATAAAAAAAACTTTAAGCATAATTTCCAATTGGGAATAGAGAGAAAATGGAGTTTGGTGTCTTTGGACTCACAATTTAAAAACACACCTTTTGGTAAAGGTGTTTTTTAAATTTCAGGTCTGAAAATGCCACTTTTAGAAAGTTGCCATTTTCTTATTATATACGTAATCTGTGCCTTAGCCATCCTCCAATCCATATCAGATCTGTATAAGATTTAGGTGACAGCTACATCTCTGCATTCCATCTAGATAGCCATAAAACATAGGACACTCCCCTTCCCCCTTCATTCCATCTGCTTACCGGTGCGTCTTCCTGGGCAGTAAGAGTGGAGGAGCTTTCACTCACACTTTAAAGGGTAGTGACGTGAACCCACGCAAAGGACTGATAAACATCCACAGACCTCATAGCAGAAGGATTGGCCAATTGTTGAATTATGCATCATATTTCTGTGTTTATGTATTACAGTGTCCCTGTAGTTTAATATATGTTGGCAGTAATACTATTCAAATGAGGAAACAAATTCTTGTACCTCAGGGGGCAATAAGGAATGTGAATCAAGCATAACCTGTAGTAAGACACTTATCATTAGAACATCAATGTGACGTGGCCAAATTAAGAAATTTTACCATTGACAGGATAAATAGAAATGTGGCAGGAGGAGATAGGATTAGACTGTTGATACAGTTGGAATCCAGATATATTTCGGATTTGAAAACCAAATTTCTGGTAGGCCTCATCTGGGATGAGGAATTAGAAGTACGTATAGGCTGAATTCATAGGACCCTGTCTGCATGTGTGGGGAGACTGCATTTTACGCTTCCTTCTTTATTGTGTTATTTGTCTCCATGTCACAATTGAGGGGCTTCAGATATATATATATATATATATATATATATATATATATATATATATATATATATATATCCTCCAACACTCCCTTAGATATCAGGAGAACCAGGACGCCTCCAATGTGAAAATTTAAATTTATTTCAGCACAAACATCCAACGCGTTTCGGCAACAGCCTTCCTCATGGAACCTGGAAGCGTCCTGGTTCTCCTGATATCTAAGGGAGTGTTGGAGGATATATTAGGGCCTCTCGGAGCCCTCCCAGGACCGCTGTATGAAGCACCTGCTTTCCGGGATTTGTTTGAGAGTTACTTATACATATATATATATATATATATATATATATTTTATATATATTATTTTGTTTTCGATTTGATTTGTTTTGTGTCATCTGTGGTGGTTATGATATCTATGAGATGTCTTAGGGGTCATCTGGGTCACTCTTTTTGAGGATATTTGTTTCCAAATATTAGTGTATCCATGTTGCTATTATGTTGATTTCTGTGTGACCAGCCCCCCTTTTGCATTGACTAGATACGTTGTGAGTGACGATGTGAAATACATTAATATGTGTTTGAGCCCACTTGGGCGCAATTTTATCTGCAGACAGTAATACAATGCATTTACATACAACTCCCAATTCAGATTAGGATCTCTGATGGCCCCAATATTTTGGAATTAAATAGTCACTGGATTCCTAATAGTAATTAAGTTTAAATGCTTCTTGGGACTGGGTATCCTCGCATTATGAAAAGTGGATCACATGGCACATAACATAATAGTGACTGATTAATTCATTATGTTTTTTGTAAATTTGTGATGTTTTCCAATTCTTTCTTTTTGTAAGCATTTGTATTGTTTCTTTAGTAGAAGCCAATTTCCCTTTATTGTAAAAGTTTTTATCGATTCACTCAGCATATTAGCAGCAGGGAATTATCAAAGCTGAGTAGTATGTTTACACTGTTCACTATCTTGTTTGTGTAAACTTTTTAGTGGTGATGGTGCAGCACATTCACTTTGAGAAAGGCGTCTAACACCAAATGAGTTGGTAATGGATTTTATCTGCTGGAATAAAATATGCTGCTTTTCTACACACCCAGGAAATCCTATGGTTTCCTAGTGGTACTGGAGCACTGTCTGTATGCTAGTGGGGTTTGTGCCTGCTATGGAGCACCTGCATGAAAGGTGGATGTAATCATTACTCAGCAAGAGTAGTACACCATATATATCCATATCTATATCTCTCTCTTGCTCTCTCTCTCGCTCTGTATATATATATATATATATATATATATATATATATATATTTAGATATATATATGGATAAATAATTAACCGGAGTGCTCTGCTGGTTGTGACGCACCACCCCTCTTGGGCCTCCTGGAGCACGGTTGTGAGCACTTTCTTTGTTGATAATCTATATATATATATAGATATATAGATAGATGTATATGTAAATTCACAACCAAAACCGAAAATGTTCTCAGGCAGCTTGCGCAACGGTCTGAATCGGGCTCCAGTCACCCATAACATTTGATTATGCACTCCTCCTCATTTGAATAACCTCTCAAACTCTTATGGTCACTAAATATTTTTTGTGAAAAAGGGAATAGACACATTTTCAAGAAAAAATACTGCAAGGACCAGAAGTGTCTGAGAAATTCTTTCCATTATAAGGTGTGCGTGATTTAACATATATAGAAATGTATGTTAAATCATGCACACCTTGTAATGTAAAGAATTTCTCAGGCACTCTATATATAGCCACTGAAAATCCAAAGGTTACAGAGACGTTATAGTTAGGTTCTGAATACTCATACAAAGCCATAAAAATTCAGCAGTTATAATTAAGAGTTCTGTAACTCCCGCCCCACCATGCACAGTTTTTATATTGAATAGTTTGACTGCTAATGTTTAATTTATATTTTTGGAGATGTTATAGAAGTTATCATGAGTGCTGCACTATCTGGGGTAATTAGCAGTGCATGGCGAGGGTGTGCCTTAAGGCATGAGCTATAGTTACAGTTACTTGAAAGAAATCTAACTGTTGAATTTCTATCTTTTTGCATGAGTAAATTCAGAACCTAATTATAATGTCCCTGTAACCTTTGTTTTTTCAGTGAATTTTTAAGGATTTTTTAATTTAATTTCCTAACTATAACGTCCGTGTCACCTTTGAATTTCTTTTTTTTTTTTAACGTAAGTATTTTTCATTACGATACGTTAATCCGACCACCAATGCACAGAGCCTTCCGCTGTGTGTGACAGTGGTTGGTGACAGAGCATGGCCTGTGGCCAAGGCCTGCTGCCAACCCCTATATCCACCCAAACCTGTACAGTCCCCCCTCTTTCTAGGTAAGGGGCGTGCGGTGCCCCCCGCCCGAACTCAGCCCCAGGGGCCCTTCTCCTGGGTCCGGTCTAAATATTTAGTTTATTTGGGGGAGAGAGGGACGCACAGCCCCCCTCCGTAGGTCGATCTTGGATCGGGGACGCCATCTTGAGTCCTAGCCTAAATATTACATTTTTTGGTGGGGAGGGGGGTCGCACAGACACACACCCAGGGGCCCAGCCTTAACTTTTAGGGTAATATTTACAAGCCCCTAGCGGCACCTTGCGCAGCCCTAACATCATTCTTTTATGCTAAGACAGCGTTAAGGAGGCCTTTCTCTCACGCCGTATTTACAAAGTGGTGTAATGCTTGTATTGAGCCACTTTGTACCACATTATGCCTGCACCAGGGATAACGTATGCTATCAGGGGCCTTCCAACACAGCGAGGCCGGAAAAAAAAGCGTAGTTGAATTTACAACATTTCATTGTGACATTCTTTCCCTCATGTTTAAATGATGCACCCATTTTAATCAATGGGCCACCCTGTGCTTTGCTACACTATCATCTATTGTCCTAATGGCCGCATAGTGCGCTGTAATGTAAAAATGGCACAACTATGGTGCCGTTAGGTGGGGCAGGTGCGACACAAGAAAAGTGGAGCATCTGTAGTGATGTGCCACTTTCTTGTAAATATGCCATCCATGCCGATCTTGGCCCCGTGGACCCCATGCCCTGGGGCATGGCCTAATTATTTATTTTTTGGGGGAGAGAAGGCTGCCAGCCCCCCTCCCCAGGCCGATCTCGGCCCTGGGGACCCCATCCCCTGGGGCCCAGCCTCTACATTTTGTTGGGGGGAGGAGGGCTGCATGGCTCCCCGGCCAAATAGTTTTTTTGTTTTTTTGTGGAGTGGGGATGTGCGACCCCTTTCCCAGAATGATCTCGGCCCAAGGGACCCCATCCCCTGGGGCGTGGCCTAATTATAATTTTTTTTTGGGGGGGCTGTGTGGCCCCCCTCCACAGGCCAATCACGACCCAGCCCTGTGACCTTATTATATATATATGAAGCAAAAGGGTTAAGGAAAGCGCCCATCATTTGCAACATTTGTCTTTGAAGCTTAAATTACATCATGATTTTTCAATGGGCCCAAGATTGTGGAGGATTAATGTTGTAATGCAAAACTTTGTGCAAGATCAGACGATCAAGAGAACTTTCCACAATTAGACAATCTCAAGGCAGAGATCAGTTTAACTGAGCTTACTGTTAAAAAAGATTGAGAGTAGGAGAGTAGAATCTCTTGTGCAACATTGACAGCCCATGAATGAAAGATTTCTGTTTACATTTTAAAGAGTCCTTGTATAACATAAAACCTCTCCCTTCTTTAATCAGACTCCCAAATGATTCTATTTGGTACTTCTTGCTATTTAAAAATCTTCAATTTGCCATCTTCTTTGTCTATGTTTGCCTCAGCCAAAAATCACCCCTGCCGATTTGAGTTAATTGACCACCAATCTGTTCTTTCAATTACTCTGGTGAAGTGCAGAAAGTGACCTCTCATTCCTAATTGAAGTCTGATCAACAATAATTTTGTCATGTAAGTATTGTAAAGCATTTAAATAAAATATTCCTGATCTTTGACAGTTCTACCTATATCAGATGTACACCACTGTATAACAAAGGTGAAAGAACACAGCTCTGTTTTAGGCCTCTAGTTGTATATATTTTGAGAGAAAGGTATTCTGACAGTCCTTTCCCAAGTGTATGAGTAGAGAAATTAAATGACCTTTAAAATAGATGTGGGGATCTCCCAGTCCTTCTACTCCACCAAAAGCTGATCTATAATCAACAAAGCAAGTATACATGTTTGAATTGCTGATATGAAGTGCTTTGTGGATCAGCATGAACAGAGCAATGATATTGTCAGTTGTCTTGCAACCAGGACAGAATCATGTTTGATGTGCTTGAATAAGATAATTGCAACTGGCCCACTGTTGAGCAATAGGGACAGATGAACTACGGAATGGGCAATATCCACGAACAAATGGGTTTGATAATTAATCACCACTCTTCAGGGGCTGGATTGCCCTTCATGTCCCCACCACTCTCTGATTGATTAGTATGTTGCCAGAGCTCAATTGATTTCCCTCTTTATAGCTCTTAGATCTTAATCCATTGTTACCTTTTAATGTTCTAGATCAATTTGTGTATCTTGTTTTCAACAGAAATGTTGCCCTGTCAGCCTTCATAGATAATAATGTTCTCTTTAATGCTCTAGTTTCCAAGTTTGATCTCTTTTGTCTCCTCTGCTTAGCTAAAGGAGAACACAAATGTGTTGAGTGACTCATCATTTTAAGGTCTCCGTGCATGTGCAGGGCTCTAAAACGTTTAGAGAGAGTCAACAATATTTTCTCAGACAATGTAAGATCCCAATGAGGATAGAATAGACCCAAACAACAATACACACTAGTAGAGTAGGACTCCGGTAATTTACATTCAACCTTCAAGCAAAATTTTAACATCTTCAGTTGTTTCAATCATCCACGCACACCAGCACTTGAGTAAATTGATCAGGCTACTTTTCCAGACAATAATCTAGAAAGCATGATCGATCTGAATCCTCTGATTTGTACAAAAGGACTCTAGTTTATGGAACAGTGGGAGCAATGCAAAGGCATAATCAAAAACAGCATTATTTAAGCGTAGTATAATTTATTGGAATGTTTTCAGCCATCCTTCCATGTAGAACCCTTAGATTAAGTATGAGCAAAAACAACTCCACTCCTATAAAGCTCCTCTCTCATCTGATCTTTGTTTTTGGTACTACTGGCTATTGTAGTATCTATCTATGCTGTCCATGCATTCCTCTTCCAAAAGATCACAATCCATGTTCACGTTGAGTCCCCTAGTAACAATAAAGCATTCATTTTCAACAGTCCAGCAAGGGGGCAGTGGGCTCTTCAACTCTTTATAAATCAGTTTTAAACCTTGGTGGATGGATGAAAGGAACATTAGAAAATAAAAAATTAAACAAGCCTGCCTGCGTTATCAAACCCATTTATCTCCACTGCCTGTTCATGTTTACTTCCAAGATCAAACAGTTTTACTTGAAAGTTAAACTGTGTGGTCATTCCCCAATATCCCACCCTCTATTAGTAGAAATGTATGTGCCAATGGTGATTTCATGGTAACCTTGTAGTACCAAGTTCTGTGTAAACACTGAATTTCAAACTCAAACTCATTCACGTAAACAATAACTGTTTGATCTTTGCCACTCCAACGGCCCTCATTCGATGATGGGTGTTTCAGATTTAATATACCACTGTTAGTCTGGCTTCTAGCTCTATAACCAGGGGCTTTGTCTCGTCTTTGAAGCATGATTAAAGGGTTACTAGTTGAACAGCTCCAATCAAATGCAGAGTATTTAGTTATCCACCCCTCTAAAAGCCCTTGTGGGCATACTTGCCTCTTGTTTTCCTTTTAGGTCACTTAAAGATTGTCTGGTTTAGGAGTCATCAAATCAGTTGGACACCGTGTGTGTCTCTGTAACAAATCAGATCCAGTTTTTACATTTTGTTTGCAAATGGGTGCAAGGATGCTTGTATGTTTTTAAGGCCCTTTCTATTTTTGCAGAAAAATAAAATCCTTATTTGCAGGAGAGCAAGCACTGCAACCAATACCATAACAAAACAATGGAAATAAAGCCAGGGAACCAAGAAGGGAAACAAAACAACAGAAGTGGGGGAAGCAATAACAGTTAACAAACTGTAGCATTAGCGAAGGAGTGAGCACAAGATTCAAAGTTGCCAGGCACCTTCTTATTGGAAGTGTACTGCTTATAAAGCCCTACTACCGCTCATGGCCTTGAGGTTGATCTTCTTCACCTCTACCAGAAATTATTCTAATGCCCCAGTCGTGACAGACCTGTTTTTAATAACGTTACTGGCCTTCTTATACACTCTATGGCCACCAGTCCTAGGGCCTGATTACAAGTAAAGGCATTATTTATTGCCCCTGATAAATAACAAAACCATGGGGTACTTTATTTATCGGGTGCAATAAATAACACCTATTATGAGTTCATTGGGCAAAACATGAAGATTTTGGTGTTTAACCCACTAAAATCTGCATGATATGGTAAATACTGTATGTCTTCCTTGGTAAATTTAGGAAGGTTTGACCTGCTGAAAAAATTTAACAAAGGTTGATTTATTTAACACATCCGATAAAGATGTAATAAATAACCACAGAATTGTAATTTTATGACAAGACCGGAGGCTCCTATTATGCTTTCTTTTCCTGCTTTATTTTAATAGCAGCCAAGAGAAAAACACCAATCCCAGAGGTTTGCGTAACAAGCAACCAATGGGAGATAAGACTAGTAACCTTAACCAATCAGCACACTATACAATGTAACATATACCAATCCTGACTGCAGGCAGCCCTCTTTTTCTTGCTGCTCGCAGTCAAGATAAGTATATCTTTCGTTGCTCCATACAGTTTGTTTAATATTCATGTGCATTTAATGTTTCATGTTCACTTTATACTATTTTCTAACGTTTTAAAGGAATGCGCGCATCTTCGTTGCCTCTGGCATGTATTTTACTTAAATATTTCATCGCACGCACGGAGAGAAGCTTCTATTCCACCCTCATCCACTCGCGTAGCCGTGAACGTTCTAACTTGAACGCCGGCTGACGCAAGCTTCTCAGACTCCGCGTCTGCATTCCCGAGCGCATTCCTTTTGAAGCGCTCATGTCATTCTTCCTCCGTTCTGCAAGAATTAAGGCTTTGAACATTTCCTACCTTCCTTGTGCAGCCGAACCGCACCCGTTGTTCAACGCGCGTTCCTTTTACCGACTTGCTTCCTACAAACATTCCAGCAGCTCTTCCTTCGTGTTACCTCGTCGAGTGCTGACCCAATTATTTGCTGGTGAGGCGTGGCATTGTGTTTCCAGCCTCTCATCTTTAACTTCCTGGTGAGTCACAAGCCTGTTAATTTTAAAGCCCTGCCCTTCATAGTTAACCCCTTATTTACCAGTTTATTTTTTCCTCTCCATAGCAAAATGGATTTTTCAGATTTTTCCACAACAAATGAAGATTCTGAAGAGAATTTTTCTTACAATTTAAATAATTTTATTCAATCTTCCGTTAAAAAAGCAGTTTCTGCTTCTATGGGGAAAATTTCCAAGCAAATTCAATCTACTGTGTCGTCCTGTCTATCCCAATCACAAGTGGCCCATTCTGCGGGGGAAAGCAGAAAGCACAAAGCCTCGGAGGCTTCCTTTAATCAGGCTAATGCCTCGTCTGCGCTAATGGATGGTGAGTCAAACTCACTCAGGATGGAGGGCGAAGCTCCTCAGAGGCCTCCTACTACGGAGGGGAATAAAGTTATGGGTACTAAAAGTAAAAATAAAACAAAAAATGTGTCTAAGACCCATATAATTGTGATTGCGGACATTAGAGACACTGATGATGATGGGGATGACAATGTTTCTTCCTCAGACATTGAGGATGATAACACCACTGATTTTTGGATTGGACCTCCCCCAAAAAATCTAAATCAGCATCAGCTGACCAAGCTCACGCCCCTCTATTGGATTCCGATGGTAATCCCATGTTTGATCCTGGCTTAATTCACCATCCCAATTCTACTGAATGGTTACCTTCTGAACATGTTACGAGTTACATTCTAGCAAAATTACGTCTTCCCCTAGATAAGCAAGTACGGGCAAAACTACGTTCTGAATGTCCCAGACCCTCTCTTCCCCTACACATTACTGCTACCCCTTCTATAGATCCGTCCCTTCTAACTTTTTTCTCCAAATTCGGTAAAGACCCCCAAAAAGGGGTGGACAGAGCCTGGGCCCTCTGCCAGGATAAAGTCCTTGATTTGGTCGGTCCCTTATCCCGCATTTTCGACCTGGCAGAATCCGCAAAAATCAATGAAAAGTCAATTGACCCTGAAGAACTGTCCCTCTGGATTCAGAGAGCTTTTTCTTTGCTTGGTAACGCAAACTCGGCTATGACGCACGAGCGTCGAAAAGGACTCCTTCTCAAGCTAGATCCTAAGCTTGCGAACCTGGCAGCTATGGATCCAGGAGCTAAGGCTGACGGCTTGCTCTTTGGAGATAACTTTATTAAGGAACTAAGCAAATACGTTACCACCTTTGCTTCTCTAGACAAAGCTCAACAGTCACTTAAAAAAGTGTTTAACTCACGGGTTTTTGCCAGGGCCGGTAGAGGAAGAGGCCGCTCCACCGGCCGGTCCTTCAGGAATCAAGGTTTCAGAGGGTCCTATAACTACCAACAGCAACAACAACAAGACTTTTGTCCACAATTCTACCCCCAGCGTTCCAGAGGGTTCAGAGGGAGGAACCAACGCAGGTCCTATAACAATTCAGGTAAGACAATCTTCTGGCCATCTTTCTATAGGGGGTAGTCTAAAAAAATGTCTCCACAAATGGAAAGAGATTACCTGAGACCCCTGGGTTCTCAATACCGTCAAAGGCTATTTAAGAGAATTTTACGAAACTCCTTTCCAGCCTTCTCCCCTTCTTCCCCTCAGCTTTGCAGAAGAAATGTCAAATCTCATTTCTATAGAAATCCAAGATCTCCTTAAAAAACGAGCTATCCAACCAGCTCGTCCTCTTCCGTCAGGTTTCATAAGCCCCCTGTTTTTAGTAATCAGAAAAAACAAGAAAATCAGACCAGTCATCAACCTCAGACAATTCAATCAGTCTATCGACATTTCAAGATGGAAACAATTCTTCATTTAAGAGACTCGCTTCTTCTAAACGACTGGATGGTCCATCTGGATCTTCAAGATGCTTACTTAACAGTTCCTATTCATCACTCTCACAGAAAGTTTCTCCAGTTCCAATGGAAACCTCACACCTACCAGTTTACTTGCCTACCCTTCGGGCTTACTTCGGCCCCATGATGTTTCACCAAGTTAATTAAACCTATTGTAGCTCTTCCTCGATCTCAAGGCTTCAGAATTATAATCTATCTAGACGATATCCTTCTAATGCATCAAGACATCTCTATCCTTCAGTCTCAACTTTCTTACACAGTCTCAATCCTTTCAGATCTAGGTATTTTAGTCAACAACGAGAAATCGATGTTTACCCCGTCACAGACAATGGAATTCCTCGGATTTCTAATCAATTCCTCTCAAGGCCTCCTACAACTTCCGAACTCAAAAATAAAAAGTATCAAATCAGAGATAACCCTATCTTTACAGCAGACTTCTCTCTCCCTCAGGTCTCTTGCAAGGATTGTAGGTCTTCTTTCATCCTCGATACAGGCAATTTTCCCAGGCCCTCTTCACTATCGGGCTCTTCAGAGATTGAAAATTCGACATTTACTCAAAGGTCTTGCTTATTCAGATTTCATCCCCCTCGACCTCGAATCCCGTACAGAACTTCAATGGTGGCTCGACCATCTCGAAGCTTGGAATGGCAGGACCTTCTTTGCCTCAGCCCCAGATCTTGTCTTAGAATCCGATGCAAGCCTAACAGGCTGGGGCGCAAGGTGTGGGCAGATATCGACTGGAGGCACATAGGGGGTCATTCCAACCTCGGTGGTAAAAGGCGCTTACCGCCATTCAGAAGACCGCCATAACACCGCGCGGCCGTGGTAAACCGCCATGGTCATTCTGACCCACAACAGGCAAACCGCCAAAATACAGACATCCACAAAAGTCCGCCATACCAAAGGCCAGCGGGAAACTGGTGATGACCAAACCTCCACCGTCACGCCAACAGAAATACACCCACACTATCACGACACACGAATCCATGCGGCAGTCTTTCAACTGCGGTATTCCATTGGCGGTACACACTGCTGCGCTCAAAATACACACACACTTACAAAACACAACCACATTGGACAATTCAAAATACACACACCTGAGACACATACACACACCACTCCCACACACCCAATACAATATAAAACACACACCCACATCACCCACAAACCTCCACTCCCAGAGATTTGTGAACACGCACCGAGAAAAGACATCCGAGCACCCAGACCGCCAATTCACTGTCACCCAGCAATATTTGCACGCACTTAACACAACACAACAATACACATCACCACACTTAGCACCACACAATCCACCCTACACATCACCCACACCACCCCATGGCACCACAAAGACACCCCAGGTTCTCTGATGATGAACTCAGGGTCATGGTGAAGGAAATTGTACGAGTAGAGCCACAGCTGTTCGGGGCACAGGTACAGCACACCACCATTGCCAGGAAGATGGAGCTATGGAGCAGAATAGTCGACAGGGTCAACGCTGTGGGACAGCACCCAAGAAATCAGGACGACATCAGGAAGAGGTGGAACGACCTATGGGGGAAGGTGCGTTCCATGGTATCCAGGCACAACATCGCGGTGTAGAAGACTGGCGGCGGACCCCCACCTCCTCCCCCAGAATTTACAACATGGGAGGAGCAAGTCTTGAACATCCTGCATCCTGAGGGCCTCGCAGGAGTAGGCGGAGGAATGGACCCTGGTAAGGCAAATCTTAACTACTTCTCCCCCCACCCTACCCTGCATGCCAACTCATACCCCCACCCTCACCCTCACCACCATCACATCCTACTCCTTGCAACTGTCTCACCATCACAACCCACCCATCCCAACACCTAGCCCTGCATGCGTCCACAAAGCATGGACACCCATCACCTAAGCATGCCCACTGCACATACACATACAAACCCCCCCCCCAACCACCGTCACAACAGCCCCCACAAAGGAATGCCAGCACTGGGGTACACGGGCACCCACCCATTGCACGCTATGACACACACAGAAGCAATAACCATGCTTTTATACCCCTGCAGGACCCGAACGCCACGTCACCGCGCAGGAGGGTCCACAAATGTCCCCTCCACCCCCAGAAGAGGCCCACAGTGAGGACAGCAGCTCTGTCTCCCTGGATCTAGATGACCAGCCCGGTCCATCGGGGACCTCGGGACAGTCGGTTCCCCTCACACAGCCACAGGCCACAGTAGACCTTCCCCCCTCTGGGAACACCAGCACAGCACCCACCCAGCGGGCCCATACCTCTGTCCCCAGGACACGTCAATCAGTGGTGTGTCCACCACTACAGGGAACCCAGGCTAACCCACCACCACAACAACAACAGGGACCTGGGGGCAGTGGTAGTGGGCACACGGTCCAGGGGACAGAGGCCCAGGGAAACAGGGGAACTGGGAGGGCTGTTGTGCGACAGGGGGGGGACAGGCCCAGGGAACCCACTCTCCACGAGGCCCTCTCCTCCATCATGGCAGCATACCACCGTTCCCAGGAGACGAAGGCGACGGTCCTGGCTAGGTTTCAGGAGATCCAGCTTCTGCAGGAGCAACAGTATATAGGGTTCAGGGAGGAACTAAGAAACATCAGTTCCGCCATGGGTACCATCGTAGTGGCCCTGAATGAGGTAGTCACGACATTGCGGAACACTGTGGCACCTCAAAGGGCCCCTGACACTAGCATGCACCAAGAACTGCCTACCGCCGGCGCTAGTGGACAGGAGGCCCCGACACAAGACCAACAGGCCACCAGAACCCCACCCCCTACAGAAGGAGAACCACCCCGCAAGCGGGCCCTGAGATCCAGGAAGAAGACATAGTAAGATGTCAAGACCCCCGCCAGCAAAGGATACCGCCCTGATTGTCAACCCACTGTCCCACATTGTCACCCTGTCCAACCTTAAACTGCCCCTGCTCCACTTCCCACAGGCATTTGGACAATGCACCTGTGAAACTGATAGTCTGGACTCTGCCATGGACAATCCTCCACCATCACCCCTCACCGATTTGCAACCACCCATCCAATTAGAGCACTTGAAAAAAAACACTTAGGGACATATTTATACTTTTTGACGCAAAACTGCGCTAACGCAGTTTTGCACCAAAAAAATTAGCGCCGGCCAGGTGTGCATGAAAAAAAACGACGTACACCAAGCAGCGCTGGCGTAGGGAAAAATGGCGTTTGGGCGTCCCAAAATGGGGCAAGTCAGGCTGAGGCAAAAAAATCGTCTTAACCCGATTTGCGCCATTTTTTTTGGGCGCCCAGACGCCATTAACATGACTCCTGTCTTAGCAAAGACAGGAGTCATGCCCCCTTGCCCAAATGGCCATGCCCAGGTGACTTATGTCCCCTGGGCATGGTCATTGGGCATAGTGGCATGTAGGGGGGCACAAATCAGGCCCCCCTATGCCACAAATTGTTTTTAAAAAATACTTACCACAACTTACCTTTTCTTCCCTGGGATGGGTCCCTCCATCCTTGGGTGTCCTCCTGGGGTGGGCAAGGGTGGCAGGGAGTGTCCCTGGGGGCAGGGGAGGGCACCTCTGGTCTCATTCTGAGCCCACAGGTCCCTTAACGCCTGCCCTGACCCAGGCGTTAAAAGGGGTGCAAATGCGGGGTTTTTTGCCCCGCCCACTTTTTAAGACGGGAACGCCTACCTTGCATCTCATTAACGCAAGGAAGGTGTTCACGCCAAAAAATGACGCTGACTCCATGAACTTTGGCGCTGGACGCGTCTAACGCCAAAGTATAAATATGGAGTTAGTTTTGCGTCGAATTTGCGTCTAAAAAAACGACGCAAATTTGGCGCAAACAGAGTATAAATATGCCCCTTATTGCACAAAACAATCTGGAGTCTGGCTGTGATTTAGAACAAATGTATTAGACATGACCGTGCCAAAATGTTCATTCACATTGTGATGGTAACAAACCGCTGTCACACAGCTGTAGTCCATGGGGAAACAAAGCAGATGTCACCCAGTGGGGCCCACAGCTCTGAAAACGGAAGGGAAAGTCACAACACAGTTACCATACACTGGGGGAAAAAGTCAGACAGTAAAGAGGTAGGAGTCTTTAAGTAAATGTAATATGCTGGTGTCTACTCTTACCTGTGTGTCACTGAAAATACTGCTGTATTACTGTGTTTCTGTTCTCTATGTCGTCCTCTTCGGCTTCCTCCTCTTCACACTCCACAGGCTCCACAGCTGCTACAACACCACCATCTGGACCATCCTCCTGCAGAAAAGGCACCTGGCGGCACAAAGCCAGGTTGTGAAGCATACAGCAGGCTACGATGATCTGGCACACCTTCTTTGGTGAGTACATTAGGGATCCACCTGTCATATGGAGGCACCTGAACCTGGCCAAAGGTTCGCTCTATCACCGTCCTAGTCCGCCCATGGGCCTCATTGAACCGTTCCTCTGCCCTTGTCCTGGGATTCCTCACTGGGGTCAGTAGCCATGACAGGTTGGGGTAACCAGAGTCCCCTAATAGCCACACCCGGTGCCTCTGGAGTTGACCCATCACATACGGGATGCTGCTATTCCGCAGGATGTAGGCGTCATGCACTGACCCAGGGAACTTGGCATTAACATGGGAGATGTACTGGTCAGCCAAACACACCATCTGTACATTCATCGAATGATAACTCTTCCGGTTCCTGTACACCTGTTCACTCCTGCTGGGGGGACCAAAGCAACATGTGTCCCATCAATGGCACCTATGATGTTGGGGATATGTCCAAGGGCATAGAAATCACCCTTCACTGTAGGCAAATCCCCCACCTCAGGGAAAACGATGTAGCTCCGCATGTGTTTCAGCAGGGCAGACAACACTCCGGACAACACCTTGGAAAACATAGGCTGGGACATCCCTGATGATATGGCCACTGTTGTTTGAAATGACCCACTTGCTAAGAAATGGAGTACTGACAGCACCTGCACTAGAGGGGGGATCCCTGTGGGTTGGCGGATGGGTGACATCTGGTCTGGCTCCAGCTGGGCACACAGTTCCTGTATAGTAGCTCGGTCAAGCCTGTATGTCAGTATGACATGTCGTTCCTCCATTGTCGACAGGTCCACCAGCGGTCTGTACACGGGAAGATTCCTCCATCTCCTCGCATGTCCCAGCGGACGGTGCCTATGAAGGACAACAGCGAGCACAGAGTCAAGCAACCCACAGGTACGTAACCACAGCTTGCACATAGCACGATTCCCAATGCATTGAATGGCTTGTATGAGTGTTGGTGCATGGCCTAGGTATGTGTGACGCAGTTGGTAATTAGGCCATGTGGGCCCTTGAAATGGCGGCTGCCTGACCTGTGAAGTGCGACAGTGGGATGTGAGGTCAATGCGCTGGCGTGGCACACCGCGGCGGTAGGCGGTCGAAGACCGCAGCGCTAAGCCGCATTGGTTAACATAGAACCCTATGGGTTTCAGGAGCCAATGACGATGTGCGCCGGCGGTCGCGGTACGCACCGCCGCGGTACGCACCGCCGCGGGCGTGACTGCCATTTTCTATCTGCTTAATCACTCGATACCTGATCTTCGACAGGAGAGGACCTACACTGCAAGTGCTGCTGTGACCTCGGTCTGGAAGAGACAATGGCTCATGCGACTGGGGAAAGGGCCCCTGCCTTCACTGCGGAGGAGTTGCAGAAACTTGTGGATGGGGTCCTCCCCCAGTATGCGCTACTCTACGGTCCTCCAGACCAACAGGTAAGTACACTGGGACCATGCTTAGTGGGCAATGCCTGGGTTGAGTCGGGTGGATGAAAGATGGTGGGGAGGAGAGTGATTGAGGCATGCATCAAACGACAGATGAGAGCATGTGCCACATGGCAAGGGTGGGGATGGGGGGCCACTCACATCGAGCATGCAGAGGGTGATGACAATTTTTCTCTCCCTATACATGTCACATAGGTCAGCGCCCACCAGAAATTCACGATTTGGCATGCCATCGCCAAGGACGTCCGGACCCTGGGGGTCCACAACAGACGGGGCACCCACTGCCGGAAGAGGTGGGAGGACATCCGACGCGGGAGCAGGAAGACGGCGGAGGCTCTGCTGGGGATGGCCTCCCAACGTAGGAGGGGTGTCAGTCGTCAATTGACCCCCCTGATGTCCCGGATCCTGGCGGTGGCCTACCCCGATTTGGATGGGCACGTGAGGACATCACAGCAGACACAAGGGGGTGAGTACAAATACATTCTGCTGACTTTGCGCGCAGTGGAGGTGTCTGGGTGGGGGAGGAGGGCTGTGGGTATCCCTAGGCCAGGGCGATTTCTGTAGGCTAGGCCCCTCAGTAAGGCATGGCCCTGTGCCCACGCCCCTCACCTCTGTAGGGTGCCAAGTACAGGTATCCATGGCCCTGTGTCATCTATGTGTGCAGTTGTCGTCCATAGGGTTGTAGGCCATGTCCCACGGATTGCGTAGTGGACCCCAAGTGCGCAGCGTAATGCAGGGGGCTTCTGTGTCTGTCTTGTCCGCCAACGGTAGCAGTAATCCATGGACTCAACATGTCTTTATTTCTCCTCCCCCCCTTTTTTGTGGTCTTCCTGTTCATGTGTGCATTAGCATCATCAGGCGGAGGAGAAGTGGCATCGGAGCACGAGGGAGCTGCATCTCACATGGCCATGGCGGGCCATGCAACTGACTCGGATTTCACCAGTGAGACAGAGGGCGAGTGGAGCTCCACAGCGGGGACTCTTGCTGATGTCAGTGACAGCGACTCGTCCTCTGAAGGGAGCTCCCTTGTGGTGGCGGCAACATCCGTGCCCCCGCAACAACAGGTACAGCTGCCACCCAGCGCACCAGCACCGCCCTCCCAGCAGCCCCTCAGCATTTGCCCTGTGCCCGCTCACCCAGGAATGTGGGCATCTCCTTCGCCCCAGGCACCTCAGGCCCTGCCTCTGTCACCCCTGCTGCCCTCAGTGAGGAGGTCATTGACCTCCTAAGGACCATCATTGTTGGGCAGTCTACCCTTTTGAATGCCATCCAGGGTGTACAAAGAGAGGTGCACCAGAGTAATGCATACCTGGAGGGCATTCATTCGGGTCAGGCTGCCCATCAGCGATCGTTCAACGCTCTGGCCTCAGCACTGACGGCAGCAATTGTCCTTGTCTCTAGCCTCCCCCCTCCAACTTCCTCCACCCATACCCTATCACCTGTACCTCTGCCTATCCCAGACACACCTACAGACCAGCCTCCACACACCTCAACACCCAAGGGAAGTTCATCCAGACATAAGCACCACACATCACACAAGCATTCACACAAGCAACATCCACATGCAGACATACCAACACCCACTGCCTCCACTGTGTCCCCCTCCTCCTCGTCTCCCTCCTCCCTCCCTCTGACGTCTCCACTCACACTTGCATGCACAACATCTTCAGCCACTACGTCCATCACCAGCACACCCACCAGAACACTCCGCACACGTGCAGTCACCACCCCCACTACCATTTACACGTCCCCTGTGTCCTCTCCAAGTGTGTCTGTCACCCCCTCCTCCAAACTACACAAACGCAGGCAGCCACCCACCCAACAGCCATCCACCTCACGACAGCCTCCAGCCCAAGCACCTGCACCCAAAGACACCAGACTTCACACTCCTACAACCACATCCTCTTCCTCCACTCCCATACCCACTACACCTACCCGTACCTCTCTTTCCAAATTGCTTTTCCTTTCCAAACTTGACCTCTTTCCTACAACTCCCCCACCCCGTCCATCTCATAAGACTCCAATCAGCACCTCAGCCACCACAAAACCGGGACCAGTGAAGACTGTTGTCCATGGACTGTGGAGTCCCTCACCCTCAAGGGCATCCAGTTCAGCTAGGAGCCAAGGCACGGCCAGCCCACCCGTGGAAAAGCATCCTAAGATTGCCAGTGCCCGGCGCGAGCGACCAAAGACCCCAGGGACCAAAATCCCTACATTGGCTCCGTCAGGAAGTGAGGTGCCACCTGGCACACCGCCAAAGGTGGGAAAGGGCAACAAGCGTGCAGGGAAGGGTGGGAAGGGCAGCACGCCCGACAAGTCCGGCAGCAGGCCAGCTGGCCAGGAGGGCCCCACCAGCCCCATCCCAGGTGTGCAGGAGGACACACACAGGCCCGGTACTGCAGCCCAGGAGGGCCCCGCCAGCCACAGCCCAGCTGCCCAAGAGGGCCCCGCCAGCCACAGCCCAGCTGCCCAGGAGGGCCCCGCCAGCCACAGCCCAGCTGGGCAATGAAGGACCGCCAGCCACAGCCCAGCTGGGCAATGAAGGACCGCCAACTGAAGCACAGCTGAACAGGGCAAGGACCGCCAAGGCAAGCACCGCTGAACAGGGCAAGGACCGCCAAGGCAAGCACCGCTGAACAGGGCAAGCACCGCTGAACAGGGCAAGGACCGCTGAACAGGGCAAGGACTGCCAAGGCAAGCACCGCTGAACAGGGCAAGGACCGCCAAGGCAAGCACCGCTGAACAGGGCAAGCACCGCTGAACAGGGCAAGGACCGCTGAACAGGGCAAGGACCGCCAAGGCAAGCACCGCTGAACAGGGCAAGCACCGCTGAACAGGGCAAGCACCGCTGAACTGGGCCCTTCATCTCAAGCACCGCTGAACTGGGCCCTTCATCTCTAGAACCGCTGCACTGGGCCCTTCATCTCAAGCACCGCTCCGCTGGGCACCGCCGTCTCAAGAACCGCTGCACTGGGCCCTTCATCTCGAGCACCACTGAACTGGGCCCTTCATCTCAAGCACCGCTCCGCTGGGCCCTTCATCTCAAGCACCGCTCCGCTGGGCACCGCCGTCTCAAGAACCGCTGAACTGGGCCCTTCATCTCAAGCACCGCTCCGCTTGGCCCTTCATCTCAAGCACCGCTCCGCTGGGCCCTTCATCTCAAGCACCGCTCCGCTGGGCACCGCCGGGCACCGCCGTCTCAAGCACCGCTGCACTGGGCCCTTCATCTCAAGCCCCGCTGAACTGGGCCCTTCATCTCAAGCACCGCTGAATTGGGCCCTTCATCTCTAGAACCGCTGCACTGGGCCCTTCATCTCAAGCACTGCTCCGCTGGACACCGCCGTCTCAAGAACCGCTGAACTGGGCCTTTCATCTCAAGCACCGCTCCGCTGGGCACCGCCGTCTCAAGCACCGCTGCAATGGGCCCTTCATCTCAAGCACCGCTCCGCTGGGCCCTTCATCTCAAGCACCGCTCCGCTGGGCCCTTCATCTCAAGCACCGCTCCGCTGGGCACCGCCGTCTCTAGAACCGCTGCACTGGGCCCTTCATCTCAAGCACCGCTCCGCTGGGCACCGCCGTCTCAAGCACCGCTGCACTGGGCCCTTCATCTCAAGCACCGCTGAACTGGGCCCTTCATCTCAAGCACCGCTGAACTGGGCCCTTCATCTCTAGAACCGCTGCACTGGGCCCTTCATCTCAAGCACCTCTCCGCTGGGCCCTTCATCTCAAGCACCGCTCCGCTGAGCACCGCCGTCTCAAGAACTGCTGAACTGGGCCCTTCATCTCAAGCACCGCTCCGCTGGGCACCGCTGTCTCAAGCACCGCTGCACTGGGCCCTTCATCTCAAGCACTGCTGAACTGGGCCCTTCATCTCAAGCACCGCTGAACTGGGCCCTTCATCTCAAGCATCGCTGGCCCATTGGCGGATGGGGCAGGCCCGCATCTGTGTCCGGCAGGGCTGCACGAAGCACTCTGGCCACTAGTCCCCCTCCAGTACCAGTGGAGACTGTTATCCACTTGAGAGACTGTGGCTTTGCACTCCCCAGGATTGAACAGTGGGCAACCCACCCACTGTAGAGACTTGAGAGACTGTGGCTTTGCACTCCCCAGGATGGCACAGTGGCCATGGAGGCCCCTCGTGGATCTGGCGTCGTGGACTCATCTGGCTGAGGTGCCCCCCCTTCCCTTCCCCCTGAGGTGCCTGTAGTTTTCCTATCTGATGCCCCTGCAGTGTTCTCTCCGTTGGAGGCAGGTATCCTGTGTGGGCTTTGCCCATGTGTTTTGGCCCAGTGGCCCACGAACAATGGCTGATGGACATATCGGACTGGACAATTTATGTATATAAAGTTATAGATGTGTGATATATTTTATACTCAGTCTTACAATATAATTCTATATTTATAATCATTTCCTTTTGCCTTTGCATTCTTCCGGTGGGTTTGGGGGTGTAACTGTGATGTGTTGCTATGCATTGATGTGTGTGTTGTAGTGGTTGAGGGTGAGGGTGGGTGTGTTGCATATGTGTGTCCCCGTAATTTTTTGCCTCCCCCTCCCCTGTGTCGTAGGTGCAGTACTCACCGTTGTCTTCTGCGCCGGCGTTCGTGCTCCTGGTAGAGGAGCAGGAAGACAATGGCTGGTAGGATGTGTAGTTCGGGTTCCATGCTGTCCAGATTCCTCGTGGGGTGTATGGAGGTGAGCATTTTCCGTTTGAAATGTCTGTTTCCGCCGTGTTTTTATTGGCGGGGCTACCGCCCCGGAAAAGGTGGCAGATTGGTGGGTTGTGATAGGGTGGGCGGTACATTGTCTCCCGCCTGTCTGTTGGCGGTGACCGCCGCGCTCTTTGTTTGTCCCGCCGTAGCGGGCGGTGTGTTAAAGTGGCGGTCTCTGCTGGCGGTTTCCGCCAGGTACGGAATTGCATTTTTTTTACCGCCAGCCTGTTGGCGGTTTGACCGCCGCTTTAACACCGACCGCCAGGGTTGGAATGACCCCCATAGTCTCTGCAGGAGTCTTCATTGCACATCAACTATTTAGAGATGCTTGCAGGCTCCTTTGCAATCAAAAGCTTCACCAAAAACAGAGGGGGTTATTCTAACTTTGGAGGAGTGTTAATCCGTCCCAAAAGTGACGGTAAAGTGACGGATATACCACCAGCCGTATTACGAGTTCCATAGGATATAATGGACTCGTAATACGGCTGGTGGTAAATCCGTCACTTTTCCGTCACTTTTGGGACGGATTGACACCTCCTCCAAAGTTAGAATAACCCCCAGAGTCTCTTGTTCCGTACTTCTTCGTATGGACAACCTCACGGCGGTAAAATATATCAATCACCTCGGCGGTACCAAATCCAAACCGCTAGCAGAACTAGCAAAAAACTTTTGGGAATTCTGCCTTCACCGAAAAATTTCGGTTCAAGCAGAATACTTGCCAGGTTCACTCAACTCAGTTGCAGACTGGTTTTCACGTCATCTTTCCGACTACAGCGACTGGAAGCTTCACTCTTCAGTCTTCAACTCTATTCATCGCAAATGGGGTCCTTTCCATATAGACCTCTTTGCATCCCGTCTGAATGCCCAACTTCCTCGTTTCTTCAGCTGGAGGCCAGATCCTCACGCTTTAGCGACAGACGCATTTCTTCAACAGTGGCCTCATGCAATAAACTACGCATTCCCTCCTTTCATCATGATAAACAGAGTTCTCACACATCTTCGGCATCAAAAAGCTACAGTAGTTTTAGTAGTCCCGTTGTGGCAAGCCCAAGTGTGGTATCCCACTCTTCTAGAATTATCTATCGACTTCCCTGTACTTCTGCTCTCCTTACCCTCCCTCCTTCTCAATCCACAAGGTCTCCCTCACGACCTCATTCTCAACAAAACCCTTCTTCTATCCGCCTGGAAAGTTTCAGGTCTTCCTCATCTTATCCAGGAATTTCACTCGAAGCTTCAACCAACATCAACAATTCATGGGCTCCAGGCACTTCCAAGGCTTACAAATCAGCTTGGTCCATCTGGTTTAGCTGGTGTCTGGGAAAAGAATGTGATCCCTTTTCAGCAGATCTAACTCTGATAGCTAATTTTCTTGCTTCTCAAGCTAGCGCTGGCAAATCATACAGAACCATTAACCTATATAGGTCAGCTATATCCCTACATCACCCTTTTATAAATGGAAAACCCGTAGGAGAACATCCGATCATTTGTCGTCTCTTAAAAGGAGTAAAATTCTCCAATCCTCCAATTCCCAAATACACCGCTTTATGGGATGTCAATCTTGTCTTACAAATGTTTGTTTCATGGTAGGATAATAACTTATTATCTTTGAAAATGCTTTCCGCTAAACTAACAATGTTACTTTGTATAGTATCTATCAAACGTCTGTCAGATGTAAAAGCCCTGGATATCTCAGCTCGTCACTTCACCCATACTGGTGTACTGTTCAATGTCTCTCATCGTACAAAAAACAACATTACTTCTGTTTTCTACCCCTTTTTTCCCAATCATCTGAAGCTTTGTGTGGGAAACTGTTTAAAGGTTTATGAACAAAAAACGGCCGATCTTAGAACATCTTCTGCTTCCCAAATTTTAATTTCCTTTAGGAAACTCTATAAACCTGTATCTTCCCCTACCTTAGCTCGTTGGGTCAAATGGGTAATGTCTCTAGCGGGCATTGATACGTCAAAGTTTGGTGCCCATTCTGCTAGAGGGGCTATGGCGTCAAAAGCCTTTTGGGCTGGTTCACGCTTGGAAGATATTCTAAGATCGGCAGATTGGTCAAATGATTCTACCTTTCGCACATTTTATTGTAAACCTGTTAATACAGCAACTTCTCTAGTAGTTAACATGCTTTAAACAAGCAAAATAGGAGCCTCCGGTCTTGTCATAAAATGTAGATTTTACGAGTATTTTATGATGGAAAGTCTTAATTTTATTAAAGACACGGAGGCGAGTGTTATCCCACTGCTTACTGTACTAACGTTGTTCTTTCCCACCCTTTTAGTTACTACCAACGTTCCAGCATCCTCTTCAAATTAATTCCGCAGATGCCGATTCTACTAGAAGTACTCATCCAGCGAAATCTCCATTGAAGATTGATTCCTCCATTCACCATCCTGTCAAGCCGTCCTACTCACCTAACCTGGACAGAATTCAAGACTTTTTCGCACTAGTCCTGGCAATATGTTTAATTTGTTGTATTGTACCTTTATTCAAATCATTTTCTTGACTGTCTCGCAGCTGAAAAGAGGGCTACCTGCAGTCAGGATTGGTATATGTTACGTTGTATAGTGTGCTGATTGGTTAAGGTTACTAGTCTTATCTCCCATTGGTTGCTTGTTACGCAAACCGCTGGGATTGGTGTTTTTCTCTTGGCTGCTATTAAAATAAAGCAGGAAAAGAAAGCATAATACTCGCCTCCCTGTCTTTAATAAAATTAAGACTTTCCATCATAAAATACTCGGAAAATCTACATTCTGACCCATGGGTAAACAGGAGTTTACATATGGGTCAGAACATTGCTAGAAACTCAGAATCCCTGAGTCCAATCAACCCCCTTAATTCTGATACTAGGTATTGCTGATATTGGTGCACAACAACAAATAGGTGCATACATATGTGAATAATCTCTAATATTTGTGAATAAAGTTGCCAAATAACTCAATGTTACTGTTGTGAACACTGTGCAGGTCTCATTCCAGCTCCATCACTTGGCACTACTAGACTTTACTATTTGTATTCTGTGTCCGTTTTTAAACTCTTCTATCTCCTTCAAAGAAAGTGTAAAGTTTTAAAGACATGCATGGAAACTTTTGCAGCATTATACCATATCATGTCATGTCACATCATGTCATATCATATCTTACCAATAATCAATATGATAATCGATAGTAAGCATTTGTGGCTACGATTGTTTAGTCCTGTTGATGCTGTAGTGTTGCCAAGAATTACATTTGTTTTCATTAGATAAAGCTGGCAATCAGACATTATGAAAACTCAATCATCAAACCCTAGTCAGAGAGGGAATTTGTGCCAGGACTGTCACTCCTGGGGTCATGCCTGTTTGCAGTGCCAGCCAATCACAGTCGGAGGCAATATAGGGAACTGTGAGCAGAACTGGACTTCAGACTGTGACTGTTTATTTTCGAGCCCCAAACAAACTGTGAAGGAGAATAGCTGATTTGTATTTCATAAAGAAACGCAGATATGCTGTCCAATCCATACTGAGAAACTCAGACAAAGGCTTGCTGTTTACTGTTGTAGCTAGAATTAGCATAGCGCGAAGAAATAGCCAGAGGTTTTCTGGATGCTAAGAATTCAATGACTCTGTTAGAAATGTTTCTGCAGTTCTCACTGACCGTATCATGCTTAGTTGCATTCGTTTATGCTTTCCTTGTGGATACCATTCTTATTTTAGGCACTAGATTAAGGTTTTAAAATAAACATTTTAAAATACGCACTGTTTCTTAGAACTAATTTGAATGTGTTACACATTTACAATAGAGCGTTTGGAGTTACAGGGTGTCCCAAATTTCATCTTGTAGGACTGACAGGTACCAGTAAAACATTTCCTATGCAGCCCAATTGGATTGCTAATCTGTATTGTGCATTGACTAAGTCCTTGCACAAGGGACTTAGGGGGTCATTACAACCCTGGCGGTCGGTGTTAAACCGGCGGTAAGACCGCCAACAGGCTGGCGGTCTTACTTTGGGGAATTATGACCATGGCGGTTACCGCCATGGTCATCTGCCGGTTTTCTGTTCCGCCCGCTAGGGCGGAGGCGGGCGCTGGGCTGGAGACCTGGGTCTCCAGCCCGGCGGCCGTCACTATACCGCCGGCGGTATTTGGACCCAGCTTACCGCGGTGGATTTCATGCGGTTTGAACCGCCATGAAATCCACGGTGGTAAGCACTATCAGTGCCAGGGAATTCCTTCCCTGGCACTGATAGGGGTATGCCCCACCCCCCCCACCCCGACTCTCTCCCCTACACCCCCCAAAAGGTGGCAGGGCCCCCCTCCCCACCTGACCCCCAACATCACATCACCCATACCCACACGACACGCACGCAGGCACCACCTACACCTGTACACGCACACACGCCGACATACATGCCAACATCCACACACACAGTCAGACACGCACACCCACATTCAGACATACACGCACACATCCATACAGACATACCCACAGACATACACGCACTCATTCCCATACACACAACACCCCCGCGAGCATACACGCTCTCACACACCCCCTCTACATACACACACGCACACCCCCATACACCCACACAACACACAACACCCCTCACCCCTCCCCTAACGGACGATCGACTTACCTGTTCCGTCGATCCTCCGGGAGGGGACGGGAGCCATGGGGGCAGCTCCGCCGACACCACACCGCCAACAGAACACCGCCACGGCGAATCACAGGACGTGATTCACTGGGCGGTGTTCTGTTGGCGTGGAGGTGGAGCAACCTCCACTTCCCCGCCTCCCGCCAGTATGGCTGTTGGCGGCTCACCATCGGTAAAAGGACGGAGAGCTGCCAACGGTCATAATGGGCCGAGCGGAAAACCGCCACCAGTGGCGGTCTTTCTCACGGCGGTAACTCGGCGGTCTTCAAAAAAGACAGCCGAGGTTGAAATGACCCCCTTAGAAATCCGACCCCTTCAGCTCTGTTTAGAGGGTGTCCCAGATTATGGGGGTCATTACAACCCTGGCGGTCGGTGTTAAACCGGCGGTAAGACCACCAACAGGCTGGCGGTCTTACTTTGGGGAATTATGACCATGGCGGTTACCGCCATGGTCATCCGCCGGTTTTCCCTTCCGCCCGCTAGGGCGGAGACGGCCGCTGGGCTGGAGCCCGCCGAGGTTGTAGAGACCCCCTATATCACTTAAGCTATGGTCTATATAAGAAGAAATGAAACCAGAGTTAGTAATATGCCCACCTACATGCCCAGTCTATCTGATTGCAAACTGCAATATAAAGGGGCAGATTTCAGAGCCTCTAGCACTTCCTTGCTCCACATTAGTGTAATTCTTTTCATGCTAATGTGGCCCAACGAGGCCAAAATTACACACCAAATTTACAAAGTGGCACAATACATGCACTATGCCACTTTTTAACCCTTTGTGCTACATTATGCCTGTGCTAGGCATAATATATGCAAAGAGGGCGTTCCCCCATTAGAGGGCCGAAAAAATGGCGCAAAGAAATCTAAGAGATGGTCCTTGGGGGGTGCGGACTACAACTCCCAGAATGCACCTGGCGCAAACTCCTTTTTGGCCACTGGGCAGTGGTCAGCTGGTCGCTTTCTTCAGGAGCTGGTGCAGGGGACTCTGGTTAGCAATCTAAGAGATTTCTTTGCATCATTTCTTTTGACACTTTTAATGCCTGCACAGAGCAGGCATTAAAAGGAGGCACACCATTGTTTACAATGGGCCTTAATGGGCTTTGCAGGATTAGCATCAGCATTTTTTACCCTAACCCTTTCTTTTCAAAAACAAAAATCCCAAAACAGGATTTTCTTTGTGAAAGGAAAAAAAGTAATACTCCCTACACCATGTGAGTCTTCGGCGGGTGGTGGGCAATTACAATTGTTTTACTGTTCTAATCCCAACCATAATTTTTCCTGGCTGTAAGAAACAGTACAAAATGACTACATGTCCGCCCATTTAAACTTGGCAGGTGGCCAAGTAGCAATTTCTTTGACGGCCCCTACTCCACAGGACCGTCGGAGAAGCTTGGCCTTAGCAAAACTGAATGTCTGGCCACATTTAAATTAGGCAGACAGACCTTCATATTGACTGTATGTATACTCCGTTGCTGATGTGAAGGAGTATACGAAATGCTAATATATAAATCGGGCCCTAAGTGTAATTCTGCCCCCCTTGAAATTGACAAACAGGTTTGCATCTCTGCTGAAAGTGGTCAACATGATGCCCCTGCCCTTGCTCCTTCACCCATCAGCCAGATGGCAACACACTTTGTGGACTTTGCACAAAACACACATGCAGACACACACAGACATTGCCACACTCCAAAGTTGGATCAAAAGATGAACAGCACCAAGTCCAATCCACGGCAGTCCTTTGGCTCCATCTCAACCTGAAGGTACTTCATGAGTCACAGGAGGAAAGATCAGGGGGACTGGATTTCAGTTGGAGCAGCGACTGTTAAGTGACAAAGTTATAATAAGAGCTACCAGGGCGTCAGATGAAAACTCACATGCGCATTGAAGATGAACACCACTCAAGTGTTTGTACCAGAATTGAATCAGAGAGCACCCAATACAGTCCGTGAAATCCCTCCTGAATCCACCCCCATCTAGAGGAACTTCATCAGTCTGCAGAGGAAAGGTCAGTTGGGCAGGACTCTGGAGAGCAGAGGCTGTTAAGCGGCATTGTTGAGGTTAACAGCTAGCAGCAGTTAAGATTAAAATGGCACTTTTACTTTTTTGCTGATTTTGCAGGTGGTGCTTTCAGTAAAGCAGGTGATCCACCAAATAAAGTGGACATCAATTTTAAATAATTGTGTAATGCATAGGTGGTTCACCAACAATCCAGGTATTTATGATGTTGTGAATTCAGACAATTCAATTGAATGCCCATAAACAACCATTTCTAAATGGTACACAGGAATTTCCATCAGAGATTGAAGCTTGCAGGAATTATGAGGTACATTATCTAAATCTCTGGGCAGTAGCACTCCCAACAACCCTTCCCTCCTTCTCACCTGCATCTTCTCTATCATTATTTACCCTTGGGAAGTGAAGATAGTGAATTATATCCACTAAAGACAGTAAACCATGTCTCCCTGCCTGTGCTCTCCACTCCTTTCCCTCAAGCCTTATGCACCTTTGGGCAGGGTAGCTTATTTTCCCAGCAAACACAAGTGATATGCTTCACCTCTAGACCTCTGCCCCATGCCTTAACCCTGAGGATGAGGAAATCATAGTCTTGGTCCTGGTGTGTCACCTGTCTCTCAGCTGTTAATGAAGGACTTCAAGAAAAATAAAGAACATCAAACTACTTCCCCTGGAGTGTTGGTATTGATTTTAAACTGGGACCATTGGTGAGAGTTTGTAGCTAATCAGAAGGTGTTCCTCCTTCAAAGCCATGCCCCCTCTTTCTAGGCTGGAAGTGTCTTAGAGGACATCTTACCATGCTTTTCACACTAGAGGAAGGTGGAGCAACAAATTGGCACTAAGATGTGCATTATGATGTCACAAGCAAGGCATCCCAATTAGGGATTCAACTATTTCTAGACCGATCATCTTACAGGATGGCAGCCAACCCTGTTCTAGTCATTTTATTGTACGAAACAGACCTCCAACCATTGCTGACTGTGAATTTTGAGTCTTCTAACTCTTTAACAGATGTCCTACATGGTTTCTCCACTGTGAGCCATATGCAGGTTGTCAAGCCAACCAGTTTTAAAATAGCATGAAGTTGTGCAGGTAGGTAAGCATGCAGTCATGGATGACTAAAGCAGATAGATAGCACAGTATATAACACAACATTAAGGAGAGAACAAAGTCTTGCAGAATTATTGACATAGAACAAAGTCTTGCACAATTGCAGACATAGAATGACATCTTGTGCCAATTTTAGGGGAAGAACAAAGCCTACAACAATCAGTGCAATTTTCCTTTATTAATGGGCAATTCAAAATGAAAATATAATGAGCCAAGTAGTTTGATAGCAGTTGTGTAAGCATATGATCTAGGATGTAAAGACAGTGAAGTTGTCACACATGTGAGCACCTATCATCTTCTATAGTGGTGAGGTCTGTATTACATCATTGTTTAAAAGAAAAAAGCCAGATTTTTAAGACTTTGAAGACATTTGAGGTTGTTGTCATACTGGCATGCAGAGGTCAAGATGGCATACATTTATGTACACCAATACCATCATTGTGCTAAAACAATTCATCATTGGGCCTATATTATAGGATACGAGATACCTGGGCATGCCAGTGGACAGGCTATTCAAATAGACCAATGGAGAATTCACTACAGATCTCTACTGATCAATAGGATAATGGAATAAAATTGATCAGCATTCTGAAACGCGTTAGAAGAAAAAAGATGTTCCTTACAACTTCCTTAACCTGAATTTTCTGAATAATTCTCTTTTTAGACGACACCCTCATTTCTTCACCTTTTCTTTGGGTTGTATTTGCTGGCCAAGAAGGTCAAGAAGAGTGTTCATTATGGATTGGTCCTAAAGCCTAGGACCTCATTTAGAAGAAACTGACGCATCACCATTGATATGTCAGATTTCTTGCACCTGCCACAAATCCCCTAACGAAAACATGGATGCGTGGAATTTACAGTACATAGCTCCATGGTGCACTTTTTGCAGAGATGCGTCAGAAATTCTGACGCATCTGTTGGTACTAAAGTGACGGATTGCTAGAGTTGCGTCGTAAAACTGACACAACTCCAGCAATGCATCAGAACACAGAAGAGAGGCCCATTGTAAAAAGCCCTATGTCAGTTTTCCACCTAATCTGAGAAGGAGTTCAAATTTTGATGCAGTGAAGTTATAAAATGATGCAGTGAAAAGTTGTACATTTCAATGCATTAGTTCCACATGGCCTTTTACTTGGGAACGCCTACCCTACATACATTATAACTGGATCAGGTAAAAACTGACACATTGGGCCCACTGCATCAATTTGTAAATATGGAGCAGTGTAGAGGACTGATTGCGGCGCCACTGCATCAAAACAAAATTATGCATAGGTGGCACAAGGGGCTTGTCAATGAGGCCCCTAGTTTTCAGGCCTAAGAGCATAATCTCTGTTTTGGTGACATTTAATTAAAATTGAATCCATCTGGATATCGTCATGGTGCAGATGTGTTCTAAACAGCCCTGTAAGTTATTGCCTTTACTACTTGTACTATTCATCTTAGTTATTAGCGTTGTGTCATTAATGTACAATTGACCTGTATTTCTGAGTGCTTGTCAGTTGAGTAGTCACCTGCTGTGTATGTTAAAGAATACTGGAGATAAATCACACCCTGAGGAACATCACAACTTAGCACCAGGTGTACTGTTCTGTTCCCAGAAAGGGATTACAAAGTGTGACCACTTTTTTTTGCCACCATTTCTGCAAGCCACCCTAAGTACTAATAGGTCACTTCACAAAATAAAGAATTGGTGTAAGTTGGAATCCAACTTAACTAATTAATATCAAAGGGATAGTGAACTGTAATGATCTGAAGATTCACCAAATCTGTGACTGACTTTAAATAAAGTATTTTTGTTTTACTAAAACAGTCCAGTTTCCTTAAAGGAAAGGAGGTTGCTTCTACAAAAACAGTTTTCTATTATTAAAGGTTTTGAAGAGAGTTGACAACCTTCTCCTTGAAAGTTTTCCCTGATTCACAAAGGAGACGGTACCAAAACAAGACCCTTTAACATTTACTAATAGATTACAAACCCATCCTCGGAGGCAGTAACCTTTCAATGGTTTGCAACTAAAATTCTTGTTGCAAACCATTGATATATATGTTACAGAATCACAATTTGGAAAGGGACATCCAGAATATGCCTCCTTCCAATTGGGTAACCATTCATTAACATTTTAGTAGTCGGAAAACATTTACAGACTTCTAAAAATGGGTTTCTTACAATGGAAATAATGTTTTTGTGGTCACATTATGATGGCAAAAATGTTTTGTAGATCTGGGCCCAAGTTCTTTTGGATTTGCTTGGAAAGTTCTAAGTTTGACAGCACATTTATTCATTTGGCCAGAAATAAGTGGAATCAAACTATTTTGTGTCCACTTACTCCATGCATTTCTATTAACCAAGAAAGAAGACCCTCGTGGTCTACAGTGTCACATACAGTAAAGAAACCTAGGAGCAACAAAAGAGTGACACCTGATTCAATTGTGATCCATTTGATGAAGTCAATGATATCCAGTACTGTGTTTCTGTTTCATGTTCCTACTGGAATACAGATTGTGTGGTGGCTTATAGACCTTGCTTATCTTATGGCCTATCTACCTTGGTGTGAACTGCTTTTTTAAAGATTTGATTAATCATGTGCAGGCCTACAACAGGGATAAGTAGTGTTCCAATCGTCACTCTTTTTATTACTTTTGGGACAAGCTCCTCCTCCAGAGATGTGTTTATTAGCTCCTTCATCCTAGGAGTAAATAGCTCTGGAAGGGCCATCACAACTAACCCTGGCATCTCATTGTATTATTTATTCGAATGCTTAGCTTCATTTATCCTATTGATAATCTCTTCTAGCCCCACCACATGAAAAAAGCCTGGGTAGCATGGCTTTTAGTGTATGAGCAGCCCATGTGAGTGGCTAATGGGGACATATTTATAAGGAGCTTGCTCTGATGTAGCGTCATTTCTGTACACAGTTGTGGCACATTCAGTGTTCCATATTTACAAAGTGATGTATTGGGCATAATGAGTCACTTTTCTCTGTCTTGTGTCATTTTTTTACCTGTGCTACAACCGGCTGTGTCAGGTTAAGTTAATCATATGCAAGGTAGGCGTTCCCTTTTCAAATGTCACACAGAACTGATGCATCCATAATTATACGTTTTTAGGAAAGGGACGCATCATTGGCAAATGACGCACAGAGTCCAAAATGTGTCAAAGTTCCTTTTCCTCCTTAACACAGGGGTAAAAATGATGCAGTGGCTTTTCAATAGGAATCCGACAAGCTGAAGTCACGGTACACACTGGAAAATGTCTGTATTTTACTTCCCTCTACTAATAGTGGGTCTACCATGTGAGAAGCATGCTGTAGGATCCTTTGACCAAGCTGGCATCATGGCACCTATGATTTGATCATCCACTGCAGCCAGACAATGTGATGTTGTGTATTTTTTGCAAAGGACAGGCCAAGATTGTCACTTCTCCATAGAGAAAGGGATCCCCAATTCCAGGCCTGTGTACCACAAAGGACAACAGGTAAGTACACAAATAAGGTAGGTAAAAAATGTATTGCCACTTCACATTCCAACATATACTTATATTACACTGTCACTTACTATGTCACACATACTAAGGTCTAATACACTCACACCAGTGACACAATGAATACACCACAAAAGAGACTCCACACCAAGCTGCATAAATATATATATGATGTATATGTACATATATATGTATAATGCATATGTATATAGAACAAAAACACTGGGCATATGGTGCAATGACTGATAAGGTACTCGTAGTCCTAAAATGTCATACATCACAACACCAGAACGACATGAATAATAAACACTGTGAATATCCTGAAATCACTGTCATAGTATTGAATATCTTGATACTGCAAAACAGAATGACATATAGTATTCAGTCAGGACAGGGAAAGTCACACTAACCCAAAAACCCATGAATCACCACTATGACAGTGTGATACGTAAATCAAGTAGTCACCCAGCAACTTGGAGACGTTTTGGAGGGGATGTTGAGAGGAGTGCTTCACAGAAAAAAAACAATGGTTACATATTTCTGTGGTGGTTATTGAGCATGCCGAAACCCCAAGAAAGGTACCCCAATGTACGGCTATACTTATTTGATCCCTTCCGTGACTACTAGGGCAACTGCCGTCGGAACGGTCATTGGTCCATGCCATGGACCACTATGCTGCCAGAATTGCAGGTTACACCATGTGGTACTGGTTGAACAATGAGCTTCTAAAGGTGGGAGGCAGGATCCTACCTCCCCCACATGGTTGAACTGGGAGTCTGGCGTGGTTACTGGGTCACATCCCCCTAACGACAATGAGTAACGCCGCCCGTGAAGGTAGTCCAGGATGGCTATATTCCTCCATAGATCCTCACTCTCCCACAGGCCCCTTTTCGATGAGGAGGGGGACGAGTCTCCGTCATTGAGCCACCCCCAGGGGATGGAGTGCAGCAGTTGTGGGGCTGACTGGTCCTTCTTTCGTCAGGGATACAGCTTCTCCAACCTCCAGCTGTCGGCCGGCAGCCCAGATCGCTTCAGCAGTGTCCTGAGGAGACGAGATGCCAGGAGATAGAAAAAAAGGGCAAGTCTGCACTCAGTTTTCACTGCCCTGGGCATGCACACGGAGGGACAGAGCAGGACAAAGTCCACCAAGCACCCAAATGCTCAACATGCGCTTATCTCAGGGATCAAAAAGAAGGCGCTACCTATGCTAGTTGAACAAGTGAAGTGAACAAAAAAAAAGTGCTAACAATGTGCTAGGGACTTAAGAGGAAAGCCCACTTCACACGCAACCATTAGGCATTAGCACAAAAATATAGCGCTCCCCAGGCGCTATATTTGTAGGGCCAGGAGCAACAAATGAACACCAGTAATCACACACAGGCCCCTGGGAGAACACAAGAGGGAACACCAGGCAGGGAGCAGTGGGCAAAGCTGTCACCACATTAAAACCAATGCTCCAAGTGGTGATCTCTCCTCATAGCACCACAGTGCTTTCGCAATCCGACCGTCAGGGTATAACTAGTAGCAGGGTAACATGCCATCCAGTGAGTCATTTAAGCCACCCAGCAGCAGCTGGTAGCAAGGCAACAACAGACGAGCAGGCCAGATTAGTCCTTAGTGCAGTCCAGCAGTCCTTCTGACAGAGGTTCAGTCCTGGTTCCAAAAGTGCTCTAAAAATCTTGGGGTGAGAGCCTCTGTACTTATACAGTGGTGCCCTGCTTCTAGAAAGTGGGAGAAGTTTTCAGCAGGGTCTAAACAGTTCCAGGAGTTTCTCTTCTCCTGTACTGTGGCTCCAGACATCAGTAGGGGTAAACAAGCCCTTTATGTGAGAGCAAGACACAGTCTAAACAAGTGTAAAGTGTGAACACCCTCTGCCTCTCCTAGCCCAGGAAGAGCATCAGTATGTAGATGAATGCAGATGGAACCCTGTCAAACCTAACCCTCCCTGAATGATGGCTGTCTAAAGAGTATGCACCAAGTGAAGCTGTCACTCTGTCTCAGATGTGGAATGGAGTAGGCTGCAAACCACTAGAGTTATAAGCACAGAAAAATGCTGAGTTTCTAAAAGTGGCATTTCCAAAATACTAATGTAAAATCCACCTACACCAGTAAGCAGGATTTCTCATTACCATTCCAATAATACCAAACATTCCAACGCTACTCCTCATAGATCAGAAATGACCAATTAGACATATATAAGGGAATTCCCAATGCAAACCTATGAGAGGAGCGGCACTCACAGTAGTGAAACACCAAATAGGCCACTACTAGGACATGTAACACATAAAAACATATGCCCTGCTTTTTACATATACAGCATAGGGTCTACTTTAGAGGTGACTTAGATATTGTAAAAATGATGTTTAGGCCTGAGACAAGATTGAAAGGCTACTTTTGTGGGTGGTGCAATCATTGTTGCAGGCTTACTAGTAGCATTTCATTTAAAGGCCCTGGGTATATGGTATACCACTTAAGTAGGACCTTACAGGTAAATTAAATAAGCCAAAAGGGGTAAGCCAATTATACCAGGTTTTAGTGGAGAAAGCACATGCACGTTAGCACTGATTACCCAACAAAAGGAGGGTCCGAAAAATAGGAGGGTCATTTCCAACACCATGGCTGTCCCCCGAATTTTCTATTTTAAGATTAATAATGGAGTTATGGTTTTGATTAGGGACATTTTTACAAAATGATCAGATTCATCTGTTGTTTCATCTAGCTTACCTCTAAAGTGAGCTCTATTCAGCTGGAGATAACAGTTATTTTAAGATGCGGATCCACACTTACAAGGCCTTCCACAATCAAGGACCAGCATACATCACCCAATGCCTGAACGTCCACCAACCCTCCAGACACCTGGGGGCATGTTTATACTCTGTTTGTGCTGAATGTGCGTCAAAATTTTTGATGCACATTCGGAGCAAACCATGCGCAATATTTAAACTTTGACGCCCGAGCCCGCGGACGTCAAAATTCCTACGTGTGAGTCATTTTTTGGATGCGGGAAACTGCCTTGCATAAATAACATGCATGGTAGGCATTCCCGCCCAAAAAATTACTTTGAAGCCTGTGCGACTTATTTATACTCCTGCATCATTTTGATGCACAGGAGAGGGGGGCCTTAAAAAACGGCGCACAGCCTGATGTCCGATGTTTTTTAATGCCTGGGTCAGGGCAGGCGTTAACGGACTTGTGGGCTCACTTCCATGGTCTCTGACCATGGAAGGAGTCCAGATGTGCCCTTCCCTGCCTCCAGGGGTACCCTCTGCCACACTTGCCCACCCATGGAGGACACCTGTGAGAGAACAGGACTGATTGCAGAGGCCCCCTAACGTTTTGCCCCCATTTTCCACTTTTTGCTGGTGTTTTCCTAACTCTGATAGTGCCCTGGGTACTGCTAACCAGTCCCAGGGCCTGTGCTCTGTGTAAAATCAATATGCAAATTAGGCTAATTATAATTGGCTATGTCAACCTACCTATAAGTCCCTAGTATATGGTAGGGCATGTAGGTTTAGGGACCCCAGCATAGGTAGTGCACCCATAGGTGCACTGCTGAGGTGCCCAGTTTCATTTTAAAGGCAGGCCTGCCTTACTGGCTGCTTTTAAATTAAAGTTATATGCAAATTCGACTTAGGAATTAAAGGTAGTTCCAAAATCTTAAACTACCTTATGTTTTCATATAAGTCACCCCTAAGGTGTGCCCTATGTGCCCCTAGGGCTGGGTGCCATGTAACTATAAGCAGGGACCGTATAAAATAGTTTTATAAGCCCTGGTGAGTTAAAAATAGCCAAATTCATTTTTCCCTCATTTTAGTGAATGGCCTTCATAGGCTAGAATGGAGAGACTTTATTTTAATTTTAAAAGTCCCCTTTAGTGACAGACTAAGAGTTTGGTATCAAATTAATTGTTATAATAAATCCCAAAACTTCCAGTTGTTGGATTTAATATAACTTGTTCAGGTAAAGAGTTTTAAACTTTACCTGAAAAGTTGCCAATTTCAGCCCTGCATTGTTTTTGCTGCTGTGCTCTTATTGGCCACCCTCTGGCAGCCTGGCCAGGCTGACTTAATGAGGTGTGAAGTGGCCTGGCTTCACACAAAGAGATGTTCCTGTGGGAGGGAATCTCCCCTCAGCAGATGGTGAGGCAGGAAGGGGGAGGGCTGCCAAACTGGTCTTCAAAGGCAGAGAAGGGCATTTGGAGCAACCCAGCAACACCTCCACATCCTGCAAACGCAGATAACTAGATGCCCCCTTGATTAGATTAGGAGAGGGCAGGAGAGGGGTGTGTTTATGATTTTTAGCCACACCAGTGGGTGGGCTCAGCCAGATGTAACCTCCAAAAATCATTTTCAGCCATGATGGATTTTTGAAGAATATTGCCTCCTGGTACTGATTTTTGCCACACTTCCCAGGAAGTGGTCATCAGAGGGGGAAGGACCCTGCACCTGATTGGAGAATCAGGACCCCCATGTTTTCTACCCAGGAGCAAGGATAAAACTGGCAGACCTGCACCCACACCTCAGATCCCCATCAGATTCCAACAAGGAGGAACTAAAGGAGAAGAAGGACTGCCCTGCTGGACCACTGGCCTGCACCTGGAACCTGTACTCAGAAGGACTGCACCAGCTGCACACTTGGGCTTCACCACAAGAAGGACTTTGCCTGGCTTCAACTGGTTCAAGGAGGGACTCCCTGTTTGCTACAGGTGGAAAATTGCTAACCAGAGCCCCCTGCACCACCTCCTGAAGAAATCAACCAGCTGACCACTGTCCAGTGGCCAAAAAGGAGCTTGCACCAGGTGCATTCTGGAGTTGTAGTCCATACCCCCAAGGATCATCTCAGAGCTTCTGGACCCTTGGGGTGAGCTGTGGACCCCAAAAGAACCTTACAAGAACATCTGGGAGAAGACCCAGAAGTTTGGAGAACTTTAAAAAAAAAGCTCCATAGAGGGACTGACCCGTTTTGGCAACTCTAGCCGGCTTGCCTCAACCGCGACCCGGACTGATTTGCAGGTTCGTCCTGGTGAAGAAAATCTCCACAAAAGAGACTAAGTCCGAACGTACACAGTTGACCGGGACCTGCCAGCCAGCGTATCCGAGGAGGGCTCAAAGGATGTCGGATCAAGATCCAGGTTTACCCCGGTCGAAGGATTTTCACCTCGAAAAAATGACTAAGTCCGAAGGTAAAAATCTCCACCGAGGATTCCCGCGACGCGTATCCGGAGAAGGGTTCCAGGAGGTCGGATTGGACTGGCAGGTTCGTCCCGCTGAAGAAAATCTTCAGAAAAATGACTCAGTGCGAAGGTAAACTTTTGACCGAGGCCTTCCACAGCCGGGCTCCATTG
The DNA here is from genome assembly GCF_031143425.1 of Pleurodeles waltl. Taxonomy (NCBI): domain Eukaryota; kingdom Metazoa; phylum Chordata; class Amphibia; order Caudata; family Salamandridae; genus Pleurodeles; species Pleurodeles waltl. The sequence goes on from NC_090438.1 coordinate 841,380,200, forward strand.
CGGTTGGCCTTAAACTTTGACTTTTCCCCGGTCGAGATGCGACCAGATGACCAGATGACCAGATTGGCGCTTTTTGTTTCTAGGCGCTGGAAAACAATAATTCTTTAAAAATTCATATCTCCGGTTCCCCTTATCCGATTTTATTTGTTTTTGTGTCATTTTACCGATAAAAATATAATCTGTTTTTAAAAATTGTTTTTAGATTTGTAAACTGTTTCCTGTGTTTTATTTAATTACTGTTTTGTGATACTTTGTGATGCTTTACACTCTGTCTCCTAAGTTAAGCCTTGTTGCTCGTTGCCAAGCTACCAGGGGTTGAGCTGGGTTTAATTTACTGAGACTTAACTGGGCCTAAGTGGAGGTTAGTGACCTGTTGCTAAGTGTAGGTACCTACCTGCCCTTACCAATAACCCATTTTCCAACAACACCCATGGATGGGGGGACCCATCCCAGGTAAGTTGAGGTAAGTTTTTGTAAACAAAAATGTAAGTGGCATAGGGGGGCCTAATTTGGGCCCCCCTATATGCCACTGTGCCCAATGACCATGCCCAGGGGACAGAAGTCCCCTGGGCATGGCCTTGGGCAAGGGGGCATGACTCCTGTCTTTGCTAAGACAGGAGTCATTTCAATGGGGGTTGTGCGTCATAAAATGGCGCAAGTCTGGTTTGAGGCATGATTTTTGCCTCAAACCTGACTTGCCCCATTTTTTGACACACAACCCCCATTTTCCCCTACGCCGGCGCTGCCTGGTTTGAGTCATTTGTTTTTACTCTGACCAGTCCATAGCGCCGGCTAACGTCATTCCTTAAATAAGGCGCCCGCATGGCGCATAGGAATGGCGTTTGCCCGCGGTAAAGGTTTTGACGCAAACCAGCGCCTGTGCTGGTTTGCATCAAAAAGTATGAATATGGGCCCTGGTATCCACTTCCTTCTTTCTCGCACACAACCCCTTATCCACTGGAGCAACAGTGGAGGACACTCCTTCTTCTACCTTGCAGTGAAATCCTGGCACAACCTCCCCCTTCACCTACAGCCCTCATCCTCTCTTCTGGAATACAGGAGACAAGACCTGGCTGCTCAACTGAACCCCTCCTAGCAGCTATGTTCTCAGCGCCTGGATACCCTTGCGGTTGATTAGCTGTGCTTCATTAATCCCGTTTGATAGATTAATTGGAATCCTCCCTATCCTGGAGTTTCAAAGCCTCTTAGACATTAAGGGCCAGATGTAGCAAGCCGTTTGCATGGCACAAACTGCGAAAAACGCAGTTTGCGCCAGGCAAATGGCCTCACGCGATGCTCATTCCCAAATTGTGAGTCGGTACTGACTCGCAATTTGGGAATGTGACTCGCAAATAGGAAGGGGTGTTCCCTTCCTATTTGCGACTTGCATCGCAATTCAGAGTTGCTTTGTGACCGTGAATGCGGTCGCATCGCAATTCAGAGTTGCTTTGTGACCACGAATGCGGTCGCAAAGCAACTCGCAGTTACCACCAGTGTCACACTGGTAGTAACTCATTCGCAAAAGGGAAGGGGTCCCCATGGGACCCCTTCCCCTTTGTGAATATCGAAAAAAATATTTTTTCAGAGCAGGCAGTGGTCCTATGGACCACTGCCTACTCTGAAAAAAACTAAACCAAATGGTTTCGGTATTTTTTTCATTTTGCAACTCTTTTTCCTTTAAGGAAAACGGGCTGCAAAATGAAAAAAAAACTGCTTTATTTAAAAAGCAGTCATAGACATGGAGGTCTGATGACAACAGCAGGGCACCATCCCTGTGAGTGCAGGGACTCGCTATGGGGTCGCAAAATGCGACCCACCTCATGAATATTGATGAGGTGGGTCTCTGCGACCCCATAGCAAGTCGCAGAAGGTGTCTGAGACACCATTCTGCATCCGATTTTGCGACTTGCAAATTGCGAGTCGCTCAGACTCGCAATTTGCAAGTCGCAAAATCGGATTTTGCTACATCTGGCCCTAAGAAACCACCTATAGTGCGGAAATGATCTCCAGAATGTGCACTTCACGGTTTAGCAGAAGCCTCTTTAAACATGCATTTGTGCTGCCTTTTAGAGGGCATTTCGAAGAGGCGAGCTTACTGCAAATTCCAAATTTGACGCCTACGGTAGCCTGTAATTTTGTGACGCTAAGTTAAAGTCAGGTGAAATCATAATTCAATTGCATTGGTCAACAATGATTAGAATGGGAAACGGTATCATCTGCCTTCTAGTGCATCTTTTCTGCCAACATCCCCAGTTAACACCTTTTCCAAATTAGTGGCCACACACCCACATAAGTATATGCTAGAAACAGCATGAAATTTGATGCAGAATTTCATTGCCGTAGCAAATAAAATTGGCACACAACTAGAATTTTGATGAACCAATAATATATTTCCATTTAGTCTATGAATTGTGATATTTTCTTCCTATTATTATGGGTAGATTTCATACAAGCTACTGAACATTTGACCCAAATCTTTAAGAAATGAACTCTTTTACTGGAAAGCACTAAAAGGATTTTTGAAAGATTTACAAAGGCTGAAATGCTGGAAAACTGACAATATGCCAGCCTGCAACATTCTTATTTTTTTTAATTCCTATAATGTAATATGCCAGCCAGACTCCATGAAATGTAGTGCTGGCCCTAGTGCCAAATCATCACCTATACGTGCAGGAACTAATTGCAACATTTTGTGCGGGTATCCTAATTTACTAATCATTGACAAAACCAATACTGGATTTGATGTGCTAGTGCATGCAGCATGGCATGTTAGAGCAAGCCACGTGAGAAGGATCCAGCAGGATTGTATGGAGATGGCTAAAGTTGCAAATTAGTCCTCATACAGTTCAATTCAATGCAGCACTAGGTGAGAGACCAATACTGCACTGGGCTGAGCCAAGACCTAATGAAAACGTCAAGCCTAAAACTGATCAAAAAAGAATGTAGTTTCGAATGCACAATATTATGATCTAATCTGTCAATCCCATGCTTAGTTTAGCCTTGTTACTCACTAGGGATGCTAGGGCATTGAGTACAAAGTCATTTTTAAATTACATTTTGGGAAGTTTCTGGCAAAAGCAACACGAACCCGCCTTATACGAATGTACTTTTTGACAGTTCCATTAAAGGAATCAATACATTCATACAGTCTTTTCAAAACTTCACTTTATGCTGTTACCTATATGGTGGGCGGTCTGAGTCGTTGTCTCTGTTTGCAGAATACAGAAAATGTCTCCGGCCCTTGCTTATTAAAAAGACATGTCCTCACTCCTTTGCTGCTTTAAGGTTTGCCCTGAAAGGCAAGAACCCAACAATGACTGTAAATGTAAAATTTATTGCTGCGGCCTGCTTCGCCTCAGCAAAAGAGTTGGTTAATAATGTTTGATAACCCGGCATATCGAAATAGATTAACTGAACGCATTATGTACTGGATCGATTTATTGCTGTTGGCTGAGCTGTCACATACTTTTATATAGTATGCTTCTAACCGCTCTTTATTCCGTTTTACAGGCTGTTATGGGTTGAGTTCTTGCATTTAATTTTATGATGCGAGAAGGTGGTTTTATATTTTGTATTAAGTAGGCTTCTCTTTTATTGCAGCATTTTATGAGATGTGATGGATTTAGTTTTAACTTTACTGCAAGATGTTAATTATTCAACAATTATAATATGAAACATGGCGGTACAAACAAACAGCGCAGCGGTCACCGCCAACAGACAGGCGGGAGACAATGTACCGCCCACACTATTATGACAGGCCAATCCGCCACCTTTTCCGGGGCGGATTCACCGCGGGTAAAAACACGGCGGAAACAGGAATTCCGAAGGGAAAACGCTCACCTCTACACACCCCACGAGGAACAAGGACACCATGGAACCGGAACTCCAAATTCTACCTGTGATAGTCTTCCTGCTCCTCTACCAGGATCACGAACGCCGGCGGCGAAGACCACGGTGAGTACTGCACCTACGACACAGGGGAGGAGGGAGGCAAAAAACAGGGACACACACACACAACACCCCCACCCTCACCCACTACAACACACACACTAATACATGTTGATACATTACAGTTACACCCCCCAAGTCCCCCGGAAGAATGCAAAGACAAAAGGAAATGAGTGTAACCATTGTAATACAGGGAGTGCAGAATTATTAGGCAAGTTGTATTTTTGAGGATTAATTTTATTATTGAACAACAACCATGTTCTCAATGAACCCAAAAAACTCATTAATATCAAAGCTGAATATTTTTGGAAGTAGTTTTTAGTTTGTTTTTAGTTTTAGCTATGTTAGGGGGATATCTGTGTGTGCAGGTGACTATTACTGTGCATAATTATTAGGCAACTTAACAAAAAAAATATATATACCCATTTCAATTATTTATTATGACCAGTGAAACCAATATAACATCTCAACATTCACAAATATACATTTCTGACATTCAAAAACAAAACAAAAACAAATCAGTGACCAATATAGCCACCTTTCTTTGAAAGGACACTCAAAAGCCTGCCATCCATGGATGCTGTCAGTGTTTTGATCTGTTCACCATCAACATTGCGTGCAGCAGCAACCACAGCCTCCCAGACACTGTTCAGAGAGGTGTACTGTTTTCCCTCCTTGTAAATCTCACATTTGATGATGGACCACAGGTTCTCAATGGGGTTCAGATCAGGTGAACAAGGAGGCAATGTCATTAGATTTCCTTCTTTTATACCCTTTCTTGCCAGCCACGCTGTGGAGTACTTGGACGCGTGTGATGGAGCATTGTCCTGCATGAAAATCATGTTTTTCTTGAAGGATGCAGACTTCTTCCTGTACCACTGCTTGAAGAAGGTGTCTTCCAGGAACTGGCAGTAGGACTGGGAGTTGAGCTTGACTCCATCCTCAACCCGAAAAGGCCCCACAAGCTCATCTTTGATGATACCAGCCCAAACCAGTACTCCACCTCCACCTCCACCTTGCTGGCGTCTGAGTCGGACTGGAGCTCTCTGCCCTTTACCAATCCAGCCACGGGCCCATCCATCTGGCCCATCAAGACTCACTCTCATTTCATCAGTCCATAAAACCTTAGAAAAATCAGTCTTGAGATATTTCTTGGCCCAGTCTTGACGTTTCAGCTTGTGTGTCTTGTTCAGTGGTGGTCGTCTTTCAGCCTTTCTTACCTTGGCCATGTCTCTGAGTATTGCACACCTTGTGCTTTTGGGCACTCCAGTGATGTTGCAGATCTGAAATATGGCCAAACTGGTGGCAAGTGGCATCGTGGCAGCTGCACGCTTGACTTTTCTCAGTTCATGGGCAGTTATTTTGCGCCTTGGTTTTTCCACACGCTTCTTGCGACCCTGTTGACTATTTTGAATGAAACGCTTGATTGTTCGATGATCACGCTTCAGAAGCTTTTGCAATTTTAAGAGTGCTGAATCCCTCTGCAAGATATCTCACTATTTTGGACTTTTCTGAGCCTGTCAAGTCCTTCTTTTGACCCATTTTGCCAAAGGAAAGGAAGTTGCCTAATAATTATGCACACCTGATATAGGGTGTTGATGTCATTAGACCACACCCCTTCTCATTACAGAGATGCACATCACGTAATATGCTTAATTGGTAGTAGGCTTTCGAGCCTATACAGCTTGGAGTAAGACAACATGCCTAAAGAGGATGATGTGGTCAAAATACTCATTTGCCTAATAATTCTGCACTCCCTGTATATTAAAATCCAGTACTCAAAAATATATATACACTATAAACAAATATATACACCAATAATACAAGTCCAGGTATTGCACCATTTATAGTCCGTGGACCACTGGGCCCAAATGCATGGGCAAGGCCCACACTCGATACCCGATCAAAACAGAGAGAACGCTGCAGGGGCATCAGATAGAAATACAACAGGCACCTCAGGGGGAAGGGAATGGGGGCATATCAGCCGGATGACTGCACGACGCCAGATCCACAAGGGGGCTCAATGCCCACTGTTCAATCCTGGGGAGTGCAAAGCCACAGTCTCTCAAGTCTCTACAGTGGGTGGTTTACCCACTGTTCAATCCTGGGGAGTGCAAAGCCACAGTCTCTCAAGTCTATACAGTGGGTGGCTTGCCCACCCTTCCATCCTGGTGAGTGCGAAGCCACAGTCTCTCAAGTCTCTACAGTGGGTGGCTTGCCCACTGTTACATCCTGGGGAGTGCAAAGCCACAGTCTCTCAAGTCTCTACAGTGGGTGGGTTGCCCACTGTTACATCCTGGGGAGTGCAAAGCCACAGTCTCTCAAGTGGATAACAGTCTCCACTGGTTCTGGAGGGGGACTGGTGCCCAGAGTGCTTCATCCTGTGAAGGACAGAGGTAGTGGATGACAGTCTCCACTGGTTCTGGAGGGGGACTGGTGCCCAGAGTGCTTCATCCTGTGAAGGACAGAGGTAGTGGATGACAGTCTCCAGTGGTTCTGGAGGGGATCTGGTGCCCAGAGTGCTTCATCCTCTGAAGGAAAGAGGTAGTGGATGGATGTCTCCACTGGTTCTGGAGGGGGATTGGTGCCCAGAGTGCATCACTCACCCCGTGATGGACCCAGTTGCGTCAGAGCCCCTGCCACTCATGGGCTAGCGGTACTTGAGTTGGCGGTGCCCTGTTCCGCGGTGCTTGAGTTGGCGGTGTCCTGTTCAGCGGTGCCTGAGTTGGCGGTGCTCTGTTCAGCGGTGCTTGAGTTGTCGGTGCCCGGCCCATCAGTGCTTGAGTTGGCGGTGCCCGGTCCAGCGGTGCTTGATTTGGTGGTCCCCTCCTGGGCGGCTGGGCTGGGGCTGGCGGGGCCCTCCTGAGCAGCTGGGCTGGGGCTGGCGGTGGCCTCCTGGGCAGCTGGGATGATGGCGGTCTTCTCCGCCGTGCAGCTCTTCCCAGACTTGCCGGGTTTCTTGTGGCCCTTCCCCACCTTGGGAGGTGTAACAGCTGACTCCACACTCCCACCGGGACCTCTGGGAGCGGCTTTGGTGGCTGGAGTCTTCCCCCTCCCCCGCCAGGCACTGGCCAACTTCTGATGCTTCACAGGGGGGGGACTGGCTGTGCTGTGGCTCCGTGCCACACTGGCTGTCCTGGTGGCCGGTGCACTCCACATACCTGTGACAACAGGCACCACTGGTCCCGTAGATGTTGTGGCTGAGGTGCTACTTCGGGACCTATGAGATGGATGGGGTGGGGGAGGTGTGGGAAAAAGGTCAAGGCTGGACAGGAAAATTCTTTTGGACACACTGGGACGGGAAGCTGGAGGGAAGTTGGGAGTGGAGGAAGAGGTGGTGGTAGTAGGAGGTGTACGTTTGGTGACTTTGGGTGCAGGTGCATGCGCTGGAGGCTGTTGTGAGGTGGATGGCTGTTGGGTGGGTGTGTGCCTGCGTTTGGGTATCTTGGGAGGGGGCGTCACAGACACACTGGGAGAGGACACAGGGGACGTGTGAATGGTAGTGGGAGTGGTGACTGCACGTGAGCGGGGTGTGCTGGTGGGTGTGCTGGTGAGGGACGTAGTGGCTGTAGAGGTAGTGTATGCAGGTGTGAGTGTAGACGAGACTGGGAGGGAGGAGGGAGACGACGAGGAGGGGGACACAGTGGAGGCAGTGGATGTTGGTGTGTCTGCATGTGTGTGTTGCTTGCATGATACCCTGTGGGATGTGTGGTGCTTATGTTTGCCTGAGCTTCCCTTGTGTGGTGAGGTGTGTGCAGGCTGGTCTGATGGTGTGCTTGGGATAGGCAGAGGTACAGGGGATTGGGTCTGGATGGAGGAAGTTGGAGGGGGAGGCTAGAGACAGGGACAATGGCTGCCATCAGTGCTGAGGCGAGAGTTTGAAAAGCTCAGTGAAGGGCCGCCTGACCAGAATGAATGCCCTCCAGGAATGCATTAGTTTGTTGCAACTGCCTTTCTACACCCTGGATGGCATTCAAAATGGTAGACTGCCCAACAGTGAGGGATCTGAGGAGGTCAATGGCCTCCTCACTGAGGGCAGCAGGGGTGACTGGGACAGGGGCTGAGGTGCCTGGGGCGAAGGTGATTCCCACCCACATGGGTGAGCGGGCAAGGGGCTGCTGGGAGGGCGATGCTGGTAGGGCGGGTGGCAGCTGTACCTGTAGATGCTGGGGGCACAGATGCAGCCGCCACCACAAGGGAGCTCCCATCAGAAGACGAGTCTGTGTCGCTGGTGTCAGCTTCTGTCCCCGCCGTGGAGCTCCTCTCGCCCTCCGTCCCACTGGTGAATTCTGAGTCCGTTGTCTCGCCCTCCAGGACCATGTGGGATGCAGCTCCCTCGTGCTCCGGTGCCACTGCTCCTCTGCCTGATGATGCTAATGCACACAAGAACAGGAAGACCAAAAAAAGGGGGGGGGGCAGAAGAAAGACATGTTGTGTGCATGGATTAACGCTACAGTTGGCGGACAAGACAGACACAGAGGCCCCCTGCACTACGCCGCACTCTTGGGCTCCACAGTGCAATTCCTGGGAAATGGCCTACAAGGCTATGGACGATATCTGCACACATAGATGACACAGGGGCATGAATAGCTGTACTTGGCACTCTACAGAGGTGGGGTGGGGGGGCCACAGGGCCATGCTTTACAGAGGGGCCTAGCCTACGGAACTTGCCCTGGCCTAGGGAAACCCACAGCCCTCCTCCCCCACCCAGACAACTCCACTGCACGCAAAGTCAGCTGAATGAGAGTGTACTCACCCCCTTGTGTCTGCTGTGATGCCCTCAAGCGCCCATCCAACTCCGGGTAGGCCACCGCCAGGATCCTGAACATCAGGGGGGTCATGGTTCGGCGGGCACCCCTCCCACGTTGGGAGGCCATCCCCAGCTGAGCCTCCGCCGTCTTCTTGCTCCAGCGGCGAATGTCCTCCAATCTTTTCTGGCAGTGGGTGCTCCGTCTGTGGTAGACCCCCAGGGTCCGGACGTCCTTGGCGATGGCACGCCAAATAGCTTTCATCTGGCGGGCGCTGACCTACATGAAATGTACAGGGGAAGAAGAGAAGTCATTACCAACTGCACCGTCAAAGTGAGTGGCCCCCATCCCTACCCTTGCCATGTGGCACATGCTCTCACCGTCTTACATGCACGCAGCACTCTGCCCCCTTCCTTCTTACATCCAGCCCTCTCCACACAGGCATAGCCCATACAACATGCTCCCTGTGTACTTACCTGTTTGTCTGGAGGACCGTAGAGTAGCGTGTACTGGGGGAGGACCTCATCAACGAGCTTCTCCAACTCCTCCGATGAGAAGGCAGGGGCCCTTTCCCCAGACGCACAAGCCATTGTCTCTTCCAGACTGAGGTCACAGCAGCACTTGCAGTGTAGGTCCTCTCCTGTTGAAGATCAGGTATCGAGTGATTGAAGTAATAGAAAATGGTGGTCACGTCCGCGGCGGTCACGTCCGCGGCGGTGTGTACCATCACCGCTGGCGTACATCGTCATTGGCTCCTGGGACCCATAGGGTCCAATGTTAACCAATGCAGCATTGTGCTGCGGTCTCCGACCGTCTACCGCGACGGTGTACAACGCCAGCGCAGTTACCTCACATCCCATTGTCCCACTCTACAGGTCAGGCAGCTGCCATTTCAGGGGCCCACATGGCCTCATTTTCAACTGCGTCACACATACCTCGGCCTAGTCTCAACACACATACAGGCCACCTTTTGTGTATGATTGGTGTTCTGTGTAAACTGTGGGTACGTTCCTCTGAGTTGTTTGTCTCTGTGCTCGCTGTTGTCCTTCATAGGCACCGTCCGCTGGGACATGTGAGGAGATGGCGGCATCCTCCGGTGTACCAGCCGTTGGTGGACCTGTCGACAATGGATGAGCGACATTTGATAATCACCTACAGGCTTGACCGTGCCACAATACTGGAACTGTGTACCCAGTTGGAGCCAGACCTGATGTCAGCAATCCGCCATCCCACAGGAATCCCCCCTCAAGTGCAGGTGCTGTCAGTGCTCCATTTCCTTGCAAGTGGGTCATTTCAAACAACTGTGGCCATGGCATCAGGGATGTCCCAGTCTATGTTTTCCAACGTATTGTACAGAGTGTTGTCTGCCCTTCTGAAACAAATGCGGAGCTACATTGTTTTCCCTCAGGTGGAGGATTTGCCTACAGTGAAAGGTGATTTCTATGCCCTGGGACATATCCCCAACATCATGGGTGCCATTGATGGGACACATGTGGCTTTGGTCCCCCTCCATAGGAGTGAACATGTGTACAGAAACCGGAAGAGTTATCATTCTATGAATGTACAGATGGTATGTTTGGCAGACCAGTACATCTCCTATGTGAATGCCATGTTCCCTGGCTCAGTGCATGATGCCTACATCCTGCGGAATAGCAGCATCCCTTATGTGATGGGTCAACTCCAGAGGCACCGTGTGTGGCTATTAGGTGAGCACCTGGAAGCAAGACAGTGGGAATGGTTGTCTGAGCTTATCCCTACAGGTTAGTGTGTGTCTAACAGTTATCCCTCGCCATTTGCAGGTGACTCTGGGTACCCCAACCTGTCATGGCTACTGACCCCAGTGAGGAATCCCAGGACCAGGGCAGATGAATGCTACAATGAGGCCCATGGGCGAACGAGGAGGGTGATCGAGCGGAGCTTCGGCCTCCTGAAGGCCAGGTTCAGGTGCCTCCACATGACAGGTGGATCCCTATTCTACTCACTAAAGAAGGTGTGCCAGATCATCGTGGCCTGCTGCATGCTTCACAACTTGGCTTTGCGACGACAGGTACCTTTTCTGCAGGAGGATGGTCCAGATGGCGGTGTTGTGGCAGCTGTGGAGCCTGTGGACAGTGATGAGGATGAAGCAGAGGAAGAAGACATGCAGAACAGGGACTCGGTGATCCAGCAATATTTCCAGTGAGACACAGGTGAGAATACAATCATGCCTACTACATGTACTTTTACACTACTACCTATATCCTGTCTGTCGTTTTCACCCAGTGTATGGTCACTGAGTTGTCACTTTCCCTTACGGTTTCACAGATGTGGGTCCCACTGTGTGTCATCTGCTTAAATTCCTCGTGGACTAGAGCTGTGTGACATAGGTATGTTGACATTACTATTTCAAAAACATTTTGTCACTGTAATTGCAAATACACTATTTCGAAATCACAGACAGACTCCAGATCATTTTGTGCTTTAGGTGTGTTTATTTAAATGCAAATTATTGGAGGGGGAAGTTAAATGGTGAGGGGTGATGGTGGAGGAGTGTCCATGGCAGAGTCCAGTCTATTAGTCTCACAGGTGCATTGCCCATATGGGCATAGGAAGTGGAGCTGGGGCAGTTTAATTATGGACAGGGTGACAAAGTGGGACAGTAGGATGACAATCAGGGTGGTCTAATTTCTTGGCAGGGATTTTGGCATTGTTCTCTGTCTTCTTCCTGGATCTCAGGGACCGTTTGCGGGGTGGTTCTCCGTTTGCAGGGGGAGGGGTGCTGGTGTGGTGGTCCTGTGGTGGGGCGTCCTGTCCACTAGCGCCGGCGGAGGTGGTGGGCAGTTCATCGTCCATGCTAGTGTCAGGGGCCCCTTGTAGTGCCACAGTGTCCCTCCTGGTGTTGAGTACTTCCTTCAGCACCCCTACGATGGTGTCCAGGGTGGAGCTGATGGTTCTGAGTTCCTCCCTGAAGCCCAAATGCTGTTCCTCCTGCATGCGCTGAGTCTCCTGAAACTTGGCCAGTACCATTGCCATTGTCTCCTGGGAGTGGTGGTAGGCTCCCATGATGGAGGAGAGGGCCTTGTGGAGAGTGGGTTCCCTTGGCCTGTCCTCCCCCTGTCTCACGGCAGCCCTCCCATTTCCCCTGTGTTCCTGGGCCTCCGTCTCCTGGACAGTGTGCCCACTGCCACTGCCCCCAGGTCCCTGTTGTTGTTGGGGTGGTGGGTTATCCTGGGTTCCCTGTAGTGAGGGACACACAGCTGATTGACGTGTCCTGGGGATGGAGGTATGGGCCCGCTGGGTGGGTGCTGTGCTGGTGTTCCCAGAGGGGGGAAGGTCTTTGGTGGCCTGTGCCATTGTGAGGTGAACCGACTGTCCAGAGGTCCCCGATGGTCCGGGCTGGTCATCTAGATCCAGTTGAACAGAGGTGCTGTCATCACTGTGGGCCTCTTCTGTTGGTGGAGTGGACATGTCTGGACCCTCCTGTCTGGTGACGTTGGGTAGGGGTCCTGCAGGGGTGGAAAGGCATGATTATTGCATCTGTGTGTGGCATGGTGTGCAATGGGTGGGTGACCGTGTACCCCAGTGCTGGCATTCCTGTGTGGGAGCTTGTGTGATGATGGTTTAGGGGGTTGTATGGGTATGTGCAGTGTGCATGCTTTAGTGATGGGTGTCCATGCTTTGTTGTTGCATGCAGGGCTTGGTGTTGGGATGGGTGGTTTGTGATATTGGTACATTTGTGAGGAGTTGGTGTGATGGGGGTGAGGGCGAGGGTGGGGGTATGTGATAGCATGCAGGTAGGGTGGGGGATGTAATAGTAAAGCTTTGACTTACCAGAGTCCATTCCTCCAGCTACTCCTGCGAGGCCGCCAGGATGCAGAATCACCAAGACCTGCTCCTCCCATGCTGTTAGTTGTGGGGGAGGAGGTGGGGGTCCGCCGCCAGTCCGCTGAACCGCCAGGGGGTGTCTTGAGACCACAGAACGCACCTTCCCCCGTAGGTCGTTCCACCTTTTCCTGATGTCCTCCTGATTTCTTGGGTGTTGTCCCACAGCGTTGACCCTGTCCACTATTCTTCGCCATAGCTCCATCTTCCTTGCAATTGAGGTGTGCTGCACCTGTGCTCCGAATAGCTGTGGCTCTACCCGGATGATTTCCTCCACCATGACCCTGAGCTCCTCCTCCGAGAACCTGGGGTGTCTTTGCTGTGCCATGGGGTGGTGTAGGTGATGTGTGGGGTGGAGTGTGTGGTGATAAGTGTGGTGATATGTAGTGGTGTGTTGTGTGAGGTGCGTGGAAGTTATATGGGTGATGGTGTTATGTGCCTGTGGATGCTGTTGGACTTGCTGGTAGTGTCTCTCTCTGGCCTTCTTTCTGTATTTTTTGTTGTGGGGGTGTGTTTTATATTGTAATGGGTGTGTGGGAGTGGTGTGTGTATGTGTATCAGGTGTGTGTATTTTGAATTGTCCAATGTGGCTGTGTTTTGTAAATGTGTGTGTATTTTGAGCGTGGCGGTGTGTACCGCCAATGGAATACCGCGGTTGAAAGACCGCCAGTGTGGATTCGTGTGTTGTGATGGTGTGGGTGTATTTCTGTTGGCGTGACGGTGTCGGTTTTGTTTTCGCCAGTTTATCACTGACCTTTGGTGTGGCGGACTTGTGTGGGTCATTTGGCGGATTCCGAGATGTGGGTCATAATAGCTGTGGTGGAATTCCACGGCGGTGTGTTGGCGGTCTTCTGCACGGCGGGATTTACTGCCAATGTTGTAATGAGGGCCTAAGTCTGATTAGCATTAAAATGTAAGGCCTGGTAAGACCAGCCGCTAAAATGAGGCCCACACACTACTACATAAGGAAAACACAGAGAAGGAGCATTGAAAACCTCTTGGACAACATGTACCTGTTATTTCTCCAGCTCACCATGCACCGTAGATGACAGAGATGACAACATGTCCTACCAGCACCACTGCAGCAACCCCAAACACCACCACCACCACACCAGCCACAAAGGCAGCGCAGAAGTCAGGAGAGGATATTTTGGCAGCACACAACCATCCTTGCGCTCAGGGAACAAGATGCCCTCAGACCCTACCGTTTGAAGCAGGAGTCGATTATACACCTGCTGCAGCACATTACGCCAGACATCACTGCAAGGGTCAAAACTCCAACAACTATTCCACCCATGACCAAACTCCTGGCTGTCCTCCATATGCTGGTGTCAGGATCATTCCAGACAACTGGGGCACAAGTGGGTGGTTTCTCCCAGCCATTCTTCTTGGCCTTCCGTCCAAAGGTTCTGGATGCAAGCATCTGCCTCACACCCCACTACATCTGGTTCCTCAACACGCAGCAACTGCAGGAGGAGACCAAGCAAGGTTTTTACCAAATTGCTGGGTTCCCGCATGTGCTGTTTGCAATGGACTGCACCCATATCCAACATGTGCCACCTGCTGCAATGGAACACCTCTACAGGAACCGCAAACACACCCATTCCATAAATATGCAGGCCATTGTGGACCACCATGGGCTCTTCACAAACATCCTAACCAAATATCCCTGCAGAGTCCATGATCCCTACATATTCCTGCGCTCTGCCATCAATGAGCAGTTCCAGGATGGACACTATGGCAATGGGCTACTCGTAGGTAAGCCACCATACCAATTATTACACAGACAACACCCCCAAACTTGTAGGGCAAACATTCATTGCACATCACACACACATACACCCATATGTACATAATACAGGCACAACCTAACTGACACACCACGTGAAAGACAGCTATGTCTTCTTTGCATGCAGATGCTGGGCCCAAACAACTACAAGTGTCCACAGGTTCACTACTAAATACAGATCCCTCACAGATAACACCTAACAAGGTATAGCTCAGCTTTATGAATGGTATTGGCCATGTCAACGTAAAGAAAGTCACAAATATACAAAGCCCCACATTTGTCATGGTGTAGAAGCCTCCGGTGGCACAAATGCCATCCAAGTGTTGTCATCACCATCACCAACTACATGTCACCAAAACATACCAGACGTAACCATTGTGTTCACCTTCACCTCATGTCACCGCATTGTGCCGCGCACATGGGAATACAACTTCACAAGCCATGAAAGACCATGTGTAGGGATGGACACCTCACAGCATACCTACAATCATACCAGGCAATTCCACAATTCCCTAACATGATACCAGGGCACCAACAGGGGACTGTGGCAGCTGGACTACTGACATTGTACTGGCAGAGGCCAGAGATGAATGTGAATGAGGAGACATGGAACTTAGCAGGACTTAGCAGGACTAGTCATACAATGCAGGGCATTGGAGAAAACCACATAATTCCCTCTCCTGTCACACAGGTGTCTGAAAACTCATGCATACATCACAATACATACCATACAACTGTGCCACACTGTGCCCATGATCCACATGCATATACGTATGCGAGCCAGCAATTTGCAACAACAACACTTTGTGCAAGGGAGCAATTAGAAGGGAAAAGGGGTGGGATTAACATGCTACACACAGGGCACAACACTTCTGTCATAGCACACAACACACAAAATAGATTCAAAGTCCTAGAACATCACTAAAGTGGTGGGACTGAGGGGCACATGTCAGGAAAGTGGTGCAGCATCGACAGCAGCAGCACTGTAATTGTGCCCTTTTGCCGCACCCTATTGCCACCATGAGGACGCCATATACAATATACCACACACCATGGCGCAGAGTAGGTGCAATAGTGTCAAGATAATGGATGCCATCGATGGACTCTGTAGGAATACTGACAGCATACCTGACCATTTCATGCACAGTACATAGGGACCCATTCAAATAAATGGTGTGCCCCCTCCTCATGCCTGCTCTGTACAGGTGTTTAAAGTATCTGCAAAAAATCATACCTAGAAGCCTTGGAGAATTCTCTGCACAAATTTTGCTAGTCCTACTATTGTGTGAATCTCCCCCTGTACACATGATGCCTGGCACACACATAATCATCCACAAAGGGTTGCTAAGTTTTGCACTGCATCGCATGTAGTGCCACATGGAAACATGGTGGCCTGAGTTTGGCCTTGTAGGGCTACCATAGTGTCAATACAAATGACACTTTTGTGGTGCAAAGAGATGGGAGTTTCCACTAACATTAGGACACAGCCTCAACTATGGACAACACAACACATATTTGGCATGGTTGAACTGTCAATCCAGAAATAACTAGACAATCACCAGGCCCCTGAGGCACAACCCATGAGAGTAACGTCCTCCACCACACACAAATGCAACCATTCAACCAAACAGGAAAACACACAATACCAGATGCAAGTCTGAGTCCCCACTTCACCTAAAACTAACATCTGCCAAGGCCCATGGGATCTCACAAACATGCATGACTGACCCATGTTCTCACATTCCTTTGCAGCCGACCAAGGTTACGGCCTCCAGCCATGGGTGAAGATCCCTTTTGGCAACCCGACAACAGAGGAAGAGTGGGGCTACAATGAAGGCCACATAAGGACACAAAATGTGGTGGAGAGGAAATTTGGGCTCCTGAAGTCAAGATTCAAGTGCCTGGCTCTGACAAACGGAAGCATGTTGTATGCACTCCCGGTGGGATGCAAGAGAATCCTTGTATGTGCAATCTTGAATAACATTTGTATTTTGACTAAGGTCTAAGGACTAAGGTCCCCTGGGATGAACTGGTAGATGTCCCAAATGAGGAGGAGGATGACAATGGTGCAGCACATGTGGAGGGAAAACAACAAACACTGCTGCAGGTGTTCGCAGGAGACAACAAATTGTACTGAACGTCTTCACCTAGACCCTGCACAATAAAAGTCACCCTGTAAATATCACCATTAAAGCACTTTGCACCAGATTGTCCATGGCGTACTCATAATCTGCTTCTAATATCATTGGTAAGTTGCCCATACCTTAGAGAGCACGAAAAAAACACAAAGGTTGCAAAGAATGTTGAAACATAGGTTTTGATTTAAGAGGGTCTAGCGCCTCCATGTCGCACCTCAGCATCACATTACTCATGCGGCTCTCTAAAGCCTAGATCCACAGACAATACCAAGTGGTGTAATGTATGAATCGGGCAAATTCCAACCCCTTCCACCATATCTTGCCTAAGCCAGGCAAGATGTATGCAAGAGGGGCATTCATACGGTAGGGTGTGTTTCTAAATGATCTACTTGAAACTAAGGAACTATACTGTGTCACATCTCAGGCAGGTAGCTGTAACACCAGCACTTAGAATGTGTGACAAGAGGGAACAGCATTGGTATCAATGGACCATTATGTCCTGGTCAATGTTAGGCCCAAAGGTTTGGCCCTGACCCTGCACAGTATGTCAGTGGTGTTACATACAGTGAGCACTATTGGCCCGAACCCTGCCGCATGGTGTGCGATCTCTCAACTATAGCACACACATGTTGTCTGTGGAATGCGCTAAGGGCCGTAAGACAGGTGGATCAGCAATGGGTGCTGCTTCACTCTCCACATATATGCCCCATAGCCAGGAATGATCAAAAAATTGGGAGAATGGACAACCACATGAATGTGTGGCTGGAATGCAGGCATGGTCTCTAGCACTTCAAATGTACATTCTTAGACACATCACATAATTGTGTTGTCTTGACATACTCCTGCAGCTTATCTGGAAATATATGTAAAGACTGCTGTACCGGTGTATGGCCTAGGTAGGAAAGGGTTAGCAAATACTTACAATGGTTGGTTTGTGTCTGCAAGGTAACCCAGTAAAGTCTGTATGGCACTATCACACATGACATATGAAAACATATCTCTCAATGACACTCACATGTCTGACCAAAAGAAAGTGACATACTGGGACCTTACCCCTACACTGTCTAGGTCTCCCACAGCCAATAATGTTTGGGATGTGCATGTAAGTCTAGTAATGTCCAAACTTGTGATAGACCCATCCAAAATTGTATGGGTGAAGAAGGGAGAAATAAATGTTGCATGTTCCATTTCACATAATCATAGCTGAGATGAGTCCACACACTAACAAGATACACTCATGGTGAAAGTGACATAGATTGTGGAATGTAGATGTGAGTGCATGCCCATGTACATTTAAGGATGTGGAAGAACAGCTGAGAGACTCCCTCAGACACTTGGAGATACAACATGGGGAGAATACTCTGACACTACACAAGTGCTGTGGCTGGTGTACTATCGTTTGTGTTGAAGTCATGTAATTTAGCAAAGCCTGGGAATCGGCGGGATACTATCACTTAACCAGTAGAAGAAGATGTGTTTATCTATAAAGTACACAAGTCTCACGTAGCATCCTGTTCATATATGATGAGACAATGTTGCAGTTGAAGATGTGTTCAAAGGGTAAGCAGCCTAAAAAATGACAGCAATATAGGACCAAATCCATTCCATACAAGATATGCCATTAATGTTGGAGAAGGAACACACACAGACAAATAATGACTTACAGCCCAACAATGTTACCGTGCGATCACCATAGAAATATTCACAGAGGATGTCTCAGTCAGTACATAACACATTCATGTTAGCAACAACAACAACTATGTGCTTGCCCATAGCGTACCATTGTGACAAAAAGAAGTGACAGATAACATTATCTGTACCCTGGGTCAGAAAACATAAGCAAGTTACACAAGATATAAATGCCCAAAGCAAGTATCACATGGAAAATCCAAACAATGAAGAACCATTTGTGTCAAACCATGCCAAATGATGAGACATGTCCTACACAAACAAGCAGCCAGTCCCCTGTACATGATAAGGCAAGTCCCCAAATGGAAACCAAACATGCTAGGCCATGGGAACACATTTGTGCACATTTCCCGCCCTACCCCACCTAACCCCCCTTGCTGAAGCTACATTGACTCTTGACACAGTCAGGGGCCTACCGCATGTTCACACTGAACTTAGATGAGTGGAGCACTGTCAACCTAGGTCAATACATGCAACCATGGGTCTGTGTGGACACACAAAGGCCCTCATTCCAACCCTGGCGGTCTCTGACCGCCAGGGCGGAGGGCAGCGGAAGCACCGCCAACAGGCTGGCGGTGCTTCCCGGGCTATTCTGACCGAGGCGGTAAAGCTGCGGTCAGAAAAGGGGAACTGGCGGTTTCCCGCCGGTTTTCCCCTGGCCCAGGGAATCCTCCATGGCGGCGCTGCTTGCAGCGCCGCCATGGGAATTCCGACCCCCTTCCCGCCAGCCTGTTTCTGGCGGTTTTCACCGCCAGAACCAGGATGGCGGGAACGGGTGTCGTGGGGCCCCTGGGGGCCCCTGCACTGCCCATGCCACTGGCATGGGCAGTGCAGGGGCCCCCTAACAGGGCCCCACAAAGATTTTCACTGTCTGCTTAGCAGACAGTGAAAATCGCGACGGGTGCCACTGCACCCGTCGCACCCCTGCAACTCTGCCGGCTCCATTCGGAGCCGGCTTCATTGTTGCAGGGGCTTTCCCGCTGGGCCGGCGGGCGCTCTTTTGGAGGGCGCCCGCCAACCCAACGGGATAGTTGGAATGGCCGCCGCGGTCTTTTGACCGCGGGCGGTCATTTGACCGCGGGCGGTCATTCGGCGGTGACCGCATGGCGGGCGGCGACCGCCGCCCGCCGCGGTCAGAATGACCGCCAAAGTGCCACAGGAACAATGATGACTAGAGTGCCATCATAGCCCGACAGCAACTCTGCAATACAGTTGTATGCCATTGTTTGTACCAGTCAAAACAAACATGCTTTGGTTGAATATATGTACCAAGTGTGTGTCTTTCACACATTTGTCTGAATTCTCTGCACACATGTACCACTTCAATGGCTCAGGCTTGGTATTGTGGATTGGACTATGCACAAAAGTCAACTTTCCACTAATGAAAATGTGTATGTATCATATGATCATAAATAGACTTATATGACCTTCAGATATGTTCCCATGTAAGGAAACATAGGCGCCACTGGTATGAATACACAGCAAACAATGGCCAACATATGTCCCTGCTGGAAGATAAATTTGGGGGGTGTCATATCCCATGAACACACGTCCTTGGCATTCATTACACATATTACACAAAACATTATCTTTCCACACACGTCACATACCTACCTTCATTGACACAACAGTACACCATCTCCTGCATCAGATATGCATGAAGAACTATATGTAAAACATGTAGCATAGCATCATGAACTGTGAACCATACAACACACCACCGTGTGGACACACATGCACTCACATTGCCATGGGTTATGTGAAATCAACCCAGCTGTAGTCCACAGCATCCAATGTGTACAATTTGTAAATGCATGAACATGTATTGGACATAGCCCATCATATCTAAAGTGGTGTTGTCAAATGTAGATTTGGAAATCAGACATGACAATGCTGTAGACCCACAAATATGTGCTACATCACAAATGTGCACTCCAAGTACACATGTGGTGACACCTATGTTGAAAAAGTCTACCAACACATGCACATATGCAAACAGTAGCAGTCAGCACATGCATCACACACACACTTACAAACATATGGTAACACATTCAGATGTTACCGCTACATATATGAATGCACATGCACACATACGTAGTCATAACAATCTGCTTACATAGGTGCATATGTGAATCCGGGTGCGCTGTCAGCCTTTCCTACAAAGCCCATGCATTCCTGTTATGCGTCAAAAATGTTCACACAAAGGCAGTTCTTCAATTCAGCAAATCAAGAAAAGTATGCCTTGCCCCTGTGTGTCAATTGCAAGTCCACAGGCCTTGTCAGTCTTCATGGAAAAAAAAACACGCATGACTGTCATGCATCGAAAAAAATAATGCATATTAGAAAACGTGATGCACACGCCCAGGAAATGATGAAACAGGACTTCCTTTCTGCAAACATGGTACAGTGATTTCACTCCCACTTTTACTTTACAGTCTTTTTGTCTGTGATTGTGAGAGGTTGTGTGGAGCTGGTGCTTTTTGATGACTGGTGTTTTTTTCTGAGTTTTGTGTTGTGTCCTATTGCTGTCCTGTCAATGTTGTCATTTTTGTAAGTTTTGTGTAGTGTCATAGTCCTGTCATAGTATTTGTTTTGTGGGGTGTTTGTCTTGGGGAAGCATAGTCTGTTGGCGTATTTGGGGTTAGTTGGGGTAGTGTTACATTATTTTTGGGGGTGACATATTTGCAGTGGAGAGAAAGTGCAATATGTCGGGGAGGGGGAGAGCCCAACGCATGAGTGGGGATGAACTGGGAGGGTTCATCTGGTTGGTGAAGCGCTACCTCCATATGATGTTGAATATGGGTGGCCGGGTCATCCAGGGCTACCCAACGGAGGCACGGAAGCTGTGGTGGGGCAAGGTGCTCCACCACCTATGGGGGATCTTTGATGTTGTGCAGACGGACCACCAACTAAAACACCGGTGGGCAGATCTCATTGCTCATGACGGAGATCTCCTGAATCACCTGGTGATTCAGATTGGTGGCTCAGTTGGTAAGTACTCTTTTTGCATTCCAACATTTATATTTACATTTGCATGATGGTAGGACATAAGGTTGGCTGAAGCATGTTTTGTTAAGGGTCAGGACAGGAAGTTTAGTCTCTAAATCAAACAGCATTTACGAGAGCTTAGAAACGCACAGGTTGCAGACAAATTGCGCATTCCTCTTTGTGTACATTGTGTATCACATATACACCATAAAGTGTCAAATATCAGACACATGTGCAATGATGCAAGGATACTTGTTTCCCATGCACAAAATTACATGTCCATCATGGTAATTACAACTGTGTAAATGGAGTAACTATAGTTAAAGTGATGCCATGGGTGAGTGTGTGACGAGGGTCATGTACGTGCGACATGACAGTAATGTAAGAAGGAGTGATTGCCTCATGATGCAACAGCTGTGTCTAATTTTGTGAAGGTGATATTGCCAATGGAGGCAGCTAATACCTAAACATTTGTCAATTTTTGACAAGTACAAGCATTGTGTCTGTGTGAAAGGCTGGTTCCACATGACAGCAGAACCAGGCCTGAGGAATGCAAGCTGTGTATTTCTGCCGTAGGTGGCACCCAAAAAATACAGCCTTAACATCAACTTGGCTGAATTGTTCCTTTATTTGAGGCAACTTTTTTTGCCTAAGGCTGGTTGAATACTGATTGTTCCCTTTTCATCAAAAAGCCAATTTACACTTTGCGTGTGGAGCATATTCATGTATGTTGCTAAACATGCCAAGTGCAACCATACTGACAGGGTTGACAACATCAGTGTCCTGACATCCACCATGGTGTGCCATCTGTTACATATGGCACACACATGATGGAGGGATGTGTTGGCGCTGTGGGATTAAAAACTGGCAAGCATCTGAGTGGTTGCCTGCTTCTTCATATAGATCAACTACAGGAGTCAAAGCTTTAGCCAATGGACAGTATCCTGTCCTCTCATATTGTTAAAATATGTATCTGAAACCTGTACATATGTATGCCACCCAAATCTGTGTGTGTTCTTGTGTGATAACTATGAGCTACATATGTGAGAAACAGGTGTGCCAACATCAGCAGCACTGCGCTGGATTTTAAACACAGGCCTGCCCCGTATTTTCTAGAGTACAGGGCAGGTCTGCGTCTGCACTGGCACATAACTCAGCAGCCAGCACCAATGCAGACATACTTGGACCACAGTGCAAGTTAGTCTGTGTTGAGAGGAGTGTCTATGTGCAGGAAGGTAACCCTTCCTGGACATAAACAATCTACAATGTTCTGCAGAATGCAGTCCACATAGTAGTGCCAAAGAACCATCATGTTAGTTTGTAAATGTGCAGGAAGTGATGCCTACGTACACATAAGCAAACATCCATGGCATTTTACCTCTTCTGTGTGTGCCTTCAAATGGCACACACATATTAGAAGCAAAACACATTGAGGTATTAAAGCATTCCTCACCTCTTTGCCTCTGGGGTGTTGTTACTCTTTTTTGGCGCTGGCAGTAAGTACGATGTATTGTAATTCTGGGGCAGCGTCAAAAGCTATGAGTGTTACAATGGGATGGCCACTACAACAACCATAGCATACCCCTCTCACTGAATACTGTGTCATGCTGCCCCATATGTACATGGCGGCTTTACGCTACAAAAAGTGGTATAACCACTCGTTGTACATATGGTGCAGTGAAAAGCACCACAGGAGCTTCATGGAAAGTGATGCTCTAGTGGCGGCAGGCCTGTATGATCTGACCTTCTGTATAAGAGACATGGGGGAACCTCCTAAACAGGTCACAACAGAGATTAGCACATTAGGCACCACATCAAGGGTCAGGGGTGCCTTAGCTGGTCCAACCCCCTCCACCTCCACAGCACCAATGATAACACAAGCCCTGCAACAGCCACCTACAGCAGCCACATCCTCCAGGTGCACATGAGGAGGTGGCCATAAGGAGGGACATGGCAGCTATAATGGCCAGGTTGGACAGAATGGAGCAGGACAATGCTCACAATTTTAAACTCCTAAACTATTTTAAAAAGAAGCTGAAGAAGCCGTAATCCAGGATATGGGCAGCCTCCCAGTTTCTTCTCTTCTCCTGTTCTACTTTGTATTTAGTTTTAGTGGGCTTTAGGTGGGTAGTAATAGGTTGGACAGCATAGATTAGGTTAGTTGTAGGATAGAGTAAGTGTAGTTGGGTATTGGGTTTTAGATTCATTTTTCTGTTTTCGGGGATGGGTGGGGGTTATGTATGGGGCTCTATGTTAAAAAAATAAAAAATGCAAAAAAATATTTTCGAAATTCATAAAAAAAGTTACCAAAAAAATATTTGTTTCGGATATTGGTTAAGTTAGTATATGTGTAGCTTTAGTTATGTTTTCCTACTCATCTCTTGTCTCCTAAGGAGGGTGGGGGGGCAATGTTTAGTATGTGGTGTTACATGTATAAGATAAGTTTAGATTAGGGTAAATAGCTGTAGAGGTAAATTTAGATAAATTATTATATGTTAGCTTAGTGTAGGATAGTGTTTAGGTTAGGTTTTTATAAGGTGTTGTTTTTTGACGATTAGGTGTCCATAATGATTGAGTGTCTGAGTGTTCTCATGTGTTCAGTGGCCAAGGTAGAGGAATGCCTTAGGGTATGCTTTATGTATTGATTTACATGTGTAACCTATGACCAAGGAGCTGTCTGATTGGCTGAAATATGACATCAGCTACTCAAAACATTGTTCATTCCCAGTACCTGACAATCACATGTGTATGTATACAAACTATTTGACAGGTACGAATGGAACATCAACTGTCATCACTGAGGTCTGTCACAATTATTCTTATTTTTCATCACCTTATTTGGGGTATCTATCCTGGCACACTGGCAGCTGCCTATCACTGATCAATTTTGCCTCTTGTGTTCCACACATATTTGTTGTACCAGTGCCATCATCAGGGAAAACTCCAGACACTTGAGTTGTGACCCATACATGCCATATGGCAACTTTCATAGATACCTGGTCAATACTTGTGTTTAAGGCTACGTAAGTCGGTTGTAGTCCACAACACTATCAGTCACCTTTTTCATTTTAGAGTGGCTTTGTGTCTGACAGTATGCCACACATGTAATTAGGTTCTCTTCTCATTGACATAGCTTCACACAATGCATATATTTAGATGAGTTTATGGATCACAGTAAAATATGGCATGTTAATGGTCAATATGGAGATTTATTTACATGTGCAAGTTTATTCTCCAATGCAGTACAATGTCAAGTTCACTGATCCCATGAGAGATCCTGAGCCATTTGATGTACATTCAGGGTCCAAGGGTGAGGTGCATGTTATGAGACATGGGTAGGAGAAGTGTGCATCAGTGGGGAGGTTTCCAAATTGAAAATAGTAGGAAGTGAGACAATGACAGTCCATAGCAGATAAGTCAACAGTGGTTGAGTGAAGAGGGCACATTGCCAGCTGTCACAACACTGGCATGATCTTAAGCACAGAACTAAGGAGATACTGTCCAAGTTATACAGACTGGTGCTACCGGGTGGTTTTACCTGTGAATGTTGTTCCTTTCACATCTTCATCCTCTGATTCTGTGTTACCGCCTGACCCATGGGTGGTGCTGTTGTTGTAGTTGAGGGAGCCACGCACATCAGGGGATAGAGATGTGGAATCAAAGGTCCCAACAGCTACCATTTGTGGAAACACATAAGGCATCACTGCAGCAAAGAGGAACCGCAGATTTTTCAACACCGCAGCTACATCACAGTGGTAGGCAGCCATGTTTCCCATGAGGGAGGCCACTTCCCACTGTATGGATTCCAGGTCATTTTGTATAGCCCCCCCTCCTGTTATCTATCATACTGCTGCCACTTTGGGAGGGCAATTGTTGAAGCCTCTGCCTCATGACAGCAGTTATGTCAACCAAGGGCAGCTGGAGTCCACGTAGCGGGGAGTGGGTGCCTCTGATGACAGCTGAGTTGCCCTTATTTGGACTGAGGCACCTCTGCACTCCCTGTAGACTGTCTGCCATGGTCTCCATCCCCACCTGCACCTGCTTGGCCAGCTCCCGCTGGACTCTTACAACTGTCTTCTGAAAGGTGATGTCTGGGTCCTCTGAGCCTAGGGCTGTGGCAGGACTTGTTGGTGCTGTGTGTTGGTAGTTGGTTGGTTCAGGTGGAGACCCCGCAACACTTTGTTTCCTCCCTGCATCTGGAGGTGGTGTCTAGAAGGAACCCAGGACATCCTGGAGAGTCTCTTCATTGATTGTCGGCAGCTGGTCATCCATGTCATCTGTAAAATCCAGGAGAGGCAGGTCGGCAGGAGGTAAGGCATCATCCTCTGCAATGGGATAGTAAATGTCAATCTATGACTGTAGTGGCTGTTGACATAGCTCATCATTTACTTGCTACTGGTGGCTCAGTGACATGTAACAGACCCCATGTTGTAGTTGCTTATTATGTGTTGCATTGTGCATCACACATGGGGCAACCTTTCAAAGTATTTTGTGCATTGATCCCACACCACCATATTCCTTGCAGGCCCCTTGCCCCAGGCCAGTGACACCATGGTAGCACTGTCATTTACATTTCTATTCACCATTGGTAGACATTCCCACAGTAGTGTAATGAGTGTTGTCACTATTTTGGTGCTTTACTGCATTGGCACCATCAATGATGGCACTAGTGCAGCATAGCGCAGGGAGGTCCGTTGCTCACAATGCTTGTGTAACTTTGTCATCTGCCTTTACTAGGTCCCACACGTGCTAATTGGATGCCACAGTGCAAGCTTTATGGATTGTCAGCCCCATTAGTTGTTCCTCCCTACATTAGGGACATTTCCTTGCACACAGCATATCTGCCACAGCATATGTTGGTGTCAGGATGTACAATGTGAATGAATGCATGCATTTTTAGAGTTTGTTAATGTGGGGAATGGGCAGCTTGCATCCACATTGGCAACTATTTGTATGATGGTACTGTTGTATTACGAGCTAGTGACATTGTGCCCGTAGTGCAAAATTGATGCCACTTGTGGCTGTTCTTATGCATGAAGGTGTCCCTTTATGCACAACGCCAACCATTCCCACAATAGAGGCAACCTTGTTACATGGTGAAATGGGAACTATTTGTACAGCAGCACAAATGATGATCACAGAAATGCCCCATATGTTGTATATGCTCACTTTTGTGCCTATTTCCGAATGGTGCATGGAGGTGTGTAAGATTTGTTATTGGGACAACCTGTGCGAGTAGCATAGGACATGTTGCACACTGAGGCCCTGATTTTTTCTAAGGTGGCACACCTTGGTGCATCAGCGAAAATTGCTGCCCCGTGCTGCCTCATTTTTGAAAGGCAGGGATGCACTGTATTTACAGGAATACAGCGCACCCCTATGTTTCTCCCTGAGCTGCGCGGATTTAAGCACCATAGTGCATTGAGGGAATAGATTGTTTATATGCAGGAAGGTGTTCCTTCCCACACATAAACAATCTATTATGGCGATTTGGCATTTCTATGTGAGCTGCAGTATGAAGGAAAGCATTTTGCCTTGTTGTGCCATCCTAATACCACGCTTGGGAACACCACCCTTGGGGTGGTGTTGACTTTAGTTACAGCCTCCGGTTAACATGTAGCCTTGGATTTGGGGCAACACCAATATGCAATGGGTGTTGTTGTGGCACAGCCACAGACACACTGAATAGCACGCCTCTACCAGGCAAAGTGCTGCATGTGTAGGGGCCATATTTACAAGGTGATGGTAAGCCACTGTAAGTGGTTTGAGACCACGTTGTGTAAATGTCAGAGTGCATAGGACCACCAGAACATCTACAAAAGTGAGGCTCCGGTGCAATTGAGCCTTTTGATTCTAGCCCCTTGTGTCCTGATGCAGCCCATTTGCGTGCATTCAATGTGTCCTATGTGCCTCCCACTTCTGCCATTTGTGAAATTCCAAATATTCCCCCCTGCAACTTACCATGCATTTGTGGTAGTTATTGGTAGTCTGAGCTGTCCTGTTTTGCGATTCCAGTGACCAGCTCCTCCGAAATGAAGGCGGCCACCACCTCCTCCAGCACCTACTGGGGTGCAGGGCTTCCACCTCCAATCTGTAGTGCTGCCTTTCGGTTCCTGGACAGTTTCTCCTTAGTTATGCACTTACAATCTTGCCAGGGCTTCTTACAATCAGTGACAGTCCTCTTTACCTCTTCCACGCTGTTGACATTATCTACTTTTGCCTGCCATATAGCCTCTCTCCTACCTATTGGCAATTTGGAGGTGACAAGGGGCTGGCGCTGGTGCTCCGTCACCTCTCTGACCAAGATGTCATTCTCCTCCTCACTAAAGTGACACTTCTGCTTCCTCTTCTCCTGGGAAGTTGCTGGCCCCTACTGGCTTGTACTGGGCTCATTGGGATCTCTCTGGGGTCTCTCCTGTCCTGCATTTTCCATCTTGCTTTCCAATTTTTTTTTCTTGCTCGTGAGTTTTTTTTCACACCAATGCTGTTAAATAAGGCGCTAACATGTTTATTGTCAAAAAATGTGCGCTCATAGCGCTAATGCCACTTTTGCAGCATTAGTGTCATTTTTCTTTCCGGCATGTGGCAAGGTTAGCGTCATTTTCTTTACGCTAACCATTCCCTAGCGCCATTGTGTGTCATTTTATAAATTTGCCGCACAGTTGGCGCTAAGGAATGGCGTTAGCTAGCAGTATTATTTTCGATGCAGAAAAGTGCTAGCTCAGGTGTCCATCATTTTTGACAAATTTGGGCCAAATTCTTTGTGAATTGGGCCCCCCAGTCTTAGGTCTAGACCATTATCTGTGTTCCAGAAAGGTAGCAGGAACAAAAGACCCTGTCTTGATTCACAAAGATTTTGCTATAGATACATCTTCTGGTACTCCTGTCTTGCTCCTTAACCAGAAGTTTAATACACACTCATTCATAGAAAAGACCTCGGAGTACTAACAGAGAAAGTTACATTTACATTTTCATTAATCAGGCCCAAACTGTTTTGCAGTTCCCAGTATTCCAGAGATTTCCAAACCCTCCATTACAAGTAAACTGTTTTGGCGGACCCAGGCCATGTAACATGTATCAACGATTGTGCATTGTTTGTGTGTGCATGAAAGCAGATGACAAAAGCCCTGAGTGGGCCTTGGGACATTTAATGAAAGGTTAAGCAAGGGAGATCCTTTTTGTACCTCAGGTTGTAGAGGTACCGGGACAATGTATCTCTTAATCTCTACCACGGCCAATGAAACTATGTGATCCTGCAGCTGCTGGACTTTCCACATAAATATTGATTTACCACACTTACCATTTAATCCGACATCTTCCGCATAACGTTTCGGCTTATGATCTTTTTGTGCAGGCTGTGGGCTTTGGGGTGAAGAGATTACAGTACTAGGGGGTTCGAGATTGCCAATATTTGAAAGCTGGTCCCTGCAAATTTGAATGATGTCTCTCTAGGGACGGGGCTTGCAAAATCAACACTGGGCAAATTTGAATGTGTCCTATGCAGGCTTCCATCCCAGGACTTGCTTTTTTGCATAAGAAGTCACACAGCCAGTGCCGCTCCTTTAATAATACTCATAAGGGTGATTGTTTGTACCTCACTGCGCACAACCCCTTTGCAAAGCAAACGACTACTGAATAGTTTGGTGCATGAAAGATGGGGTTGTTGACAATGTGAAGCAAACAGTTGTACTGGGAACAGCCTCTTTGAGAATTGATCACTATGTTGATTGAGTAATCCTTGCAACAAAATCACCTTTTTTTTATGAATGGCCAGAAACAGCACTCTCTGGAGATTGAACAGTGGCACACAGGTGTAAATGTAAACTATGAAAAAATGCAACTGCCAATGCCACTGGGAGTCCCCCTGCCGTCATGCTGGGTGCCTCCCCACCCCTTGTATTGCAATGTTCCCACCAGGCTGACTAGAAATAGCATTGTAATATGTCATTCCTGCTGGGCTGATCGGCAGGAAAAGTGCTCCGGTATTGGTCTCGGCTCCCTTAAGGGAGTTGAGGCCAATAACGTAGGACTACAACACCCTCTGAATGGGCACTGTCTGTAAAGCATACAGTGCGCATTCCAACGGTGCTGGGCATTCCATGGGAGTGGGCAGTGCAGGGTCCTCCTTGTGGCCCCAGGCCCTGGCTTTCCACCAGCCTTTCCATGGCAGGGTGACCACCATGGAAAGGCTAGGAAAAAGCTGAGTTGTAATCAGCACGGCGGAGTGGCTTTTAGTGCCGCCATGGTTGAGCACAACTCAGAGCTCTATCTACCCATTGGGAACCACATTCCTAGAAATGACAGCCACCTTTAGGCAGTCCCACCTGCCAGGATTGTATGGTGGCTGTGGGACTGCCAGGAGTGTGGTGAGCCCACCACTACCGCGAGTGTGGCTGTCTGAAGACCACCACATCCATAATGAGGCTCTGAGTTCTTTGCTATATCAGATTTATATATTTTTGGCATTTGTACCAAGGAATGGATATGTTGTATTTTGATGACATTGCTGGCTTTGTAAGCAAATGTTGGTTAATATCCTCACTCCAGCTCAGTTGTGCAGCTGGTTTGGCCGACTTGTGTCTTAGTTTCCATATCTAGAAAAATCACTATTGCTTAGAAACAGGACTGTCTTCTACACTAGATGCTATATTAAACACTAGCCATCTACAGTTCTTTTTCTCTCTGCCTGAAGAGGCTTGCATTATGCTAAGGTCCTCATTATGAGTTTGGCGGTCTGTACACAGCCATGGTGGTAGTCTGACCACCATTGGCTTGGCGGTCGGACCACTGTATTACGAATCATGTGGGCCTCTGGAGCAAAGACCACAGAGGTCCCACCAGCACCACAAGACTGCAGAGACCGTCGCAGCCAAGAGGAAGCACAAACAGGCCAGTTTCCGCCAGACACATTGTGAGGTTACACACTGCCAATGTGACCATGGTGGACCAACCATCACATCCCAGCAGGCAGAAATGGGAAGAATAAAGGGAGAAACTCATGTGCAGGCAGCTTTACACGTCCGGTGCCACCATGGAGCCCGTCCCACATTGCCCACTGCTGCTGCTGCTCATTGAAGGAACCAGAATCCACGCTGCCGTGGACGCAACCATAAGTACACACACCTACCTGTGTCATTATGCTCAACCACAGATCGTCACTCCGTAATCCACATAATATGGGTTCACGCTATAGGCACCAAGTATACCTGTCATTGTGAACACAGCCCAAGTAATTCACAAAGAAGGACTCATTCAAAGCCACAAAACTCCCCCCTTGGGCAGGTCACTCACACTGCACTGCAACACTACACAAAACACACATCTGACTATCTCAGGCACAGCGACAGTGAAGTGTACACAACATTGTGTCACACAATGCCAACAACACAGCAACATCACATCTACAAATACATTTGGCACCCTCACATTCCTCACATGCCATTAACTGCCATCACATTCAACACACAAATGTATGGATGTGGCATGGAACACAAACACCACTCCCATTCTAAGCCCTGCAAATGACCCACACATGACCCACATTGCAACACAATGGAAGAACAATGGAATGCACAGTACAGAGAAAGACAAATATATAAAGCTCACTATGCAAACAATAGCTGCACAATAGGGATGGTGGTATCAGGAGCACTCAGGGAAGGATGCTGCATTGGGACACATATCACTGTGCACATGCCCCTAAAACAACATCTACACAGGAACTGGCCTTTCAGGTATCTCAGGGTCAAACAATACTAGAGCCAAGTGACATGCCTATCTGCACAATGTGGACGTGCAAGTCAAGAAATCACATACAACTGCATGGGCCAGACATCTAGATGAAGTAGCTGCAAGGTACACACAACAAAATGAACTCATGCACAGTCAAATGATAAGGAAGCGAGCACAATTAAATACCCTCTATTTCTGCACAAACAAAACAAGAGGTTCCACACATGATACAAATATACAATCCAAAATGGGGGGGGGGAGGCAGGTCTTACACACTATACTTGCTGATATTGGACAACACAAGGTGAAATACTTACCATACCAAACAGAACACAATGCAGTGACACCACAATTGCATTAACAAACACATACCCATACATCTCCCTTTGTCTTGGGCAACACCAGCACTGCCTACAAAGTCAAATTCTATAGACAACAGCAAATGGATCAGCAAGCAGGCTGAAACACACACAACTGTGGTCAGACAATACAAGTTACTCAGGAATGACATAAAAATAGAAAAGGAATTGCAGTACACATGTGTACCCAAAACAACTGTTTGGATTTATTAACAGTCAATGGCAAAATGTCCAAGACCATTGGCCAGTCCAGTAGCCTTTCATTGCACAGTAGAATGCCAACACTTGACTCCTATTACTGCCAGGAAACCTCCACAGAAAGGGGGCATCAAGTGGGCAGGCAGGCACCTCAGGTATTATCCTTGGAGGGCGGCGGTGTGGATCAGATTTGGGATGGGTGGGTTTGGGTTTGGTAGGGGTCGACTCTTTCTTAGTAGGGGTGGGCTTCTTCTCAGGGGAGGCATATGGGTGCTTGTGGGGGGGAGTGTAACGGGGAGGTCTTGGGGTTGGGTTGGGATGTGGGTCGGGGCTTCTTGGGTTTAGGACGGATGAAGGGAACAGGGGAAAGCGCAAGCTAAAAAAAAAACCTTTCCTTAGCAACACCAGAAAGGGGTGGGGATTTAGAGGTTGAGGGAGTGGTTGTCTGGTGTGAAGGTCTTGGGTGTGTGCATGTGTGAGGTATGCTTGTGTTTGGGCGGTGCTTGTTGCATGTGTGAGTGTGGGCATTTGTGTGTCTTGGGGGCTGGGAGGTAGAGGTGCTGGGTGCTGTAGGGGTACTGTCTGAGGGTATGCTTGGAGTGTTGGATGTGTCTGTCTGTTTGGGTGGCGGCTGCAGGTATGGTGGATATGGTGGATGTCTGTGTGTCTGTTGGGGTGGTGCCTGCAGGTATGGTCGGTGTGGTGGATACCTGTGTGTCTGTTGGGGTGGTGTCTGTGGGTATGGTGGGGGTGTGTCATTGCCTGTTGTGGTGCCTCTGGGCATGATGGATGTGGTGTGTGGGCCAGTGGGGGTGTCTGGGGAAGTGGTGGCTGATTTTGTGTCTGTGGGTGTCTGTTGAGTGCTTGCGTGCCAGTGTGTTTTGTTGTGTTTTCAGTTTATGTGTGTTGCTTTAGTGTGTTGAGGTGGGTGCGTGCGGACCTCAGGGATCATCCTGGGGTGAGGGGAGTTGGATTTGGGTTGGATTTGGAGATAGGTGGGTTTGGTTTTGGAGGATGAACTCTTTCTTAGGATGGGTGTGCTTCTTCTTGGGGTGGTATGGGTGCTTGCAAGTGGGGCAGGTGTGACGGGGAGGACTTGGAGGTGGGAGGGATGGTTTGGGATGTGGGTCGGGCCTCTTGGGTTTTTGGACTGGGGTGGAGGGAACAGGGGAAAGGGCAAGCTAAAATTCATCAGAAGGGGTTGGGGATTTGGAGGCCGAGGGAGTGGTTGTCTGGTGTGTCAGTATTGATGTCTTGGGTGTGTGCGTGTGTGAGGTATGCTTCTGTTTGGGTGGTGTGTGTTTTGTGTGGGACTGTGGGTATTTGGGTGTCTTGGGGCTGGGAGGTGGAGGAGATGAGTGATGGAGTGGTGGATGTGTGTTTGTCTGTGCAAGTGAAATTTGTCCCAGTGGAGTCACGGAGGCAGTACAATTGTTGCTCTGATAGGCCACACATTTGGCATGGAAATGTACACTGTAGACATTATGTGCAAATTGTCAGGGAGCTATGTCACTAAAAACCACAACACAATGAATGAGCAAGCCCTGTGGAAATCACCACTAATGCCTAGCACCCCTTACAATTACATACTCTTAATGCATCTGGAGAAGCCATTAGTACTTTGTCTATCAGAGAGACGTAAAGATTTGCAAATACCTGCAAAAGGCCCTCAACATGTTGCCCAGTGGGAAGCTACAGCTCTGTCTCCATATTGGTCATTTAAATCCAGATATCTGTGGGTGAATAGTTGTACTCAAACACATGTGATTTCAACATAACTGCAAAACATTCTATGATGCATGCCAAGAGTCAGGCAAAAAAAACCATTACAATGTGTAGTGCACTTTGCTAGGTGATGCCAGATCAGTGGCCTGGAAATGAACATTGTGTCTAAAACATCTAGTCATACTTGTCTTGTACCTCATTGCTACTGCAGTTGTACATGCCAAGTGACATGTGCAACTGCAGTAGGTTGGTATGCACATATATGTGAGGGAATACAGGAATCATCCCATGATGACAGGTAGACCATGCAAGAAACAGCAGCGTACACATTTTGTCAAAAGAGAAAGAGACACATGCTAGCATGTAGGCACAATGAATGTTGGCAACAGTGATGGGATACAAATCATGCCCATGGACATTCACCACTTACCAAGGGAAGGTATTGATCTGTAGCTGCACGCAAAGATAAGTGTCTACTCTGTCATGTGTATGATGGCCATCTTCACATTACAGACTGTAATGAGGCGCCAGCACCCGTCACACACTGAAGACAAGTAACCTCTCGGTGGCAGATGCCAATATACTCATTTAACCAGACACATGGCTGAAGACCTTCATCCATCACTTTCTTTACTTTGGCCTGAAACACTGAGGAATAGTGGTCTGTTGCATTCAATTTACAACCAATACAACAACAAACAGTACTTGATTGATCAATATACACAGCCATATGTTGTCCCTGAGGAGAAAATTGTTTGTGTTTTGTACACACTTGTGCCCCAGCCAATACGCAAGGTACATCAGTATGCACTACATTACATATCTACACAAACAGTCACTCATCAAGAGATTACAATCACAAGTTTTGGCACAGTCTGGACTATGTCATACTAAGAGACACATTTGACAGGGCCTGGTCTCTGCAGGCTGAGCATACAGAACCTGCATGTCACTCCATTTCCGTTACTTCCATACATGGTAGTACATCATGTGGCCATCAGCAATTTGGCATGTGGTATGTGTGGCAACCTGAAGGGCAGAGTGAGTCAGGATATGCCTTCCAGACTACAGTTTGTCAATGCCAGATGTGGGGTGAAAGATATGTGGTACTATACACATTGCTCACAAGTTCCTCAAATGAATCATACAAAATGCATATACAGCTCTTGCTGTCAAGCACAGACATGTTGTCTAACATTCACAAACATCGTAAAAAGAAAAAGATCAGTGGATGGCAGTGAAGTCTACTTACCTAATTATGTGAATCCAACAAAAGAAGGATCTAGGACCCCAAAAAGCCTCCCACAACACTATGTGAAAGAACTTAACATATGTCACTGCCCAAAAATACCTGAACCATGTACATCCCATTGATGCCACGCAGACTGCAACAACAGGCACACAAGAAGTCTAACTTGCCCACAGTGGCACATCGTAGCCCGTGAGGAAGGCAAGATGGTGTTGAAAACTGTGCCTATGAGATTCTAACCTGCTCCTCTGGTAAGCCATAGAGCTGTCCATACAGGGGTAGGACCTCATCATTTAGGCTCTACAGTTTCACTGGAGAGAAGGCATGGACCCTGTCATCTGCTGGACGTGGCATGAGTACTCCCAGAGATGGCACACAGCAGCTCAGGACATGGAGGTGTTGCTGGCAGCAGTGTCAGGAGTCAGATTAGTGAATAAGCACAAAATGGTGGTCATGTCCACCACGTATGTGGGCATCAACGCTGTTGGATACAGCCATTGGTCCTTGTCCGCCACAGGCAACAACGTATGGCTGGGTCTGCGGCGGTTGGGACCGCCTTCTGCCCTGACCACTTCCCCTGCGGTTGTGGGCGGTTTCAAATGTCCAGTGGAGTAGGTCAGGCATTCACCATTTTGGCAGAATGAAATAAAGTTTTTAGCTTTGTAAATTGTGTAACACCTACAAAAATGTGTTATGGCATTGCAAACATCCTTATTCTGTCTTTTCATGTAGGTCCTCCTACACAACCACCAGTAGGGTGTGCTACAGCGCACAGATGGCAGTTGCTGGCGGTGCTCGGTACACCACCTCCGACGGTCATTTTTGCAGATGGACTGTACAGACACATTTCGAGGGGAAATTGTGTAGCAAATAGTTGAGTTTCATCCACCTTCATGGTGTGGACATGTGTTAATAATTATGTGGTTCACATGTGACCGTTGTGTAGTTGCCAGCTGTGCTGTGTACTGGGTGTCATGTCTATCTAGTCAGAAATGCTTTGTCCCATGACATTATTGGCATGCATAATGTTTGCTGCGACAGACACACATACTAATGTTACAAATCATGTCCTGTCACACATAGGTACCCTGGGAGAGGGAGGAGACGACAATCTCCTATTTACCATCCACTGCAAGACCTTCAGACTATGGAGCAATGTCATATAATTATGTTCTACAGTCTGGATAGACCACATAGTGGACATATGCTGTCAGTTGGAGCCAGATCTGATGCCAGCTATTAGTTATCCAACCTGCATGCCACCCACTATATAAGTCATG
Source organism: Pleurodeles waltl (assembly GCF_031143425.1). NCBI lineage: Eukaryota > Metazoa > Chordata > Amphibia > Caudata > Salamandridae > Pleurodeles > Pleurodeles waltl. The sequence goes on from NC_090438.1 coordinate 841,415,904, forward strand.
TCAATTTTGCACTTTCAGGCCAAAGGGCCCTTCCAACATACATCCTATCTGCTGGTATGTCCCAACCTAGGTTCAGTGTCGTTTTGAAGGCTTTTCTCTCAGCAATAATGAAAGACATTGACAGGTATATCAGGTTTACCAGATGTGAGAATTTAGTCAATGTGAAGGCAGACTTTTATGGTTTTGCCCACCTCCCACCTGTGGTAGGGTATACTGATTGCATGCATGTTGGCTTGGTGCCACCGCAGGCCACTGAACAAGTCTAATGCAACAGAAAGAACTTCCATTTCATCATTGTGCAAGTTGTCTGTTTAGCAGATCTTCATATCTCACATGTCTGTGCCCGTTACCCTGGATCAGCCCATGATTCATTTATAATGCGGAACAACACCTTTTCATGAGTGAAAGTATTTCATGTGATGTTATGACTGTGAGTATACAATGAACTGTAGTTGTGAGAATGTGTAGAGTTGAGTGTTTTGGAAACAGCTAGGGAGCTGATACTCTCCAATATGCAGCCAAAGGCTGCTTGATGGTGAGGCAGTTGACACATCCCCTCCTTGATGATCTTGCTCTGTTTGTTTCAGTTTCCTTGCAAAGTAATTTGTTTTCCAGTTGCTTTCCATGTGACTTATGTTGTAGGAATGGTTTGAAGCCTATGGTCCTTGTTTTGTCATTTGTACATCTATGTTCACCGTGACATCTTCCTGTGGACATTTCAGAGTTGTGAGAGTGGCGGGTATCTGATGCTGTTCTGCTATACTGAGTGGACATGGGTTGTACCAGGTACTGCAGGTTGCAGATTTTGGATGTATGAGACCTGTACTAAGGCAGTTTGCACAGTGTTTGGGTGGAAGTTTTGACATGGCCATTGGACTTCTTTTCTGTATTGTGGTGGGTCTTTGAACAAGTCATTTTCCTTTCACATTGGCTTAACATACTTTCTTCATGACCTGTATGTAGCAGTAGATGTGTTTTATCATTGTAGGCTGCAGTGCCTGTGCCATAAAACTGAGATATGTTTGTGTCATACCACCAGATGCATGCTCATTGGATTAGGATGGCCCTGTGATAAGGGTCTGTTGTACTGCCATTTGTCTGTATCTTGGATTATGTGGTGTTGGATCATTTTGATGTGGTATGTGATAAGGCTCAAGCAGATGACATCAACCACTTCCTATGTTTTCCTATACTACAGTACAATGTCTGACAACTTCCTTCCATCAGTGGTCTGGGGGCCTGTATCTGCAAATGTGTAGACCTACTCAGTATGAGTCACCCATTCTTGATTTCCAATAGTCAAGACATATTGACCTCCTATGTGCTGAACATTAAATAAATATTTTTGACCTGACACTTGGACTAATGTGTTGGTGTGTAATGGTTGTAATCCTGAGCTGTACCCAGTGTACCTGTGACATACCCCTGCTTCCACAAGTAGCTTGTATCTTCCTCGTATGGTTCACTTGGTCTTACATCTCTACATAGCTCAATGAGAAATCAAAGCAAGCAGGCAATGGGTTTGTGGTGGGTGAATTTATTTTGACGAATGCAGAAACTGTATTCTGGATTGAAATAAACAAAAATGAAAAATAAAAAGTAAAAAGTGAAGTGGTAAGTTATGGTGAATGAAATCATAGGAGTAGATGCTACAATATTAGAAGTCCAAAGTCCAGAGTACTCCTCTCATTGGAACCGAAGGTGGTTCAGGATCAGTCCACACAGTGAAAGAGTGGCACACAAAGGAGGTCCTTAAGGAAGAGGGTTATTACTGTCAGTGGTGGGTGTCTTGCCATCTGCATCTCCTGGATTCTTGGCTGGGTGCCCCTGCTTGGGTGGAGGGTGGGGAGATCTGCTGTTGCAGAAGCAGGGGTGTCTGTGGCTTGTTCCTCTGACAGTGCCTCCCTTCCAGTGGCTGGCACAGATGAAGAAAGACCTGGTGTAGCTGCACTGAAGGAAGGGGTAGTGTGGTGTTGTCGAGCCCTGCTCAGTGTGGTGTTAATATTCCTCAACACCCCTAATAGGGGGGCCAGGTTGGTATTATGGGCCTCCTACTATTGATGCATATCCCTATGGATGTCCCTCTGTAGCTGCCTAATTTCCCAGAGTTCGGTCAAGACCTGGCCCATCACGCCCAGACTCCTGAAGACCCCCAAGACATGGCTGATTGCGTCCTTGATGACAGCAGCCCCCGTGGCCTCACCCCCTGGCTCACAGCATCCCTCCCACGCACCCTAACCCCACTGACCTGTGCCCTTGTCACAGGTAGCCCTGACCATCATTGTTGGAAGTGTTCTGCATCTTAGAATGGAGGACTGAGGGCATGAGATGGTAGACATTGTGCTAGGTACACAGGTTGGGGGGTAAATGTTTGCCAGTGATCTCAAAGCAACGGGGTGGGGAGGTGACATAGTGGGCACAGTGAGACTCACTGTTGTGGTGTGGCCATGTTACTCAGATGGGCCAGTACCATCCTCCACATCCAGACATCCAGGAGTGTCTTCTTCAATGAGGGCTTTATCCAGGAGGGTAGTGGAAGTCTGTTCGGTGGCCTCTGTGTGCCTCGCAGCATCTCCACTTGTTGATGTGAAATAAACAATGTTACTGGCTGTATTGTGACATCTACCTGCAATGGTTTGGAGTTACAGTAAGCAGAGACCTTATTCAAAGTTAAGTTGCAGTTAATCCAATTGTGCCAAGTGACCATAGTATTGGGTGTTTTGACTTAACATGTGTGAAGTTTTCCAATTCGTTGTTGCCCAAGCAACTGATGTGATGTGCACTTTGGAGGATGGCCTGGAAGTTACATCTTGCTACCAATTCAGGCGAGACAGTGTCTAGGCAAAATATGGATTTGCCTTTTTTGAGACCTAGTTAAGTGTGATGCAGGCAAACCTACGACTCTGTTGTATATATGACATCATGTGCACAGTGCAGTGTGAATGTGTCTACTGCGAATACCAATCTGGTGAGGCATCCTGAAGCCTTAGAAATACTTGGTATTCGCACTGGGTAAGGTGTCATTCCAGCTCTCAAATGTTTAATTATGGGTTTGCATTCAAAACGGAGCAATGTTGACAAATACATCTCTGATTTGTGAATAATGTGTGCTTGATAACTCCCAGGTGTGTATACTTCATTTGAGAGTTGACAAACATGGGTATTTGGACAGGTGGCCACTGTGCTGGTGGTTGGATTAAGATTAACAAGGCCTATTTGGCTTTGCAGTCAGGGCAGTCCCTCTACTTCACACAGTAGACAGATGTTCTCTCCCCCAGTGAGTAAACCTCATTTGTGAGTTGATTCACAGGTGCATTTAGTCAAAAGAACACCAGGCTGGTGGTTGAAGTTTCTGAAACAGGGCCTATTGGGAGCTGTAGTCAGGTCAGTCCTTCTACTTCACACACTCTACCAATGTTCTCTTCCTAGGTGAGTTTACTTCAAATAGGAGTTAATACACAGGTGTCAACAACAGGGCAGTGTGCGCTCTACGGGCAACTGGAATGCAAAAACCCAGCACTTTCAAGATAACGTAATTTATGCATTATGCTGATATGCTGTTGTTTAACCTTTTGCATTGCAGAGTTTAATCCTGAAGACTTATTTTCAAGGTGCTTATAAATACTGTTCATTTGTAATGTATTGCTGCAGGCTTTCAGAGTGTGTCAGGGTGTGGTCCCTTTCCAGGGCCTTCTAGAAGCTTTCCCTGCAGCATGCCTGGGTGTGGTTTGTGGGCTGGGCCAAGACTCTATATAAGGGAACCAGCCCAGCTCCACGTGCTCACTATTCAGTGGTCCCGGTTCAGAGCAGCAGCAACTTCCTGAGCTCCTGTTCCGGAGGCCTACTTTGATCTTCCAGGCCTTGCCCTTTCACTTTGTTGGTGATTCTTGGTCAGGGTGGTAAGACGGAGGTCGGGCTGGGCCCCCAATCCCGTTCTTGAAGTCTTTCAGGTTCTTGGGCCTAATTTGCATGATGAAATATTTTGGTTCTTGTGCGTGTAAATGTGCGGTTGGTGTTTTGATTACATTTACATACTGAACGCTTGAATCGGCAAGACGCGCAATGCATTGCTCGTGTACAACTCTTGATATTCATTGTGCGCTACCATTTTATAGCATTTACAGGGTAGCATTCGAATCGGCAAGACGCGCGGTTCATTTCTTGTGCTTAATTCATGTTATTCATTGGGCTCTACCATTTATGGCATTTACAGGGTAGCATTCGAATCGACAAGACGCGCGATTAATTTCTTGTGCTTAATTCATGTTATTCATTGCACGCTACTATTTCATGACACTGCCCATGGTGGCATTCAAATCGACAAGATGCGCAATTAATTTCTTGTGCTGAATTCATGTTCTTCATTGTACGCTACCATTTCATGGCATTCACATGGTGGCATTCGAATTGGCAAAACGCGCGATTCATTTGTTGTGCGTAATTCATGTTATTCATTGTACGCTATCATTTCAGGGTATCCATATGGTGGCAGTCGAATCGGCAAGACGCGCAATTCATTTCTTGTGCTGAATTCATGTTCTCCATTGTACGCTACCATTTCATGGCATTCACATGGTGGCCTTCGAATAGGCAAGACGCGCAATTCATTTCTTGTGCTTAATTCATGGTATTCACGGTGTGTTACCATTTCCTGGCATTTACGTGGTGACATTCGAATTCACAAGACGCATGATTCATTTCTTGTGTTTAATTCATGTTATTCATTGTGCGCAACCATTTCATGGCACTTACAAACTCTTGTGGAAATCTGCAATGTGCGTAATTCATGTTCCTGCATTCTAAGAAACTAAAGAGCTAGAATTCTAGATGTTTTATTGTGTGTGCATAATAAGTCCCTTAAGAACATTTCCTATGGTGTTATAGAATTCATTCAGATTATTTTCTTGTCCTCATGCAAAACAATATGCTTGAATTTGAAAACGTAATTCTAGAAGGTTCTGATGTTTTCTAATCCATGTGTAATATTTCATTTGTGAGGTTCATTGAACAGTTGCATTAATCCTTCTTGATTCCTTCACAGGTAACCAGACATTTTGAGGCCTAGCTATTTAGTCCATGCTTAAGTTATCCATGCTTAGAATCATAGTCTAGTAATGATTAATGTGATATAATCTTGATATTGTGTGTTTTAACCTTTTTGCTTTCGACAGGTCTCCTTCCCAGCTGTTCCCTACCTAATCCCTTTTTCCCCACTTGGACTCTCTTAGACTCTGTGACATTCTAATAAGAGTATTGGAGCTGTCTTGTGGTGGACGTGTGGGGAACGTACGCAGACCCCAAGGATCTGGTGACTCTGACACAGGTGGATTTGGTCAAAGGAACACTAAGCTGGTGGTTGGAGTTTCAGAAACAGGGCCTATTGGGAACTGTAGTCAGGTCAGTCCCTCTACATCACACACTAGGCAAATGGTATCCTCAGAGGTGACTAAACTTAATTTGTGAGTTGATACACAGGTGCATTTGGTCAAAGGAACACTTGGCTGGTAATTGGAGCTTCAGAAACATGGCCTATTGGGAGCTGTAGTCCGGTCAGTCCCTCTTCTTCACACACTAGACAAATGGTATCCTCCCAGGTAAGTAAACTTCATTTGTGAGTAGATACACAGGTGTATTTAGTTAAAGAGATACTGGGCTTGTGGTTGGAGTTTCAGAAACAGGACCTGTTGCAACTGAACTCAGCTCACTCCCTCTACTTCACACACTAGACAAATGGTATCCCCCCAGGTGAGTAAACTTTATTTGTAAGTTGATACACTGGTGTATTAGGTCAAAGGAACACTGGGCTGGAGGTTGGAGTTTCAGAAACAGGGCCTATTGTGAGCTGTAGCCAGCTCAGTCCCTCTACTTCACACACTAGACAAATGGTATCCTCTTCGGTGAGTAAACGTCATTTGTGAATTGATACACAGGTGTATTTGGTTAAAGGGACACTGGTCTGGTATTTAGAGTTAAAGAAACAGTACCTGTTGGAACCTGCAGTTAGGTCACTCTCTCTTCTACACACACTATATAAATGTTGGGTATTACATATCTGTATGCAGGCGAATGCATTAAAGGTTTGGGCATACATTTATCTGTTGAGAATTTCCATGGGTCCTCGGATTGTTGTATATTGTAAGACTTACAGGCACCATTTCTACCAATAACATGTGAGGGACCTTAGTAGCTGTGATGTTGGGTCCAACAATACAGATTGACAGTGTGAACACCCAGATATTCTGGGTATTGAATATTGGTGTGGTACATGAACAAGACAGTGGCAAAAGGTGAGCTATGATCATGCATGACATGGCATTTTTGTGAAATTTTTTGTGTTGTGACTTACTAGACTCCGTCCCCCCCCACCCACTCTGGGTTCCTATCAAGCCCTCAGGATGCAGGATGGACAAGACCTTCTCCTCCCAGGGAAAAAGATATAATGGGACACTGGGGGGATTACCGCCAGTCTTCTCGGCCTGCAGCTGGTGCCTGGAGACAACGGAATGCACCTTTCCTCTGATCTTGTTTGACCTCTTCCTAATGTCCTCTTTTGTGCTCAGGGTGGTATGGCATTCATTCTGCCGACTATCCTGTCTCACATAAAAAATGTTCTACTGAGGAGTATGCTGGACTTTTTGCGCCAAACAATTGTGGCTGTACTATAATGATTTCATCCACTATGACTTTTAACTCATCCTCAGAAAAATGTGGGTTTTTGCAGCGTGACATGGTGGAGAACAAAAAAAGGGGTGACAGTGACTTACTAAACAGGGGAAGTGCAAAAGGGCGTGAATGGACAAAAGTGTTTGCAGGGTGTTCTACGGGATGGTTAAAAAAAAGATGGTGGTGCCTAGGACGTGGACAAATGGGAAAATGATGCTGAGTGTTGTTGAACGTGCAGTGGAGATGTAAAGGATGGTGGTCTGTGAAAGGGTGTGTTTTATAGTGTCCTTTGCAGGTATGTCCACTACGGCAATGTGTGTCAGCAGTGTTATTTTCAAAATCATCCAATGTGCAGTTGTCTTTTACTCACCAGAGCACGCGAACAGCTGTGGTTCGGACAGCCACTGCCTTACAACCATGAAGGGACTGCAACAGTGACTGTGTGCTTGTAATGAGTTTAGTGGTTGGTCATGGGGGTGGTGGGACAGGTGGTCAGACCGCCTTTTTCCAGGCCGCCGTTCTGCTAGCAGTCTGCCATTTTTGCTTGGGAGCCAGCAGTCCTGCCAGTGTAACTCATTATAGGGCGGTCCGGAAGACCGCCAACATGGCGGTCTTTTCAGGACTGCCAACATGCGAGTCTAGCAGACCACCTGCAAAACTCATAATGAAGCCCTTAGTTAGATGGAGAGCACAAATGGTAACAGTAACAGAAACACAGCATGTTAGTGTGGAAAATGAATCCCTGGAATTCAGACTCTAACCCCATATTTGTTGCATTCTGGTCATAGGATGAAATGATCATAGACATAGGTATGGCACTACACCTGTTGCTTTGTTATGAAGGCCTCCTCTAATACATTTCTACTTCTAGAGAAGCATATTTCCACCCAATTTGTCCACATGCTCACCTATACTTAAGAATGCCTTGCCCCTTCTGAACACTTCCTGTCCAGTCCTTGGAAATGGTATCCTGGAATAGAATAATCAAGTCCTTTAGGATTCTAGTGTCCTTATCGCAGCATGACAATATTGTTAAAGGGTACCTCGTCCTGGGATATAATCAGGTGCTAGTGGTATTCCGTTTTTTTTCAAGGAGGATATATGCACATGCACTTTGTAATAAATATTGATTTTGTTATACCTTCTGTACCTAAGGACCCATGTACTCGAAGCACCTTGGCAATATTGCAGTAACAATAGAAGTTCTGATGACATTTTGTGTAGTCATACTAATGCTTGGTTGCAGTATTAAGTTGTGCCAGAACATTGTTTTCCATCAAATTGTCTGACAAATTAATTAAAGCTGGTAGTCTTCAATTTTCTAGCATGTTATGTATTGTTGGGTATTTTTCTGTTGGTGTACAGTGAATGGAATAGGTAATTCTTCTCCTGTGGCTCAAAACTTAGGGGGTCATTCAGACCCCGGCGGGCGGCGGGAGCCGCCCGCCTGGAGGGAACCGCCATATGGCCGCTCCGCGGTCGAAAGACCGCGGAGGCCATTCTGGCTTTCCCGCTGGGCTGGCGGGCGACCGCCAGAAGGCCGCCCGCCAGCCCAGCGGGAAACCCCTTCCCACGAGGAAGCCGGCTCCGGATGGAGCCGGCAGAGTGGGAAGGTGCGACGGGTGCAGTTGCACCCGTTGCGAATTTCAGTGTCTGCTGAGCAGACACTGAAATTCTTTGTGGGGCCCTCTTACGGGGGCCCCTGCCATTGGCATGGGCACTGGAGGGGCCCCCAGGGGCCCCACGACACCCCATACCGCTATCCTGTTCCTGGCGGGCGAACCGCCAGGAACAGGATGGCGGTATGGGGTGTCGGAATCCCCATGGCGGCGCAGCAAGCTGCGCCGCCATGGAGGATTCCTGAGGGCATCGGAAAACCGGCGGGAGACCGCCGGTTTTCCTGTTCTGACCGCGGCCAAACCGCCGCGGTCAGAATGCCCTGCGGGGCACCGCCAGCCTGTTGGCGGTGCTCCCGCATCCCTGGCCCCGGCGGTCCTTGACCGCTGGGGTCGGAATGACCCCCTTAGTCTTCTATGGATTCAGTGCTTCTGTTAGGCACACAGTTTTCCTATTGCCAGATACATTATTTGCAGCTGCAAAAATGTACATGTATTCGGCTAGTCTCAGAAATTGCTGCAAAACAAGTAATATTCTTTCAAGTATATTTGACTTATAGTACAATAAAATTACTTTTTAATCCCTGATTTTCTGCAAAGTTTTTTGGAGGGAAGAAACTTCCTATATCTCTACGGGCAAGATGGGAAAGATTGATTCTGTGACTTGTTCACTGCAGTTCATCTGTTTGAAAAGTTACCAGCCACCACTGACCTGGACTATTCATTATTTTTTTTTCTTTTGTTGTAGAAATGTATTCAAAAGGGAGCTAATACTAAAGTTTGTTTCTTTTTTTAATTTGTACAGTGACATTTACATAAAAATACCAGGTATATCAATACAATTCTAACGAGGCACCAACCTGAACAACAAGACCTTTGAGCAGTGAGGTACTATCAGGCCTTCAGGATGCCAGAAAACTATTTATATAGATTGTTCAAGTGATTTCAAATACTTCCATCACACCTAGGAGTCGATTTCAATCAGGCCAAAAAAGTCCCATTGTCAGTAGAAACAGCTAAGTGTGTGTCTAATTATTTTCCTGGCTCCTAATCACCTGCAGATGCAGATGGAAATGTGCCTTGAAAATGGGCCGGATGTGGGAAAAGTATGTAGAAACTGGTGCCGTAATCTACTATCCCCATGTTATTACCCGTTTGAGGTGTTGCAGCTCAAAATGGCTGAAAAGGCCTGGTAATACTGACCAGCATCGGCAATCACATGTACAGTGTGACTGTACTTTATGACTGGGACCATTTTTTCTAACATAGTTTCTTCAACAGATTGCGTGGAGCCACAACCCATGCAGCTTGTTGGAAGAAACAGGACGAAAACAGCCTTCTGCACAATGCACAATGGCAGGCCAGAAACGACAAAACAGTTTCTTGGTTAACACCTGAGAGAGCGTAGTTTAATATTACATATTATAGACGTGAAATGCTTATGATTAACAATGCTGCATCAAATAAAATATTCATTGAAACATATTCATTAACTTAAAGGATTTTCATGTGTGTAAACAAATGTCGACTGTAAGAAATAATCATTTATAGTATGCCTAACTGAGCACATTAAAACGTATAAGACTGCATTCATTAGAACCATATATCTTAAGTTAGCGTGAGTTGAGGAAAGCTGTGTAACTCTCATATTAAAAGCGTATTTTTCTGTTTCTCCAGTGTGCTGACTTGCAAAAGGCCATGACCCATCGATTGTTTTTTTTCCTTACTAGTTTGCAACAACACCCAACCTTCTCATTCGCATGCTAGTAGCTTTTAGTATAAAAAGATATGTGCTTCGAAACTATAATGGACACTTCCAAGGACGGTAAAGCGAGGAGAAGAGAACTTTTGACCCGACGTGTGCCAAAATGGTGAAGTAACCCCGGATGAGCCACCTACGAAAATACGTCAATTATGAAGACCAATTAGAAATTAGGAAATTATCGTGAAATGACAAAATGCATTACTTAATGTATAATTTGATAGGTTACCAATGGTGGGGTGTATTGACTGACCAATAGAATTTTGGGGGAATGTATCACGAAAAAGGGATAAAAACCCATGACACAAGAGACAAAGAGCATTAGGTAGGGAATGGTATTGATTGCATCCCGAAACTCTGTCACTCTATTCGGTGATTTGAGACCTAGATAAAACCATCCTTGCCCATAGACTGCCCCATTACACTTTCCTCCTTATGAGGAGAGTGACCCTTGCCTTTAACTTAGATAGACTGACGGTGATCTAACTGATGTCCTGAAGACGAAGACCGATCCTGTATGCTGACCTATCTTGAGGAGGGTAATTATAAATGCTGTTAATGAAATCTACTTATTTGCCTTTTCTTTCTAGGTACCAACTGCTGTATGTTTTTGATTAGAGACCTTAATTAGATGTTTTCCAAATTGATGTTCCAAATTGTTTTGCATGAAGCCCAACATGCTAATGCTAATTAGAGGTTAGATGAGGCATTCATCCCGACTGACAAACTGACGTGACTGACGTGGTGCTATGCTGAACTTGTATCTCCAGAAGGTTCTATGTATTACGATCTGCTTATAGTCAACTGATTGTCTATGCTTCTGATCTTTACATTATTGAAAGTCTATTATGGTTGTCATCTTGTGATCATGCTTATTTGCTTCATGGTTTTGAGATTGATGCATTTGCTATTAGATTGTAATCAATAGGGAATAAAATTCATAAAACTCCATTAAGGTGTGATTATTCATGACTGAAAGGTCATGGTTGCGCCGAATGCTTATTAATGCCTAAAGTGAGATATATTTTGATGTTAACTTTTGATAATGTTATTGACATATTGATTGACATATTGATCAGTTACCTCGTCCTACGGTGTCTCACCACTGGGTCCAAAGATTCATCGGCCTAAAACAAGTCCTGATATGTATAAATAAACATAGACGGACGCGTTAACAGTACGGTTTGGCCCTTGGGGGCCCTAGGACGGAGTTTCATTGCTTAATTGTTTTTCTGTGATAATGCAATTTGGAGAGATGATGAGTTGCTCGGTTCGCCATGGCTTTCCCAGGATCTCGGAGCCTGCCTAAATGAGTTGGGAATGTTCTCGGCGCCATAGTATGTGTGGTTAGGGTCTTTGCGCTTATTAAATCTTATGCATTCTGCAGGTGGTTGTGAATATTTGAGTGTGATTAGGCCAAATTAAGTGTTGTTTAGAAGGAGTGGGCGTACTCCACAGTATAAGAGTAGGGAAGTCGGCGTACTTCATGTGAATGCAGCGCTTATTGCTCAAAATTATCCACGTGGTTGGTTGTTGTATACGGACCTATTGAGGTCTAAGGCTCTGGAGTATGATGTTAAATATGGTTTATGTTGTAATCTGTGCGGTTTAGTAGGTCAATCGGGCGTGGTTGACAAGTCAAGTTTCGAGTTATGATGCATGTGTGAAACCTTCGATGGAGATTTGACAAGTTCTAAAGTGCACTAGAAGGAGTCATTGACAAGTCGAGAGTAGGATTTGCAGGTCGAATTCTGCTTGCGTATGTGGGAACTGAGAAGGAGAGAGTAGCGGCCGAGGCTTCAAGTGAAATCTCTGTAAAGTTCTGAAGCGAATGTGTTACCCTTCCTGTAGTAAACCGGCAGATTTGTGCTGTCATTTAAGTGCTGGCAATAATTCGCATTAGTTTGTGTGAGTTGTAAGGAGTTAGTGAGGTGTGGACAAGCCGCAAGACTTTGTCAGCTGCAGTGTGTGTGAGTGTGACGTCAGTGGTGCCGCGCTGAGATAGGTCAGATGCCGAGAGGGGTCGCGCACGGATTGGCTGCCGTCCGTGAGAGGCAATAGGTTGAGAAAAGGGTAGGTGAAGAGTGTCCTGGGAACTAAGCCGTTTTCTGATTAAATACGAAATAAAGAATTGCAAAAATTAATTTTGTTAAGGCATTCAAAAGCGCTTTGAAAGGAGATGTGTATATTGTTGCAACCTATGGGGAACCTACACCACCTGAGGGTACACCAGCCTATACAGTTATGGAGGAAAAGGGTGTTGCACCTTGTTTATGGATAAAACAATGGCGCAAATTAACAGAGAAAGAGGGGTGTCTAGCGTTTCCAGAACATGGAACATTTAATCCAAAGGTGTTCGAAAATTTGAGGTGGATGTTAAGTACACAGAAACCACCTCTGAGACCGGCACAATATGAGGCTTTGGCGATTTGGGACCTGATGGCTCTTAAACATAGACAAGAAAGGTTTCACAGAAGATTGACAAGAGCAGAAAAGTCCTATGCAGAGGCTAGATGGGATAATGAGAACAAAATGTGGAGACGAGGAATAGTGGATGGGTTAAAGCTGTTTCCGGCAATAACACAGGGAGAAGAGACACAGGGAAAGAAAGCTTCTTGCAAAACTGACCAAGATTCAGGCAAATTCAAAGAAAACAAAAGGTCCTGGGAAGAAGAGGATGATTCAGATGATGAGGCGTTTATGGATAGATTGTTACATGATCGTCCGCCACCGTATGCGGTGAACGACAGTGCTCCAAGTACTAGCTTGGATCCTGGGAACCAGACGAAGGAGAAGGGAGTTACTGATACGGCACAGACTAGCGATACAGCCTTGATACAGAATGGTGTCAGTGTACCCACTGCACCAGACTCGCCGATACAGTTGCAGCCTCCACCGCAGATAAAAAGAATTTACCCTGATGTCCCAGTGCTTGAGACTACTACGAACTTGGTGGTGCCGCCGGACCCGATATATACAAAGCCTAGGTTAATACAGATTGAGTCAACTCCACAGCTAGTGTCACAACCGCCACAACTGATACCTGGGTATAACCCTGTAGCGGGTCCTTTGAAAGAACCTGTACCAGGGACATTAGAGCAGACCTATGGTGTTGCCGCTCCAAGAAGCTTCGGACCAGGCCAGACACCTGCCGCTATATCGCTACCTATTACTGTTGGTCCCCCAGTACCGTTATATGCACAGGAGAAAACAGGGACATGCGAACAGGGGGTTCTGACTCATGAAGCGATAAGAGGAGGGCCTATTAGAACTCCACAAATAATGGCCCAGGGAAGACAGGTATGCGAACAATCAAGACCCTTAATGGACCTTAGTCCAATAGGGGCACCTCTTGAGGCAATGCGGCAAGCAGGGTTGGGAGTCTTGACTCCCCAAACTATGAGTACAAATACCTCATACACTCCAATGATACATGCAGGGAACATTTCACTGCAGGGTTTTACAGTACAACAGCTAAATGAGTGGTTCGAGAAAACTTGCACTTCACAAAAGACTACAGTGACCACAGTCGAACCTGAAAAGGAAAAACAAGATGAATATCTGAATCTAGTACGACTAGGAGCAGAAGCTGCTGAATTGGTGGAAGGAACAATGGGAGTGAATAGGTTGGATTCATACACTGAGGCAGAATTGAGGTACTTATGCCCTAAGATTACCAAAGAGGTAGGCAAAGTACACCAGAGATTAACGAATTTGGCAGACAAATACAATATCGACATTGGAAACACGAAACATTTGAAAAGGAGCTACAGATTAGATTTTGACACTAAAGATTTTGAACACATGAGATCTGCAGGCATGAAGACACACTTGAAAGAGTTGCTGCAAAGCGCACAAATTTGGGGAGCACTAGAGAAATGGGAAGGCCGGTGGGCAAAGAAAAGAGATAAGGGAAAAAGAGATAGCCCAGGGTCTAATGAAACAACAGTCACACCTAATTTAGACACGGTGAAAATCCTACCTATGAGAGAAACAGCTGGTGGTGTCTTGGTGCATGTGCCTTGGTCTAGGGGAGACATTTTGTCCTTTACGAATGATTATCCTAGGTTGAGAGAAAAACCGATTGAGTGGTATCAACAGACAGATAGATTCGTAAAGCTTGCGAAATGTCTCTGGGAAGACTTGAATACCTTGTTTGAGATTATTGTTCCGCCAGACTTGTGGCTCGAGTGCAAGAGAGGGGTAGATTGGCCCACAAGGGAACCGGCAAGGGATAAGGTGACTGGAGCACCTTCTGAAGAGGTGATGAAATATTATCATAAAGTAATTGAGTTTTTGAAACAAAAGGTGTCGCCGAAGGTGACTGATTGGCAGAAAATCGACCGGACCTCTCAAGAGGTTAAAGAGTCAATACATGCATATTATGAAAGATTGTTGAAGGCATTCAAACATTACAGTGGTACTGAAACAATTGAACCGAAGGACATGAACCATCTTGTGTTTAGATTCGTCGAAGGGCTGAGACCGGAGGTCAGCCAGATGATTAAAAATCATCTGATCTGTTGGCAAGCTAAACCGATTGATGAAGTATTACAGTATGCAAAATACTGTAGTGACGAAATTGAGTTGAAGCAGAAAAAGTTGAAGGAGAAAGTGATGGTGATGCAGATAAGAGCTGCACAGGCTGGAATACAGGGAAATGGTGTTCAGCAAATGATACAGCAACAACCGCAATTGAATGGTGTGTTTCAGGCACAGCCGAGAGGTAGAGGTCGAGGGTTTGTGAACCGTGGTTCGGACATGAATAATGTTGTTATTCAAAATGACGGTCAAGGAGTGAAAAAGATGTCACCATGTCATGCGTGCGGGGGCGTGGGGCATTGGAAACGGGATTGTCCGAATATGATGCAGGATGGTACAGTTCAGCAGAGTATTAATGCTGGTACACTACAAAATTCACGAGGTCCAAGAATGAGACACCAGAATCAGAATTATCAAAATAATTTGGTGCAAATGTCAGGGGTGCAACCCATGCAGCAAATACAAATGCCGCGTTTCCAAACAGTGTCAGTACAACCAATGCAACAGCGGATCCCTATGGTGCCTAGACAGCAAATGCAGTTACCCCTAGCTCCGATGGGACAGCAACAGGTGACGCTTCCTCAGCAGGTCACAGGCCAGGTAACAAACCAAAACAACACTGTACAACAATTCCCATTAAGAGGTGAAATTGATATGAATGAAGATTGGTCAGATGACAGCTCAGACAGTGAAGAGTGTAGGCTTGCAACATCTTTAGAGGTAGATCAGAGAGGCCCATATGTAGAGGGAAAAGTAATGGGCTACAAAGTTTCATTTTTAGTCGACACAGGAGCTACACGCTCTACGGTTCGCAGTGCAGAAGTACCGAGATTACCTCTTTCAGGGCGCACCATACGAGTGGTCGGTGTGGCTAACCAGTACCTGACTAGTCCGATTACTGACCCAGTGCAGGTTGAAATTGGAAATTTCCAGGGCCTGCATAGATTTGTTGTGTGCGACTCAAGCCCAGTATCCTTATTAGGGAGAGACTTATTGTGCAAAACCAAATGTTCGATTACCTGTTCCAATGGTGGAATAGAGGTACAGACAAACAGTGATGATGAGGGAGATGAGGGTCAACTCATAGAAGAAGGAGGAGAGACGAATGAAGATTACCCTCTAATTACTCTATTCCCAGTGTTTACCTTGATCGATCTACCTGCTGATCTACAAGGATCCGTAACAGAGAAGGTGTGGGATTTGACTGGAAAAGAGGTCGGATTAATCAAAGGTGTAGGTCCAGTCAAGGTGCAGATAAAGCCAAATGCAGTGTTCCCACAAGTGCCGCAATACCACATGACTCAGGATGTCCTTATTGAAGTGACACAGATAATTGCAGATTTTCTCAGACAGGGAGTCTTGAAAGAAGTCCTGAGCAGTCCGTGTAACTCTCCTATTATGGGTTTGAGGAAGCCCTGTGGAAAGGTTCGAATTGTGCAGGACTTGAGAAAAATAAACAAAATTGTGATAAAATGCTGCCCTGTGGTTCCTAACTCAGCGGTAATAATGTTCCAGGTTCCTTGTGATGCTGAATGGTTTACTGTAGTAGACCTATCACAAGCATTTTTCTCTATACCTCTTCACGAAGACAGCCAATTTTTGTTCAGTTTCAAATTCCTGGATAAGGTGTACAGTGGGTGCAGAATTCCTCAGGGGTTTTCTGAGTCACCATCCATCTTCAATCAGATATTGAAGAAAGATTTGGAACCACTTGTGCTGCCTTTCAATTCGACTCTTGTGCAGTACATTGATGATTTGTTGATTGCATCTAAAACCAGAGACAGCTGTAAATATGATACCATTGCATTGTTGAATCATTTGGGAAAGAACGGACACAAGGTGTCACCTAAAAAGTTGCAGTACTGTCAAAAAGAAGTGAAATATTTAGGACATCTGATTGAGAAAGGGTCCCGAAGAATATCAAAAGAGAGAATAACAGCTGTTCTACAAATGAATCCCCCAACAACAAAGAGAGATGTCAGGATGTTTCTAGGAATGGTGGTTTACTGCCGTCAGTGGATACCCAATTTCTCGATTATTTCAAAGCCCTTAATAAAATTGACAGGAAAGGAGGTTAAGGATGAACCCTACACAATCACTTTGACAAAAGAAGAGCTTGAGTCATTTTTAGAGCTGAAGGAGTGCATGTGCAGGGCTCCAGCATTAGGAATGCCTGATTATGAGAAACCTTTTCTGTTGTTCTGTCATGAACGTGATGCTTGTTCTTTGTCTGTTTTAACACAGGTCCACGGAGATGCAAATCGCCCTGTAGCATATTTTTCAGCTACTTTGGACCCTGTCGCAGCAGCCTTACCGGGTTGTTTGCGAGCAGTCGCAGCACTTGGTCAAAGCCTTTCACAATGTGAGGGCATAGTCATGGGATACCCTTTGACAGTATTGGTTCCACATTCTGTCGAAATTCTGTTGACACGAACTAAGACACAACACATGACAAATGCACGACTTACCAAATATGAGACGATTATCCTGGGGTCACCAAATGTTACATTAAAAAGATGTACTGTGCTAAACCCGGCAACTCTACTTCCCAATGAGAATACAGAAATCAAAGATGGGGAAGAATTTGAGCATGATTGTCTTGAGGTGACTGAGCTCTGTACCAAACCTCGCCCAGATATACAGGATACCCAGTTAAAGGAAAACGATTGCATTATGTTCGTTGATGGGTCCTGTTTAAGAGATTCAACAGGGACATTGAGAGCTGGCTACGCAGTATATACCATATCTGGCATAGTCGAGGCCTCCTGGCTCGAGAAAGTGTTTTCTGCACAGGTGGCAGAATTAATAGCTCTCACAAAAGCCTGCCACGCTGCTGTAAATTTGAAAGTCACAATCTATACTGACAGCAGATACGGATTTGGAATTGTACATGATTTTGGTCAACTCTGGTCACAGAGGGGTTTCATGACATCCTCTGGTTACCAGTGAAAAATGGAGAACAAATAAGAGATTTGTTACATGCGATTCAGTTGCCTCTTGAAATTGCCGTGGTGAAGTGCAGTGCCCACACCAGATCACAAGACTTTGTGTCAATGAAGAACGGTTATGCAGACCAAGTTGCAAGATTTTGTGCATTAAACTGTATATCATTTAAAGAACAGTGGGAATTGTTACCACAACCTGAGAACGATATGACCTTAAGCTTAGCATTACGAGTGGTTGATACTTTAGATGAGTTAAAGACATTACAAAGCCGTGCTAGCAAAGAAGAAAAACGTTCCTGGCAGACAATGCAGTGTGTTCAAAGGGCAGACGATATGTGGGTTTCAGAGGAAGGAAAATTGGTTTTGCCAAATAGTCTTCTGTCACAACTCGCCCGATTATACAATGGGCAGGCACATTTAGGAAGAGATGCCATGATCAGATCCTTTAAAATTGATTGGTTCAATCCAAAATTCAGACATGCCGCAGAAATTACTTGTCACAGGTGCGTCATCTGTCAACAGATGAACGCTGGAAAAGGAACCGTGGTAACTTTGAGCCACATTGGGAGAGCAGGAGGTCCATTTAACAAAATGCAAATGGATTTCATTGAAATGCCTGTTTATGGAGGATTGAAGTACGTGTTGGTGATTGTGTGTGTTTTCAGTCATTGGATTGAGGCATATCCTACACGTAGGAATGACAGTCTTACAGTTGCAAAACTACTACTCAGAGAGTTAATACCAAGGTTCGGGTTTCCGGTTTCTATAGAATCAGATAGGGGAAGACACTTCGACAATGAGGTGATTAAACTTCTGTGTGCCGCACTCAACATTGAACAAAAGCTGCATTGTAGCTATCGCCCTGAAGCATCAGGACTAGTTGAACAGATGAATGGTACCTTAAAATCAAGAATAGCAAAAATGTGTGCAGCAACAAACATGAAGTGGCCAGATGCATTACCTCTAGTGCTGATGTCTATGAGAAACACGCCAGATAAGAAAACGGGACTGTCCCCCCATGAAATCCTCATGGGCAGAGCAATGAGGTTACCGGCGGTACCTGCGAATGCACTAGTGAATATTACAGATGATATGGTGTTGGATTACTGCAAAAGTTTGGCTGATGTGATTCGCTCTTTCTCTCACCAGGTGGAAGCTAACACGTTACCACCAATCGGCGAACCAGCACACTCTCTGCAAGCTGGAGATTGGGTGGTTGTCAAGAAGCACGTGAGGAAATCGTGTCTTGAGCCGCGTTGGAAGGGGCCATATCAAGTAATATTGACAACCACTACTTCTGTGAAGTGTGCCGGGGTTCCCAACTGGATACATGCCAGCCATACAAAAAGGGTAACGTGTCCTGTTGAAGAGGAACTTGAAAATTCCGGTACAGCAACTTCAGGAGGAGAAGTCTCAGAGTCGGAGATTAGTCAAGAAAGATCTGAGACTACAGGAGAGCCCACTGAGAACAGCCTTGTCCCTCAAGCTGACAGTGAGTTCGAGAGAGGTGACGGAGTGCCTATCTCAGTTGAGGCAGCAGGAGAACAAAGGCAAGGAGAGGTTCTCCCAGAAGTAGACGAATACAATTCAGAGCCTGAATACAGTATAGAACTGGAAGCTGACGGAGAAGGAGAAGTGGTAAACTCAAATCGAAACGAATCTGAGTCTTCTGAACCAGTTGCAGGTTCGTCAAGAGAAAACACCATATCACAAGAGGAGGGTGCTGTTCAACGTCCTGAAGGAAAACATCGAAACAAGACACACAGAGGTGATAGTTGGCCAGAAAAATCACATCTTAGAATAAGAGAAATAGCGAATGAGAAAATAATAGAGGAAAGTGATACTTCACAAGCAGATGATCTGAGTGAAGGAGAACAACAAGGTGAACGAAAATTAAAGAGAAAGAGAATAGCAAACAGAAGATATACAGGTCCTGAATGGGCATATGCTACAACCTCTGAATGGCAACAAGAATTCTTAGCATTCTGCTTTGATCGAGAAGTACCGGGTCAATACTACGGTACCTGAACAATATGCAACAAGAGAACTGAGATAAAATTAAAATCGTGAAAGATGAAAAAAAAAAGAGGAAAGAGTCTTTAGAAACTACCGGAAAGTGACACTAAACCTAGATTTGACTTCAAGAAACCTGATTACGACAAGCTGCTAACCTGAATTGACGAAAAGGGTCCTGGAGTGAGTGAAGACGCTGTAAAATACGCAGAAAGAGTTTGCTTCTCAGAGTTGATTGTTGATCTGCTATTCTGATTCTATACAAACATGGCTTATAGTAGCAAAGGAAGTAAAGTGTGTGGTTGGTTAGGACTTATGATAGGTGTTGTATGCGCAATAATGATTGTGGGAGTGATTGTAGGAATGCCATGGAGAGAGAGTGAAACTATTAATGCAACTTCAAAACCTGAGACTACTACTACTGCTAATAAACTATCACCATGGGAGAAATTTGAGCAAGACGCAAGACATCTGCATGAGGGAACTAATGCAAAAGGGGAACTTTCTACTAATGTCTTCTATCGCTTACTAAATGAGTATGTGGAAACTATGGATGCGAAAGACTGTTATGTATGTACTAAAATTCCTTCATCTGTGCAGGAGGGAGTTACTTATCACAGCCTCCCTCTTACTTATGGAATTAGCTGCAGCTTGCTATTAACAAGATTTTATGATCAAGAGCATGTGCACTACTTTTATTCAAATTTAGATGTTGTGTTTTCTTTTGTGCCTGTTATTGAATTCTTAAATAAGTTAGCTAAAGAGCATGATATTAAAATAGTTAGAGGATTCTTTGAGCCAACACTTACATTTGGAACTGCTTATGCACATCGCAATAATTTGACTTGCTTACTATCTCCTGTAGAGAAAAGCTTTTTAGATCACACAGGTGATAGACGCAAAGCACTAAAAGAAAGATTAGAAAAAGGCTTAGAAAAACGTACTTATGCAAATGATTATGCTTATACTGCAATTAAAACACAAGGCAAATTAGCTATAGATGCATTACACGTAGGTAGACTCTGCATATATAGACCAAAATCCGATCAAGACAATTTGTTTGTGGGAACGAGTGAATGTAGGCATGTGTTTCTGTTTCAGAGCAAATTGACCTTTATGTTAAATGGACAAGACCCAGCGATTCCTGGAATCTATTACATCTGTGGGTTAAATGCATATTACCGTCTTCCTAAAGGATGGTATGGGACATGTTATTTGGGAATAGTATTCCCAAAGATATACCAGACTGATGACCTAAAACAAATACCTAAAACGTCTGAATTACAACATACTAGACAAAAACGAGAATCAGTGGCGGCTGTCATTGGTGACATATTTGGAGCTATAATCCCTTCAGTAGGGGTTATCCTAAATTCTATGAAAATTCAAAAGTTGTCTACTATTGTGGATAACATGCTGACAAATTTTACAGGAGCTATACTTCTGATGGATACTGAACTTGCTGCAGAAAGAGCTATGACTCTTCAAAACCGGCTTGCTTTAGACATTCTTTTAGCAAAGAGTGGAGGTGTGTGCAAAATGCTTAATGAACGTCATTGCTGTTCATTTATACCTGATAACAGTAAGAAAATTAGAAGCATGCTTACTAACCTTACTAGAGATAGGACAGATTTGAAGGATCTAAAAGAACCTGGTGTTTGGGAGAAATTTGGGAAAGGAATTGCCCGAGTGGGAAGCTGGTTTACCAACATTTGGAATGGGGTACTTGCAAAAATTATGATGGGTCTATTAATTGTTTTGATTTGTTTATTGGGATTAAGGGGGATATGCAAAATTAATGATAAAGTGAAAAGAAATTGGACTAAAAGAACCAAAAGAAATTAAGAAAGTGAAAGAGAGAAAATGTTCAATGAAATATGGGAAAGCTCACATAAAGGGCAGGATGTTGAAATGCGTATTATGCGCAAGGTGAAAAATTAAGATAAAAAGATTGTGTGATGACGAGCGTCATCAGAGGAGGGACTGAGAGAGCGTAGTTTAATATTACATATTATAGACGTGAAATGCTTATGATTAACAATGCTGCATTAAATAAAATATTCATTGAAACATATTCATTAACGTAAAGGATTTTCATGTGTGTAAACAAATGTCGACTGTAAGAAATAATCATTTATACTATGCCTAACTGAGCACATTAAAACGTATAAGACTGCATTAATTAGAACCATATATCTTAAGTTAGCGTGAGTTGAGGAAAGCTGTGTAACTCTCATATTAAAAGCGTATTTTTCTGTTTCTCCAGTGTGCTGACTTGCAACCCAGCGATTGTTCTTTTTCCTTACTAGTTTGCAACAACACCCAACTTTCTCATTCGCATGCTAGTAGCTTTTAGTATAAAAAGATGTGTGCTTCGAAACAATAATGGACACTTCCAAGGACGGTAAAGCGAGGAGAAGAGAACTTTTGACCCGACGTGTGCCAAAATGGTGAAGTAACCCCGGATGAGCCACCTACGAAAATACGTCAATTATGAAGACCAATTAGAAATTAAGAAATTATCGTGAAATGACAAAATGCATTACTTAATGTATAATTTGGTTACCAATGGTGGGGTGTATTGACTGCCCAATAGAATTTTGGGGGAATGTATCACGAAAAAGGGATAAAAACCCATGACACAAGAGACAAAGAGCATTAGGTAGGGAATGATATCGATTGCATCCCGAAACTCTGTCACTCGATTCGGTGATTTGAGACCTAGATAAAACCATCCTTGCCCATAGACTGCCCCATTACACTTTCCTCCTTATGAGGAGAGTGACCCTTGCCTTTAACTTAGATAGACTGACGGTGATCTAACTGATGTCCTGAAGACGAAGACCGATCCTGTATGCTGACCTATCTTGAGGAGGGTAATTATATATGCTGTTAATGAAATCTACTTATTTGCCTTTTCTTTCTAGGTACCAACTGCTGTATGTTTTTGATTAGAGACCTTACTTAGATGTTTTCCAAATTGATGTTCCAAATTGTTTTGCATGAAGCCCAACATGCTAATGCTAATTAGAGGTTAGATGAGGCATTCATCCCGACTGACAAACTTACATGACTGATGTGGTGCTATGCTGAACTTGTATCTCTAGAAGGTTCTATGTATTACGATCTGCTTATAGTCAACTGATTGTCTATGCTTCTGATCTTTACATTATTGAAAGTCTATTATGGTTGTCATCTTGTGATCATGCTTATTTTCTTCTTGGTTTTGAGATTGATGCATTTGCTATTAGATTGTAATCAATAGGGAATAAAACTCATAAAACTCCATTAAGGTGTGATTATTCATGACTGAAAGGTCATGGTTGCGCTGAATGCTTATTAATGCCTAAAGTGAGATATATTTTGGTGTTAACTGTTGATAATGTTATTGACATATTGATTGATATATTGATCAGTCACCTCGTCCTACGGTGTCTCACCACTGGGTCCAAAGATTCATCGGCCTAAAACGAGTCCTGATAGAAATAAATAAACATAGACGGACGCGTTAACACACCAATAATCACCAGGCACTGCTCTATGCAATATACAGACACACACAATAGACATATGCATTCAATACAGTTCCCAGGGACCACCACCCTCGCCGTAATCATGTTGTTTTGATTGAGTCATCAAGGCGACTGCCTTGGTAGTTGACTATGACATTCCAGTAATCACGAGAGAAAGGTGATAAGTTATTGTTGGTGCGGGAGTGGCCAATACACTGCCACACTCTGTCCCTCGGTGACGCTGCAGCTGCCCTGTGACCTTTCAGAACATCACAATCCGTTCATCAGTTCCATTCAGTGTTCGTCCTGGTTTTGCAGGCTGGTGGAGAAAATTAGGAACAGGGTTTCTTCGGAAGGGGCATACAGAGAATTCTTGATATTCTCATTTGCATAAAGGCTTTACGTATTTGTAACAATATGCATTCAAGCCGCTGCAGTGTCTGAACACTTTGTCTTACTCACTAATTGCAAACAAACTAGAGCTTTTCAAGACAATGCAAGGCCTTGCGGGCCTAATTGTGATTTTTTTTGTTTTGTTTCCTTCAAACATACTCAAACAATGGATTTGAGGAGACATCAGTGCATACTTTAGGAAAGAATCTATGAATAAAATGAGCATGCCTGCACAGAGAGTAATGGGGATTGGAAGAGAGCAGATTAATATTCAAGACAATTATTTCAAAGGGAGTCCGTTTAAACTAAAGAAGGCAGATTGTAAGTGCTTTAATGCTCTGGAGGATAAAACAATGAAGAGGGATACTTTTTGTCTTGCTCTTTTGTTACAACAGAACATACCGTAGCATGCCTTCTATCAGAAAGCCATTAATTTCCTCTGAACAACATCGTATTCAAATAGGTACATTTTGCTCAGGTAATTGTTAAGAGTCAGAGCCCTACCTACATTTTGAGGCAAGTAAATCTGCCAATCTGTGGTACATCTTTTTGATAATGTCCTGATTGTTTAGTGATAAACTAAATTACACTTGAGCTCTAACCTTCTTCCCAATCCTTTCAATTGGCAGGCAATGACCCTCCGAGGAACAATTTACTCTGAAATGTACATGGAAGTAGGAGGCTTTTTCCTGTTTTTCTCCTAAGTGCGATTCTCTTCCCTCTCCGTCCATTACCTATATCCCCATCCCACTCCATCAGGGCAACAGATTTTGTTAAGCCAGATATGGAGATGGCTGCACTTCCTGCTTCGTTAGGTAAGTTCAGTGTAGCACTTTGGGGCATATTTATACTCTCTTTGCGCCGAATGTGCGTAAAAGTTTTTGACGCACAATCGGCCCAAACACTGCCCCATATTTATACTTTGACGTCCGACCCCGCGGGCGTCAAAGTTCCACCATGTGCGTCATTTTTTAGAAGGGGAAACCAGCCTTGCGTTAATTATATGCAAGGTAGGCGTTCCTTTCCAAAAAATGACTTTAAGGCCTGTGCGTCATTTTGACGCACAGGAGGGGGCAGGCCTTAAAAAACGGCGCCCAGCCTGATGGGCGTTGTTTTTTAACGCCTGGGTCAGGGCAGGCGTTAAGGGATCTGTGGGCTCAGAAGGAGCCCAGAGGTGCCCTCCCATGCCCCCAGGGACACCCCCTGCCACCCTTGCCCACCCCAGGAGGACACCCAAGGATGG
This sequence comes from Pleurodeles waltl, assembly GCF_031143425.1. Taxonomy (NCBI): domain Eukaryota; kingdom Metazoa; phylum Chordata; class Amphibia; order Caudata; family Salamandridae; genus Pleurodeles; species Pleurodeles waltl. The sequence goes on from NC_090438.1 coordinate 841,440,593, forward strand.
AGGGACCCATCCCAGGGAAGTTAAGGTAAGTTCAGGTAAGTTTTTTTTTCGTATTTTTTTTGTGGCATAGGGGGGCCTGATTTGTGCCCCCCTACATGCCACTATGCCCAATGACCATGCCCAGGGGACATAAGTCCCCTGGGAATGGCCATTGTGCAAGGGGGCATGACTCCTGTCTTTGCTAAGACAGGAGTCATTTCAATGGGGGTTGGGCGTCAAAAAAAATGGCACAAATCGGGTTGAGGCCAAAATTTTGCCTCAGACCTGACTTGCCCCATTTTTTGACGCCCAAGCTCCATTTTCCCCTACGCCGGTGCTGCCTGGTGTGAGTAATTTTTTTTGACGCACACCAGTCAGCTGCGCCGGCTAACATCATTCAATAAATAAGGCGCCCGCATGGCGCTTTGGAATGGCGTTAAAATTTTTGGCGCACAACTGCGTTGGCGCAGTTGTGCGTCAAAAAGTATAAATATGGGCCTTTGTATTTTAAATGATTGCTTGGCAAAACATTAACTAAAAAATATCATGCTAACAAACTGTTATGGCCAAAATATCGGCCTCAAAATATAAGTATAACATAAAAATATAACATATGAACAACAAATTATTACATTTACTTTGTCCTCAAAAATGCATTTAACTAAAAAATATATAACTAAATATAAATGGATTGTTAATGCTAAACTATGAATTGCAATGACTTAATTATACAAATATGGAAATTCCTAAATATAATTATAAAGTCATCATTTGTATAAAGCACGATAAAATACAACTATTATTCATCTTAAAAAATATTTTAAATTGTATTGAACCATTACAGGTAATAATGGGAAATTTGTACCAAACATAATATTTCTAAAAATACAAAATATTAAAAAATAAATAAACAAATAATACAAAAAATAACTAACAAAATAACATTTGAAAAAAATATGTAATTTTAAATTGAGTATGCTCAAATAATTTTAACCCCTTCGCTGCCAGGCCTTTTCCCGCTCCAGTGGCAGGCCTTTTTTTGGCTATTTGGGGCAGTTCGCGCTTAGGCCCTCATAACTTTTTGTCCACGTAAGCTAGCCAAGCCAAATTTGCGTCCTTTTTTCCCAACGTCCTAGGGATTCTAGAGGTACCCAGACTTTGTGGGTTCCCCTGAAGGAGGCCAAGAAATTAGCCAAAATACAGTGACAATTTTTTTTTTTTTTTTTAAATGGGAAAAAGTGGCTGCAGAAGAAGGCTTGTGTTTTTTTCTCTGAAAATGGCATCAACAAATGGTTTGCGGTGCTAAAATCACCAGCTTCCCAGCTTTCAGGAACAGGCAGACTTGAATCAGAAAACCCAATTTTGCAACACAAATTTGGCATTTTACTGGGACATACCCCATTTTTACGATTTTTTTGTGCTTTCAGCCTCCTTCCAGTCATTGACAGAAATGAGTGTGAAACCAATGCTGGATCCCAGAAACCTAAACATTTCTGAAAGGAAGACAAAATTCTGAATTCAGCAAGGGGTAATTTGTGTAGATCCTACAAGGGTTTCCTACAGAAAATAACAACTGAAAAAAGAAACATATTGAAATTGAGGTGAAAAAACAGCAATTTTTCTGTATGTTTTACTCTGTAACTTTTTCCTGCAATGTCAGATTTTTTAAAGCAATATACCGTTCCGTCTGCTGGACTCTTCTGGTTGCGAGGATATATAGGGCTTGTAGGTTCATCAAGAACCCTAGGTACCTAGAGCCAATAAACGAGCTGCACCCTGCAGTGGGTTTTCATTCTATACCGGGTATACAGCAATTCATTTTCTGAAATATAAAGAGTGAAAAATAGCTATCAAGATACCCTTTGTATTTCCAAAATGGGCACAAGATAAGGTGTTGAGAAGCGGTGGTTATTTGCACATCTCTGAATTCCGGGGTGCCCATTCTAGCAAGTGAATTACAGGGCATTTCTCAAATAGACGTCTTTTTTACACACTCTCTTATATTTGGAAGGAAAAAATGTAGAGAAAGACAAGGGGCAATAACTCTTGTTGTGCTATTCTATGTTCCTCCAAGTCTCCCAATAAAAATGATACCTCACTTGTGTGGGTAGGCCTAGCGCCCGCGACAGGAAATGCCCCAAAACACAACGTGGACACATCACAATTTTTTACAGAAAACAGAGGTGTTTTTTGCAAAGTGCCTACCTGTAGATTTTGGCCTCTAGCTCAGCCGGCACCTAGGGAAACCTACCAAACCTGTGCATTTTTTAATACTAGAGACCTATTGGAATCCAAGATGGGGTGACTTGTGGGGCTCTGACCAGGTTCTGTTACCCAGAATCCTTTGCAAACCTCAACATTTGGCTAAAAAAACACATTTTCCTCACATTTCTGTGACAGAAACCCAGCGTTGCTCCCCAAGTCTCCCGATAAAAATGATACCTCACTTGTGTGGGTAGGCCTAGCGCCCGCAACAGGAAATGCCCCAAAACACAACGTGGACACATCACAATTTTTGACAGAAAACAGAGATGTTTTTTGCAAAGTGCCTACCTGTAGATTTTGGCCTCTAGCTCAGCTGGCACCTAGGGAAACCTACCAAACATGTGCATTTTTGAAAACTAGAGACCTAGGGGAATCCAAGATGGGGTGAATTGTGGGGCTCTGACCAGGTTCTGTTACCCATACTCCTTTGCAAACCTCAAAATTTGGCTAAAAAAACCTGTTTTCCTCAAATTTTGGTGACAGAAAGTTCTGGAATCTGAGAGGAGCCACAAATTTCCTTCTACCCAGCGTTCCCCCAAGTCTCCCGATAAAAATGATACCTCACTTGTGTGGGTAGGCCTAGCGCCCGCAACAGGAAATGCCCCAAAATACAACGTGGACATATCACAATTTTTGACAGAAAACAGAGGTGTTTTTTGCAAAATGCCTACCTGTAGATTTTGGCCTCTAGCTCAGCCGGCACCTAGGGAAACCTACCAAACCTTTGCATTTATGAAAACTAGAGACCTAGGGGAATCCAGGATGGGGTGACTTGTGGGGCTCTGACCAGGTTCTGTTACCCAGAATCCTTTGCAAACCTCAAAATTTGGCCCAAAAAAGCCATTTTCCTCACATTTCGGTGACAGAAAGTTCTGTAATCTGAGAGGAGCCACAAATTTCCTTCCACACAGCGTTCCCCCAAGTCTCCCGATAAAAATGATACCTCACTTGTGTGGGTAGGCCTATCGCCCACAAAATGAAATGGCCCAAAACACAACATGGACACATCACAATTCTTGACAGAAAACAGAGGTGTTTTTTGCAAAGTGCCTACCTGTAGATTTTGGCCTCTAGCTCAGCCGGCACCTAGGGAAACCTACCAAACCTGTGCATTTTTCAAAACTAGAGACCTAGGGGAATCCAAGATGGGGTGACTTGTGATGCTCTGACCAGGTTCTGTTACCCAGAATCCTTTGCAAACCTCAAAATTTGGCAAAAAAAATAACCTGTTTTCCTCACATTTCGGTGACAGAAAGTTCTGGAATCTGAGAAGAGGCAAAAATTTCCTTCTACCCAGCGTTCCCCCAAGTCTCCCGATAAAAATGATACCTCACTTGTGTGGGTAGGCCTAGCGCCCGCAACAGGAAATGCCCCAAAATACAACGTGGGCACATCACAATTTTTGACAGAAAACAGAGGTGTTTTTTGCAAAATGCCTACCTGTAGATTTTGGCCTCTAGCTCAGCCGGCACCTAGGGAAACCTACCAAACATGTGCATTTTTGAAAACTAGAGACCTAGGGGAATCCAAGATGGGGTGAATTGTGGGGCTCTGACCAGGTTCTGTTACCCATACTCCTTTGCAAACCTCAAAATTTGGCTAAAAAAACCTGTTTTCCTCAAATTTTGGTGACAGAAAGTTCTGGAATCTGAGAGGAGCCACAAATTTCCTTCTACCCAGCGTTCCCCCAAGTCTCCCGATAAAAATGATACCTCACTTGTGTGGGTAGGCCTAGCGCCCGCAACAGGAAATGCCCCAAAATACAACGTGGACACATCACAATTTTTGACAGAAAACAGAGGTGTTTTTTGCAAAATGCCTACCTGTAGATTTTGGCCTCTAGCTCAGCCGGCACCTAGGGAAACCTACCAAACCTTTGCATTTATGAAAACTAGAGACCTAGGGGAATCCAGGATGGGGTGACTTGTGGGGCTCTGACCAGGTTCTGTTACCCAGAATCCTTTGCAAACCTCAAAATTTGGCCCAAAAAAGCCATTTTCCTCACATTTCGGTGACAGAAAGTTCTGTAATCTGAGAGGAGCCACAAATTTCCTTCCACACAGCGTTCCCCCAAGTCTCCCGATAAAAATGATACCTCACTTGTGTTTGGGTAGGCCTATCGCCCACAAAATGAAATGGCCCAAAACACAACATGGACACATCACAATTCTTGACAGAAAACAGAGGTGTTTTTTGCAAAGTGCCTACCTGTAGATTTTGGCCTCTAGCTCAGCCGGCACCTAGGGAAACCTACCAAACCTGTGCATTTTTCAAAACTAGAGACCTAGGGGAATCCAAGATGGGGTGACTTGTGATGCTCTGACCAGGTTCTGTTACCCAGAATCCTTTGCAAACCTCAAAATTTGGCAAAAAAAATAACCTGTTTTCCTCACATTTCGGTGACAGAAAGTTCTGGAATCTGAGAAGAGGCAAAAATTTCCTTCCACCCAGCGTTCCCCTGAGTCTCCCGATAAAAATGATACCTCACTTGTGTGGGTAGGCCTAGCGCCCGTGACAGGAAAGGCCCCAAAACACAACGTGTACACATCACAATTTTTCACAGAAAACAGAGATGTTTTTTGCAAAGTGCCTACCTGTAGATTTTGGCCTCTAACTCAGCCGGCACCTAGGGAAACCTACCAAACCTGTGCATTTTTTAAAACTAGAGACCTAGGGGAATCCATGAAGAGGTGTCTTGTGGGGCTCTGACCAGGTTCTGTAACCCAGAATCCTTTGCAAACCTCAAATTTGGCGGAAAAAAACACATTTTCCTCACATTTCAGTGACAGGAAGTTCTGGAATCTGAGAGGAGCCACAAATTTCCTTCCAACCAGCGTTTCCCCAAGTCTCCCGATAAAAATGATACCTCACTTATGTGGGTAGGCCTAGCGCCCAAGAAATGAAATGGCCCAAAACACAACGTGGACACATCACATTTTTTCACAGAAACAGAGGTGTTTTTTACAAAGTGCCTACCTGTGGATTTTGGCCTCTAGCTCAGTCCGCCCCAGAGGGGGCAGAAATGGCCTACAATAAATATGCCCCCCGAGCCCCCCCGGGAGCGACCCTTGCCTATGGGGTCGCTCCCCTTGTGTGACATTGGCGCAAAAAAAATAATCCCCAGTGCCTAGTGGTTTCTGCCACCCTTGGGGCCAGATTGACCTAAAATTGGCCAATCTGCCCCCAAGGGGGGCAGAAATGGTCTAAATACAATTTTCCCCCCAGGGGAGCGACCCTTGCCTAATGGGTCGCTCCCCATCTCTAAAAAAACAAAAACAAAACAACAACAAAAATTCTGCCCTGGCGCCTAGAGGTTTCTGCCCCCCCCGGGGGCAGATCGGCCTAATAACAATAGGCCGATCTCGATCTGCCCCCAGGGGGGGGCAGAAATGGCCTAAAATAAATTTGCCCCCCAGGGGAGCGACCCTTGCCTAAGGGGTCGCTCCCCTTGCGTGAAATTCACGTAAAAAAAAAACTCCCTGGTGTCTAGTGGTTTCTGACCCCCTTGGGGGCAGATTGGCCTCATAAAAATAGGCCAATCTGCCCCCAAGGGGGGCAGAAATGGCCTAAATATAATTTGCCCCCTAGGGGAGCAACCCTTGCCTGAGGGGTCGCTCCCCACCTGTAAAAACAACAACAACAAAAAAAAGATCCCTGGTGCCTAGAGGTTCGGCCTAATAATAGGCCGATCTGCCCCCAGGGGGGGGCAGAAAAGGCCTTCCAAAAAAATGCCCCTCCCCGGGAGCGACCCTTGCCCAAGGGGTCGCTCCCTTATGCCAATTTCTAATAAAAAATAATCCCTGGCGGCTAGTGGGCGTTTCAAAAGCCGGATTGCTTGCAATCCGGCTTTTGAAACGCTCAGAGAGACTTCAAAGGGAAGGAAATTTCTTTCCTTTCCTTTGAAGCCTCTCCGGGCCTCCTCCACGTGATCAAAAGAGCATTTCTCTTTCGATCGCGCTGGAAGCTGAGCTTCCAGCACGATGGAGGAGGCCCTCTGTGATTGTCAGCGCGCAATGCACACTGACATCACAAGGGGGTGGGAGGGTCGGGGGTGGAAGGGGAAGGGCTTCCCCTTCCATCCACCACCGGGAGGCTCCCCCCCTGTTCCTGGATGCCGGACGAGGTGATAAAAAACCTTCTAGAATAAAGTAACATGCAGTAATACTACCTCAAATCCACTTCTATTTTAAAACTAATAACCAGATAAAACTATTTAAATACACTATGCTATCCTGCAAAAACTGGGGAATATGTATACACAGTAAGGGGTGTAAAATATACTAATCTCACTCCATTCTAACAAACAATAAATAAATTGCACAAGTTAGGGCATCGGAGTCACTATTCTAACTCTAGTCCAACAAACATTGTGGTAAATGCACTCACTAGGCAGGGTCAGATTTACTGTTCTTAATCTAGTCAAATAAACATTGAGGGAAATGCAAACATTAGGAAGAGTCAAATTTACTATTATAACTACAGTCTAAAAGTCACTGGGGAAAGTATATACATTTGTTGAGAAGAGGGGAACATTTTACTACTCTAACTCCAGCCTTGAAATACATTCGGTGAGGGGAGTGTGAGATTTGCATTTCTACCTCCAGTCTAACAAACATTGGGGAAAGTGCATACATTGAGGTAAGGTGGTCAGAGCTACTATTATAAATCAAAATATAAAAAAATAATTTCAAACATTAAAACCAATAGTTTTGTAAATAAAAAATAATTAAACATACATTAACGTAATATCTAAACAAATTGCATAATACATTAATCAAGAATTCAATTGATATCTATTTTATTTAAACACTGCTTCTCCAATCTCCAATAAAATACACAACACCAGTTTAAAATGTATTAAATACATTAAAACTTGTGAACAAATACATAACTATTCAAAAATAACATATTAATCAACTAACCTAAAGAAGTAAAAAATTAAAAAGAACTACCCACCCAAGCCCCCAACAAACCTTACATCCCCAAATTAACATTTAATGATCAATAAAAATGTAAACAAACAGAAAATAATACATAATAACACATTTAATTTATATATCTTATATATATGAATATATATATAAACACAAAGTGCCGGTAAGCGCTGGGGCTGAAATAGCAGTGATTCGAGCAGGATTCTGTCTGCCCTTAATAATGTAAGCTCACCTGTCTACAGTAAAGAACCGCTCGAATCTCCTGTGAGTGCGAAAATAAGGTTAATGAGACCTCTCCCGATGCGTGTCGGTCTCAACTAATTCGTTCCTGATCGGAAGGTGTGTTTACAATATATATATATATATACATACATATATATATATATATATATATATATATATATATATATATATATATATATATATATAGTCCAAACACAAGTCCCGGAATACAGGAGCTCATACAGCGGTCCTGGATGGGCTCCGAGAAGCCCTAATATATCTTCAAACACTCCCTTGAAATAACAGGAGAACCAGGACACCTCCAAAATACAGTATTCCTTGAATTAATTTATTCCAGCATGAAACATCCAACGCGTTTCGGCATCCGCCTTACTCATTTTGGAGGTGTCCTGGTTCTCCTGTTATTTCAAGGGAGTGTTTGAAGATATATATATATATATATATATATATATATATATATATATATATATGTATATATATGAAAAAAAAAAAAAGGTAAAGTTTAAACTACACAAACTTTAACCATTCTAAAGTTATAGTTTACATTTACAAAGTATCCACCATATTCAAATTATTATAAGTAGCGGACCTCATTACACATTTGTTTCAGCTCATTAACCAGACTACACTTTCTATAAGTGGATTGGTGTATCATAGAGAGAAGTTGGGTGGAGTGTCTTTGAGTATCATAAAGTGTAGTACAGTGGCGTACAGTAGATGGGCATAGAGTAGAGAAGAGTGGCACAGAGTGTAGTACAGTCTTGGAGAGTGGAGTTGCATACAGTGGAGTAGAGTGTCAAATAGTTGAAAGGCATAGAGCGGAGTAAAGTGCAGTGCCCTAGAGTAGGATAAAGTGCAGTACAGTGGAGTATAGTAGAGTGGAGTAAAGTGGAGTGGAGTGGAGTAATGTAGAGTGGATTAAAGTGGAGTGGCATGTTGTAGACTATAGTGGTGCCGAGTTCAGTGGAATGGAGTGGCGTAGCATGCAGTTGAGTAAAGTGTCATAAATTGAGGTACTGTGTTGTACAATAAATTGTAGTGGGGTGTTGTACATTATTAGAAAGTAATGTAGACTACAGTAGAGTAGAGTTGCATACAGTCTAGTTCATTTTTGTAGAGTGGAGTGGTGTAGAGTACAGTACAGTTTTGTAGAGTGGGGTACAGTGAATTGGCATACAGCTTTATAGAGTACAATGGAATTGAGTGGCGAAGAGTGGGGTGGTGTGCAGTGGAGTAGAGTGGAGTACTATGTCAGATTACAGTGGGGAATAGTGGAGTGCAGTGTCATATAAATAGTTGCATACAGTGTTGTGTCATGGACTTGGGTATCATAGAGTAAAGAGGAGTTGGATGTTGTACAGTGGCATACAGTATAGTACAGTGTTATACACTGGAGTGAAGGGGTACAGACAGGAGTAAAGTGTTGGAGAGCAGCATTACAGTGTAGTACAGTATTGTAGAGTGGACTTGCACAGAGTACAGTAGTGTGTGAAACAGTGGAGCTGCCTAGAGTGGATAGTTGTATAGTGGCGTAGAATGAGGTAAAGTCTTGTATAGTGGAGTAGAGTATTGTGGAGTAAAGTAAAAAGTGTGTATTGGTGTGTGCTAGAGTAGAGTGGCATGGAATGTAGTGTTCTGGCATAGTTTGCATAGGTCATAAACTGTTATAAATTGGAGTGTGGTCTCATACAGCAGAGTGGAGTGCTATGTTGTATAAAAAGTGTTGTATAGTTGAATAGAGTGTTGTACATTGGAGTTGTTCAGGCATAGAGTAGAGTATAGAGTTGAACAGTGGAGTTTACGGGGATAGAGTGAAGTAGAATGTCATAGAGTGCCATGAAATATGATAGAATTTTGCAGAGTACAGTTACATAGAGTGGGGGAGAGTGTCATACAATGGAGCAGCATAGTGTGGAGTGGCGTAGAGTGGATTACCATAAAGGAATACTGTACAGTGCAATGTAGAAGAGTGGTGTGACACAGAGTGAAATAGTGTAGAGAGGAGTGGGGTACAGTGGAGTGGGGTAAGGTGGAGTAGGGTACAGTGCATAAACAGATTGGGGAAGCATACATGGAAGTGATACTGTGTAGAGTCAAGAAAACCTCTAAATTGGAGTGGCAACTCATACAGAAGACTGGAGTGCTGTGTCCTACAGTGTGGGGAAAATGTCATAGAGTGGAGGAGAGTGTTGCATAGTAGGGTGTACAGGCATATAGATGAGTGTACATTTGGAAAGTGGGGTGCATGGGGATTGATGGGAGTACAGTCTAGTAGAGTGGCACAGAGTGAGGTAGAGTTTTGTAGAGTGGACTTATATAGAGTGGAGGAGAGTACACTGGAGTGGTGTAGAGTGGAGTAGTGTTCAGTGGAGAGGCATAAAGTGGAACAGCATAGAGTGCACTGTAATAACATATGGTGGAGTGGCATAGAGTGTAATAGTGTATATTGTGGGAGCTACAGTAGAGTGGTGTACAGTGAAATGGTTTAGAATGGAGTAGTGTATTGTGGGGTGGGGTAGAGTGTATTGGCATACAGTGGAGTGGGGAACTGTTGCGTGGGGTAGAGTGGAATACCATACAGCAGAGGGGCAAAGATTGATGTTGCATACAATGCAATAGTGTAGAGTGACGTGGCATATAGTGGAACAGCGTACAGTGGAGTACAGAAGAGTGGCATAGAGTAAATAGCTTGGAGTGTAGTAGCGTAGAGTAGAATAACATTGAGTGGAGTGGCGTACAATGGAGTGATGTAGCCTTGAGTAGTGTGCAGGGGAGTGGGATACAGTGAAGTAGCACATAGTGAAGTGGCATAGAGTTTAGTGGTGTAGAGTGGAGTGGCATCCAATGGACTAGCATTGACTGGAGTGGCATAGAGTGGAGTGGTGTACAATGGAGTAGCCTAGAGTGGACTAGCGTATAGTGGCTTGGCATACAGTGGAATAGCTTAGAGTAGAGAGTGGTGTACAGTGGAGTGGCATAGACTGGAATAGCTTATAGTGGAGAAGCATACAGTGCAGAGGCATACAGCGAAGTGGTATAGACTGGAATGGTGTACACTGAAATGGGGTAGAGTGTAATAGCATACAGTGGAGTGATATATGGTGGAGTGGCATCCAATGGAATAGCGGAGAATGGAGTGGGGTTCAGTGGAATGGCATACACTGAAGTGGTGAGGTGTGGAGCAGCATAGAGTGGATTGGCATACAGTGGAATACCATGCAGTGGAGTGGCATACAGTGTGTTGCACACTGAAGAGGCTTAGTATGGAGTTCATATAGTGTAATAGCATAGAGTGGAGGAATGCTATAGATGGGAGTTGTGTACAGTGTAAGAGCATAGAGTAGAGTGGCATAGAGTGGAGTGTTGTACAGTGGAGTGGTGTATTATGAAGTGGTGTAGAATGGAGTGGCCTAAAGTGGCACATGGTAAAGTGAAGTAGCATAAAGTAGAGTGCCGTACATTGGAGTGGGGTTCAATCGAATAGAGTAGAACGAAGTGGCATAGAGTGAAGTGCCATACACTGGAGTGGCGTAGAGTGGCGCAGCATACAGTGGAATAACGTACAGTGAAGTGTTGTTAACGTGTTGTAGAGTGTTGTAGAGTGGAGTGGCATATAGTGGAACAGAGTAGAGTGGAGTGACATACAGTAGATGGCATAGAGTGTAATAGCGTGTAGTGGAGTAGTGTCCAGTGGAGTGGTGTACAGTAGAGTGACATAGACTGGAGTGGCATAAATTGGTGTTATGTATAGCATAATAGTGTAGAGTGGAGTGGCGTTGATTGGAGTCTCGTACAATGAAGTGGAGTAGAGTGAAATAACGTATACTGGAGTGGCTACAGTGGTGTGGTACATGGATGTAAGTGAAATTCAGCAGCGATGCAGATTATGGTGCGTATAGTATTGCAAAACAGCAAATTGTGCCACCTTGCATTGCCATGGTATACAGTGATAACTTTTCAGTATACCGTGGTACATGGCAATGACAAGCCAGGATATAATTGAGTAATGGGTATTTTTAGAGAATGAAAAGGCATTCACATTGTCTTTACTACACTTTGGCTGTGTTCAGTGTTAGGGCCTTAGATATAGGTGAGTAGTAGGCCCCTACCGATTGCCACTTTATGTAAGTGGTAGTGGGTAGGTAATCTTATTATGTTTACGATATATTTTTAAATGAGTGTATGGCCATGTACCGCAGTAGTTTCACAAAAGTTTGTGAAATTCCATGAAAGTACTGAAGTGACAGATATCACTAAATTTAAATGCCATAAAAATTCTAACTTATAAAAATACTTACCCTACTTTATTACAGTACCCAAAAAGCATCATCTCTGCACCATGATATATAATCCTGCCAAATTTCATGCAAATCCGTTAATCCGTTTTCCTGCTACCTCAACTGAAATAGTCTATGGAAAATGCATTGATGGAAAAATGCATCTTGTGACCCTGTTTTATCTTTGCACTCCCTTAAGGATTCATCACACAAATGTACCTCATCTGAAAATACAGAAACCGCTATAGGTATAGAATGTTTTGTGCTGATTGATCAAATGGGTGGAATGGTATTAGTGAGCTAATATCCGAGGAATTCCTATCTTTGGAAACACTTACTATAATTACAGAGTGGCAATTATATTTAATGTGATTTCTTTCTATCTATTGTATTTTTTATGTATTTATTTAATGGTTTACATAATCATGTGATCATAAATGGGTCTTTTAATAATTCATGTACATATGCAGTCTAGTTTATTATTTGGGCTTCCTTGCTACTTTGAGTAGGATTGTGCTACATATGAAGCCCAAAGCGAATCCAAATCAATCATTGTTGTTATAAAAATTAAGGTTATTGATATTGGTCCTAATGGCTAACTATCACATCCTTCATATAGTAGTTTGCTAGTCACTTTTCCATCATGTTGCACAGAAGTACATAAGGAAGGTGTTTTTTGTTTGTTGGACACAGTTTTATTGTGTGATCCAGAAAGTATGCATACAAAACTAATGTAGAGTAAGATATATACTACTGGTTATGTATTTGATTATAGATTTCCATTAGAATGTTACCATAACTGGGTCTTTCATTTGTTCATGTAGTAAAGCTGAAACTGTACATTTGCAGTCTAGTTTATTTTTTGGGCTTCCTTTCAACCTTTAGTAGGATTGTGCTACATGTGAAGGCCAAAGTGAATGAAAGGCAATCATTGTTATTGTTATAAAAATTTACATATTTATTCCTAATGGCCAATTAGCATGTTCTCCAGATAGTAGTTTGTGTGGCTCACTGGTAGGTTATTTAATCATTTTGTTGCACAGGGGTGCATAAGAAGGTTGTTTTTTGTTTGGCTTTTTGGACCAGTTTTATTTTATGAGCCAGAGAGTATGCAAAGAAATCTTATGTAAATTAAGATGTATTCTATGTGTTATGAATGTATTTATATGTTTCCATTTGCATATGACCATATATTGGCCTTTCAGTTGTCTATGTAGTATATCTGAAACATTACATATGCAATGTAGTTTACTTTTCTGCTTCCTTGCTACTTTTAGTAGCATTGTGCCTCATGATATCACTAAGCTGAAAAAACTTAAATCTCAAGAAATACTTACTACATTTATGCATGGGAATCATCGCCACACTCTAATATTTAATGCTGCCAAATGTCAGCAAAATGTAACTGCCCTATTTTGCCCGTTTTTAACTTACAAAAGTTTATGTAAAATGAATTGGTTTTCAAGCCCGTTTTGGGACACCCCCCTTTTTGTTTTTACACCTCGATGACCAAACTCCGCAAAGCTTTCAGGACTCAGACAGTGAAACAGGAACAGCAGGTCTGCAAAGTTTCACGAGCAATCGGGACAAATATTCAACACATCCCTATCTCCGGCCACCTCTAACTATAACTACAGAGTGGATATGTAGCTACCCCCACTTTGTTTTATTTATATATATATATATATGTATATATATATATATATATATACACATATATATATATTTATTTATTTTTCCCATATATATGTATATGCATATATATATATATATATAGGTGTGTGTGTGCGTGTATATATATATATATAGTTTTTTTTCACTGAAAAACCAAAGGTTACAGGGACATTATAGTTAGGAAATAGAATAAAAAAACATAGAAATTCACTTAAAAAAACTTAGGTTACAGAGACATTGTAGTTAGGCACACACTTTAAACGTATATCACAATAGAAATTCACCTGTTAGAGTTATCTGAAGTAACTATATCTTGTGCACTAAGGTAACTATAACTCGCACCCCTTCAATGCACAGTTTTTTTGTTAATAATGTTATTGCAAATATTACATTCATATTATCAATGATGTTATCAAAGTTGTCATGAGTGCCGTAGTTCGTGGGGTAATTAGCAGTGAATGTCAAGGGCGCAAGTTATAGTTACCTTAGCACAAGAGATTTTGTCAGTGAATTTCTATGTTTTTTTTTTAACATAAAGTAATTTGAATTACTAAACGTTAATTCAACCACCGCCGCACATGGCCAAAGGGCGTGCTTGGAGGGGTTGGCCACTGGGCCAGGTCTGTGGCTAGGCCCTGCTACCTACGCCCCATAACCATCCAACCCCATATTGAGCACACCCTTGGGCCATACGTGGCGGGGTTGGGTCTCAGCAGCAGTTGACAAGAAAGAACCGACTCGTCACAGTCACTTCACGAGATACTGCACTAAAATAAATCCAAGGATGCAAACACCTCCATCAAGGATTGCAGATAACTTTTCAAGGTGGAAATGCAGATAAAACTGACTTGCTTTGCCTTGGCAATGCACACAAAGTTAGGATGATTAGTACTTTACAAAAGTGGAGTTTCAGTGTGGACACCTACTTTGTTTGTAACTGTAAGTGCTTCCCCTTGAGGTTCAATGTCTGTGACATGAGCATCGTGCCAGAATGAATCCTGCCTTGCGCATTTATCAAAGAAGAGGTGACGGTTTTGTGCTAAATGCCTACACAACTGGAGTACTTTCTACTGGCTAATTAATAAGTGCTACCTCACTGGGTGAATGTATAGTGCGTCTCCTACACTACAGCTGCGTAAAAGATATCAAGGAAATGTCCCCAGTGACCTTGTTTTTCTGTAATTTTGTCTTTGTGATTGTTACTTGAGCGTGTTCATGAGATACTTTTCAAGGTGGAACTACAGCTCTGCAATTTCACCATGAAAATTACTTATTTATTTAATTTTGGGGGATGACCGGGGAGGGGGACCTTAAGACCTCTGCAGTCTCAGCTGGCTCCCGTCTCCTGTGGGAGCCAGCATTGCTCCCACAAGCAGGGAGCTGCTGCAAATAGCAACTCACTGCTTGTGGGAGCAATGTTTTTATCTGTGTCCCTGCACACATATTTGCATGCAGGGAAAGAGATGAAAACTCCAGTTTCAGCAAGTGGGAGCTATGTGACAGCTCCTGCTTGCTGAGAGTGGAGCTTTTTTATTTTGCTTGGTCAAAACTATTGGCTCCCACCAAGCAAAAAACAAACAGGTGCCTCCTGAGGGTGGGCACCAGGTCCGGTTCCTGCTACCGGACCTGGGCGGTACCGGACCTGGGCGGTAGTGGTCCTCAGGGCCAGAAATGGCCCCTCGGTCTTTTAAATTTAACCCCGGCGAGGTGGTGGTCCCCAGGGCTGAGGTTCTGTGATAGACCCCCTACATGAAGTGCAGCACATGAGCAGGGAGCACATCCAAGGCCAGCATGAAAACCCCAGCCGCATGCTACAGCAGTCGTAAAACACAGCGCCACACACAGACATTCCAGTGAGGCACCATAAGTAAACAAAACTGCATGCACACAAAACTGAATTTACTGAATCATTAAAAGTAATTAAATGATAGATAAACAAAAAGGGCAAACAAACATGCTTACTAGCACCAAGGATAGGAAGCAAAACAGAAGGAGGTGGGGGATGAGTTTTTTGTAATTAAAAAAATAGAAGTATTACTTAAGTGCTTGACCTGTCGCGTGAAGATCGTACATCATATGTTAGGATTGGGATGAGGAAGATCCCATGAGTGGGTAATGATTTCTTGGAGGCATTGCCAAATGACAGATATTTCAAAACAATGAGTATAATGTGGAGAAATGTGATTGCAGTTGAAATTAAAGAATCTATGAATGGTGATAAGCTCAAAATAAAGAAGAAAGGAGGTTGCTTTGAAAGGTTTTTAATAGGTGAAATTATGTACCCTAGTAAATAACAGCAGGCAAATATACCAGGGAAATAACTGTGCATTGGGTCAGAGAATTCAAGAACCAAAAAATGAATGAGGTTTGTGGGTGTGTGTCAGGGAGACAGAGAAAGAGAGTGAGAGTATACAACTATATGTACTAATTCGATTATACTTGATTAATATATTTAATGAAATGCCAATCAGGGGAATGGAATTGAATTATTGTGGGCAAATGGACGCATAATATTTTGTTTCTTTCTGTGCCTGTTTCACTTAGTCTGCAACCCTGATAAAATGCTTACTAAAATGCAAAGAAAGTGGTTGTGTTGTTTTACTATTGATAAACACACAAGTAACATTTCATTTCAGGCTGTGTTTGTTTATTAAGTGCGCTGTCCTGATAAAGTAATGTATTCTATGAAAATGTAGAGGACCTCATTGGGGTCATTTTACTGTGGCTGAATTCACCTGGAGTATTTTGCCTCAGGCTCTGGAGAGTTAAGGGACTGTATAAGAAACCTTACGGTATGTATTCAGGGTGCCTGTTTTGTTCTGCTTGTCTTGCATTTTCTCCTCTGGTTTCAACACCACCTGGGCACTGGACACTAGACAACTCCTGATTTCCTGATTCACCCTCTCTCTCAAGCCATTACAGGACATGGGAGTACTCTGACTGGCCAGCAATGCCGATTGTATCACATGATCACCCCTCTGTCAACACTACTCTCACCCATTTGGTTGGACAGCCTAAGTATTTAAATCTCCCCCAGTGATAAGCATGGGTGTAAGAGGTGGCAGGTTAAGGCTTTTTCACTGTTTGTCCCTATTGGGGCTGAGAAACCCTGCACTTTTTTCCTGAACTTGCCTTTCTTCTCTTTCTTACAGCATTTCTCAGCTGAATCCTAAAGTACAGTCATGCAATTAAGCTGAGATTCACTATGCTCAGTAGTAACTATTCTACTTTGCTCTAAGTCTTCTTCCAGATGTTGAGCTCCTACTGCTTCTACAGGAACTCCAAAAAGTGATTTTCTGGTGTTTTAAGAGAGTGACCAAAGGTCATGCTCTAATTGTTTCCGGGTAGACTCCTGATAATAGTTTACTCAAAGTTTAACAATGCCTCCACATTCTTTATGAATGAATCAATGGGGTGATTTATTGGTGGTTT
The DNA here is from genome assembly GCF_031143425.1 of Pleurodeles waltl. Taxonomy (NCBI): domain Eukaryota; kingdom Metazoa; phylum Chordata; class Amphibia; order Caudata; family Salamandridae; genus Pleurodeles; species Pleurodeles waltl. Next base: position 841,457,397 of record NC_090438.1, read on the forward strand.
AACAGTGCCTCCAGAGAATTACCTCTTATTGCTTCTGGTCTTTCAGGCAGTTTATTTGTGTTTTATCAGTGCCTACAGGGGTCATCTCCTATTGCTTATGGGTGAACTAAAATGTCATTTACTGATGGTTTAACAATGCCTCCCAGGTTTGAGCCTCTATTGCTTCGGGTGCTGTTTATTAGGTGGTTTACTGTTGGGTTAACTGTGCCATAAGGAGTCACTCTTTTTGCTTCTGGGTGGATGCCATAAGTTAATTCAGTCGTGGCTTAACAGCGCCTCCAGGTGTGGCCCATCTATTGCTTTTACTGGTGGTTTAATAATGCCTACATAAGGTGATTTACTGTTGGTTTAAAAATGCTTCCAGACGTCAGCTCCCATAGCTTCAGGTTGACTTTATAGACCACTTTAATGGTGGTTTAACGGTGCTTCCAGATATTGGTTCCAAACTAAATTCTCTATGAGGTGGACCTTCCCTTGGCCTGCCACCTAAATTATAAAATATACAGCTGTAAATACTAATGATATTCAACTCACCAGAAATAGTTGTATGGCAGAATATCTATCACATAAATATCATGGTAAAAAATATAGCAAACCAAAGTTTCAACTTTACATAACATTAATGTAAAGTGCAGAAGCATTAACAAAAAAAAATGTATAGTTACTATTAATTCTAAAAACATTGTATAATTATCAAACAGTTAAAATGCATTTCAAACGTTAGTGACAACCTCAATATTTGTCAAAGAAATAAATAGAAGAGGGGAAAATATAAAATAATTATAAAACACAAAACACAATGAAAAAATAAAACAACAATTTTAGAAATATATGCTTTTACGTTCAATACCCTCAAAATATTTTGTGAAAATATAGAAAGAAAAAAATGGTCTAAGTATCAGAAAAATAATGAAACAAGAAAGTACTCTACCTACAAATATTGGAAAAAATATATACATTTGAGAAGGGGGTGTGAAATGTACAATTTAAATCCAATCTAACATTGTGCAAAATGCATTCATTGGGATGATATACTGTTCTTACTCATCCAACAAACCTTGGGATAGTACATGCATTAGAGGGCATATCCTCATTACTAAAGTGACACCAGTTTAGCAAACATTGGGAAAGTGCATACTTTGGAGTCAGATTAACTATTTTGTCTCCAATTTAACAAACAGTGGTTAAACTACACAAAAGTGGGGGAAGGGAAACCTTTTTGTTCTAACTCTAGTCTATTAAATATTGGGCAACGTTTATGTAATGAACTGGGTTGAGTTTAGCTATTCAAACTGCAATCCAACAAACATTATGGAAGTGCATACATTATTATGGCCAAATATATTATTCTAAACACCATCTAACAAACATTCTGGAATGTACATAACTTAGTAGTGGGGGGGAGAGGGAGTTAGCAGGTTATTATTCTAACTCCATTCCAACACAACCTGGGCAATATGTATACATGGGAGGGAGAAGATATAGGGCCAGATTTAAGTTAAAATAATGGTGGGTGTCACTGAGCCAAATTTGGCAGCGTCACACAGCTTCACTTTCAAAACGCAGGGATGTGCCATATTTACAATAATACGGTGCACCCCTGTGTTTCCCCCTACACCAGGGCAAAATTTGCTGCCAGGCACCAATGTAACCACCCTTGTACCATAGTGCAAGGATGGCTGCATTGAGAGGAGATTGTTTTTGTGCAGGAGGGGACACCTTCCACCACAAAAACTATCTTCCATGGCAATTTGCTCCTTCTTTGTGTGCTGCAAGATGCAGCACACATAAAAGAGCAAAAAACAAGGAAAAATGAAAGCATCTCTCCTCGTAGATTTTGGCACTGCCTCAAGTTTACAAAAACTTGTAAATCTGGGGCAGCATCAAAATGCAATGGGTGTTGCTGTGGCACACCCACAACAACACCCATTGCACTCCCCTCCCACACAAAGTTCTGTGTGTGAAGGGGCTTATTTACAAGGTAGCGTTACTCAACAAAAGGTGGCTTAACGCCACCTTGTAAATTTGGGGCAGTTCATAGCGCCACCAGAGCACCACTAGAAGTGATGCTCCGGTGGCGCTAGGGGCTCTTAAATATTAAATTATTTTTCTAACTGCAGTTTAACTAACATTGGTCAAAGTGCATACATGTGGAGGGTCAAACTTAAGTCTCTAACTCCAGTCTAACAAATATTGCAATTGTAATTGTATTCATATAGCAATTACTGCCCTTGACGAGGTGTTGAAGCTCTTTTCTGTGCAGAACCCAAAAGGATTAGTGGTGGATTAGTATAGGGAAATATGAGTACAGCATTAATATTAGTATAGGGAGGTATGAGTTAATTACGGAAGATGTGAGTCTGTTAGTTGGATTGAATAGAATAATGGAGGGACAGAGGATGGAAGAATCCAGAAGGGTTAATTGGGTGATCATAGTAGTAAGATGAGGTTTCGGATGAGTAAAGGAGAGTAATGGTGGAGGAAAGAATCTGTAAAAAGGGATTAGGGAGCTCATAGAAGTAAAATGGGGTTTGGGATGAGTCAAAGGAGGGAAAAATGATGGAGAATTTAGTTAGGTTGTTTGGGAGAACATAGTAGTAAACTGAGGTTTGGGATGAGCCAGGAGGGGTAGAGGAGGGAAGAGTCTAGGAAGGATTATTTTGGATATAATAGTAGTAGTATAATGGGTTTGGGTTGAGTCTGAGAGTGGAGATTGAGGGTAAAATGACAGAGGTATAGGGTGATGGTGAGATAGAGTAGTTTTTGAGAAAGTATTTTTTTTTTTGTACAGTAGGACTAAAGTAATAAATATATAGATACATGATTACATAGTAAGGGAATATACTTGTAAGGAACATAATATATTGAGGTTTAAAGTTGTATCATCAGGAGTTACAGTATTTGAAGTTAGTTTATTTGTGTACTTTTAAACATTATTTTATCTTTTCTCAATATTTCAATAGCAAAATGCTTGTGGATAAATAGTTAATATAATATTTACATATTGTGATAGACAAAATAAAAACAGAGACTCATACGCATCTAATCAAACATCTTACAGAGAAACTATGCAATGATCTATGAACATGTTAAGCATAGAATAATATACACATATATATATATATATACACATATACATAATATATATATATATAATATACGTATATATTATATATATATACATATATACACATACATACACATGCATAGATATATACATTTAACTGTATGTAAAATAAATATTTATTAAACAAACCTAAAGGGTATGTATATATTTTAAGATAAAATTGTTGTTATACATATTTGTACAAAGAAATATACATATCTAGATATATACATATACTCAAATTATAACTGTTTACATTCACAGGGATATGCAGTCCATTGGTGTTTGAGTATGGTGATTATGTAGGAAAGAGTTGACTCTTGAGTAGTCTTCTGAAAATATGCTAAGTTATCCCTCAATCTTATATTTGGCAATAACAAATTCCATAGTTTAGCCGCATTAACAGAGAAAGATGTTGACGTATTGCCCACCTATTGTATTTTCCTTTATGGTGGTGTTTTGAGGCAGGGTGCCAACATTCCTGTTGAAAAGTGGTCAAGCTCCATGTGTTGCTTTGTGGGTTATACAAAGCAGCTTGAAGGTGGATCTTCTGCAATGTCCCTCCAGGAAGGGGAGATGTGGGCTTGTGACTTTACATATGGTAGAGTAGTCTGGCAGACAAGTTCCGAATGTGTTGTAGTTTTTTCGTGGTAGATAGAGATGATCCTTGGTAGAGCCCACTGGTGTAATCAAGTTTAGAAAGAACAAGAGAAACAATAGCCTGCACCATGTGTGGAAATCCGAGGTGGGTTGATGATGCGTTGAAGAGTTTTCAATGATGAAGCTTGGTCTTGCTAATTTGTTCAGTTGGGCATTCATTGTTAACTTGAACTCCATGGTAAATCCACATTTTCTAACTTACTTTAGGAGGTGGCCCCAGATCGTCAGGCCAGGCGCAGGGTGGGTCATAATTTTTCTAATTTTTCTAATCGCCACACGTGAGTATTTCCATTTTGGAAGAATTCAGTTTGAGGTGGCTCCATGTCATCCACTGATCAAAGGCTCTGAAGCAACTGAAGATTTGTGAGTTTCAAATTTCTTTGGAGGATTCCAGTTTATGGAGTATTTGTGTGTCATCTGCATAGTTGTAGCATGTGAGTTGAAATTAATTGTTCATTGCTGGTAATGATATCATGTAGATGTTGAAAAGCATGGGTGAGATGACGGAGCCTTGAGGCACACCCCTGCTTTTGTGAAGCAGGGTTTGGACAAGAAAGGGGGAGTATGGTTGCCATTTGTTCTGTTTTAAAGGTTAGATCTGATCCACTTGAGAGCAGTCCCCTCTATGCTGGCTTCCTAGAGTCTTTGCAATAGGGTGTCATGGTCAACTGCGTCAAAGGCAGCTGAGAGGTCCAAGAGAAGTAGTGCAGCAACTCCACTTCAGTCTATTGTGTTTTTAAGATCATCCCAGATGGGGATGAAGGCAGATTTAGTGCCTCTTCCTCAGTGGAATCCAGTTTGGTAGTCTGAAAGTATGGAGTTATCTTCAATGAATTGTGACATCTGGGCTAATGCTCCACTTTCTTGCAAGTGTGGGGGGATAAGGAGGGACGGATTTTCTTTTCTGGCTCCAAGCTAATGGACATTAGGGAAGTACATACCGGGTGGGTTGGCAAATGTAGTATTCCAAGTTAAATCTAACAAACACTAGGGAAAGTACATACAATGGGGATCAGAATTAGTATTCTAAACCCAGTGTAATAAACTTTTGGAAAGTGCATTAATTAAAGGGTTGTGTTTTACTATTCTAACACCAGTCCAACACACATTGAAAAAAGTTCACACAGTGGGTGGTCAGTTGACATAACATATCAAATTATGAGTTATTAAAACAAAAGTAAAAAGCAATTAAACATTTTAAAAATAACTTATTAATCAATCTCCAGTCATATATAATCAAAAACACTACCAGCCCAATCCCCAGCACAACCCAGAACCCAAATATAAAATGTAAACATAATATAAAAATATAATAAATGAATAAACAAAGAACACCTAAATGATATAACATATTAACAGATACACTAATCAATTAGCACTAACTAATATAGAATTAATATAGAATATAGAATATAGAATTAATAAAAAAAGACCCACCCATTTATCCAAGGAACCTAACAATTCAAAATGTAAATTATTACATTATTAAAAACTTTATCACACAAATGACCAAATAAGCAAACATTAAAAGCCATAAAAGAATTAACAAATTAGTTAATTAACATCAGTTATTATACAAACTAATAGAGCACTACCCACCCAATCTCCCAATAAACCAAATAACCTCAAAAACACATAACAATAACATCTGTTAAAAACCATTTCACTAACACAATGAACAAAAACATTAAACAATATAATAAACAAATGTTATTAAATCAAACTTGAAGTAACTAATATTTTTTAACTTAGATGTAGTACAACAGTTAAAACATGATACACTTAGATATTTTAATCCACTACATTTTTGCAGCCACAATATTTTTACTACAATCTTACGGTCATACTAAATGTTAGAGTCAATATTGAGTTGGAATACTTCCAGCAATGACAACCTCAAATTCACTGCTTTGTGTACTCTGGTTATTATTCTATTATGCACACTTTTTTTCCATATCCCTTTATGTATACAGCACTGTTACACCAAGTTTAGCACACCTTCTCTGAGCATGATGCAGGACATGAAAACTATAAACTTTAATTAGCACCATAACCAACAACTTTCCTCACAAATGCACTGCAATGATTAGCTCCTTCCTAATCGTCCTCATGGGGCCTCTTGAAGAGGTATAATACGTTCTATGATAGTGCTACACTACAAAATATGTATATATATATATATATCTCTATGTGCATATGTATGTAGAGCAGGTTATTTTTCTCCTCCTGACTGAAGAAAGCATGCCAATGAGAGAAAAGAATGAAGGTAGTATCCAACTACAGCTTAATTTTGAAAAATTTGAAAAACTAAGGCCGAGATTTACAAAAATCTGGAGCATCAGTACTGATGCGCCAAATTTCTTGTGCCCTTCCAACTGCCACCTATCAACACCATGGGTGCATTGTATTTACAATACAGCGCACCATGGGGCCAATGGCATAAAAAGTTTTGACTCTATTGTGGTGCTTTGCTGCATCGGCGTCAAAAGTGTTGACGCTAGATCAGCAAAGTGCAAGGAGGCCCTTTGACTTCAATGGATGCATCCTTTTAATGGCTACTTTGAGCAGGCATTACAAATTATGCCAAAAATGGTGCAATGAAATCTTTTAGATATCATTGCTCCATTTTTGCGGCCCTCCTAATGCTCGTACGCCTCCCTTTCATACATTGTCCTTGGCACAAGAGGTCGCAAAGTGGAACAATGCATGCATTGCACCACTTTGTAAATGTGGCGTTGTGATTTTTGCCTCATTGAGCCACATTAGAAGAAAAAATTACGCTAATGTGGCACAAAGTGGCACTAGGGCCTTGTAAGTCTGGCTATAAGTATGAACGAAATATCCTAATAATGGGAGGTGGAGTCTCTGCAATAATACTTCAAAGTGGAGAGAGTACCTAGAGATTTAAGAATATTCACAATACCCACTTACGACAATCTAGATCCTGACATGTTGGTGGAATGGGCGGATAACTCAAAAAACTGCTCAATGGTTATGATGCGCACTTTAATCAAAAATGCATTGAAAGATAGAGTGAAATCATTAGCGGAAATTGGAAAAATGAATGCTAAACTGGAAAAATTGGAAACATAAATTACTATAAAAAAACAATGCAAAATCATGTGAGACTAAAGAGATTATCAAGCAGGACACATCCTGACCTTCCGTAGGAGATATGGTCATCTATATAAGGATGAGGAACAGAACAATGGAGAACAAGCAAGAAAGGTTCCCCAACTCGGGTCGGAGAGTGATTTGTCAGACAGTACCGCATCTGATGCATAGAAACTAACCCGGCTCGAATGGAACAGAGAAGTTCAAGGCAAAATATTTTAAAACAGTTTCAATTACTGAATCAAAACAGGACAGACCAGCGGTCAGACTCAAATTATCAAAAAGGCAGAGGAGGTGAAAGAAGAAGAGGCAAAGGAAAATCAAGTACCAATCCAACATTGGAGGTCAAAATCCCAGTGGAAATTAAATCAACGGGTCAGACGAAGGCTTTATGATCGTGGTAAATCTTTCCAAACGTATTTTACCAGATGAGGAGGAAAAGTTATTTTCTTTGGGTTTATCTTTTTTCTCCTCGACTGACTTCAACTATGTCCAAAGCAGGGTTGATTTGTTTTATTTCACGAGAAAATTTAAATTGAAAAAATGGTTTGAGTGTAAACCCAATTGTCAAACCTTGGGAAGTGTAGCACCGACCATTAGCAATTTGCAAATTGGTGACTTTGAAATGTTGCACACTTTATCTGCTTTTGAAGGTAGCAATTTACATCAGGAGAATCCTTACCTAAATCTACTCAACTTGGATATAGAACTGGATGTAAACTATCCTACTAATTTCAAACCTAATTCTACTTTCTTGCCTATGTTAACATGTGATGCTCTTAATGTGTTTGAGAATAAGGAGATCAAAGATTAAAAAAATATGAGACACATACAATCATTTTCATGCAGAAATCAGACACAGAAGCAGTTTCAAATAATACAGGATCTGAAATCAGATCCAAAGATAGTGATACGTGAATCAGACAGAGGGGGTAATGTTGTGGTAGTGTTCAAAGACATGTAATTGAAGGAGGGTAGGAAACAGTCGACTGACATAACCTGCTATGTTGGTTCTAGCAGGATGCTGAATTGTTAATAGACGGAGGTGTTAGCGCATCAGACCATAATAAGTAATTTTACAGGGGACGCGAATAGGTCGATGAATCTTTTGACTCGCAATTAAAAAGTTCTTACCATAGCTCCAGTACATAATCAATAGTCAATACACAATAATCAATAATCATTAGTAATCAATAATCACTGGAGTCAGCAACTGACACGCACCATGACCTTTCAGTCATGAATAAACACCCCTTGAGTAAAAGTTTAGAATGTTTATTTGCCTATATTAACAACGCTAAGGTCATATACATTAGTCTCAAAATCAAATGAAACACATATAAAAACAACACTGGTTGTCCAAAGCAGCGGAAGAAACGCAATCTAAACAAAGCTTGAACTACAATACATTCTAGAGTTATGGTGCAAATCAATAGCAGAGTCAGCTGAGTTAACAAGATAAAAATACATGAAGTTAAACAGAGTAATCCATCAAGTATTAGTCCCTATTGTCATAAGTCAGGATCCTTAACTATCACCAGATTAGCATCAGCATGATGGGCTTCATGCAAAACAATTTAGTAACACCAATTTGGAAAACATTTAACTATAATAGGGCCATAGTCAAAACAACACAGTTGGTACCTAGAAAGAAAAAGCAAATATGCATAATAATCACATTTCGATGTATGCCTATCCTTGGTATGAATCAGCAAAGCAAGAATCAGTCTTCGTCCTCAGGACATCAGTCGATCAGCAAGGCATCAGGCTCTCAGTCAGGGAATATGAGCCCAATGAGCCAGAATATCGGAATGAATCTCTGTCTCCCAAAGTCACCTAAAATCTCTCTAAATCTCAAGTCTTTTCCCTCAGTGGCATTGTTTTATCAAAATCACCTAAACTATCCACTAATTCCCTATTGGTCAGTTAATTGTATGTTCACACTCCTTCCAATAAAACTACTATACCAAATTTATGAATTCTAATAATTCTCAGTTCTCATATTGTTGATTGGTTCATCTTGCGATGTCCTCATCATCCGGCTTGTCAGGTAACAATATTGTTGCAGCTTCCACTCTAGTCAGTATCTTCATTGTTCTTGTCCTGGGAAAGTCCGCCTCACCCACATTACACATAAAGGGGGTTATTACAACTTTGGAGGAGGTGTTAATCCGTCCCAAAAGTGACGGTAAAGTGACGGATATACCACCAGCCGTATTACGAGTCCATTATATCCTATGGAACTCATAATACGGCTGGTGGTATATCCGTCACTTTACCGTCACTTTTGGGACGGATTAACACCTCCTCCAAAGTTGTAATAACCCCCAAAATGTTGTATTAGAAAGAACAACATCTCCTAGAGTCGGTTCTCACGAAAAGCTTCCGTTATGAGCACATTTAAACAATACAATAGACATTTTACACTTTAACTCACTTGGTCAGCAATTTTATTAAACGCTAAGAAATACTGCTTTTATATAAGGCCTGGAAAATAGGCCAATACACTCGCTAAGTTAAGGCCTACAATTAATAAAGCTAAAGCTTAATTCATAACCCTTATAACATATTACTGTATTAATCATTGATTTGTACATTTCAGAAACATTGGTGGCCAGTCTTCGAGATCACATTTTCAAATGTGTGCATTATTTTTCTACGTTATTTCATTTTCTACATAAACTCATTATTCAAAATACATAAGCACTCATTAATAATTATTATTAGAACACCTGCGCTAGCGGAGGGACAAAGGTCTTTTACAATGGGAAGCATTTTTGTTTCTCAAACCGGACAAATTAAAGATCTCCATTCTATATCTTCTCCCTAAATTGCACAAAAACTCTAGGAATCCTTCAGGTAGACCCATTGTTTCCTCCATTGGGTCTCTTCTTGAGAGTACCTCTAGGTATGTGGACCATTTCCTTAGACCATTTGTTAAGGCTCTTCCTGTTTACCTGAAGAAGACAAGACATGTTCTTTTGTATTATAAAGGGTATGCCCTGGGAGCAGGATTTTGTCCTAATGATGCTGGATATAACTAGTTTGGATACTAGTATTAGACATGAAGTTGGCTTGGGAACATTCAGACACTTTTTGTAAGCTAGATTGTTAACCTACCTTTTACACTCTGAAATACTCCTTGAGATGATTCAACTTTGTCTAAAGAATATTTTTTAAATTTTTGACAACAGGATTTACAAGCAGACACAAGGGACTGCTATGGGGACCTATTTCACCCCCAGCTACGCCAATTTGGCTGCGGGCTAATGGGACGAGCAGGCCCTGCATGGCTACCCTGAGGTTTCATGTCATACTATGGGTTGGTTTTATTGATGCCATTTTTGCTGTGTGGAGAGGTGAGGAGAATTCCGCCGGAAATTTTGTCAGTAAGATCAATGACAATGATTGGAACTTACAATTCGCAGAGAGTATTAGTTGAGATAAAGTTGAGTTCCTGGATGTGGAGGTTAAGGTGACTAGTGAACAGTTGGAAAGTACCCTATTTTGCAAACCCACAGCAGTAATAGTGTTATTTTTGCCACCAGTGCTCACCCCCGGAATTTGATTAATAGTATTCCTTACAGAGAATTTTTAAGGGCCATGTGAAACTATAGTTTGCATGCAGCTTTTGAACATGAAAAAAAGGTGATGATTGACAGATTCAGTGAGAGTGGTTGTTCACATAAAAGAATTGCACAGGCCATTAAAAAGCTGGAACAAGTAGCATCCAGAATTTATTGTACCCAGAGCCACAACCCCTGATAAGGGTGGATGACAATAAGGTGAGATGTATTACCATGTTTTCTAATCAAGCTCAGAGTGTAAGAAAGGTTTTATTTAAATATCGGCTTCATATAGATAACATCCTGAGCAAATACATTGGTTCAACTCCACAAATTATATTTAGAAGATGTTGATGGCTAAAAGATAAAAGCTATGATGTTAGCAAATTCATCATTCCTAATAGCAGGCAGTTTGTGATCAGAAAACATACCTCTTGTCAAACAGAATATTGGGTGTGTTGTCTAATATGTCCATGATAGAGCGTGTATATGGCCAGTACCATCCACAGGGCCAGGAAACGAGTATTGGAGCATATGAGGGCCATACCACACAATGATGCCTCATATCCTGCTGCTAGACACTTTTCTGAAGTTAATTTTGGAAATTCAAACCCTCTCAGATTTATGGTGATTGACAGTATAGCTTTCAACAGTAGCGGAGGTGAAAGGGAAGAGGAATTTCGCAAATCGGAGTCCAGCAATATCCTGGACTTAGCTACTCTCACACCCCAAGGACTGAATTCAGATGAAGAGATGATGGTACATTTACAATAGAAGGGTGTAAGAAGCTGCTTCTCAAAACTTTGCTTTTTTTATTGTTCAGTGACCATGGTTTTAATGATTTGCACAATTTTCTTTGTTTTGTATTCAGGTCATGTGCTGTATATGGTGGATGGCGCAAATGGACGGAAGGATGTGTGTTGCCTGCAAATGCCCACTGAAATAAGAGCAGTACATCGCGCTACAGCTACTATTTTTTAGATGGTTTAACTTTGTTTGATATGGTTTCCCACTTGGGCTAGAGTTATGGACTTTTGAACTGTCAATTATATTATGTTATCCATGATGACTGTACACAATGGGATGGATAGCCCACTTGGGCTTTACTGTTCTTGCACAGTTTGGTTATTGTAGTTTTTTATATTTCCAATATATGCTTTGAGCACATGTGAATTATTGGTGTCATTCTCATTAGACATTAGGCATTAGGCATTAGAAATTAGTATTCATAGCATTGTGTGTGTGCAGTATTTAAAATAACAATTAGAAATAATTTTTACGAAAACATTGACCTTTTTTTGAGTTTATGTTATTATCGCGCAGCACAATACTATTATCATGCCAATTTGTAAGTGTGTATTTGATGTTGCTAAGTTATGAAGACAACTCACATCTTGCAATATGCATTGTTGTATTTCCTATTGCATATACTGTTCCAAAATGGCACCCACACGTTTTTTTCCACATGGAGCTCTTTCACTGTGTTTGTATTCATTTTCCCTATGGCACTGCACTCCTGTTACCCCTGAGAAAGGTCCGGCGGGACCGAAACACGTTGGGAGATGACTAATAAAATACTATTTTGCAATGGAGAGGAGCGTCAGAGCTGTTCTTATCTTGTGAGGAGACGTGAATGTTTATTTTAAGGGCATATCTGGAGCCCTACTCATGACCACCGCATATACAGCATCAGTGTGGCCGGTATTGGATTAGTTACTTTTATGTATGCATACCCATCTTACACTAGTGACAATAAAATATTGTAAACGCATTCATGTATTATTTCAGGGACCTTGGTAAAATCTGGTAACCTCTATATTACATATTGGAAAGTTCAAGATAGCATAGGTCTAATCAGTTGTCAGCCTGCTTTGCTACACTCTAATACTAGGTAATTCTGGGTGTAGATACATAACTTATTTTCCCATGTTCCAAAGAGGCTGATGCCGTTCATAATACAAAATAAAGGATCCAGGGTCGGTGTCCAAAAAATAACTGCTGGTAGGACAGAACAAAGTGAGGATGTTTAATGAGCATATGACACCCTAAATGTGAAGAGGTTAAGGGATTAAGGGCCAGATGTACAAAGCTCTGTAATACCAAATCATAAATTGCAATTCTTTCCAAATCGCAATTTCCAATTCGATATTTGGTATGTATTATCCTGGCACCTTGATGAATAACAATTTATTAGTATACACATTCACAATTACTGATTCTATAATACCAAATTGGTAAATTGTGAATCGTATTTTAGGAGCACAACTTGAGAAAGTCACAATCAAGGGTCTATTTGATGACGTCATAATGAAGAAGTGATTTAACTCACTCGTGATCAGTGCAGGCCTCTATAACACAGAGGAACACAGGCACTGTTAACAGAAACTCATTTGCTGCTGTTTCTGGAGTGTGTGAGGCATTTGTTTAAACACAGAGGAATGTGTAGCATATTACGATGGACTATTTGGGAATATCTCCTTCAATGTCCTGGACTAAAAGAAAACAAAATCTGGAGGTCCATCACAGAGACAATATACTCAGTCAGAGTCACCCAGCATTCTATCGAGGAAATACACAAAAGGTGACATGACCTGATGTCCCAGAACAAGATGAACGTTGCCACCAGACTCTCCGAGGTATGTCAGACAGGTGAGTGACCCTCCACGAAGCTAGCCTCAACTCCTGTGGAAACCTTATCAAGTTCACCCTCCTTACGGGGAGCATTCTTGTAGTTCCGAACATTGATACTTCAAACCCACCCATTACATCTAAATGTAAGTGGGAATGTTGTACTCTAAAGTTTATAACTAGCAGTTAGTAAAATAATAATCTACAGTATTAGGTTTAACTGCAGAAATTATTCTGGCTTAATACTTACATGTTACCTCCTCATACATCATAAGTGATGTAGTGCTACAACTTCACTGTCCTAGAACCAATACATACTCATTCACTTTAGGTGGTAAAGGCATTTTACCATGTCAAAATAATGACTTGAAAACTGTATAGTCAAGACAGAAAATGTATTTACAATGTTCTAATTAAAATACAAAAGGCTGCCAAATTCAGAGTAGTGACATACATAACTATTCATCACAAAACTATTGTCACAGAGACCAGAAAACCGAGTTGCGGGAACCCCAAGATAGTCCCTTGCACATTTAGGAAAATACTGATCTACCAGCCATTCCAACTGGACCGGTAACATCCTAAAGAAGACTTGCAGTTTCACCAATTATTTCAAATTTCATTGATGTCTTAGATGAGCCAGGCACAGCCAGGGATACACCACAACCTGCTGTGAGCGACCAACAGATGAACAAGAGGATTCTGCACTGTGCTGCAGTAGTGTTTCCACAGCACGGAATGCAGTGTTTGTAACATCTAAAGAGGGTAAAAAAAGTAATGTCTGTTTGATGGCTCGGAGTCCTCAATGACGTTGGTACAGCGTCTGTGAAAGAAAAACATCAAATCAGTCAGTACCCAGTAGCCTTGAATGCTAAAATGAAAAATATGATTGTTGCCCAGGGTAAAGTGTGAGAAACTGCAGAAATGGGACATAGGTTTATTGGCAACAAATCTGATAAACACACAGGTGCAGTCACAACATCATGCAGCAAAATAGTGTTAATCTGAGACGCAGACATCAGCATCATATGTATTGGTCGGATTGCTTTAGCAGGTCAGTGAACCGTCTGGCCCAGGGTACTGCCACCTTATCTCACAGAACAGTCAATATGGTGGTGGAGATGGGACCCTATAGCAGAAATGTGGCAAATGGGCCTGTGCAAGTCAAATGTCCATTAGAAGACTTTCAAACCAGCTAAATCTCTGCAACTGGTGAGATCGTTGGAGGGAGAGGTGAAGAGACTTCAACCCTTATTAGCCTCTCTGTCACTGATGTCATTAACGTGAGGCACACACACAAGCAAACATGAGATACTGATGTGTCTGCTTCTCCTCCAGCTCCTAGCACTGATAGGTGCCAGTATAGGGAGAAGGAATCATTAGTGTTTTTTGCTCCTTTAAATCGCTTTGTGTATATTGTGATGCAAACTTGTTAAAATAAATCATATTTCACAAACAATTTGTTATCATTGTTTGTTAGGATAAAACATACATACATAATTCATGTATCATAACTCTTGATGAAAGGTACGTTTGATGTATGACATTGAAACAATGTTGTCTTTTGTTTCCTTTAAAATGTTTGATTTATGCTTACCTTAAAAGTAATGTGTTCTTATGGCTGCACAATGTGCTGTGCTTTCACCAGCACGAGATGCATCTTCAGGAAGCTAATATAGTGGATCCTCATCTTTAGAATCTGATTCTGATTCAATTTGATCATTGTTTAGACACCTCCTAATTGTTAGGTTAGGCAGCATATCACATTGTTTTGCAGCCAATGGCTGGGCAGTACTGCAGTGATGAGTCACTTTTGTGAAGATACTTGAATCTTCCTTTCCTTTGTGCCAAATGTGCATTCAGTTACTGAATATGTGTGCTTGTGAATTCGGTTGTATCTGCTCTCACTTCTGGTGGTAGGATTTTGATATGGGGTCATTATCCATATCCGTAAAGCAAAACCACTATCACCCAAAATTACACAGTAAAAAATCATCTTACTAAATATCATGAAAAAAGTCAGCCTACATATGTGTGCAAAATAGTAACCACACATACCAAGCAAATACCTATATCCAAAGCCACCTCCAGGAAATAGTTATTAGGCCCACTGTGTTAGAACAGTAAACGTTGTGAGTGCTACCTGGACAATGGGCTACAAGGTCTGTAATAACACAAGAGGCTTCACAGACAGCTTATGTATAGCGTGGTTGGCTATTTTTGTGATTTTGATATAGTAACAAAAACAGCAGTGCTTCTGACTTGCAGAGCCTCCCCATGCGGGGCTGGTCCCACAAAATTGCCAGGGCTGCTTTGGTTCCCAGTCCGGCACTTGTAACTTCCAGAGCTAAAAGGAGTAGGGAACAGAGCACTTGGACATGCAGAGGGTTTGCATTACTTCTCTCTGTTGGTCTTTCTAGAAGTGGTTGTAAATCAGCAATTCATTATAAAATGACATGATTTATAAGTCTATATTTTTAATTGTTCTCTTCTTCTGTCTGTCAAAAAGGGCTTTCCTAACCTTAAAAATCCTCTCCTGTATTCTCCTATGCATATCAGCCAAAATCCGCATCCTCCTCGCCAAAACATACTAAACTGTTTTTGTTAAAGGGCCTCATTGATTTTATGGGCTGTTTATATAGGGTGCATCTGATTAACACCTGTTTGAAGTTGGTCGTAAATTGCACATGTAAAAACCCTATTCTGCTGCTGATCGTAATTTAGGATTGGTTAATATAAACAAATAACAAATCGCTATTAGAAAATCCGTAATAGTAATTCGGTATCTGGAATTGTTAAAATAGTTATTCGGACTTCAGTCGCATCACATAAAATACTGGATGAAAAGGCTTTGGCACAGATGTAAGCCCTATTTTAGCAGTCAGTATAAAGTTTATGGCTGGTTACCTAATCGCTAAATGTTTTTACATCTGGTGATGAATGTGGGGTCATAATGTCAAGAGGAATGTAAAAGGCCTCTTTTGTCTACAAATACACTTGTGTACCAAAGAGAATTAACATTCTGAATTAAATTGAAACTTGATTAGCTCTAGAAAAAGTGTTAGACTTGACAATTTGGATTTCATTAAAAAAATATCATTAAAAAAAATAAAATCCAGATGTTTGAAGGCTTTTATTGACTGTCAGTGCATGCCTTCAGGCACCATCTCAAAAATATCATAATTAGATGCTTTCCGTTAGAAACAATAATATTAATTTTAAGTAAAAAAGAAAGTGATGATAACTGCTTCCTTGTTGACTTCCATGTACTACCAGATATTGGACTACCTCGCGAGAACTCAGATTCCTTAAATATTTGAATAATGGATGTCTATCTGTGGACAAGCCCAGGCATATTTAAAATCTTTAAAGGTATAGTTGTGAATGTTTCAAATTAGGCCACAGAGACATGTTTTTATGAGTCATGGGCTATATTACTTAATGAACAACCCGCAGGGCTGCGGCCAACTCTCGGCTTTCACTGAAATACGGAGCACTTCTTACAAGCAGC
Organism: Pleurodeles waltl; assembly: GCF_031143425.1. Lineage (NCBI taxonomy): Eukaryota > Metazoa > Chordata > Amphibia > Caudata > Salamandridae > Pleurodeles > Pleurodeles waltl. The sequence continues at coordinate 841,473,982 of NC_090438.1, forward strand.
TCCGTGTTTTACAGAGCAGCAGCATAGATTTTTAAGAGAAGACAGAGATCCCCCAGGTGCAGTGGCTGACTGCATTAGCCTGCACAGGGATGTCTGGGAGGTCCATCAGAACCCCTTTCACCCCCTCCAGAGGGCTGCCCTCAGGTGGTGTTGTACTAACAATGCACCACATTTTTTGTGGCCTTCTCTCAGTGTGCCTTCTAAGGGCCTAATTGTCTCTGTGGTTGCATTCGTAATAGGGTGTGGGTGCAGAGGCAAATCAATTCCTGTGTTTGTATCGGGTAATGCCCCCATGCAAATGAGAGGAAGCGCTCTGAAGAGCACTAGCGCTACATGTGCACCAGTACTATAAGTATTACGGAATCATCTGTGGCCCCTTCTTTAATATCATAGTACCCCGTGGGAGCCCAAAGCAGGTGAACATGCCTGTTGCACCTACCGGGCACTATACATAGGTCTCAGAAGTCAACGAAACTCAGTGTGGCCAATAGGGAATGCATATTCATTTTTTTCAGCTTTTTTGTGCTTCATGGCACATTACCTATATTTAAGAATAAGAATAAAGGTCGTGGCGCCCTTGGAAGGGTCCATGGGATTAGGCCCAGTCCAAACCAAACAATATACGCAAAAGGATACCCAATGGGCCTGTTCAATCTTCAACCTAGTTTCAAGCAATAACCCTTCCACTCATTATGAGTTACATATTTTTTCTTTAATTTGTGGAATAAGTGTACAATCTTCTGAACAAATAATTCAGCTGGAAGAAGTTAAATACCACATCTGTAGTGGTTTTAGAAATAAAATAAGTAGAAAGATCATACCACATGGTGCGTGAGAAGAATAGAGTCATCATCAGTGGGCCTAAAAATGAACTATTTATAACAAATAAGAATAACAAAAATGAATTATATCAAAAACACTGCAATATATTCCAGTAGTTTTCACATGTAGCCCATATAAACAAAAGAATGTTAAAATGGTCAACCCATTTTGCAGTAATGCACAGGAACTTCAAGTCTGGGTTGTTCACGGTGAGCGAATCAGCAAATCCTTATCACAGGTAGCTTGGATCATGGGATGTTGATACCTTTCAACCCATTGAAGGTTTGTATAGGAGTCTCATCAAGATGATTAAACTAGTGTCATATTTTATGAAATGACACTACGTGAGAAAGTGCCGGTATTCTTGTGTTGCCAAGGATGGTTCCCTTTTCCTTGCATTCATGGATTTAAGTAGCACATTCAGTTATGTGAATCACTCTAAATTATGGTGTATCATCACCCAGATTGGCTTGCCCCAGCTTTTTGTTGACTTCTTACAAGTTCTACACTATTGGGTTTCAGCAATAGTCATCGACTGAGGAGGAATGTACAGGCACTATTAGGCTGTCTCAAGGCATGTGTCAGGGCTGTGTTTTGGGGCTGATTTTGTTTCTTATATATATTAGTGGTCTGAGCTCCTTCCTCACAGCTAAGGTGAATTCCTCTGCAGAACTGGAACTGCTCTATGCTGACAATGTCGTCACAACCTCTCACATGCCAAGTGGTCTTTTGGATCTTATTGAGAATTTTGGCCCAGATTTAAGAGGGCCTAGCGCTATTCTAACACATTAGCATCATTTTGTTTTACACTAATGTGTCGTTAGATGGCCCAAAACGCTGTGCCATATTTACAAAGTGGCGCAATGCATGCATTGCATAACTTTGTAACTCTTTGCGCTAGTTTATGCCTGCCCCAGGCATAGGGGGCGTTCCTCCGTTAAGGGTTGCTGAAAAAATGGCGCAAAGACATCTAAGAGATGTCTTTGCATCATTTTTTCAGCACTTTTAACGCTTGCTCTGAGCATGCATTAAAAAGAGGCTCCCATTGGTTACAATGGGCCTCAGGGTGCTTTGCAAAACTAGCGTTAACATGGAACGCTAATCCTGCAAAGCGCCAAACTAGTGTCAAAAAGTCTGATGCTAGTTCCCTAACTACCACCATTGTGCGCTGTATATTAAACATGGCGCACACATGGTGGCATTAGGGGGGCCCTAAGGGGCAAAAGACCCTTTGTCTCTTTCATGGATGATTTGGACCTTGAAACCAATACATCTAAAACTTACTATCTGGTCTGTGGTATCTGAAGTTGTAAAGACATGCCTATGTCCATTAAGGGTAAAACCATCTAGAGTGGGAATGATTTCTCTTACCTTGGGGTGACCTTCGATTCCTTCCTTGTCTCGCCAATCATTGCCTCCACTTCAACCATCCCCTTGGGCCTTGTATGATGTGTACTTAAAAATTGGCCGAAAACAACTTTTGTCTCTTTTTTTGAAATGTATAAGCTGGAATGTTTACATGTGCTGATATATGAGGCTTCAGTATGGGGCTTATGCGACTGAATTAGACTACAGTTGGAAGCAAACCTCTTTATGTAGGCGCTTGCTGGGACTAGATTCAGATAGCCCCCATTATTTCCTGCATGAGAACCTGGGCTTGGCCTGCGTGTTCGACCACATGAGTCTGTCCTCTATCTTCCTCTGGGTTTCATTATGGAATAATCAGGAAGCGTCATTTAACTGCAATGTTATAGCCAATTGCCTTGCATGCGAATATGGGCTTAGGATTCTGTGGCTGAATCATGACAAGAAAACTGCAGAAGTCCTGTGCAGACCTGATTTGTGTACATTACCCTGGTCTGTTAAGAGAGGTGAGAGCATTAAGATGAAGGAGCTCTTTTTGAGGCTGGCAATTGTCTACAGAGAGAACAGGAGCTGATTGAACCTCACCTGAGGGATTTAGCCATTATTCAAACCGACTCAAGAACTCAACCATACCTATTCTTAGGGAACAATGTCTGAGAAAGGCTACTTTTGCCCAAGTTCCATCTGGGCACTATTAGAAGCTGTTTTTGTTTCCCCCTTGGCCAATTTGACTCAAAGGCCCTCATTACAACCCTGGCAATCGGTGATAAAGTGGCGGTAACTACCGCCAAATTACGACCATGGAGGAGAGAACTCAGATAGACAGCCACTTTAACACACCAACTGCTAGGGCGGAAACAACAGCCACCACGGCGGTAGCCGCCTACAGCCAGGCAGAAGTCAATGTTCCGCCCACTGTATTAAGACACAGGAAACCGCCACCTTTTCTGGGGCAGTACCAACAACATCAAAAGCCTGGCGGAAACACTGCACAGAAGGGAAAGGACTCACCTTTGGAGACACAGGGAAGAACCACGCCGCCATGGAACCCAAGCTGCAGATTTTTCCTATGATGTTCTACGTCCCGCTCCACCAAGAACATCAACGATGGCAAAGACGACCACGGTGAGTACAGCCGCCTAGCACACAGTGGAGGAGGGGAGGAAAAAGAGAGTGACACACACACACACAACACCCCCACCCCCAACACCATACACACACTCAGCTGCAGTAAGAAAACATATTTACCCCGTACCCCTGAGGAATAATGCAAGGATAACAGGAATGTGCAAAAGTGAGTGTAATAATAACAACACAGTAGAAATACGAAAATGCAATGTAATGGTATATACATATGTAGAGTTCAAGGGACACTGCCCAGTCCTCAATGTGTGTGGGCGACAGGGCCACAGGCCAAAGTCCAAGGCCCCACTTGTCACCTCCACCAACACAGAGAGAACACTGCAGGGGCATCAGTTGAAAAATAGGCAGACACCTCAGGGGGACAGGGAATGGGGGGCACCTCAGCCGGCAGATGGAACAACAACACTGGTTCTGGAGGGGGCAACATGCCCCGTGCTTGGTCCTGGGGAGTGCAAGGCCACAGTCTCTCAAGTGGGTGCTTGCTCACATGCTCTGGAGGGGGCAACATGCCCTGTGCTCGGGCCTGGGGAGTGCAAGGCTACAGTCTCTCAAGTGGATGACTTGCCCACATGCTCTGGAGGGGGGCAACATGCCCTGTGCTTGGTCCTGGGGAGTGCAAGGCCACAGTCTCTCAAGTGGGTGACTTGCTCACATGCTCTGGAGGGGGCAACATGCCCTGTGCTTCTGATCCTGGAGAGGCTGGGGTTGGTGGGTGTCTTACCCACTGGTTCTGGAGGGGCCATCGTGCCCTGTGCGCTTGATCCTGGGGAGTGCAAGGTCACACTCTCTCAGGTGGGTGTCATACCCACATGATTTTCAGGGGACAGGCTGCACAGCAGCCCATGGAGGCAGGACTACATTCCGTCTTCCGCTGGTGACGGCTGCTCAGCGGTGGTGGTGCTGCTGCTGCAGCCGCTGGTGGGGGGAGGCTCCAGCCCATCCCCTGCAGCCACGGATGGCTGCTCAGTGGTGGTGGTGGTGCTGCTGCTGGTGGTGGGAAGCTCCTGCCCATCCCCTGCAGCCTCGGAAGGCTGCCCACTGGTGGTGGTGCTGCTGCTGGTCATGGTGGGGGAAGCTCCTGCCCATCCTCTGCAGCCTCGGACAGCTGCCCACTGGTGGTGGTGGTACTGCTGCTGCTGCTACTGGTGGTGGTGGGGGGAAGCTCCTGCCCATCCCCTGTAGCCTCGGATGGCTGCACAACCATGGTTGGTGGTGGGAGCTCCGTCTGAGTCCCTGCACCAGGCCTCTTTTCCTTCCTGACTGCTGGTGCTGGCTCCTTGGCCTTCCTGTCAGCAGCTGGTGCTGGCTCCTTGCCCTTCCTGGCAGCAGCTGGGGCTGGCTCCTTGCCCTTCCTGGCAGAAGCTGGGGCAGGCACCCTTCCCTTGAGGCTGCCTGGTGCCCTCGATCCTTTCCCACCACAAGTGGGTGTGGAGACTACTGGGCCAGTGGAATGGGTGGCTGAGATGCACCCCTGGGTTTTTGCCACCCTGGCCAGATGTGAAGGATGGGGGAGGGGTAGGGAAGAGGTCAATGGTGGTGAGGAATAACTTCTTAGGGACATTGCGGTGGGAAGAGGGAGAAAGTTTGGGAGTGGAGGAAAAGGGAGTGGTTGTAGGAGGTGTCTGTCTGCTGTGTTTGGGTTGTGAGGTGGATGGCTGTTGGGTGTCTGAGTGCTTGCGTTTGTGTACCTTGGGAGTGGGGGTGACAGACACAGTGGGAGAGGGCACAGGGGGACGTGTGCATGGCTGTTGTGGAGGTGTCTGCCAGTGGGGTGTGTGTTCTGCTGGGTGTGGTGGTGATGCTGGTAGTGGATGATGATGTAGTGCATGCAGGCATGAGTGTAGATGCAACTGGGTGGGAGGTGGAGACAGTAGAAATTGACTTAGACCTTACACTGCAACTGCTGCAGATGAATAGGAGATGGAGACATACCCCCATGTACAGACCCCTGGTGGACTTGTCAACACTGGAGGACAGGCACATTATCCTCACCTATAGACTTGACAGGCCCACAATCACAGAGCTGTGTGCCCAACTGGAGCCTGACCTGATATCTGTTATCCGTCACCCCACTGGAATCCCCCCTCTTGTGCAAGTCCTATCTGTGCTCTATTTCTTGGCAACTGGTTCTTTCCAATTGACAGAGGCTTGGCAGCAGGAATGTCACAGCCAATGTTCTCAATAGTGCTGACAAGAACGGACCTTTGGCCTCCTGAAGGCCAGGTTCAGGTGCCTTCATCTAACTGGGGTATCCCTGTGCTACCCCCCCAAGAAGGTCTGCCAGATAATCGTGGCATGCTGCATGTTGCACAACCTTGCCTTGAGACGCCATGTGCCTTTTCTGCAGGAGGAGGAGGCTGGAGATGGCTGTGTGGCAGCAGTGGACCCTGTGGACAGTGAGGATGAGGAGGCAGAGGATGAGGACAACAGAACAGCAGTGATTTATCAATACTTCTAATGACACACAGGTAAGACAGCGTTACTTCACATTTCATTGTCATTATTTAGATTATCTTTGGCACTAGCATGCTGTTATTTCCCACTTCTATGCCCACTCACTGTACCCTTTGGCAACTCATTTTACAGATGTTTGTGGCCCACTATCGCTCCTGGTGTGATCACTACAGCCAACTACAGGTCTTTCCTATGTGAACATTACTGTACAGTTGAATTGCAATGTTTGAACCTGGTTACACAAATACATACCTAAGTAAGTTTGACATACTCCATACTTGTATTTTGTTCAAAGGGTGTTTATTCAAGTGCTACGAAGAAGAGGGGCAAGTGCATTGGGATGGGGTGATGATGGAGGAAAGTCCAAGGTATAGTTCCAGTCTATTTGGTGCACAGGTGCATTGTCCAAGGAGACATAGGAAGGGGAGCAATGACAGTTCAAGGTGGACAGGGTGACAGAGTGGGACACAGGGGTGACAATGAGGAGAGTCTCATTTCCTGGCCGGGGGATTGACAATAGTCTCTGGCTTCTGCCTGGATCGCATGGAATGTTTGTGGGGTGGTTCACCTTCTGCAGGGGGAGGGGTAATGGTGGCCTGTTGGTCCTGTGGCGGGGCCTCCTGTCCACTAGCAGCAGCGGAGGTGGAAGGCAGTTCAGATGTCTGGCTAGTGGCAGGTGCCTGCTGTTGTGAGGCTGCCTCCCTCACAATGTTGGTAATGTCTGCCAGCACCCCTGCTACGGAGACCAGGGTGGTGTTGATGGCCTGCAATTATTCCCTGATCGCCTGGTACTGTCCCTCCTGCAGCCGCCTGTTCTCCTGCACGTTGTCCAGGATCTGGCCCAGTCTATCCTGGGAATGTTGGTAGGCTCCGAGGATCTCTGCAAGTGCCTCCTGGAGAGTCGGTTCCCTGGGCCTGTCCTCCCCCTGGCGCATAGCACTCCTCCCAGGTTCCCTCTTGTCCTGTGCCTCTGTCCCCTGAACCCTGTGCCCAATGCCACTGACCCTAGGTCTCTGATTGTCTTGGGTATGAGGTGTACCCTGCGGTCCCTGTAGTGGTGGACACACTGCTGATTGACGTGTCCTGGGGACAGAGGTTTGGATACGCTGGGTGGGTGCTGTGGTGGTGTTTCCAGATGGGGGAGGCTCTGCGGTGGTGTGTGACTGTGGCTGGGTAACCGACTGTCCAGAGGTCCCCGATGGGCCAGGTTGGTCATCCAGATCCAGGCCACCAGAGTTGCTTTCATCACTGTGGGCCTCTTCAGTTGGAGGACTGGATAGTGCTGGCACCACTTCTCCGCCGACATTGGCTGGGATACCTGAGGGGATGTGAATGTTGTGTTATTGTTTCTGTGTGTGACATATTGTGCATTGGGGGTTGCCCTCTTTGTTTGCATTAGCCTTGGCAGCTTTCACTTGTATACGTTGGTGTATGGTGGGATGATTAGTTCTCTCTAGTGTGCATGCTTTAGTGATAGGTGCCCGTGCAGGTCTGTGAGTGGTGTCCATGCATTGGTATGGCATGCAGGGCTGGACATTAGGATGCGTGAGATGTGATGGTGGGGGTTGTGAGAGGTGGTGGAGTGATGTGAATGAGGGTGAGGGTGGGGTATGTGATGGCATGCAGGTAAGGGGTAGTAGTAGTATAGAGTTGACTTATCAGAGTCCAGTCCTCCTACTACTCCTGCAAGGCCCTCAGGATGCATGATTGCCAAGACTTGCTCCTCCCATGTTGTTAGTTGTGGGGGAGGAGGCGGGAGTCCACCGCCAGCACTCTGTACAGCTAGTTGGTGTCTTGCTGCAATTGAACGTTCCTTCCCCCGTAGGTTGTTCCACCTCTTCCTGATGTCATCCCTTGTTCTGGGGTGCTGTCTCAAGGCGTTGACCCTGTCCACAATCCTCCGCCATAGCTCCATCTTCCTAGCAATGGCTATCTGTTGCACCTGTGCTCCAAATAGCTGTGGCTCTACCTGGATAATTTTCTCTACCATGACCCTTAGCTCCTCCTCTGAGAATCTGGGGTGTCTTTGTGGTGCCATTGGTGTTGTATGAGTTGTGTAGGTGAGGGTGTGTAGGGTGATGTGTTGGGGTGTGTGATGTGGGGTGCGTGATTGGTGTACAGGTGTGGGTGGTGTGTGGCTCTGGTTTTGTCTGTAGTCGTGGTGTCTGTCTCGTGCCAATGGTTTGGAATGGTAAAGAGTTGTGGGTAATGTAGGTGTGTGTTTTATAGTGGTGTGGGTGTGTGGTTGTGGTGTGTGTATGGGTGTCAGGTGTGTGTTATTTGTTTTGACCAATGTAATGTTGTTTTGTATGTCTGTGTGTATTTTGAGCGCGGCTGTATGTACCGCCAATGGTTTACAGCCATTGAATGTCTGCCGTGGTGATTCGTGGGTCAGAATGTGATGGGGACTGTTCTGTTATCGTAACGATGTGGGTTTAGACACCGCCAGTTTATCAGTGACCTTTGGTATGGCAGACTTGTGTCTGTGGCTGAATAGTAGTGGATTTGTGTGTGTGTGTCATAATATGGTGAAAGGATATCCACGGTGGCGGTGGTACGTTGGCGGCAGTCAGCATGGTGGTAAGTGGAATTTACCGCCAATGTCATAATGAGGACCAAAGTATATTTTGCTCTGCCCATGTGATGAATTTTTTCCTCAAAAATTGGTAAATTTTCTCTTTATTGGTAAATGTTATCAGCCTGGTTTTTTATTTTTGAATGATTTTTATTGGTACTATTGAACAAAACCCAAGGGGAAAAAGGAGAAAGTAGAGGGGTGGGGGAGAGCATGAAGCACGACACATTAAGGGGGTCATTCTGACCCCGGCGGGCGGCGGGCGCCGCCCGCCGGGCGGAAACCTCCAAAAGACCGCACCGCGGTCAAAAGACCGCGGGGGTCATTACAACTTTCCCGCTGGGCCGGCGGGCGATCTCCAAAAGATCGCCCGCCGGCCCAGCGGGAAAGCCCCTGCAAAGAGGAAGCCGGCTCCGAATGGAGCCGGCGGATTTGCAGGGGTGTGACGGGTGCAGTGGCACCCGTCGCGATTTTCAGTGTCTGCAAAGCAGACACTGAAAACATTTGTGGGGCCCTGTTAGGGGGCCCCTGCACTGCCCATGCCACTGGCATGGGCAGTGCAGGGGCCCCACGAAACCCGTTCCCGCCAGCCTCTTCCTGGCAGTGTAACCTGCCAGGAACAGGCTGGCGGGAAGGGGGTCGGAATCCCCATGGCGGCGCTGCTTGCAGCGCCGGCATGTAGGATTCCCTGGGCCAGGGGAAAACCGGCGGGAACCGCCGGTTCCCCTTTTCTGACCGCGGCTTTACCGCCGCAGTCAGAATGGCCCGGGAAGCACCGCCAGCCTGTTGGCGGTGCTTGCTCTGCCCTCCACCCTGGCGGATTGAAACCGCCAGGGTCGGAATGAGGGCCTAAATGTCTAGCAGGAAATGAAAACTAGGCTTGTTCAAGAGATGAACCCAAAAGAGCTACTAGAACATATCAACAGTTAGAATGAAATCTCATTATTTATACTCAGAAATAGAGGTAGAGGGGAGCAAAGTGGTATAAGGAGAGAAAAAAGGCTGAACGGGCTAAGGACCCACGTCCTGGGCAGCAGCTGTCATCCATTGCTGAACAGGGTCCTGAATCTGGCTCAACATACTCCACTGAGGGTCATTCTCTATCAGTGGATTTCCCACAACCTGATATTCAGAAACTCTAACCACCATATGCAGGGATCAAAAGAGCCAGAAGCCAGAACTGTGCCAGAATCAGTCTGTCCAACGAGAGTGCGACATATATACTTCCACTAACTGCAGGAGAATAGCTGGTGAATGTCCCAGCATAATCAGTTTTGAGCCCACAGCAACCTGAAAATGAGAAACAGCCTGCATTTTACCAAAAACAAATTCCTAAAACAAATGCAAAGTAGGGCAAGCTGCAAATACTTGAACTGCATTGGCCCCCTCAAGACCACAATGAATGCAATGGTCCTCATACTGTATCTTCATGGCAAAAAGGTGGTGAAGAGTATAGTATCGATCCCTGATGCATTTGAATTGGTACACCTTAACACACAACTCAATTAGGGGCAGATGTACGAAATTCCTGAATTGCGACTCGCAAATTGCGAGTCAGAGAGACTCGCAATTTGCAAGTCGCAATTCAGGATGCAGGATGGTGTCCCTGACACCATCTACGACTCGCAAGGGGGTCGCAAAGGCCCACCTCATTAATATTAATGAGGTGGGTCGCAATTTGTGACCCCCTTGCGACTCGCAGCACTCACAGGGATGGTGGCCTGCTGGAGACAGCAGACCACCATGTCTGTGACTGCTTTTAAATAAAGCAGTTTTTTTTTTTTGTAATGCAGCCCGTTTTCCTTAAAGGAAAACGAGATGCATTACAAAATGAAAAAATGAAACGTTTTAGTTCCATTCTTTCAGAGCAGGCAGTGGTCCATAGGACCACTGCCTGCTCTGAAAAAATGTTTTCCACGCCATTCACAAAGGGGAAGGGGCCCCATGGGGACCCCTTCCCTTTTGCGAATGGATTACCACCAGTGTGACACTGGTGGTAACTGCGATTGCTGTGCGACCGCGGTCACAAAGCAATGAAGCATCACGCTGTGACCCGCAATTAGGAAGGGGAACACCCCTTCCTAATTGCGACTCGCAGTCCCGTTTTACGAGTCGGTAACCAGGTTACCGACTCGTAAAACGGGGATTGGGCATTGCAATGTTGTTTTTGCACGTCGCAAACAGTGAAATTCGCTGTTTGTAATGTGCAAAAGCTTTCCTATATCTGGCCCTTAGAGCTGAATAGGCCAAAATATTGCTACACCACAGGTCACCAGCCGTTACCTCTATGTTGAGAAGTTAACTCCACTTATTCGCCCTTAGATGGAACAGATCGACCGAGTGGTCCTGAGAGAAGATGTAGATTACTTTATAAACCATCCCAATATTCCTCTTTATTGGGGCTTTCATGATAATCTCCAACATGGAGTTAGAAGAACACCTTAGTTCATCTTCCTTAGGGCTAGTAATAAAATATTAATAAAATATTATCTGTAAAAACAAGTATGAGGAAGAGAGAATTGTTGCAGTAAATTTTCACAAGAGAGAAACACCTAACCCCCAAACAGTTGGCCTAAGATAGAAAGATTAACTCTCTCCCTGATCTCCCAAAAGCTGTCATGAACACAGGAGGATAGGTTGGGGATATATCCTATATGTGTAAGCTGGTTCAACAAGGTAGCACCAGGGAAAATATGCATAAGAGAATTTCAAATTAGATGGAAACATTTTAAGATCGTAAAACAAGTTCTCTTGAAATACATAGTGTCCATAATGCCCACCCCGGAGACAATTGATTCCCCCAAGGGCAGATAATCAGTAAAGATACACCCTTGTTCCCATACCTCCCACTCTAAAATCAGATAGCCTCAATCTTAGAGAAAAAGGTTACTAGAAGAAAAATAGGAATACAGTGGAAAAGATAATAATACCACGGAAAAATTACCATCTTGATTAGACTACAACTGGCAGTCAAGACCAAGGACCAATTAAGAGACCGAAGGGCAAGAACACGAGTGAGTAAAGAATTGGAAGCCCAAAAGGAAGAGATAGAAGTAACCCAGAGTGAAAGAGGAGAAATACAAACTACTCGTCCAGTGCACCAGATCAACAACATGCCTGAAGTGAAGATGGGCCCTTTTATAACCCCTTATGCCAACAAAGATAGAAATCAGCATTCAATCAAACAGAGCAGAGACAGATTTTAGAGCAACCTCAGCAGCCTGGATGCCATTTTGTTAACAGTTCCTGTACTTTTTGGCCGTCATAGCAGTGATAAGTCTGGCCCTCTATGCAGATGCGCAAAGTGGCAGGCTCCATAAGAGAGATAGGAGCCCCAAGCCTTCTCAAGTGGTGGATATGCTCCTGGAGCGACCAGCACCTCACAACTATCTGGTGGCAGAAGTCCAAATGGACAAAAAAATCCACTAGTAACTTAGGGCACAGGATAAAGTTCCCAATATAGATAAGGATGGACCGAGGGTAACAAGAAGGCTTGCTAGGCAGTCTACAAGGAAAGCGATGCACCCTCAGAATTAAACAGTCCATATAACAGTCATTCAGCTGGAAACAGATGGACTACAAAGCCCCTTCGGTCATCACCTTCCATTCCTTCAGAAATTCCTAGGACCCGCAGAATGTTTCTGTGTGATATGTCCTCCAGGTCTTCAACCCCCGCATGATAGGGTAGTGAGCTGTGAGTCATGGTGCACAATCTCCACATTATTATCTTCCAATGCAGGACTGTATGACTCCCATGTTTTTCGACAATTTGCGCAGAATGACTTGAATTTTCAGATGGGTGGCTTTTAATGCCAGCAAGTCTTTCCAGTATTCCTCCCTCTGCTGCAAAAGCAGACGGCTCCCAAGTGTGGGTCAATTTACTGTAGATAAGATAACCTGGTGCACAGGCATCAGTGAAGAGCAATTAGTAGGTGTCAGTTCTGTCCCATTGGATCCTCTAATAACTCATGTACCTCATTCAGCGAGGGGACTGGATGGATTACTCCTTGCTCGAAGGTTGCTCATATGAAGCCTTCAAGTTGGCCAGGGAACAACCTCCTGGGCCCTATACTTTTCTTGGAAAGAAGATACGTAATGACAGAAAGATTGGAACTTGTTTATGGATTGCTTGAGAGCTCAGTGCAGTTACTATTGATTTTGGCTGCCAAAACTGATTGGGCTGCTTGATCCACCTCCTCCTCCCTGTCACGGTCGGACAGGTCCGAAAAGTAAAATAAAAAGCCTCTTGGCCTTTGTCCCCTCCAGCAGCAGGTTTCGGTCGGCCAAGTCGAGCAGGCTCAGGAGACTGAAAAGATTAGAAAGACTGAACCAGTTGTGCCAGGTGAGTCTGTTGGAACCCCGCTTCATCCTGTCCTGTCCGCCCTGTCCACCTTCTACCCAGAATTTGCATTCTAATGAACTAGTGGACTATCAGTAGGAGCACTAGCCTCCTTATTGCCATTTGAGAATTCTTTATTGCGAGCAGGCTTGAAGAGATAGGACCTTGACCTTGAACTTCACCCAGGTCAATGCCTGAGTCGTCACTTGAGAAAGCGGTCTTTGCAGCAGTAGCCGAGGCAGAAGGTGGAAGTGGTGCTATAAAACAATCCAGAGTGCGATGTGAGCAGGGTTGCACAGCACCCCGCCTGACTTGTTGGGGCCAAAAGCCACTGGTAACTTCTCTGCGGTCTCCCCCTTAGGTTCCGTCATACCTGGGTATCTCCCGCCTTCTCTTGAATACATGGAGCAGCAGCTAAGGCCTTTGTTTCACTTTTGCCCCTTAAGGCCACTGTGATTGCCTTGATTACTATGGCTGCTGCCCTGCTTGTAGAGTAGCAGCCTCTTCTTTACCCCCTCTGGGGAAATATGAGAGCCGCCAACCTCTGGTCATCCCCTTCTCTTTGGCTACCCCCTGGTCAATATCTTAGTGTGAATGGTGTTAGCAGCTTGAAAAAACCCAAAGCATATCAGCCGAGTCGCCTTAACACACTGTGCGACTACTACTTCCACTTTAATCCTCTCTGGAAGAGGAGCCAGTACCTAAGAAAGCAGTGCGCAACAATCTGTCGAACCACTGAAATGCCCTGGAATTAAACAGGCAGCAGCAGACAGATTTGGAGGAAAAGCCTTCAACCATGTAGCTACCACAAGGTGAAGTTGACTTTCTCATGGCTCTGCCTTGGAACTGGTCCACACTTTCACAGTGTGAGATGCAGCAGCTAACAACTATAACTGTCAAGCTGGAGAGTGAAGGCAGACAGCTGCAGCTGAGAGTCACAGAGCAAAAGCTTCCATCAACTACGCGGATGCAAGAGGCTCGACCGGCAAGCACAATCAAGGGAAGCAGCAAAAACTCACCCAAGCCAGGGTACACAAAGGGGCAAAAGAGCACTGTCCCAGCTCACAAAGCCAAAGGGGAGCTGAGAGAGAGATTAAACATTGTTCATTGTGGTGCCTTGCTGCAGCAGCTGCTGCTAAGCACACTTTGCCAATGTCTCTACTCCCTGGTGCTGGCTGCCACTGAAATTACCCGCAGCAATCAGGCCAGGAGGGAGGACGTTCTCACTCCAGCTGCTGAGCACACTCTGCCAGCGTCTCTGCTCCATGATGCTGGCCACCGCATAAATCCCCCCCAAGCACTCAGGCCAGGAGGGAGGAAGCTTCAGAAATCGGTCCCCGGCTAGACTGCGATCAGATGGCAGTGGGGGAATCAGCAGGGGAAATCAGCCGTCATTGTGAGAACTCCGGGGGAGTGGTCTGTCCAAGCGACCTCAGCCACAAGCTGCCATATTGGTCCATGCCACCATCTTGGTCCCGGTTCTTAAAACTTGTGGCTTTCAATGATATCAACCTGCTTTTTCTTTTCTTCATCCAGTGTCTGACACTCTTGTGTGTTATCCTATGGTAGGATTAAAAACATTTTTTTTACTGTGATGCAGAACAGTTAATTTTTAGGCTTTATGCATGCAGCAGTGTTTTTTATTTCCTCCCTAAGAATGTATGTTGATTATTTATCAAGGTTGTCAAGTTTACTGCAGGAAGGTGAGTTTACATCTTTTGTATTTTAGGTAAATGGGTACCTGACTTCATTCATGGTTTATACATTTTTTGCACATATTTTGTACTTGTGTACTTATGTTTTGTACTGTTCTTTGACTCAGTTGTACATAAGGAAGATGACGCATTTGTAAGCGTGAGATTTTAGAAATAGTTTTTTAAGTATCTTGAGTGATCATCAGTCATTAATGTACTGCATTTTTCTGCTCTTGTATGATTATATGTGTATAATCGAATAAAGATATGCATTCATTGGTTCATTTATTCATTCATTCACTGCATACATTCAACCACACCACAGCAAAGCCATTCATTTAAAGTCATGTTCTCAGTGGTGTTTAGTGTTGAAAGGATCAACAAATTAGACTGAGTAACTCCGACATCTAATACTGGATTTGATTTGAATAATCTGTTTTTTGATTTCTTGATTAGTCTCCCTTTTGTTTAGCTTGTTGCACAGGAATATAATGCCCTAATCAACATGTTTGTAATACATTTGGAAATGTTCATGTGTTTTTTTCTGATACATTTGTGTCTGAAGTCAGAGCCTTTAATGAATTAGTTGCAGCATGTGGCATCTCTGGTGGAAAGTAGAGCCCATTTAGTTTCACATACTCAAAATCTCACTACTAGTGTTGGTAGATGTACCCTGCTAAAACACTTCCCTATATTCCTGTTCTTTGGAAGTACAGACAGAGGATCTGTGATTGGACATTTCAAGTATTTTCAAAATATGCTAATTCTTCCTGAAATCTGATGTTCAACATCATTGCAACATGACAACCTGACAACACTGAGACGCAGAGTATATACGTCATTTAAGGAGGCACATACTTTTTGACATGTTATTAGGTCTCCACAGAAAAAAAGTTTTATAAGCATGAAGAATTAACATAAGTACGAAATGCTAGACCTGGAAAACTGCCATTGCTGAACAATGTAAGCATGCTCTGTACTCTACTTAACCTACGCTGTATGATTTGCAAAACGTGCTGGATTTTCTTTTTTTTTGTACCCTCTCTCTGACCTCCACTACAACATCTGTCTTTTAAAACAATGGAAGCTGTATTCATTGTACATTTACCCTTCTACTAAATGTCTTTGGAATGTACTGAGACATATTAAAAAATTAACCACAACAGAAGTAGCAACATTAACATTTGTATGATCGGTGGGAACTATATGGATGCCTCACTTACTCATGAAATTGCTCTTTCAGATATATACAATGGAAAAGAAACTGGATGAAACTGACAACCCTCTGGTCGAATCAGAAGATGCAATCAAAATGTTATATAAGGTCTCCAAGGGAAAGTAAGGGGGAGCTTCATGTTCCTGATGATGCTAGTTGCCTTTGCGATGTGTTGCTGAGAATCCTGATCAGCAGCTGAGAGACTCTGAGTGCTGCTTCCACAACCACCCCTTCAGACCACAATTGCTGCTGAAGCTAAGAGCAATAGGTGAGTATATGCATAGATAGAGTGTTAGGTAATAGAGAGTAGATTGAGTAAGAACGGTACTATAAAGAGCTTTTAGACAAAATCACTTCAGGCATAACACAGCTATTCATTCTGTTGTTAGTTTGCACTGAGTCTTAAAGAGTTGATAATTTGCTTTAGGGATAGCCTGATAGCTAGAAGCACATAAGACCGATAACCATATATATTTTCTGAAATGTAGTAGATTAACACTCCTCTTTTAGACTAAGAACTGTATTAGACAAAGGAAGACCGCATTTGAAGGACCGGATCTAACAAGTCGGGACAGATTCAGGACACTCTTTATGTGTATTACTGTATATTTATATTTGGAATTAATAAACTAATTAAGAAATATATATTTATTATAAATGTTTTAAAACTACTTATCAATCTCTTTATTGACTTTGAAGACTAAATATTGATGAATTGATTGTTGCAGTAATTGAGATTTCCTTTTGCCACTCATAAAAGATCCACATAAAGTTAATGAATAAAGAGAGGGTGATGCACCCAGCACGTGCTACACAAAACGTGAGCATAGGTATCAGGTTTCGAGGGTGAGAGAAGATGTGTTCATACACGAAATCACGTTCAGACAGCCTATCTGAGTTCATTGTAGGCAGATTCCAGCTGGTATAGCTGCAACTAACTAATGACATGTTAAAGGAATATAAAAGTCCACACGTATCTTGTATAAACAGTTACCAGCAAGTTTGGATTAGCTGAATGGAACAGTGGTCAATTTGTATAAAAAATACAAAAGTAACACAAGCCTTGGATTGCTGAATGAAAGTGAGTTAACATCAGGCTTACTGAGAATGGTACTGCAAGTTTCAGTGGTGCACCACACTCATGAGTTGTAATAGCTTGACACCAGTTGATTAATCATATGTTGGTGTACCGTGCATCTAAATGTCCAGTTGAATATGGGGATGTACAGCTGCATAAAATGGGTGAATAAGAGACATGTTTATATAAATACGAGCAAGAATATTATTTTTATTGCTTTTTAATTTCATATGCTTTGTTGATCTGGTCAATGTTATGAAGTGGATCAATTCGTATTGCTTGAATTATGAAGGTGGTTGCATTGTAGATTAGTATAGAAGTGCCCAAAGGACAAGGTTGGTTTGAAATGCACTAGGGCTAGTAACTGAATGGGGGCTATTAACTGAAAGGGAAAACACAATACAGAGTCCCAATTAACATTGATCAAAATCGTTTGAAAGCAGGAGCATCATCATTTCAGGAGTGCAAACAAGAGGATTTAACCTTTTTTAATATTGAAGATATAACATCACATATATAACACAACATTTGAAATTTAAAGTGAAGACACACTCCTTCTAGCTTCCTGCAAAACACAGCTTTCAAACCCCATGTCTTGCAAATCTCGCCGACATATCCAACTCTCTCAAAGCCACCTCCTACGAAGATGTTGTCTTAGCTTCATTCCTTATCAAAGTTCTCTCTGGAGAAGTGCTATCACCCCTAGTTATCATTGTAAATCCTCCTTTACTCTAGACATCTTTACAGAAGCTCTGATGACAGGCACAATCCTCCCACTCCTACAGAAACGTATACTATAACCTGATGACCTCACCAACTGCCACCCCATGACTCACTTATCCTACAGGGCAAAATCATCAAAACAGCAACCTATGCTCACCTCAAGGATCACAGCAGCGTCAACCATCTCCTGCTCCTGCACAAGAACCACTTTGACTTTAGCTCATGCTGCAGCTCTTTTACACATTTTAGACAACGCCCTTTGAATCACACATGATGTTGACCCCTGCCTCCTGATATTGCTGGACCCCTTTGATGGCTTTGGCACCATAGACCATTGAACCCTCAAACATACCCTGAGGCATTGAAAGGGATTCACTGGCAATCTTCTTCAATGGTTCACTTCCCTCTGTTCCAACCGACACAAGTTAATTCAGATGGGCACCTCCAGCTGCAGAGGATCTCTATCCCCTGTGAATTCCTTTTTGTTTTATACTGGCTTCCATCATCTTCAACCTCAACACGAAGTGTATTTGGTCAGTAGTCAACATTCACCAATTTGATAATTATATACAGCTTGAAAGTCTCCTCCACTGCAGACATCCAACATCTCAAACACTTCCTGCGCCTAAATCAGACATGCATGCACAACATCCCGCTGAAGTTCAAACCCACCAAGATAGAATTCCTGCTGTTTACCAAGAACAATAAACAAGTAGTAGTACAAACCTGGCTCCATTACATGATCCTTAACAGCTTTGAACCCCAACTTTCACCCAGTGGCAAGTTACTTGAATTTTCTTTGGACACCAACCTCACCCTGAAGTAACACATTGCCATAAAACAAAGACCATCTGAAATAATATATCCCAGAAACTGATTCAGAACTGATGTTTAAGCCCTAGTATTCTTGCATATGGATGGTGGAAATGCCCTGATTCATAGCCTTCCAGACTCTACATTGCCCACACCTTAAGGGCATCTTACATGCAGAAGCACATCTCATGCAGGACCTGAACAAATATGTCACATCACCCCTATTTTACTGCAACTCCAAGGCTCTGCTTGCCTGCCTGCAGCATATCCAAAACCAGCTGCATCATTTACAAAGCAATTACAATCTCCACCCTACATATATCAATCAATCAGTTGACTTTGTAGAAAATGTAGATCCAGACACTGGCAGGGTTCAAGATCTCAGTCGAAGAGCCAGAGGTTTTCAGCATCGTACGGAACTCTTGTAGAATAGGGGTGGTCAGAAGGCATAGAGGGAGGCTGTTCCAGTCTTTGGCTGTGAGGTAGGAGAAGGAACGTCCTTCTGCTCTGTGTTGTATGCAGGGGAAATGTATGACTTATAAGCTCAGGATTGTTGGTTGCTCTCAGCACACCTGTAGCCACTACATCATCACTACAATCATAAAGAGACAAAGAAGCGTAAAAAAAAAAAACATGTCAACAGGCATTGTTTATCTGAACACCCAGATTCTGGAGCAACATCCACCACATTCATGGGAGCACCCGACCCTGCTTTGATACAGGAGAGAACAATTCTTAAAAAAATAGAGACCTACAAAACCTACAACATTATGACGCAACAGTACACAACGCAGCTACCTTTCAAATGACTTGACTGTATCTTTGCCTTTGACCCTGTACACTGCTCCCATTTCTTTGGGTTTAGCTAGGTTTGTGCTATACAAATACCACATATGTACTTATGCTCTTATACTTTTACAATGTGGTAATAATACTTCACAGTACCAGAAAGCCTTGCCTGTTAGCACAGACCTGGATTGTTGCTAATTGCATGTTTTTAAACGACTAAAAACATGCAGAAGCATAGTGTCTGCATGGTTTTTTTTTTATATTTAAAACTAAATGTGTGGTAATGCCACTAATACCAGATGTAGTATTGTTTTCAACAATTCATGATACTATCACAAATTTCCCTGAAAACTCTATTGAAGGTACACATGATATTAATTGCTGGCTTCACCGGGAGCTTTTAGGATATTGTGTATGATTATGCCAAATATCAAATACATAAGCTAGAGCTACTTTCAGAATATCAAGGGGATGATTTAGAGTTTGATAGTAACAGTAACAAAAAGTACTCCAGTTAATGAAGGAAATGCTAATTTCAAAGGGAATTTTAGTGGCTGAATTCTCTCCCGCCACAGGGATAATCGGGGACTAGGAAATTAGGCCACCAGATTCTGTTCTGCATTCAGCATGTCCTCCAAAAACTGGAGGGTCCCAGTCACTACTGAATTCTAAATCAGAACCTAGATAACTGTATCTGTCATCAGTTTTATGCACTTACATTGCCCAAATATTCACACTAACAAACACACGTTTAAAATGTTCGTAAATGGCTTGTTCCATATATTCTAAGACATGAGTCATATCAGAGTCTCTTTATGAAGGCACAAAACTCAAAGGCAATTTGCAATATCCTTTGGCATGTTACAGAGGTAGCTTTGTCTACTAAAGTACCTATTCCACCATCACTCTGACTCCAAGCCCCAAATGAATCCTTAAATGTTGCTCCTTCTATGTAATATATGCACTATTAAAATTAGCACAAAAATATCTATGCTGCAATTTGTTGTATGTCTGTGCCATGCATCTGGATATGTCCCTATCAAAAAACCTTTTTGGTTTAGTCATGTGGTAACATGCATGTGAATTCCCGTACTCCTTTAGTGTACTCCAGCAGTGTAATACAAATTATCATGAATGAATTTGAGTTTTAAAAATTTGTATTTCATTAAAATGATTTAAACTAAAGGCTCAGTCCTAGCTTTCCATTAGATTAATAAAGTAACATCAAACAATTTTGCCGTCCTGGAATTCCTCAGGGTGTACCTAAAATATGAAGGGGGGTGTGAGCGCGCCACAGAATCCTATCTATTATCAATACTGAATAGTGGATTCAGCGGTAGAGGACGATGAATTGAAGCGACATAGGTTTGAGGGGATGTCACCAATGGGAAGCGTGAGGATCATCTATAACAATAACAATCAATAATATAAGGTTTTAGTCAATAACTACATCATTTTAGTAATTAAAAATCATAGATTTATTTCTCTATATTAACAATGCTAATGCCACGAAAATAACTCTCAAACACAAATGGTAAGCATATAAGATCAATAGCGGCTGATAAAAATGGCGTATATATCTCAATCTGATTAATATAATTAAGCAAATTATCTCCAAAAGAATGACACTTATTAAAAATACAAAAGCTGGTAATAATTGCAAAGAATACATTAGTTCAGCATCAAATGATCTAAGGACAAGTCATAGACATATCAAGATTAATTCCCTAACTAACCACAAATTAGCATTACATGTTGGGCTTCATGTGAAAATAATTAGTAACATTAATTTAGAAAAACTCTTAACTTGATTATAATTATATATATATAACAACTATTAATGTGTAGCAATAAAATCATTAGTTGCAGTTGGTACCTGACAAGCAAGAGGGACACAATTCACATTTAATAACATACATTACCACAATAGTAGTAACAGCATATGATCAGCTTCAGCTTGAGGACACCATCAGCTATCTCATCATAAGATTTGGGCCTAACGACAGCTAGTCTCGAACCACGTCTATTGTAGATTAATATAATGCACGAACGAACAAATCTCTCCTCTAATCATTCTACACAGGTTGTTATACTAAAATCTAATCAACTTCTGATTGGTCAGTCTATGGGATGGTTTCATTTAAGCAAATCGACAACTAAATTGATGACCTAAACTTAACAAATCTACGCTAACTATGACATTTTTCCTTCGGTGTAACTTTGCTTCTTCCGTCTCGTCTGTAACTTGATTGTCTCATCCGCCTCTCGCGTATCTTGTTCTCAGAAAGAAACTTTCACTGTAACATTTATTTCCATCCTCGAGGAAAGACCAGATATTAGTAACATTCTCAAACAATTGGACATTTCAATTTATGCTATGTTTGGTTAATACACAATCTTGTAAGACATGACACCGCAACCCACTAGGGGTAGCCGTGGATACGTCTACACAAGCTTTGAAAACACTCATTGTGAAAACTTTGAATCATGGAAAATAACTACAGCACCTGAATATAATTTTGCTTAGCCAAGAACAGAAAAACACATATTTCAGAAGATTTCTCATTTTACTCATTAGTTCATTACAAATATTAATATGAAAATCATTAATAAACATATTAGAAAATTCACACTCTCACAGTGGTCATCACATTTAGTTAATCAGGGCTAGCACAAGAATTCATAGTGCTTAGAATTCAAGTATTTGTAATCCATAAATTAGAAATACATTCTTAAGCTATTTTAACATCAGGACTATACCAATATATATTGGTATGAATCAATTTTTAAAATTTTCTTGACACGTTAACTACAATCCACTGTGTTCATAACCTCATTTACTTGTCTTTCAGTACTGTTACATCTGTTTGACACAAAAATGAAGGCAACCTGACTCCACATTTAGTACCTTATGAAAGAATGTTGAAAATCGTAGATTAATTCTTTTTTCCATTAGGTCAAGTTCCAGTTTCCTATTCCCTCATCTACTGCTGCTGTTGACATGCACGCACACAACAAACAAAATTACTCTGCATTTCCAGCATGATGAAATTGAAACCGCTCAGCAGTATTGTTATACTCATTTTTTGACTTCTGAGAGCCTGATTCACAAGCTGCACTTCTGAGCAAATTAACGCTTTTGAGTAAGTATATTACTTAATGGTATTCACAGATGTACTTAGTAGCAATTTACACTTTTGTAGTACGTCCAGCACTACATATGGCTAACAACTGGTACTGCAAAACCCTCCCCTAGAAAATATTAGAGGAGGGACTTAAAATAAATCTCCATAGGAAATAATGTTAAATTAAATTATATGACAGAGCAAGGTTAATTTGGTTACTTGATCCATGTGTTATTGAGTGTTCTGCATATATTGCCCTGATTTTGATTGTAGAAAGAAATGTCTCAATCTTTGTAACCCCTTAATGGATTACAGATGATTTATCCTGACTGTTTTATTGTCAATGAATTATAGAAAGTGATTGCTCTGATTAAATTATCAAGCAGTCAGTCAGTCAAATCAGCTTTGTTCAGTTTTACATCAAAACTATAAAGACATGCAGAGATCAAAACTCATAAAATCTGACATGCAGTTAAAAAGATCATATTATAAAGTTAACTAATCACTTGTCTAAAACAAACAATTTATAAAAGGTCGTAGACAATAATATGAGTACCTTATCTCTTATTCACAGATAAACAGCATCTAAAGTAGTTAATTATGGCTAGACAATTTCTGGTTAAAACTAATTGCTGCAGGTGAGACATAGCTGCTTTCTGCTGTCTGATGTTCACCTCTTGTAAAATTGGTAGTAAAAGTGTTTCTGAATAGACGAGTATAAAGTGCAAGAGAGAGCAAAATGAGTTGTGGTCTGCTTTGATACATTGTCACAAGGACATTTTGGTAACACTGCAAACCCTGTCCCTTGTGTAGGGATGACCACTAAAAAATGATATGTATTAAAATAAAAACAAGTCAAATAAAATCTATGTTTAAGCTTGGAGAAAAAGGTCAAATAAAATTCTAAATCGGGCATCTCTTAGATCGGCCAATAATGACTTCCTATTTTCAATTTACATGAGGCCACAATGTGAGTCCCTTTTTGAGATTTAAAAAAACGCCTTTTTAACTAGGGACTTAATCTCGCATGATATACTTTCGGGCCTATCAAACAACTCACCAAGCCCCAGATTAGTAAGAGCCACCTTGATGTATACCCGCCAAGAAATAGCGGTCACCGTATCAAGGGACAGACAATCATCAATAATCATCCTTGTAATTTTTGCGTCTGGTGTTGTCCAGACCCTTAGCAAGAGCAGCCTTGGCTAAGCTTAATGTTGTCCACTACGTACTCCAGCCCACCCTCTTCATGACACATAAAGGTAGGTGCTGAATGGGGGACAGCCTTGACCCTGTAAAAAAATGTATTTTCCACGTTTTGCACCATAATATATTTTATATACTCCCATACCGCCACACCACAAGTCAATTGGCACAAATTTACTAAATAGGCAAAATTGGCCTCATCGGTTTGTGGCCCAGTGTGAAAGCAAAACGGAAAACCGATTCAATTGCTCTTTGTATATACTGAACCCCGAGCTTATTGCTGATTCCAATGGAATACCATGGTAGGTGAACTTGCGTACCTTAATCACCTCTGTGCCATTTATTATAAAAGTCCTCAATTTAGTATTCTTACGTCCGCAACCCATTACAAAGGATTTATTTAAATTGTTTTTTAATCCCAGGTCTTTCATAAAGGAGCTAGTAGTATCCAATAGTATCTGTAACCTGTTTGAGGTTATGGCTATTAAAAGTGTATCATCTGCATATAAGATCATTCAGAGAATGCTTCCCTGGACGTGTTAGATCCTAGCCCTTGTGGCATCGATACTAGTCCAGCCCATTTGTATATAATAAAAACAAGACAGGGGCTGTAACGCAGCCCTGATGAACCCCTCTGAATAAATCTAATACTTGGGGAAAGTGCATCCTTTTTGCAAAAGTGAATTTTAGCTGAAGTGTCCCAATACATTTGATGCAGCAAATAAAGCAAAGTTTTGTCAGTCCCCATCCGCTCCATAATCTCCAACAATTTTAATCTTGATACACTGATAAAAGCACAGGGGTGGTCCATAAACCCCATACGGATAGCCCCTCCCTTGGCTTTGACATACTTCCCGATTATGAGGTAAAGATTAAGGCACTGATCAATAGTGACTACACCTGGCCTAGACCCAAACTGTATATCCAATAGCACTTGATTTTTTACCGCCCAATCTTCCAGCTTGGAAATTAAAATTCTTCCCAGTATTTTAAAGGTGCTATCTAATAAATAAATAGGATGATAGCATCTTGGGTCATTTTTATTGTCTTTTTAGGTCAAAGCCTACTTCACAGCAAAGCTGTCTTGTATGCTAATGACATCTTGGGGACATTCATAAAGCTTCCTTGGAATGCATGCCACCCATTTCTTACCATTGGCTTTGTAACTCACATTTGCTTGCTTTCTATTTGCTGGCTTTATTTGTTTTAGGATGTCCAGCTTAATTTAATCCCTTCCCTTACCTGGAGGGCTATTTGTTGTATTCTTCCAGCAGTAATGAATTTCTATGAACAGGCCTATAAATTTTGTTCTTGTCTTGTCACATTTACTGTGCCTCCAAATGTCAAGCTCTGTCTCTCAGGGAGCTTGTTGTTTACTGTTCTTTTTTTCTGATTAAAAGTGAGAGGAATTATGTGATAATGCTCTGGGTACATATGTGAGACAGAAAGGATGTTCTTTTTCTAGCTGGCTACTCGAGTGTGCTGTACAATGTTATTTTCTTTCTAGCATGAAACACAATTTAAATATCTATAAATGAACAGTGCATTTATTTCAGAATATGGAAAGCACAAATGAAGCACAATATTTGGTCATTCTGTAGTGTGGAAGAAGCAAATATTTGAATACAACCAAAACAAATTAACTCACTAGGTGATGATATTTCTACACAGCATTGTTTTTTAGCTGTAAACTTCAATCAATAAAACTGTATGTGTGTGCAAATGTAATGGTTATTTAAATTAGAGATATGTTGTGTGTAATGGCAGTGTGCTACCTCACCATGTATACTCCACTTTACCCAACTCCACTCTCCTCTGCACCATTCTACAACACTGCACTCTACTTTGCACCACTCCACACTGTGCCAATCCACACCATTTTTAATCACTGCACACTGCACCAACCACTCAACACCATTGCGCTTTACCCTAATGCACTCCGTACCACTGCACTGTATGCTATTATGCTCTACAACACTCTACTATATAAACTGCTCTTTACTCTATTCTAGACCATTCCACTCATCACTTTACTCTGCACCACTCTACACCAATGCACTCTACATCACTGCACTCTACACCATTCTACAAAACTCTGCTCTGAAAAACTGTACTCTCTACCAGCCTACTCTACACCACCCTACCCTGTGGCACTTCAGTCCATTCGGCCCCACTCAACTCTACACCATTCTAATGCACTCAGCACCAATGCACCCTATGCCAATGCCCTCTATTCCACAATACACTACGCCACTGCATTCTTTGTCAATCCACTTTATACCTCTCTCATCTACTGTGCACCATTGCACTCTATGATACTGCACTGTGTGCCACTTCACTGTATGCCTCTCTACTACATTTCACTCTCTGATACTCCACTCTATGATAGTCTACTCCATTAAACTCTACTCCACTGTATGCCCCTCCACTGTACAACACTCTACCCCACTCTCTGCCACTCTACGATGCCCTGTGCACCTCCCTGTATGCCACTCCATGCCACTATGCTCCACTGTATTCTACAACAGGCTACTTCACTCTAGGCCTCTCCACTCTATGACACTCAACTCAACAACACTCTACTCCACTCTTTGCCATTCCACTCTCCTACACTGCTCCACTCTATGCCACTCCAGACAATCTACTCTGATGTAAGTCACTGTACTCTACAACACGTTACTGCACTCTATTTTGTACCTTCTATATCACTCCACTCTGCTCTCCCTGCTCCACAAAACTCTATGCCAGTTCACTCTACAACACTCCACTCCACTCTGACACTCTACTGCACTCTATGCCACTCAACTCTACTCCACTCTATGTCCTTCCACTCTATGACACTCTGCTCCCTCTATGACACTACACAACACTCTTAATCACCCAACTCTATGCCATTCCACGCTACTCAACTCTACTCTACACCACTCTATGCCACTCTATTCCACTCCGTAACTCTCTACGCCACTCCATAACACTCCACCCTACTCCACTTTATGACACCCCACTCTTTACCGCATTACCTCTTAGCTCTTAGCTGTGCTGTGCAGCACACATATATAACTCACCATGCCTCTGAGGCAGCAGCCTTGGCTGGAAGATGCTCTGCACACAAATTCAAACCTGCATGCAATGAAGAAGCTCCACTACTCCTGATGCAAGTGTGAATGTGTACTTGCTAGGCAACTTGTGTGCAAGTGTATCTGGATAGGAACTTGAAAGTGCAGGATGCCCCAGATATTGTGTAGTAATTTCCCATCTCAGAGGAGTTGTGCAGTGCAGGACGTTTTGTAGGTTGATTGTAGAGGAGCATTCCAAATTCTTCAGAATTCTATGTGTTGTGTGCACATATTGGGCACAATGCCATCTCACATGTACACAATATTTCCCCACCATGACATGCACTCATGGATCGGGATATGGCAGTTGTCACACCATGTCACTCAATTGGTATGTGTGAGTGCATCCTTTGTGGATGGTATCACGTCAACTGCCATAGATAATATGTGACACTCAAAGATTTGTGCCAATGTGATGTCGACCCCCACCAACATCTGTGAATGACCATGGACCCGCGTATGTGTCTGTATAAGTCATGTCTCTTATGTCACCACCTACATAGGGAGGATTTCCAAGAAATAACAACATCCATATACTATCTCTCCACACATGTAGAGTGAACGAATGACATTGAATGAACTAGAGCTGTGCCAAATAGCCACCAACAAACTTTGCTGCATTACCAGGACAGTCAGGATGTAGAATTGTATGATGTATCTGCTGATGCACTGCATTTGTCATCACATAGATTGATTGAAGAGACCCCTGTAAGCATCAGGACACCAGTATGAGTGACACATCATGTGACTACATCTTGAATAAGTGCATGACAATACCACTACACATAACACACATGGGTAGGATAGTACAGAATGTAGTTATCCTAAACATTGACACTGTCTTTTTTTTTTTCAATTTCAGCTGACCAAGGATATGGGGATACAGCAGTGTGTTATGACCTCATATGCGAATCCCCTGACAGTGCCAGAGAAGGCATTCAACCAGGCTCATATCAGGACTCAATATTTTGTGGAACGGATCTTTGGACTGCGCTAGAGAAGGTTCCGCTGCTTAGATATATCTGGGGGTACAATGCTCTATTTCCCACCCATGATCTGCAAACTGATCTCAGTGTGTGCAATACTGAAAAACATATGTGTGCACACAAATGTCCCCTGGTATGGAGATCAACCCCAGGAAGACCCGATGGAGGGGCAGGAGGAGATTGCAGCTGAGGATGGAGACATCCAAAACACAGCTGCAGGAGCTCACAGATGCACAAACATTGTGCAAAATATTTTCACATAACTCACGTTGTGAATATATCACCACTCCATTTATCTCAATGCTTTCACATGTAAATAAATATTCACAAGCATCAATTGTCTTTTTGTTTATGTCAGAGTTCATGGGAAAAAAACACTCACAGCTTAGAATGTATAAGTAGGCCACAACAGTTGTCACTCAAGGTTGAATGCTGTCATCATCCTCAAAGTGCTTGACAAAATGCATTAATCTTTGTAAAGTGTTGTGTGTAATGTGCACATTGCCTGTTGAACAATCATGTTGTACTCAAAACACGCATATTAGCAAAATATGTTCCAGAACATAATAAATTTAGACAACTTTAAATGTCAATGAGACTTTTTAGGCCCAATCGTGATGCTTTTGTATGAAAACAGTAATCACATAGACAATAGATGAGTGCGAGGGATCTGACTCCTCAATGGATAACTAACTTTTCTCAATAGTGACAAATCATCACATTCATGGCATTGGCACACAAGTATGACTAATAGAAAGTATATCATACAAGACAGTACACCTGTATATGTAGTACAGTGTCAGTCAAATCGGAATTCAACTTGCATGTATGCCAAAGAATGTCACAGCACAACTCATACTGGTGGCAAAGGGTATGATTTAATCAGGACACATAACAGAATGTATATGAATGTGGGGTCACCTGTCATAACTATTTATTAATGTTACCCCTCGATTTAGTGCAGCTGCCCAAGGATATTGTCTGCAGCCATGGTTTATGACTCCTTATATACACCTTCATACGGCAGAGCAGTGAAGCTTCAATAATGCCCGGTCCATAGTAGAGTGGACTTTAGAAGTCCTCAAGTCCTGCTTCAGGACCCTGGATATGTCTGGGGCCAGATTGCTCTACTCGCCCAGAATGGGATGCAAAATAATACAAGTGTGCTGCATGTAGCACAATATTTGTGTGTGGAACAATGTACCATATGCTGATGCCAATGAGGAGCAGAAAGTGCCAGACAATGACGATGAGGAATATAAGGAGCAACCTCAAAATGTAGCTTCAGTAGCAGCAACATGTCAGAGGGACATATGCTGCAAATTAATGTCAGAAATGTGTGAATGACTTCCACAATGCCACAAAATTAGGACTAACTGAATTAGTTTACCTACTTGAAAAAAAACATATTAGCACTACCAGTGTGTAAGCAAATTAACTTCTTAGTCACAGTAAACATGTGAACACTCACATTACATCTGCTAGTAATTGCCACATAGAAAACCTATGTAGCTATGTGTGACAAATCTGGTACTGGTAAAATAGTATGCACGGCAACAACCTGTACCAAATAGTCCTCAATTGACAAACACAATAAGCATGGTGTTCTAACGTAGATAGTGTGCAATCACTGTGTGTGTCTGTTGTACAGCTAGCCATTTGTACCGCCTCATACTGTGGACGATAGTAGAGTTTACTCATAGTATGGTGACTGTGAAGTGATCCACACAGTATGTGCATGTGAACACAGTCCAACCACCTAACTATGCAAGATACCAATCTGCAACCATATATCATATCCATTAGATCACATATCACACATACAAATGCTAAATGCTAAACTTTGCTAGTAAAAGAGTGTAAATCTAGTAACAATGTGCCCACATTTGCCCCATGAGGCCACAATGCCAATGGAAACAGCCGTGATATAGACCACCATGTTGGTGTGTTGCACTGAAATACAAACAGTGGCTTCACTCCAATTAGTATAGTCTTAGTGCAAATGTGAAGACACAACACTTAGATTCTGAGTATAAAACAATTGTCCATTACAAGTCACAAAAAGCAGGGTTCATCCACCCAAGGTGCCAGGTATTGATGCATCCCAAGATATGTTGTTTGGATGTGGCTGTACATTT
Source organism: Pleurodeles waltl (assembly GCF_031143425.1). Taxonomy (NCBI): domain Eukaryota; kingdom Metazoa; phylum Chordata; class Amphibia; order Caudata; family Salamandridae; genus Pleurodeles; species Pleurodeles waltl. The sequence goes on from NC_090438.1 coordinate 841,503,564, forward strand.
GTAGCTGATTATCATGTCTGAGTGCATACCCATCACCCAACTTCATGTAATCACACATTATAGACACATATTGTGAAGTGTGTCAGTGGTAAACATATTTTCTTATTGGACTTTACATCACTAGATGTGGCTAGACAAGCTGACTTCATGACTCACACATTTAAGAGTAAGCCTGTGGGTAAAGAGAAGGAGCTATAGCAATGTGAATGTGCAACACATATCCTCCAAAACACAAGCCCGTACAACCAATGTTTGTGAAGTACAACATGTTATGTGTGTGATCCTGAAGGCTCTCTGGAATGCACATGTCAACATGGATCATTAATGCCACCATACATACATATCAAATGTTTGTCACCTGCATGCCACTTACACAGTAGAGTGGTAGAAAAACACAATGTTGGTCACTCCCTGAGTGGGTATGCTGCAACCACAAGACATCCTAGGATAGCAAGTTATAAAGATATGGGCCTAGGTACACAGGCTGGTGACGCTGGTCTCACACCACTCTTGGCCCATCTGGTGGCACAAGCCTCTCAACAATATCAATGAGGGCATGTGAAATGTAGCCATGCGGGTCATCTTAGACTCATAGCTATAGAGTAAATGAACACAGCCCAGGATGCTCACTAGTATTACTCTGTGCAATCTATGCACTGCAGGGACCTTGGTGCATTATTACTAGACAACCCCCATGGATGATCAGGATGACTCATACAAACATATGGATACCCACAGGGGACTGCGTAAAAGCTCCATACCTCCACCCAATCTGATGTCAACTTGCATTACAATTCTTTCAAAACTTTTCTGCACATAAACCATTCATGGAACAGTCCTACCTTGCCAATGTAAGGAACATAATATTGATGGAAACAGATGAGCCAAGGTCACATCAATGTACATATTCTTGTTCAGGTTCTACTGGGGATGTGTGACAAGTTTTGGACTGTGCCAGTTCCATGTGAGTCTCATTGCTTGTCACAGTGTCACACTACATGGGTATTGCATGTGAACACCCATTGCTACGCAAGCAACACCACCTTGGTGCAGAGTGTAGTAATGGTATGAGGTACGCTTCCTTGCTGTCTTCAGTATGTCAGAGGTCAATCAAAGGCAAGCATGGTGGTGTAGCATTGCACCATCAGCATGAGTGAGAATCATGTGTGTAGGAAAGTACCATCTTGCCTGGCATGTTACCCCCATTTTTCACTGTATATATGTTGTTTTAGTTGTATGTGTCACTGGGACCCTGGTAACCCAGGGCCCCAGTGCTCATAAGTGTGCCTGAATGTGTTACCTGGGTAGTGACTAACTGTCTCACTGAGGCTCTGCTAATCAGAACCTCAGTGGTTATGCTCTCTCATTTCTTTCCAAATTGTCACTAACAGGCTAGTGACCATTTTTACCAATTTACATTGGCTAACTGGAACACCCTTATAATTCCCTAGTATATGGTACTGAGGTACCCAGGGTATTGGGGTTCCAGGAGATCCCTATGGGCTGCAGCATTTCTTTTGCCACCCATAGGGAGCTCTGACAATTCTTACACAGGCCTGCCACTGCAGCCTGAGTGAAATAACGTCCACGTTATTTCACAGCCATTTTACACTGCACTTAAGTAACTTATAAGTCACCTATATGTCTAACCTTTACCTGGTAAAGGTTAGGTGCAAAGTTACTTAGTGTGAGGGCACCCTGGCACTAGCCAAGGTGCCCCCACATTGTTCAGAGCCAATTCCCTGAACTTTGTGAGTGCGGGGACACCATTACACGCGTGCACTACATATAGGTCACTACCTATATGTAGCTTCACCATGGTAACTCCGAATATGGCCATGTAACATGTCTATGATCATGGAATTGCCCCCTCTATACCATCCTGGCATAGTTGGCACAATCCCATGATCCTAGTGGTCTGTAGCACAGACCCTGGTACTGCCAAACTGCCCTTACTGGGGTTTCACTGCAGCTGCTGCTGCTGCCAACCCCTCAGACAGGCAGCTGCCCTCCTGGGGTCCAGCCAGGCCTGGCCCAGGATGGCAGAACAAAGAACTTCCTCTGAGAGAGGGTGTGACACCCTCTCCCTTTGGAAAATGGTGTGAAGGCAGGGGAGGAGTAGCCTCCCCCAGCCTCTGGAAATGCTTTGTTGGGCACAGAGGTGCCCAATTCTGCATAAGCCAGTCTACACCGGTTCAGGGACCCCTTAGCCCCTGCTCTGGCGCGAAACTGGACAAAGGAAAGGGGAGTGACCACTCCCCTGACCTGCACCTCCCCTGGGAGGTGTCCAGAGCTCCTCCAGTGTGCTCCAGACCTCTGCCATCTTGGAAACAGAGGTGCTGCTGGCACACTGGACTGCTCTGAGTGGCCAGTGCCACCAGGTGACGTCAGAGACTCCTGCTCATAGGCTCCTTCAGGTGTTAGTAGCCTATCCTCTCTCCTAGGTAGCCAAACCCTCTTTTCTGGCTATTTAGGGTCTCTGTCTCAACTTTAGATAACGAATGCATGAGCTCAGCCGAGTTCCTCTGCATCTCTCTCTTCACCTTCTGATAAGGAATCGACTGCTGACCGCGCTGGAAGCCTACAAAACTGCAACATAGTAGCAAAGACGACTACTGCAACTCTGTAACGCTGATCCTGCCGCCTTCTCGACTGTTTTCCTGCTTGTGCATGCTGTGGGGGTAGTCTGCCTCCTCTCTGCACCAGAAGCTCCGAAGAAATCTCCTGTGGGTCGACGGAATCTTCCCCCTGCAACCGCAGGCACCAAAAAGCTGCATTACCGGTCCCTTGGGTCTCCTCTCAGCACGACGAGCGAGGTCCCTCGAATCCAGCGACTCTGTCCAAGTGACCCCCACAGTCCAGTGACTCTTCAGCCCAAGTTTGGTGGAGGTAAGTCCTTGCCTCACCTCGCTGGGCTGCATTGCTGGGAACCGCGACTTTGCAGCTACTCCGGCCCCTGTGCACTTCCGGCGGAAATCCTTTGTGCACAGCCAAGCCTGGGTCCACGGCACTCTAACCTGCATTGCACGACTTTCTAAGTTGGTCTCCGGCGACGTGGGACTCCTTTGTGCAACTTCGGCGAGTACCGTTTCACGCATCCTCGTAGTGCCTGTTTCTGGCACTTATCCGGGTGCTACCTGCTTCAGTGAGGGCTTTTTGTCTTGCTCGACGTCCCCTCTCTCTTCAGGTCCAATTTGCGACCTCCTGGTCCCTCCTGGGCCCCAGTAGCGTCCAAAAACGCCAAACGCACGATTTGCGTCTAGCAAGGCTTGTTGGCGTCCTTCCGGCGGGAAAACAATTCTGCACGACTCTCCAAGGCGAGAGGAATCCGTCCACCAAAGGGAAAGTCTCTAGCCCTTTTCGTTCCTGCAGAAACCTCAGCTTCTTCTGTCCAGTCGAAGCTTCTTTGCACCCGCAGCTGGCATTTCCGGGGCATCTGCCCATCTCCGACTTGCTTGTGACTTTTGGACTTGGTCCCCTTGTTCCACAGGTACCCTAGATTGGAAATCCACAGTTGTTGCATTGCTGGTTTGTGTCTTTCCTGCATTATTCCTCTAACACGATTCTTTTGTCCTTAGGGGAACTTTAGTGCACTTTGCACTCACAATGGAAGTATGTAAAGGTTTGTGACACGGTCGACCAGACTTACAAGAGTTCATATAGGAGATGTTTCAGACATCTGTGTGTGATGTGAGTGAGCTACCCACCCTCCATTCTTACATCCAATACCGGCCCATGTTAAGTCCAAGCATACGCAATACTGACATGGCCATGCCTAGATGTTCCAAGATGGTGCATTCATATTAAACAGCATTTGCTTAGTCTTGTTACTTTGACCATACTTAATTATGAAATTATAGCTATTAGGCAGATGTAGGAACACTTTGACCTTTGAGATATATTTGAGACATGGGAAGTTCAGCATGTGATGTTTGAAGAGAGGACTAATGTATCATGGTTAATGTACAATTTCCAAGTTACTCTTTGTATGACAGTTTTTCTTTCTGATTAAACAGGCATGGTCCCAGAGGAGAAAAGGCAGCACCAGATAGGGGAGAAGAGATTCCAACACATCTGCAAAGTCCATAAGGTATATCGTGCTATGAGGAAGACATTTTATCAGGAGAAGACATCAGGGAAATGGGGCACCTTTCCATAGGGAGCACCGACAGTTGATAGGCCTACCAAAACCAAGGCTGGAGTAGCTGACCAGGGTGGGTCTGCAGGGGCGGTCCCAAGCAGCTCCACAGGAAGCATAACAGGGCAACATGTTTGACAAGCTCCACCTCCAGAGCTCACTGGCAACTTTGAACAGGACATGAGAAAGGAGATTTCAGACATGAAATTCAGAGTTGCAGGCCTGGAACACAAGATGAACAATGTGCTTATCCTGCTTAACGAGATAAAGCAGCCTGTGCAGAGGCCATAACAGCCAATAGGAGACACATAGACCCTTCATTCCCTTCCCCCTGTACATATTTGTTTTTAGTTTAGGATTTTTTATAGCTTAGTTTAGGTTAGTTATTGTAGTATAGGATAGGTATAGTATGTCGGTTATTGTAGGGGTGTGGGCTTTTTAGGAATTTTAGTGGAAGTGGGGTTGATGTGTTATTTATATGCTTATAAAAATAAAAATACAAAATATATCTAATTTTCTAGAAAACATGAAAAATATATTTATTTGTTTAGGCCTAAATGTGTAGATGGTTGATGTGTAGATGTAGTTTCTGTTGTCTTGTCTGAAGATGCGTTTTAAGGGTGGTGGGGGCTGATGTTTATTATGAGGTGTCAAATGTATAGAGTAAGGTAGGTTAAGTTAAGGTAGTTGTAGTTAGTATTTAGTATAAGGAAGTGTAGGTTAGGTTAGTATAGTTAAGTTTTGTAGATTAGGTAGTGTTAGTTACATATATGTAAGGTTTAATTAAATGTTGTTTTTTTGCTACATACAAGTCTCCATCATGATTTACTGTGTAGGAGTTAGCATGCCCGCTCAGGTAGTGTTAGGTACATGCCTTTGTCTTTGCTAGAAGCCTTTGGCAACACATGTGACTAGGTGATTTCCCTATGAGCAGGCACCTGTCAGGTTGGCCATGGACTCACATGAGCCATCTACAAGCATCATTGAGCAGTATACATGACAATCTGAATGCGAATGGATACACAGCCCAACACAGGTATTCACATACAGTTGCTCTATTTAGGTAAGTCATGCGACATGCATTGGTTGGATGATGTTTTTATAGCATTCTCACTAATCAAAGAATTTTTAACTGACACACTGATGCCTGCCCCTTACATACTCACAGTAGCATCATTTGCTTGTCACATCAATGTTATTTGGCTGCTACTATCCATGGTTAAACCAGCCACATGTGGTGTGACTGAAATCAGCTTTAAAAATGACTACATGATTCCTGTTGCACTTCATGCTTGAGAGCTTTGGTAACTGCTTGCCAGTCAACATACATATCATGTTAACCAAATATGTTTCATTCTGTCTGTTTTGCTTTATTCCTGGCTCCAATCCACACATGTCTCTTTGGCAAGTAGTCAGTAACTTTGCCTCATACATTACAACATGTTAAAATTAGCATTGATTCAGACACACATATAACACACAGGTTGTACCTAGTGCTTTTATTTACTTGTGCAAAATGATAAGATGTTCAGAGAAACAGTTTATTGGACAACAACCCCAGCAAATGTTCAGAGCCAGTGGATATCCAGACAGAGTCGGTCCACATTGCCGTTAGGGTAGATTCACAAATGTGTATTAAACAGAGGAAGAATGACATTGAGGACACTGGCATGTTCTTAAGCACAGGTCAAAGGAGAAAGTGTGTGTGGCACAGAGAAATGCTACCAGGCACTTTTGTGGGTGACAGATGTGCCGTCCACATCTTCCTCTGATGTATGCGGTGCCTCCTGTGACAAGGGGGTTGTAGGTGTTGGAGTAGAGGGAGGCACACTCACATCAGGGGCTGAAGATGTGACTCTCATATCCACAGCAGCTTTCATCTGTGACAACATGTAAGGCAGCACAGCAGTAAGGAAGATCTGCTGGTTTTGCAACACAGCAGCAACATCACGGTGCTAGGCACCCATGGTGTCAATGAAGGAGTCCTGCTTCTGCTCCATGGACTACAAGATGTTTCTGATTCCCTCCAGATGGATGGCAACCTCCCTGGTGGCACTTTGGCAGGGCATTTGCTCATGCCTCTGCCTCATGACACCAGCAATGTCATCCCGGGACAGCTGGAGGTCACAGAGCAGAGAGTAGGTGCCTTTTATGGTGGAACAGTTTCCTTATTTGGACTGAGGCACCTATGGACTGCCTCTAGGGTGGCCACCTTGGTCTCCATCCCCACCTATACCTGATTTGCCAGCTCCTCCTGGACTTCAGTCTGTTGAAATGTTAGTTGTGGGTACTGGGAGTGCAGGGCTCTAGGTGGGATGGCATGTGGTGTCTTGGATGTTAGGCAGATCATCTGGAGAACCCACAATGCTGTCAAGCCTTCCCGCCACAGGAGATGGTGTCTGTATGGTGTTCAGGTATACGGTTTGCAACTTGTCATCCAAATCATCGCTGAAGTCCGGGACAGTCTGCTTGCAATGAGGTATGGGTTCAACCCCTGCAATGAGATGGAAAAATGTTAATGGTGATCTCTGTTAGATTTTGACATGAGTAATCAGGTTGTCATTCAAGGTTTTAGATGTAGCGATTTCAGGTCAACAGAAATGTCTAGCACGCCTGTTAAGCATAGGTATTGATGCAAAATGTCACTGTTTTCAATTACAGATGGCAGTATCTCTGCATTGTTCTTGCAAGCACTGTGTGCCTCCTGTGAGGGGGCTGGGCCCTGTACTACTGGGTAGATTACGATCACTGACATTCTCCCCATTTAATCATGATCAGAGTTGGTTAGATAACCTGCAGAGTGTCACATGCCAAGTGATTCCCGCCCACACCATTGTATGTGTACATGCCTCCTCTGGTTACCCACTTTTGGGTCCTGGGACACAAGTTAGTGCCACACAGTGATGCTACCCAGATCATACATTCATTCTCACATGCCTATAACACATGAATTAGGTGTGACCATATCCAATGGTGCTGCATGTTGCTTGCTTTGTTATTGAAATCTATGGGTCAGGCATCACCCCACATCGTAGTAGTTCTGGAAATAGTGTCAAGTACCTATAAATGTCTCCTACATCACCAGGCCCACCCACTTCAGCCTGGGTGCTTCCATGACTCCTGTCATCTGTGATAGCTAAGTGGCTCTTGGTATCCTTTGCCGGGTCCCTGTTTAACATAACTTTTACATGTGGCATCTTGAAACAATGTTGCTTCATACTCCCTTCTGGCATGTGCTTCATCTTCCCTCGGGTCCACATGACATGTAGGTTGTAGTACCCCAATGGGCTGTTCTCTGCCATCCCTCCCCAGGTGTGACACAAGTGTGGCACAGTCATACCCAGCTGTGCATGTGTATTTGTGAGCAACATTGCAGTACACATGTCAATTCTCACATTCCTGGCCCAAATGGCAGTTTGAGATGCACAGTCAACACTTACAATGCACAGCACTAGCAGTGGCCCACATGGCCCACACATCATCATTAGTTTGGACCCACATGGTCCTCTGGTGTGCATCTCTTGCATTTCCTCCCACACCCAGTCTGATTTATTAGATGAGAGGAGTTCATGTGGTACCTTCCATGGCAGCTGCCACCTGTCTGCTCTCACCCTCCACTCCATGTCAGCTGGGTGCTATATAGTTTCATGCAGGGTACTATAGACGTGTCTCTTGCATTGACCCTATGTGGAGATACTTCCCATGGCCCACATCTGACCCGCCTCTCAGATGAGTGGTTTCTTCGATGACACACCAATGCCAGTCTGAGGATTTACAATCTAGATTAGTTTGAAAGGGCACAAGTTAGAGCAAGTAGCTACATGGTGCAAAGTGGCCTGCATTTTCACAGTCAGGGTGTGCAGCGTAGCAATGTGCATGCATGAGGTATTGTTCCAGTCCATGTATTTTGCTTTGAGTTGAAGCTGTGGTGAGTGATGTTGTACATTCCACTGCAAGTGCCAGAATACTAAGAAAGGTAAACATGGACTGATGCTACACTTCACACATGGAAGGGAGTTAGTTGGGGGAGCTGGACTGAGCTGTGCAAATTTTGACTGGTCAGTGTGAATTATATTTATTTGATGTTTAACCATAGATACTGCCCTCCGGCCTGCCGACAGTGTGTTGGAGAGCTGGGACATAGCTGCACCTTACAACATTTCCTAATTGCCACATTGCCCCTCACTGCAACTTACCATGTGGTCCTAATTGTTCATCAAGAGCCACAGTGTTCTGTTCTAGGACTCCTGTCACCAACTCCTTAAGGATGACGGCTGCCACCATCTCCTCCAACTCATCCATCTGCTCCTGGGGTGCCGGACTTCCATCCCCAGTCTGCAATGCTGACTTGAGGTTGCTGGCCAGTGTCTCCTTTGTCCTGCACTTGCAATCATGCCAGCGCTTCTTACAGTCGGTCAATGTCCTCTTGACCTCTGCCACACTGTTGACCTTGTCCAAAATGGACTGCCAAATGGCCTCTTTCCTCCCTGGTGGCAAATTTGAGGTGACAACAGTTGTTTTTGGTGCTCCGTTACCTCAGCGATCAGGATGTTATTCTTCTCCTCACTAAACTTGCACTTCGTCTTCCTCTTCACCTTTCCTTCCCCTAAGAGTCTGTTTGGACATCCTGGCTGATACCGGGGTTGCTGGGGTTGTTCTTGTGCCTATGGTCTCCTTGATCCTCCATGGCTGCTTCTAGAGTGTGTTTTTTTTTGGGACCAATCCAGTGTTTTTTTAACACTGTTTTTTTATGCTTTTGGCACTCAAAAGAGACACTAGGGCAGCTTGCATTGATTTACGTGCTGCTACTCAGCCTAGAGTCACTTTTGCAGCAGTAGCGTTAGTTTTCCTTCTGATGCAGCGCACAGGTTAGCATCACTTTTTTTGACGCACCAGGATTCTAACGCCATAGTGTGCCATATTGTAAATATGGTGCAAGCACAGCATTAGAATCTGTCATACCGCTGTGTTAAAAATGTTGACACATGGCTGTGTTGTGCCAGCGATGCGTCATTACTTGTAAATGAGGCCTTAAGTCCCAATAAAAAGAGGGCTAAGTCAGAACACAAAAGCACTTGATCTATATTACTACATCTACCACTAATCTTAAACTAGGGAGGAGTACCATATCGGAAGATCTGTAATTACTACAAACAACCAGATTCCTGTTCATAATAATAATATTTGAGGCCTATCCATACAGCACATGCTTAAAATGCATCAAGGCTCTAACCTCAAAGTCCTCAAAGGCACATATTTTATATACATATGCACAACATAAACCTATATTAAAATCCCCAAACCATAACAATAAAAACTCTTTTTTATGCTTGTACTTAAAGCTAGCAATCTCTTCGTCTAGGTTTTCTATCATGTCAGTCATATTTTCATGAAATATATTGTAGTAAAAATTAACCGCACCAAATCAAAACATGCGGAAATGGTGCACTAGAGGATTGCTAGGGAGGACTAAAATAAACTTCCTTAATTACCAACTTAATTAAATTTACAAGTGCCAAAAATGTCAACCCTCCTTTAGCCCTTCCAGCTTTTAAAGGAATAGCTGGGACACACCAAACATGAAAGCCGTTTACATAAAAAGGCTCAGTGGCCCATGTTTCCGGAAAACAAACAATGTTGTGTTCATGAATTTAAGAGTTCCAATCTGAATTACGCAGTTTTGACCGGATGCCTGCCACATTCCAGGAGAGCAGCCTAAAACTCTTTCCAGGTGTGGGCTTATCTGGCAGAGGAGGTAATATAGATACTTACATGTTTACGTCCATAGAATAACTTTGGCATTCGGATGGAGCCTTCATAGGCTGTCAATTGTTCAAGTGGTGAAATTACTTTATATCTATTATATTTGTCTCTAGTCCATGCACCGGCTGATCAAGGCCCCATGTTCATCCTTTACCACCACAAGTGGCAAGAAGGCCTGACTATACGGTTTATAGAAATACCCAGGAGGTAAAACCTTAATAGGCCCAATTGGCAAAGATCTGGATGCAAGTTTTAAAGGAAGGCATTTGCAACTGAGGGTCTTTTCTAAACTTTGTAAATATACAGTCACCATAAAACCCCTTTGCCCTATTTCCTACCCTGGTGGTTCATCTACAGTGGGTACGTCTGCAGATAAATCATAGTCCCAGCCAGTTTTGAGTGTGGAGTATCTTCCGGTTTGGCTGGCCTTACATTTGTCACTTGTTTATCTGTCACCAGAGCATTCATATTGTCAGAATTTCACCCCACAAAGAAAGCATTTCGGGTTTATGTATCTTGTGGAACCGGCAGGGCTTGCCCCCCTTGAACCTGGATGGGCTGTTGCGGTGCGCAATGTACAATGCTCACTTTCACATTATTATCTCCTTTAATTTGTGGTATGGAATTAGGATCCACCTTAGGCTCCAGTTCTTTAAGTCTCTCCAATACTAAAGCACCAAAATCATACATTTTCCAGCTTGTTAAAACTATTTGTAACCAGATTTGTCATCCTGGCTTCCATTTTGACCCATTCAAAGGTATTCATGTCACCTGTGCTGTTTTTGTGAGACTTCTGCATATAGCTCTCTTTTACTTTAGCCACTGGGGAAGCACTTAGGGGCATATTTATAATCTCTTTGCGCTGAATCTGCGTCAAACTTTTTGACGCACAATCGGCGCAAACACTGCCCCATATTTATACTTTGACGTCCGACCCTGCAGGCGTCAAAGTTCCACCATGTGCGTAATTTTTTAGAAGGGGGAACCAGCCTTGCGTTAATTATATGCAAGGTAGGCGTTTGTAGGAGGCTGGACTGGCTTGTAGTGAGTACCAAGGGGTACTTGCACCTTGCACCAGGCCCAGTTATCCCTTATTAGTGTATAGAGTGTCTAGCAGCTTAGGCTGATAGATAATGGTAGCTTATCAGAGCTAGGAGACGTGTGAAGCTACTACAGTACCACTTAGTGTCATATGCACAATATCATAAGAAAACACAATACACAGTTATACTAAAAATAAAGGTACTTTATTTTTATGACAATATGCCAAAGTATCTCAGAGTGTACCCTCAGTGAGAGGATAGGAAATATACACAAGATATATATACACAATAGCAAAAATATGCAGTATAGTCTTAGAAAACAGTGCAAACAATGTATAGTTACAATAGGATGCAATGGGGAAACATAGGGATAGGGGCAACACAAACCATATACTCCAAAAGTGGAATGCGAACCACGAATGGACCCCAAACCTATGTGACCTTGTAGAGGGTCGCTGGGACTATTAGAAAATAGTGAGAGTTAGAAAATTAACCCTCCCCAAGACCCTGAAAAGTGAGTGCAAAGTGCACCAAAGTTCCCCTAAGGACAAAGAAGTCGTGTTAGAGGAATAATGCAGGAAAGACACAAACCAACAATGCAACAACTGTGGATTTCCAATCTAGGGTACCTGTGGAACAAGGGGACCAAGTCCAAAAGTCACAAGCAAGTCGGAGATGGGCAAATGCCCAGGAAATGCCAGCGGCGGGTGCAAAGAAGCTTCTACTGGACAGAAGAAGCTGAGGTTTCTGCAGGAACGGAAAGGGCTAGAGACTTCCCCTTTGGTGGACGGATCCCTCTCGCCGTGGAGAGTCGTGCAGAAGTGTTTTCCCGCCGAAAGAACGCCAACAAGCCTTGCTAGCTGCAAATCGTGCGGTTAGTGTTTTTGGACGCTGCTGTGGCCCTGGAGGGACCAGGAGGTCGCAAATTGGACCAGGAGAGAGAGGGGACATCGAGCAAGAGAAGGAGCCCTCTCAGCAGCAGGTAGCACCCGGAGCAGTGCCAGAAACAGGCACTACGAGGATGCGTGAAACGGTGCTCACCCAAAGTCGCACAAAGGAGTCCCACGTCGCCGGAGACCAACTTAGAAAGTCGTGCAATGCAGGTTAGAGTGCCGTGGACCCAGGCTTGGCTGTGCACAAAGGATTTCTGCCGGAAGTGCACAGGGGCCGGAGTAGCTGCAAAAGTCGCGGTTCCCAGCAACGCAGCCCAGCGAGGTGAGGCAAGGACTTACCTCCACCAAACTTGGACTGAAGAGTCACTGGACTGTGGGGGTCACTTGGACAGAGTCGCTGGATTCGAGGGACCTCGCTCGTCGTGCTGAGAGGAGACCCAAGGGACCGGTAATGCAGCTTTTTGGTGCCTGCGGTTGCAGGGGGAAGATTCCGTCGACCCACAGGAGATTTCTTCGGAGCTTCTGGTGCAGAGAGGAGGCAGACTACCCCCACAGCATGCACAAGCAGGAAAACAGTAGAGAAGGCGGCAGGATCAGCGTTACAGAGTTGCAGTAGTCGTCTTTGCTACTATGTTGCAGGTTTGCAGGCTTCCAGCGCGGTCAGCAGTCGATTCCTTGGCAGAAGGTGAAGAGAGAGATGCAGAGGAACTCGGATGAGCTCTTGCATTCGTTATCTAAAGTTTCCCCAGAGACAGAGACCCTAAATAGCCAGAAAAGAGGGTTTGGCTACCTAGGAGAGAGGATAGGCTACTAACACCTGAAGGAGCCTATCAGAAGGAGTCTCTGACGTCACCTGGTGGCACTGGCCACTCAGAGCAGTCCAGTGTGCCAGCAGCACCTCTGTTTCCAAGATGGCAGAGGTCTGGAGCACACTGGAGGAGCTCTGGACACCTCCCAGGGGAGGTGCAGGTCAGGGGAGTGGTCACTCCCCTTTCCTTTGTCCAGTTTCGCGCCAGAGCAGGGGCTAAGGGGTCCCTGAACCGGTGTAGACTGGCTTATGCAGAATTGGGCACATCTGTGCCCAAGAAAGCATTTCCAGAGGCTGGGGGAGGCTACTCCTCCCCTGCCTTCACACCATTTTCCAAAGGGAGAGGGTGTCACACCCTCTCTCAGACGAAGTTCTTTGTTCTGCCATCCTGGGCCAGGCCTGGCTGGACCCCAGGAGGGCAGATGCCTGTCTGAGGGGTTGGCAGCAGCAGCAGCTGCAGTGAAACCCCAGGAAGGGCAGTTTGGCAGTACCAGGGTCTGTGCTACAGACCACTGGGATCATGGGATTGTGCCAACTATGCCAGGATGGTATAGAGGGGGCAATTCCATGATCATAGACATGTTACATGGCCATATTCGGAGTTACCATTGTGAAGCTACATATAGGTAGTGACCTATATGTAGTGCACGCATGTAATGGTGTCCCCGCACTCACAAAGTTCAGGGAATTGGCTCCGAACAATGTGGGGGCACCTTGGCTAGTGCCAGGGTGCCCTCACACTAAGTAACTTTGCACCTAACCTTTACCAGGTAAAGGTTAGACATATAGGTGACTTATAAGTTACTTAAGTGCAGTGTAAAATGGCTGTGAAATAACGTGGACGTTATTTTACTCAGGCTGCAGTGGCAGGCCTGTGTAAGAATTGTCAGAGCTCCCTATGGGTGGCAAAAGAAATGCTGCAGCCCATAGGGATCTCCTGGAACCCCAATACCCTGGGTACCTCAGTACCATATACTAGGGAATTATAAGGGTGTTCCAGTAAGCCAATGTAAATTGGTAAAAATGGTCACTAGCCTGTTAGTGACAATTTGGAAAGAAATGAGAGAGCATAACCACTGAGGTTCTGATTAGCAGAGCCTCAGTGAGACAGTTAGTCACTACACAGGTAACACATTCAGGCACAATTATGAGCACTGGGGCCCTGGGTTACCATGGTCCCAGTGACACATACAACTAAAACAACATATATACAGTGAAAAATGGGGGTAACATGCCAGGCAAGATGGTACTTTCCTACACAACCCCCCCCCCCAAACGAAGGACAATAAGACTAGCCATGACCTGATGAGTCTTCATTGTCTAAGTGGAAATATCTGGAGAGTCCATCTGCATTGGAGTGGCTACTCCCAGGTCTATGTTCCACTGTATAGTCCATTCCCTGTAGGGATATGGACCACCTCAACAATTTAGGATTTTCACCTTTCATTTGTTTTAGCCAAAGTAGAGGTTTGTGGTCTGTCTGAACAATGAAGTGAGTGCCAAACAGGTATGGCCTCAACTTCTTCAGAGCCCAGACCACAGCAAAGGCCTCCCTCTCAATGGCAGACCAACGCTTTTCTCTAGGGGTCAACCTCCTACTAATAAAAGCAAGCGGTTGATCCTGGCCCTCAGAATTAAGTTGTGATAGGACTGCCCCTACTCCTAATTCAGATGCATCAGTCTGGACATATAATTTTTTAGAGTAACAAGGGCTTTTCAGGACAGGTGCAGAGCACATGGCCTGCTTCAGCTCCTCAAAAGCTTTCTGACAGTTTGCTGTCCATAATACCTTTTTAGGCATTTTCTTGGATGTGAGGTCATTAAGAGGGGCTGCAATGGAGCCATAGTTCTTAATGAACCTCCTGTAATACCCAGTGAGGCCTAGGAAGGCTCTCACCTGAGTCTGAGTGGTAGGGGGAACCCAATCAATAATTGTTTGGATTTTCCCCTGAAGTGGTGCAATCTGTTCCCCACCAACAAGGTGTCCCAGATAAACCACCTTACCCTGCCCTATCTGGCACTTTGAAGCCTTGATAGTGAGGCCTGCCTTTTGCAGGGCCTCCAAAACTTTCCATAGGTGGACCAGGTGATCATCCCAGCTGGAGCTAAAGACAGCTATATCGTCCAAATATGCTGCACTGAAAGCTTCCAGCCCTTGCAGGACTGTGTTCACCAACCTCTGAAAAGTGGCAGGTGCATTTTTCAAACCAAAAGGCATTACAGTAAACTGGTAATGTCCTCCAATGGTTGAAAATGCAGTCTTAGGTTTAGCATCTTCTGACAATTTGATCTGCCAATACCCTGCAGTCAAGTCAAAAGTGCTTAGATACTTGGCAGATGCCAGTGTATCTATGAGCTCATCTGCCCTGGGTATAGGGTGAGCATCAGTTTTGGTTACTAAGTTGAGACCTCTATAGTCTACACAAAACCGCATTTCCTTCTTTCCATCTTTGGAATGGGGTTTTGGTACCAGTACCACAGGAGAAGCCCATGGACTGTCAGAGTGCTCAACCACTCCTAGTTCTAACATTTTCTGGACCTCTTGCTTTATGCAGTCCCTGACATGGTCAGGCTGCCTATAGATCTTACTTTTGACAGGCAAGCTGTCTCCAGTATCTATAGTGTGCTCACACCAAGAAGTGGTACCTGGCACAGTAGAGAAGAGTTCAGAGAATTGATCTAGGAGATTTATGCAATTGTCTTTTTGCTCAGCAGTAAGACCATCAGCCAAAACTACACCTTCCACCAGAGCATATTGTTCTGTGGAAGAGAAGAGATCAGGTAGAGGATCACTGTCTTCTTCCTGTCCCTCATCAGTTGCCATGAGCAGGGTGAGATCAGCCCTGTCATAGTAGGGTTTCAGGCAGTTGACATGGAGCACCCTAAGGGGACTCCTGGCAGTGCCTAAGTCAACTAAATAGGTGACTTCTCCCTTCTTTTCAACAATTGTGTGGGGACCACTCCATTTATCTTGGAGTGCTCTTGAGGCCACAGGCTGCAAGACCGACACTTTCTGCCCTGGTTGGTACTGAACCAAAACAGCCTTCTGATCATGCCATTGCTTCTGGAGCTCTTAGCTGGCCTGAAGGTTTTTACTGGCCTTTTTCATGTACTCAGCCATCCTTGATCTGAGGCCAAGTACATAATCCACAATATCCTGCTTAGGAGCTTTCAAAGGTTGTTCCCAACCCTCCTTTACAAGTGTGAGTGGACCCCTAACAGGGTGTCCAAAAAGAAGTTCAAAGGGGCTGAAGCCCACTCCTTTCTGGGGTACCTCCCTGTAGGCAAAAAGGAGGTATGGTAGAAGGATATCCCATCTCCTGCGGAGTTTTTCAGGGAGACCCATAATCAGTCCTTTGAGAGTTTTATTAAATCTCTCCACCAGTCCATTTGTTTGTGGATGATAGGGTGTTGTGAACTTGTACGTTACACCACACTCCTTCCACATGGCCTTTAAGTATGCAGACATGAAATTGCTTCCTCTGTCTGATACTACTTCCTTTGGGAAGCCCACCCTGGAAAATATTCCCAGGAGGGCCTTTGCCACTGCAGGTGCTGTAGTGGTCCTTAAAGGAATAGCTTCAGGATATCTTGTGGCATGGTCCACTACCACTAAGATGAATCTATTGCCTGAAGCAGTAGGAGGGTCAAGGGGGCCAACTATGTCAACCCCTACCCTTTCAAAGGGAACCCCAACCACAGGCAGTGGAATAAGGGGTGCCTTTGGTGTGCCACCTGTCTTGCCACTGGCTTGACAGGTTTCACAGGACTTACAAAATTCCTTTGTGTCCTCAGACATTCTAGGCCAATGAAACAGGGGAACAAGCCTGTCCCAAGTTTTCATTTGTCCTAGATGCCCAGCTAGGGGAATGTCATGTGCCAGGGTTAGGAGGAACTTTCTGTACTCCTGAGGAATCACTAATCTCCTGGCAGCTCCAGGTTTAGGATCCCTATGCTCAGTGTACAAGAGGTTGTCCTCCCAGTAAACTCTGTGAGAGTCACTGACATCCCCATTAGCCTGTTTGACAGCTTGCTGTCTGAGACCCTCTAATGTGGGACAGGTTTGCTGTGCCACACTCAGCTCCTCTCTGGCAGGCCCCCCTTCACCCAAAAGCTCAGCAGTGTCTGCTTCCAGCTCCTCTGGCGTAGGTTCTGCACAGGGAGGGAATTCTTCTTCCTCAGAAGTAGAATCCACTGTAGAGGGAGGGATAGTAGGAAGTGGTTTGCTTCTACTAGCCCTAGCTTTAGGGAGCACTTGGTCCATTGTTCCAGGATCCAAGCTTCCCTGTCCTTTTTGCTTTTTGGCCTGAGCCCTTGTCAAAGCAAAAATATGCCCTGGGATGCCCAGCATTGCTGCATGGGCCTCCAACTCCACATCTGACCAAGCTGATGTCTCCAAATCATTCCCTAATAGACAGTCTACAGGTAAATCTGAAGCTACCACAACTTTCTTTGGACCAGTAACCCCCCCCCAGTTGAGATTTACAACAGCCATGGGGTGGCTAAGTGTGTTGTTGTGAGCATCGGTTACTTGGTACTGGTGACCAAGTAGGTGTTGTTCAGGGTGGACCAGTTTCTCTATGACCATAGTCACACTGGCACCAGTGTCCCTGTAGGCCTGAACCTCAACACCATTTATTAGGGGTAGCTGCTTGTACTTATCCATATTAAGGGGACAAGCAACTAAGGTGGCTAAATCAATAGCCCCCTCAGAGACTAACACAGCCTCTGTGGCCTCCCTAACAAGGCCAACCCCAACTAAGTTACCAATAGTGAGCCCAGCTACTCCCTTGGATTGGCTATTAGTAGGTTTGCTCCCACCACCACTGCTATTAGTAGGGACACTAGGTGTAGCAGTAGGGGTTGTAGTGATAGGAGGCTTGGTGCCTTTCTTTGGACAACTGGGATCTGTTGTCCAATGGCCTTTTATTTTACATAAATAGCACCATGGTTTCTTTTCCTTGTTCTGATTAAAAGAGGATTTGGGCCCACCACCCCCACCAGAGTGTTTTTGTGGGCCTGATGAAGACTCATTTTTAGATTTGTCCCCACCCTCGTCAGAAGACTTACCATCCTTCTTTTTGTTGCCATCTTTGTCACCCCCTGTATGAACTTTTCTGTTCACCCTTGTTCTGACCCATTTGTCTGCCTTCTTTCCCAATTCTTGGGGAGAGGTCAGATCAGAGTCCACCAAGTACTGGTGCAACAAATCAGACACACAATTATTAAGAATATGCTCTCTCAGGATCAAGTTATACAGGCTGTCATAATCAGTAACTTTACTGCCATGTAACCACCCCTCCAAGGCCTTCACTGAATGGTCAATGAAATCAACCCAGTCTTGTGAAGACTCCTTTTTGGTCTCTCTGAACTTTATCCTGTATTGTTCAGTGGTTAAGCCATAACCATCCAGGAGTGCATTCTTAAGATCTTGGAAATTATTAGCATCATTTTCTTTCACAGTAAGGAGCCTATCCCTACCTTTTCCACTAAATGATAGCCATAGGATAGCAGCCCACTGCCTTTGAGGGACATCCTGTACAACACAGGCCCTCTCAAGTGCAGCAAACCACTTGTTAATGTCATCCCCCTCCTTATAAGGGGGAACTATCTTGTGCAGATTCCTGGAATCATGCTCTTTTGCAGGATGACTATGGGGAATACTGCTGCTGCCACCATGGGTTTCTAAACCCAGTTTCTGTCTCTCCTTCTCGACTTCTAAAGTCTGTCTATCCAAATCCAGCTGTTGCTTCTTGAGCTTCAGTCTGGTTTGTTCCACTCTCAATCTATTGAGCTCCCTTTCTAACAATCTGTCATCAGGGTGGGTGGGAGGGACATGCCTTGAAACAGAAGTATGGTGAGAATGGACAGAAGGAGACCTGTCCCTTACAGAAGCCACCCTAACAGCTTGGCTAACAGAAACATCACTACCAGTATGGTGAGAATAAATGCTTTTTCTATGATGTGAGACAACACTATTTATATGGTGTGGCTCATCATCATTACCAACTATGCTAGACTGTCTAGTAATGGGCAGGCTAGGAAGTTTCTTTCCTGAATCTTTTCCTGGGGGAGTCCCTGGATCAGATTGAGAACCATTAGCTACTTTTTCAACAGATGGGGCACTTCTAGCCTTATCCTGTTCTCTAAGCATGTTAAGTAACAGTTCCAAGGAAGGATTCTTCCCTACAATCAAACCTCTCTCTACACAGAGACTCCTTGCTCCTTTCCAGCTAAGGTGGTCATATGCAAGTTTGGACAGATCAACATTTTGGCCTGTGCCAGACATTTTTAGAGAGAGTTAAAGTGATAGTAAAAGATAAAAAGTTTGTCAGAGCTTTTAGAAAGACAGAGAAAAAAAACTTTTTAAACTTTTTAGAACTTTTTTGAAAGTTAGAAGTACTTTTCAGCACTTAGAAAAGAGTGAAAAGAGGAAATGCAAAACTTTTTGGCTATGTGTATATACACTGACCTTGTTTTGTATATTTTTCTCTTATGAAAAGTACAATGACAAGAGTGGTAAGTAGTCTCAAAGCACTTATCCCACCGCTGCACAACCAATGTATGAGGCTGGACTGGCTTGTAGTGAGTACCAAGGGGTACTTGCACCTTGCACCAGGCCCAGTTATCCCTTATTAGTGTATAGGGTGTCTAGCAGCTTAGGCTGATAGATAATGGTAGCTTAGCAGAGCAGCTTAGGCTGAACTAGGAGACGTGTGAAGCTACTACAGTACCACTTAGTGTCATATGCACAATATCATAAGAAAACACAATACACAGTTATACTAAAAATAAAGGTACTTTATTTTTATGACAATATGCCAAAGTATCTTAGAGTGTACCCTCAGTGAGAGGATAGGAAATATACACAAGATATATATACACAATAGCAAAAATATGCAGTATAGTCTTAGAAAACAGTGCAAACAATGTATAGTTACAATAGGATGCAATGGGGAAACATAGGGATAGGGGCAACACAAACCATATACTCCAAAAGTGGAATGCGAACCACGAATGGACCCCAAACCTATGTGACCTTGTAGAGGGTCGCTGGGACTATTAGAAAATAGTGACAGTTAGAAAAATAACCCTCCCCAAGACCCTGAAAAGTGAGTGCAAAGTGCACCAAAGTTCCCCTAAGGACAAAGAAGTCGTGTTAGAGGAATAATGCAGGAAAGACACAAACCAACAATGCAACAACTGTGGATTTCCAATCTAGGGTACCTGTGGAACAAGGGGACCAAGTCCAAAAGTCACAAGCAAGTCGGAGATGGGCAAATGCCCAGGAAATGCCAGCGGCGGTGCAAAGAAGCTTCTACTGGACAGAAGAAGCTGAGGTTTCTGCAGGAACGAAAAGGGCTAGAGACTTCCCCTTTGGTGGACGGATCCCTCTTGCCGTGGAGAGTCGTGCAGAAGTGTTTTCCCGCCGAAAGAACGCCAAAAAGCCTTGCTAGCTGCAAATCGTGCTGTTAGCGTTTTTGGACGCTGCTGTGGCCCTGGAGGGACCAGGAAGTCGCAAATTGGACAAGGAGAGAGAGGGGACATCGTGCAAGACAAGGAGCCCTCTCAGCAGCAGATAGCACCCAGAGAAGTGCCAGAAACAGGCACTACGAGGATTCGTGAAACGGTGCTCACCCGAAGTCGCACAAAGGAGTCCCACGTCGCCGGAGACCAACTTAGAAAGTCGTGCAATGCAGGTTAGAGTGCCGTGGACCCAGGCTTGGCTGTGTACAAAGGATTTCCGCCGGAAGTGCACAGTGGCCGGAGTAGCTGCAAAAGTCACGGTTCCCAGCAACGCAGCCCAGCGAGGTGAGGCAAGGACTTACCTCCACCAAACTTGGACTGAAGAGTCACTGGACTGTGGGGCTCACTTGGACAGAGTCGCTGGATTCGAGGGACCTCGCTCGTCGTGCTGAGAGGAGACCCAAGGGACCGGTAATGCAGCTTTTTGGTGCCTGCAGTTGCAGGGGGAAGATTCCGTCGACCCACGGGAGATTTCTTCTGAGCTTCTGGTGCAGAGAGGAGGCAGACTACCCCCACAGCATGCACAAGCAGGAAAACAGTCGAGAAGGCGGCAGGATCAGCGTTACAGAGTTGCAGTAGTCGTCTGTGCTACTATGTTGCAGGTTTGCAGGCTTCCAGTGCGGTCAGCAGTCGATTCCTTGGCAGAAGGTGAAGAGAGAGATGCAGAGGAACTCGGATGAGCTCTTGCATTCGTTATCTAAAGTTTCCCCAGAGACAGAGACCCTAAATAGCCAGAAAAGAGGGTTTGGCTACCTAGGAGAGAGGATAGGCTACTAACACCTGAAGGAGCCTATCAGAAGGAGTCTCTGACGTCACCTGGTGGCACTGGCCACTCAGAGCAGTCCAGTGTGCCAGCAGCACCTCTGTTTCCAAGATGGCAGAGGTCTGGAGCACACTGGAGGAGCTCTGGACACCTCCCAGGGGAGGTGCAGGTCAGGGGAGTGGTCACTCCCCTTTCCTTTGTCCAGTTTCGCGCCAGAGCAGGGGCTAAGGGGTCCCTGAACCGGTGTAGACTGGCTTATGCAGAATTGGGCACATCTGTGCCCAAGAAAGCATTTCCAGAGGCTGGGGGAGGCTACTCCTCCCCTGCCTTCACACCATTTTCCAAAGGGAAAGGGTGTCACACCCTCTCTCAGAGGAAGTTCTTTGTTCTGCCATCCTGGGCCAGGCCTGGCTGGACCCCAGGAGGGCAGATGCCTGTCTGAGGGGTTGGCAGCAGCAGCAGCTGCAGTGAAACCCCAGGAAGGGCAGTTTGGCAGTACCAGGGTCTGTGCTACAGACCACTGGGATCATGGGATTGTGCCAACTATGCCAGGATGGTATAGAGGGGGCAATTCCATGATCATAGACATGTTACATGGCCATATTCGGAGTTACCATTGTGAAGCTACATATAGGTAGTGACCTATATGTAGTGCACGCGTGTAATGGTGTCCCCGCACTCACAAAGTTCAGGGAATTGGCTCTGAACAATGTGGGGGCACCTTGGCTAGTGCCAGGGTGCCCTCACACTAAGTAACTTTGCACCTAACCTTTACCAGGTAAAGGTGACTTATAAGTTACTTAAGTGCAGTGTAAAATGGCTGTGAAATAACGTGGACGTTATTTTACTCAGGCTGCAGTGGCAGGCCTGTGTAAGAATTGTCAGAGCTCCCTATGGGTGGCAAAAGAAATGCTGCAGCCCATAGGGATCTCCTGGAACCCCAATATCCTGGGTACCTCAGTACCATATACTAGGGAATTATAAGGGTGTTCCAGTAAGCCAATGTAAATTGGTAAAAATGGTCACTAGCCTGTTAGTGACAATTTGGAAAGAAATGAGAGAGCATAACCACTGAGGTTCTGATTAGCAGAGCCTCAGTGAGACAGTTAGTCACTACACAGGTAACACATTCAGGCACAATTATGAGCACTGGGGCCCTGGCTTACCAGGGTCCCAGTGACACATACAACTAAAACAACATATATACAGTGAAAAATGGGGGTAACATGCCAGGCAAGATGGTACTTTCCTACAGCGTTCCCTTCCAAAAAATGACTTTAAGGCCTGTGCGCCTTATTTATACTGTGACGTCATTTTGACGCACAGGAGGGGGCAGGCCTTAAAAAATGGCGCCCAGCCTGATGGGCGCCGTTTTTTAACGCCTGTGTCAGGGCAGGCGTTAAGGGACCTGTGGGCTCAGAAGGAGCCCAGAGGTGCCCTCCCATGCCCCCAGGGACACCCCCTGCCACCCTTGCCCACCCCAGAAGGACACCCAAGGATGGAGGGACCCATCCCAGGGAAGTTAAGGTAAGTTCAGGTAAGTATTTTTTTCGTATTTTTTTTGTGGCATAGGGGGGCCTGATTTGTGCCCCCCTACATGCCACTATGCCCAATGACCATGCCCTGGGGACATAAGTCCCCTGGGCATGGCCATTGGGCAAGGGGGCATGACTCCTGTCTTTGCTAAGACAGGAGTCATTTCAATGGGGGTTGGGCGTCAAAATAAATGGCGCAAATCGGGTTGAGGCCAAAATTTTGCCTCAGACCTGACTTGCCCCATATTTTGACGCCCAAGCTCCATTTTCCCCTACGCCGCCGCTGCCTGGTGTGAGTCATTTTTTTTTACGCACACCAGTCAGCTGCGCCGGCTAACGTCATTCAATAAATAAGGCGCCCGCATGGCGCTTTGGAATGGCGTTAGCCGGCATTAAAATTTTTGACGCACAACTGCGTTGGCGCAGTTGTGCGTCAAAAAGTATAAATATGGGCCTTAGCCCTTTCCTTTTTCTTTTGGTTGGTGGTGAGGAGGATAGGGTCATTGAAGTAGCATCTGATAAGGAGGGTTGAGGCTCACAAGAGTTCCCTCTGGATTTGTGCTGGACCTAATTAAAGGGCCCTCCTCAATCTGCTTGCAACCCTTTGAACTGGTAGCTAGAGGTCTGCCTGAGTCCTCTGACGTATCACTTGGAGGTGGGTCTTGACTGATGACAGTAAACTGGGTGGACTGTCTCTGGACGGCAGCAATCCTATCTTCCACCAGGCCGGTTACATTATTTATAGCCCTCATAACTGATGATAAGTACTTTGTAATTGTTTCCTTCATTGGAGAGGGTTACCCTTACTGCCAGTAAGAGAACTACATTTCCTTTTCCCTATGATTGTCCTAGAGGGCCAAATGGCGGAGGTGAGAATGTTTATATATATGAAAATAGGCATGTTACCTTCAAATCTGTGAGGTCGTATGACTGGCCATGAACAGAAAGGCTAGAGGGGTGGCCCAGCCAGCATCTTCTGGGCTCTAAGGGATGCAGATGGGCTCGTTCTTGGCCCTGGCGTGTCCCACGCACATCCCTCGCCATGGGCAAATAAACATGAACTTATGTGCCCAGCCCTGTGCTGTATGTATGCTTCCCACCTCAGTGCAGAAAAAGGCTTCGGAGCTTTGTAGTTCACCACTCCAACCCCCACACTCTGTCCAAAAAGACGAACCATACACCAGATTTCACAAACCGATAACACTTTCACTTTAACCTGAATTAGAATACAGATCTTTCTGTATGCTGTACATTACATTAAGTTACATTAGTAGAATTCAATGATTATTTCCCGTAGTATTAGACATAAGTACTCTCATAACTAATTACAGCATTAGATTACAGAAGATTTTTCTTTTTACCCTGGGGATTATTCTGATTACCTTTTCACATATTATAGTAGAGAAGGTGTTAGCTATAATGACTTTACTTTGTGCCTGGTAATAGAAAGTAATTTCTCTATTTACTTTGCCATGTATTAGAATATATGAGAACTTACTCCAGGATTCGATTACAGGAGAGTACTCTGTTTCTTCTGCATTAAGTCACTGTCATGGTAAATGGCCTGCACTTACCTTCTCGCACAGATCTTGCTTGGAGGTGGGATAGTTCAGACTGCTTGAATGCATGCATCTTCTGACGCACAAAAGGATGGCAGTGTGCGCGTAATCTGGGCACCACCCGGAAAGAAGCTTTGATCCCTTATAAATGTGGTACAATATACAAAAGTTATATCAATTAATTATATAGATCACTTCTAATAATTATTAATGCATATGAAAAAATATTGTTTACTTTGTTTTTTTAATTGAAACCTTTGAAACTATATTATTAAAATAAAATATTTAAATGAAGTTATTTAAAATAATGACAAATGTAATTGTAATTTAGTTAATCATTCTATTGCCTGTTTTCTTTTGATCCACATTTAAATTAAATACATACACTTGCATTACAATATTATTTACCATTAAAATATTGTGAGTATTTTAGTATTAATAAAATTAACTTTTTAACTTTTTCCTATATTTCCCCATAGGAGGACTCTACAATTAAAAGCCTTTTTATTGACTGAACCTAAGGGAATGTTTGCTGGATATTTATATAACAAGGATTATAGCACTTGCAACAAACCTGTTAATGAAATGAGTGATCGTGCTCAACTGCACCTTCCTATCGCCAGCAGACTCCTATTTCAAAGACAACCAATCACAGCCAGGCTGCCCACATAAGAACTGAACCCATACCAGGCGATGGACATCTTTGTAAGTTTGCACCTTATTTTGAGGAGGAATTATTTGAGGAGGAGGAGTGAGAGGCTTTACAGACAAATGATCAATATCTTTGTATGTTCATGGAAGCTGATAGGGAGCACAAGCTGGATTCACATACAGCCTGCTACCAGGCTATCACAGCCTATGTCACAATAGTGGCTGCACTCCATTGTATGACTACTGGATCTTTCTATAAGGTCTTCTGTGACAATGTCGAGGTCTCACAGAAATGCCAGTTGGATACTTATTATTAGGTTCTGAGATGCATCAACAGAAGAGTGCACCAGCATATCGCATGCCACAGTCACTGGCTTGAACACAAAGGGTGACAAAGAAAATGTATGTCTTTGCATGATTCTCTACTGTGCTCAGGGCCACTGACTGCAGACGTGGGGCACTTCAGCCACTTTACCACACAGCACACCTTTTCGGCAACAGACACTGCTGGCACTCCATCAGCGTGCAGCCCAACTGCGATGCTAGGGTTCGCTTCACTGATGTTTACACTGCGTTTTCTGGAAGCACACACCACAGCATCGTTTTTTGACAGTCACCTCTTGCACGTTATTTGGTTGCTGGGGATTTTGGTGACATGAGGCTTATTGATAAGTAACAACACCTCACACTGGGCCTACATTTGTATTGGGGGGTGCCATCTCAACACTAATCATTGAGCACTACAACACAATAAACAGATATGGCACTGACACACACTGAATAGAAGTAAACATTCATAGTGTAGCACAATGAGAATAGGTCCTTAGTTAAAATGTCACAATTTGTGTTTTTGTATATGATGCTCTCTCTCTCCCCATCATCTCACACCCTACAGACTTCCAGCCAAAGTATCTCAGCAAAGGTACAATAGAGCACATATATGTACAAAACCATTATTGAACATTCTTTAGGCCTGCACAAGTTGCAATTCAGATATCTTGACTATATAGGGGAGGTGCTGAGGCACTGTTGCGTGATGCACAACATAGCCAGGCGACATATAGATATTGACCCTTGTCTGCACCCACATCCAGATACCCAGGGTGGGATACAGAACAGGGGTCAGGGATGCAAGTGTGAGATTGGCTGGTCAATTTGTTTTTCTCTTGACCTGGCAGTTTGGGTACTTCATTTATGAGCTGGACAGTCTCTTGTTAATGATGAATGCTGGATAACTAACACAATGTCCATAACTATTATCTTGGGACAGCTCTGTTTACTTCACATAATATCACCAACTAACATGCAATGGTCAAGTTGACTGTTCATTTTCTCAAACATCATGGCACTTACCAATATCAACAAGCAATCACAATATCTCACATACTACACTCATGTTTTAGGGCAAACATTTTTGGTTCCTCACTTAACAAATATGTATTAGGTAGACAATCCATCCTTGCCTTGATTTTGTTACTATCACATGTGGAGCTTAGTTCTTGTAGTACATAAAGGGTGTCTCCATCCCACATGTGGAGCCTCTACCCTATGTGAGCACTTGCGGCGAAGACTCCGCTAAAGGGCAGAGATCTCCAGCCCCAGCAATAGAAAATGACAGAAAGGTAGAGGGAATCAGTTATTTTGTGGTCATATTAAGCCATCTGCTCCTCCATGCACCATCCTTCTATATCCTGCTGCCCCATCTGTATTCTTTTGCCCCCCAACATGGCAAAGGTACTTGGCATGAAGGTCCTTCCATTTTCGTAGAGTTAATTGACCACTGTCACTGAGGGGGGTATCATTGGCAAATACCCTCTAGCTTTATTGGGGTCCTGATATGCTGTTGAGCAATGCAGCACAGGACTAAATCTGGTGGCCATTGCCACACACTGCAGTAGATGTCACACCAAGTGGGGGAGGTGTGTCTCAAGCGCTGGGCAGAATTTCTTTGTTGGGCCTGAATTAAGGCCCAGGACATTATGGGCTTGTCCTCCCAGCCACGTGTACATGAATCTCCACATAATACCACTGTACTGGAGAGTCCTGAAAGTTGCCTGGTTGACCCTCTATGCTCAGCTCGAAGAGTTTGAGCAGCAGAGCAATGGTAGGTAAGTGTCTACTAGTATTTGGCACTTAGGTGCAAATGCATTTTGAGAGTGCTGTCCTGTCGTGTTCACAGTGAGTTTTGTCTTAACCTTACATGTTCATTTAACATGTTTTTTGTGGTATGAACTTTTTTAAGTTGAAATGTACTACTATACATGTTTATTGTTTTGGCTTGACTGCTAATCTGATCTTGACATTATGGAAATGCTTTATAATATTGAGAAATTCTGTCAAAATAAAAGTAACAACACATACTTTACATTATAAATCTGCAACATTTCTATTTTCCCAATTTTAGTTTATGGAATGCTGACATTGTGTACCTTTACCTTACTTCTAGCCATTGTATGTTTGCTACATATTACCTTCAAAGTTTACACATTTGATGAATAATGTGTGGAACCTTTGATGTACAAACTTTAGACCAGTTTGACCTCCTGTAAAATGCTTTGTGGGCCAGTTTGAAAACTGTCTCCTCTCAGATAACCATTGTGTTGAACCTATTGAGACCCTCCATTTCCAAAAGATTCAATGGACTTTTAACATATGTTCACTAATACTAACCCTTTTACTTCCACAGCTCTTTTGTGAATTTTCAATATTAAGAATTCATAATTGCCAACATTTGAGCATGAAAGCACAGGAAGTAAGAAGTTGTTTAAGTCTTCATATTGTCAGCACTGGTACAATGCGTAAAAATATTTCCTTTTAGCAAACATTATACATTCCTTTTGAGTGGACCAGACTGGTCAGCAGCCATCACTGCATGTCAAGGGCAAGAACACAGATCCTCAGGATTGAGGTGGACATAAGGGCTCAGTTTCACCAGTGAGGACAAGTAAGCAACCACCAGCAAGGGTAGAGCGCCTGCCAGGATCCTAACAGGGTCTGTCTCCAAGAGACTCCAGGAGGAGGCTGAAAGGTCACCTCGGGCAGAGCCAGTAAATATGGGCCCCATCAGCCATGTTCCCCCATAACCCCACTCCCTGATTGTGCTGCCCAATCCCTTCACCCAGAATATGTGTCAATGGTTGCCCTTGAGGCCCTGATGCATATGTAGAGGTTCAGGGAGCAAACTCTTGTGATATCAGGAATTTAGGCCCATATTTATACTCTGTTTGCGCCAGATTTGCATCATTTATTTTGGCACAAATTTGGCGCAACCCTAACTCCATATTTATACTTTGGCGCTAGACCCGTCTAGTGCCAAAGTTATGGAGTTTGAGTAATTTTTTGTACGTGAAAACCTACTTTGTGCTAATGACATGCAAGGTAGGCGTTCCTGTGAAAAAACGGACTCTAAGGCATGTGCGCCTTATTTATCCTCTGGCGTCAAAATTACGCACAGGAGGATGCAGGCCTTAAAACAAGGCGCCCAGCCGGAGTTGCACCGTTTTTTAACGCCTGGGTCAGGGCAGGCGTTAACGGACCTGTGGGCTCATTTCCATGGTGGGAGACCATGGAAGCATTCCACAGGTGCTCTTCTCTGCACCCAGGGACACCCCCTGCTCCCTTGCCCACCCCTGGAGGACAACCATGGATTGGGGGGACCCATCCATGGTGAGTGCAGGTAAGTGCAGGTAAGTATATTAATTTTTTTATTAAGTGGCATAGGGGGGCCTAATGGCGCTAGTCAGGCTAGAGCCAATATTTTTGACTCTAACCTGACTTGCCCCATTCTTTGGCGCACAACCCCCAGTCTTCCCTTTGCCTCCGCTGCCCGGATACCGTCCCTTATTTTGATGCTAACCAGGACGCAGCGCCGGCTAACGTCATTCCATAAATGAGGCGCCCGGCTGGCGCGTTGGAATGGCGTTAGCTGGCGGTAAACTTTTTGACGCAAATCTGCGCTAGCAATGATTTGTGTCAAAAAGTATTAATATGGGCCTTAGTTGGGGAGGTCCTAATGCTCCCAGTGATGGTCTCTTGGCAGCTACAAACTTTATATGGCATCATGACTTCATTGACAGCAGCTCTTATGTGTCATCTGCTTCCCCAACCTGCTCCACCTCCTGTAATCCCATTTTCCAATTTGTCTTTGAACCCTGTTACTCCTGATACCCTTCTATCTCATTCTTCCCATGGGGCATCTGGTCCTGCCACGGCCAGCCATTTTACATTTGTGCTGGCGGAGGATATCCACTTAGTGGTTAAACAGAGAGTGAAGATAGCCAGTTACCTTTGTCCACAAGCCAGGAAGCCCAAGTCAGACACACTATCTGGCTCGGGCTCTGACTTCATTTTTTATTTAAATTTTGTACAGCTGACTCTTGTGTCTGGACTTTGGACTTTTCTGCCTTCTCTTTGTATATACATTATTATATATATATATATATATATATATATATATATATATATATATATATATATATATATATATATATATATTCTTCTACAACAATCTTCTCAGTCCAAGGATAACCAGGACACCTCTGTGGTGTATATATTATAATTTAATTTGGACATTTAATAACTCCAACACGTTTCGGGCGTAGCCTTGGTCACGGATGGAGTGGGTGTGTAACATACAATTTTAAATAACCAGTGAAACAAAAAACAGACAAACACATATGTGCCTAGAATATTAACTGGATAGTGGTGGTCATCTTAGACTGTTCAAATCAAAATGGCTGGGCATTGGATTTCAAATGATACCATTCTGCAAAGTGCAAAATCCAATTTACAAATTTTCTTTCTGGTAAACCAAAAACATTTACGTAAATATCAATACATTTTACAAAAAATAATACATATTAAATTCATAAATTATCAGTCATCAATTCTATAATAGTAATTAAATACCTCTGATATAAGCCCCAGTGGGCATAATTCACAAATCAATGTTTAAATTGAACACCACAACATAGGCATAATGTAAATATCATACTGCAGAAATTCTCTATGTCTTCAACCAAATGTCCAACCATCTACATACATGTTCTACCTCCGTAAAATTGTTCCTCAGACGGTTTGACCACTAATATCATTACAAGTAATATCCCAAATCCCAAATGAAACACCCAAACTCTCTAATAACATGAAAAAAGAACATAAATCCTTCCCCTATATGGCTCACACTGTGGCAATCAACTTACTTATCCCAAATGTATACACATTTCCTCACTTGAGTTCAACCCTACAGGATCTAATGTCTCAAAATCTAATATATATTTTGATTCCAAAATTCTTAAATTTCGTTCCCTGCTTCCTCCTCGGTTGTTTAATTTCACCTGGTCCAACACTACATACCGTAGTAAATTCTCATTGCCAAAGTGTACTTCCTGAAAATGTCTGGCTACTGGATAGCTCTTATTATGGTTTCTCACTGTTCATCTGTGTTCAAGCACCCTCTTTTTAGCGCATTGTATTGTGCTCCCTATATATATTTTGTCACATGGGCATATTAGGCAGTAGACACAATACATAGTGTTGCAATTAAAATTGCCTTTAATAGTAAACCCTTCCTGTCTACATGGTACTTTCAACTTCTTACAATTGCTGCTGTTTTTGCAAGCTTTACACTTCATACAGCAATAAAATCCAGGTTCTGCCACACTCTTCACGCTCTTCTCATGTGTTACATAACTGTGGCAAAGGTCATCCTTAAGTGATCTACTTCTCCTAAACGTCACATGTGGTATGTCATTTATGCATTTGCACAAAACTGAGTCTGTCTGTAATATATGCCAACTTTTATTCAAAATGCTACACACATTGAACGATTGGTTACTATCAGTTGTCACAAATCTGATTGTTGAATTCCCTTCATGCTGGTCCTCGTTCACCTTATACAATAAGTCCTCCCTGCTCATTTGATCCACCTTTTCTTTGGCCTGTCTGATGGCTTTAAAGCCATAGCCTCTTTCTTTAAATCTTTTGCACATAACTTCACATTCCCGATGGTAATCTGACAAATTACTGCAGATTCTTCGAGCTCTTAACAGTTCTCCCTATGGAATACTCTGTATTAAGCTTACAGGACGTGCACTACGAGCATAGAGTAAACTATTACCGGCTATTTGCTTCCTATGTAGCTTGGAAATCAAAGTATTATCGTTTACTGTCACCACAACATCCAAGAACTCAATACTAATAAAACTATGCTGTTCTGTAAATCTTAAATTAAATATATTGGTGTTTAAATTCTGGACAAATTTCATAGCCAACCCCTCATCACCTTTCCAGATTACAAATATGTTGTCAATAAACCGACACCATAGAATCACATTCTCCTCAAACTCTTTCATTGTTTCAGATATACTCTCCTCCCACCAGCCCATGACCAGATTAGCATAACTTGGGGCAAAGCATGTACCCATAGCTGTACCCTGTAGCTGTCTATATACTTCATTATCAAAGATAAACATGTTTTTCTAAGCAAAAATTTATCATATCACATAACATCTCCGTATGGAATAATAGCGAAATTTACCTTGCTCTCAAATAATGCCTAATCGCTATTAACCCCAAGTCATGATCAATGCTGGTGCAAAGGCTTCTGACATCTAAAGTTAATAGTAAAAAGTCCTCTTCCCATTGAATTCCCTTAATGATTTAAAAAAAATGTGCAGTATCCTTCACATACGAGGGCACTGTTTCAACAAAGGGACGTAAAAAATAGTCAATATATTTGATGTGTTCACAAGAAGGGAGTTCATAGCTGAAACAATTGGTCTCCCAGGTGGATCTACTCTGTCCTTATGAAACTTGGGTAAAAGGTATAATATAGGAACTCTCAGATAATTACATTTTAAAAACAGATATTCCTCCCATTCCATCAAACCCCTCTCTCTCCAATCAGTAAGCATTCCATAATATTCATCATTCATCTTTCTAACATCTTCCCACCAATTTTCATGTAACAGTTGGTATTGTTCAATTGCTTTTCTCCCTCTGCCAAATATTTATCAACATGCAGGACAACCACGTTGCCCCCCTTGTCAGATTGCCTAATGACAATGGTTTGATCCCTTTTCAAATCTTATAGGGCTTTCCACAGTGCTCCAGACAGGTTGTTTTTCCTCACATTCCTGGGATTATATCTCATTCTCTTCAGATGCTTAGTCACCTCCCGCTCAAAAAATTCAATCTCGTCACATTGAATAGCCGGTAAGAAGGTAGATTTAGGTTTGAAATTGCTTGAGCAAGTATCATCCAGTCTCATGCCCAGAACTTCCAAATTCATGATTGGGTCTTCATGGGCTGCAAAGCCATCATGTAAATCTGTTAATGTATGAAGGACTTCAATATCAGAGATGCATAGTTTACTATGGTCTTGTCTAACTGATGGCTTCTCACAACATTTTACCTTTGTATGATGCCATTTCTTCAACTTCAATTTCCTGATAAATTTAAAAATATCAATTCTTATTTGAGTATAATCGAAGTGCCCAGTAGGGCAGAAAGAGAGGCCTAAGGATAATAACCTCTCTTCTTTAGTAGATATTACTCTGCTAGAGAGGTTGACCACATTCATTATATTTATTTGCGGGCCCGGGTCACCACTCCCAAAGATTTTGTACCATCTCCTACATCTTCTCTTGTTTGCTTGTCTATTCCTCTTCCTTTTCCTCTTGTTCCTCTCCCTCTGCCTTTCTGGGGGTAAGATTTTTTGTATTGATCTGTCCGCCCCTGATTTAAAAGCCGAAATTGTTTACAAAAATTAGATCTATCAACAGCTTTATCTGATGTCAAGCCCTTGGCTAACACAGAATCAGATACATCAGATAGATTCCAATCCGAGACGTCACTCCCCTCTTGTTCCCTAATGGGCGCACTTCTCACTTCAGTATCTCTTGATGCCTGCCCTGTTGTCCCTTCATTATACACATGATCATACTTCAGTTGAAAGGTTCAAATTCTTCCAGCCTGATAATCCTTGAAGTCCTGTATAAATTTCCTTTGTTTTTTATTAGTAATTTCCTCCTCAAACTTAGAGAGCTTTTTCTCCAAGTTCCTCATAAATTCATCCAACACCTTCTGTGTAATGATCATTAACAGCTCCACTTTGATCTTCTCTATTTCATCCAAGATCTTAATTATATCCTTAATAGCATATTTGATTAGTATTTTCATCTTATTCAAAGAGCTTTCGTTAGAATTTTCCTCCCATTCCTCCAACATTTCCTGGTCAGGATCCTCATACGTTGGTATCGTACAAATTCTTAAACCTCTGGGTACTCTCTCTACCTCAATGTATCTTTGCAAAGTTTCTGTCTCCCACCACTTAGATAATTCCTTTTTATGTGATTTATCCAATTTGCCATACATCATTTGAAGTTTCACCCCAGATCTCATATTACTAGAACCAGGTTGGTTAGGTTACAACTCATCCATTTGGGAAAAAAATAATTTGTTTGATTTCTCCTTGCATCGAGCCTCCCAAGAAGAAGCCATAATTTCTGAATCAGCAATATCCTAAATTAATATATTCCTAACACTCTACACAGATGTGGGTATGAAGACAGGTCTGTCTTCTATGCCACCCACTCTGTTCCTGCAGATTCCTTCAATGAGCAACACACATATATCAGGCTAAGCCGAGTACTGTTATGCATTGACCTCTTCAATATGCAATTAGGCACAGACAAAGTTCTTACTCCACTTGCTGCGCTATTATAAACCTATTAGTCACTTCGGCCCCACATATACAGAGCTATACTGAAATCACTGTTCCATCCCCAGCATCAAACAGAAGCAATAGACTTGACTTTTGCATTAGCACTCCCAAACACAGTCACTTATCTTAGTTCCATAAATAGATATCCTAGCTGCCGGATCAATCCACTCCTTGTCCCCTACTCCACTGATTTACTTGCTCACAACACGTGTCTCGCCGATTACTCCGAGCTGCACATCATGGGACCCATCCCTGTCCCAAACGCCGACATAGCCTCATAGGGAATCCCCTCCTTCTTCGTTGTACCCTGCAGTCGCTTCTGCAATTTCAGCACGCAATACACCAAGCAATGCTCGGAACGCGGAAGCCTCAGCATAGCGGTCCTGGTCGGGCTCCGAGATGCCTGTAATCTTCCACAACAATCCTCTCAGTCCAAGGATGACCAGAACTCTTCCGTGGTGTATATATTATAATTTAATTTGGAAATTTAATAAAGCCAACGCATTTCGGCCGTAGCTTTGGTCACGGATGTAGTGGGTGTGTAACATACAATTTTAAATAACCAGTGAAACAAAAAACAGGCAAACACATATGTGCCTAAAATATTATCTCGATAGTGGCGGCCATCTTAGACTGTTCAAATCAAAATGGTTGGGCATTAGATTTCAAATGATACCATTCTGCAAAGTGCAAAATCCAATTTATAATTTTTCTTTCTTTCAAAAACATTTACGTAAATATCAATACATTTTACAAAAAATAATACATATTAAATTCATAAATTATCAGTCATCAATTCTATAATAGTAATTAAATTCCTCCTATATAAACATTGATTTGTGAATTACGCCCACTGGGGCTTATATAAGAGGTATTTAAATCCTGCAAAGCCCATTGAGGCCCATTATAAATAATTGTGTGCCTCCTTTTAACGCCTGCTCTGAGCAGGCGTTAAAAGTGCCAACAAAATGACGCAAAGAAATGTCTCAGATTTCTTTGCACCATTTGTTTGGCCCCCCTTAATGGGGGAATGCCTTCTTTGCATACATTATGCCTGGTGCAGGCATAATGTAGTGCAAACGGTTACAAAGTGGCGCAATGCATGCATTGTGCCACTTTGTAAATCTGGTGCTGCGTTTTTGGCCATCTAAAGCCACATTAGCATAAACAAAATTGCGCTAATGTGTTGTTAGGGTGGCTCTTGGGGCACCTAAATCAGCCCCACTATCCTCTCTGCTTCCTGCCCCCTCAGCTCACACCCTGTCCTCCCTGCTCTCTCAACTCACACCCTGCCTTTTCTGCTCCCTTCCCTCTCAGCTCTCACCATGTCCTCTCTGCCCACTGGCACCTCGCAACTCACTGTCTTTTCTGCTCCCCGGCCCCTCAGCTCACACCCTGCTCTCTCTGCTCACTCAGCTCACACCGTGCCGGCTTTGCTCCCTTCCCTTTCAACCCACACCCTGTCCTCTCTTCTTCCTGCCTCCTCTCAACTCACTGTCTTCTCTGCTCCTTGCCCCCTCAGTTCACACTCTGATCTCTCTGCTCCCTGCCCTCTCTGCTCCCAGTCACACCCTGGCCTCAATGCTCTCAGGTGCCTCTCAACACTCACTGTCTTCTCTGCTCCTTAGCCCCTCATTTCACACCCTGCCTCTGCTCCCTCAGCTCACACCCTGTCAGCTCTGCTCCCTTCCCTCTCAGCTCACGCCCTTATTTCTCTGCTCCTTACCCTCTCTGCTCTGGCTCTCTGGTCACACCCTGGCCTCAATCCTCCCTGGTGCCTCTCAACACTCACTGCCTTCTGTGCTGGAACGGCATGGTATGTATAGCACTACTTGTGCACATTCAAAACCCTTTTTAGTAAGATGGTAGGTGTGTCTGACTCGAGCATTCAATTCCCAAAATTCAATCAGAAGTATGACTTACAAAGTCATTGGTATAATGGTACATACATTTACATATTGAAAGCACTTGAGCCTCATTAATGGTTGCCTAGTAGCCTTACTGAAAGTTGCATATAAATACCAGGACCCAGTAACCACTCATTGTACCTTAAAGAAATACGCTGTCCAGATTCCACCAGTACGTTGCTCACTGTTAGCAGAGGGTGTTATCTGAGGGTATTAATGAGACCCAGCTCTCTGCACAGTAGTGAGTTACCTTAGCATCATTCCCAGTACCACGAGGCTCTAAAGCAGTACCTTACTGCCTTTCAAAGTGAAAGCTTCATAGGGCGTGTTCCACTTGACACCTCCACTCCTCCTGGGGTCACGGCAGCATGGAAACTGAAGCTAAACTTGTCTAAAGAGACAAGAAAGCGTCCGCTCACTTTCAAATGGTTCATCTGCAGCACTACATTTTACGTGACAATGCACGTCTTGCACGTGAGATTTGCTGGTGGTGCCCCGGCAAAAGTGGACGAAATAAGTTGAAATGTTGGTGGAACCCGAACCTCAGTGTCCCGCAGAAGTTGGTGCCCAGCCAGCAGCATTGTCGGGTTTCAATGGGCCCCTAAGGGTTCTGTGCCCCATTGTCACTGCACCTGCTGCACCAATATTAGCTAAGGTCCATGGAAGTGCACAGTTTGAATCTTGTGACCATGACCAACAGCATAGCCAGTGGGGCTGGTTTACTGTCTGCACAGCTGCCCTCAGCCCTGCGGTACTGCACGTGCCTATAGTTGTCGGCCACAGCTGGGCAGTGGCCACGTGATGCAAATGGGCTTTTATGACTGGAGAAGCAGCTGCACCAAACACTTGTGAGATTATGAATTTAACTGTAACTAGATGGCTCATCCACTTACAAGGCAGCAGCAGATTTCATATCTTGAAAGATGCAGGGAGTCCCTGTGAATGCCAGCCTTGTGTAAGGGGCTGAGCGGAAAATAAATAATGAAATGGACCAGGCACGCGCTTAAAAACAGAACTTTGGCGGTGCAAGGCAGACTGGGCCACTTCACCCCCATGCCCCAGTGCATTGTACCAGCTCCACCACCAGTCACTACACCACTGGTCAGAGAAAAGGCATTACACCTCTGCCTATTTACTGTGAACGGGTGCAATTTATTTCTTTTCTGTCGGTCATCACCAGGTGAAACCTGGCAGAGAAGAACACAAAAAAACTAATCAGGATCCTCACACCCTGGGAGAAAATTCCTGTGGTGAAAGGGGTCCCGCTTTGGGAATTTGTTTCAGAAAAGCAAAAAATGTTTAAATGATTGTTGAACGTTCTTTGAAACCAATGGAAGCTGTCCACTAGAATTGTTGTACTTGGAAGGGACTCGCCATGACAGCAGTTACCTTCAAGGCACAGAGATGATCG
The DNA here is from genome assembly GCF_031143425.1 of Pleurodeles waltl. NCBI lineage: Eukaryota > Metazoa > Chordata > Amphibia > Caudata > Salamandridae > Pleurodeles > Pleurodeles waltl. Next base: position 841,540,287 of record NC_090438.1, read on the forward strand.
CTCGGCCAGAGGTCATCCCTAAATTTGACAGGTAGTGTCAGGATTGCAGTGGTAATGTTCTTTGTCACCCTGCCAGGAGTACCACCACCAATGACTAAATCAGGCCTTAAGTTGTGTCCTAATATTGTTTTACAGGCATAGAGGCTAGTAGTGCAAACCTAACCATTACTACCTTCTCCTGAGTATTGTAAGACTACTATGGGTATGCTTATTTACTATGGAGAATATTTTGGGGGGGGTTGTACAAATTTTCATGTAGACACCACTAATAGTTTGGTTGGAATCTACAACTCAGGTAACCCAACCTCTTGATCAGGGTAGTAGCGAGCAGGGTCACATGGGCACAGTCACCACTCAGCTGTAGAAAACCACACAGTACCTAAGGGTAGTCATGATTTCTTGAGAACTAGTTCATGCAGAGAAGTAAGTCAGTCAATGACTTTGAGGCAGTGTGCCATGTTTGTCCTCACAAACAGCCAAGTATAATGTATTCTTAGAACATATATGCAAAATGTAATGCATTCTTTATAAGTATGTCCTTTGCCGCGGACCTGTATTAGCACTGAAAAAAAGCTTCCCCCAGTGATAGTAAAGCGCAACAACGGTAAAACATAAACATTCTCTTGTAAAGTAGAATTAGTTCTGTTGCCTCCATGCTTAGTTCAGAAACTTTGCACACAGTCAACACAGGTCATAAAAATCTGGCAAAATTATAATTTACCGCCCCCTTACCACTCCATTTTTAGCGCAAAATGATAGCCTGAAAATTATATGATGACAGCAGTAAGTTTAAGAAAAACAAAACAACGTTCACAACCGGTTTAAGTTGTTGTACCGGTTTGGAAAACAGGTTTTGTGTTCACATTTTACTTTTCTGTTTGAATAACTGTTACTGCCTCTCATATCACAGGGCACTCAGAAAGGACTCTCGGACCTTTGGAAATAATTTTATATTTCAATAAAGCCATTTCATTTAAAGCAGAATACATTTTCAGGTTAACTTGTGCAGTTACTTTCCTGTGAGGCAGAACAAGCATACAGCTGAGAAAGCTTTTGGGGCCTGTTAGCAAACTGTATTTTGTGGTACATTTAGCAGTACTGCAATAATACTACACATGAACTACAAAATGCTATTCACAAACCTACAAGTGGAGATCTCCATATCCACTGAACCTTTTAGGGGCGGAGATAATTATTATTGTACTATAAACCAGTGGTTCCCATTTTTTTTACTTCTGTGGACCCCCACTTTATCATTACTGGAACCCGGGGACCCGCACTGAATCATTATTGGAATCTGGGGACCCTCCACTGAGTCATTACTAAGAGCTGTGGACTTAATCTTATGTCATTTTGTAAGCAGTCGCGGACCCCCTGAAGCGGGTTCGCGGACACCCAGGAATCCCTGGACCACAGATTGGGAACCACTGCTATAAACTATTAAAGTAACATTTTAAAACTATGTATAAACCTAATTTATTTGAAAATAATTCTACACTTAACGTTTAGTATTTTTTACAGCTTAATACATATAAACATTTTATTTTAGCTGTTTTTATTAAAACTTTAAAATATTTATTTTAAAGTGATATATTTTAATTAATTAATTAATTTCAGAATTAATTTAGTAGTGCCTTGGAATTTATAAATTTTGTTCTATATTTAAAATAAATATACAAAAATAATTTACATCAATATTTAACAGAAACATGTTTTTAGTATTTTTTTTAATTCAATAAACTTTTTTTACATGTTCCTATATTCTAAGCAGATCTCCCCCCGTGGTGGAGCTGTTGGCCTACGAGTGAACAGTAAGTAGTAGTAATTTTACACTGATAAACTAAGCCCCTCCCCTAGAATTCAGGGAGTGGAGACAAGCAAGATTACATTTTGTAGTAAATTTACACTTGGTGAAAAGCCAAAAGCAGAAAATTTACTACAAGATTAAGAGTAACTTTACACAAGTGTAAGTTTACTTTTGTGAATAGGTCCAATCTTCCTTATCTTTAAAGTTCCAAGTAAGGGTCCAGTTCAAAACGCAAATTGGAAATGCACTCCTTTATTTTTCCTCATACAGTACATTCACGTATAGGAAAATGTCATGCATGTGTACAATTGCACTTAATAATGATTTTTTCCTCCGAATGGAAACATTTTATTTTGGGGAGAAACCCATTCCCCTGCACACCTGCCAGTTTTGAAGGTCTTACATTTCAATACCCATCCTGGAAACAGATTTTCTCCTGGCCTTGAAAGGATTAAGGGCCTGATTACGACCTTGGTGGATGGGATACTCCATCACAAACGTGACGGATATCCCGCCCACTGTTTTAATAGTTGCAGAGGATATAATGGAACTTGTGACATGGCGGATGGGATATCCGTCACGTTTGTGACGGAGTATCCTATCCGTCAAGGTTGTAATCAGGCCCTAAATCTCCAACTGTTTTTAGGGTGGGAATGGGCCATTGAAACGTATGTGATTACTGTACTAGAATGTCTGTATATGTTTCCAAACTTTACAATGTATTCCCGCACAGGGTCTCTCAGTTCTACCCTAGGGAGATGATAAAATGAAAAGGCATGTAAGAGCGAATCTCTTTGTGGAAGTAAAGCTTCATTTAGAAAACCACAAACCTGGCTTTGCACTGTTAAAAAAAGGCAATTTGTGCATAAATGATGAATGTACATGTACTGTAAGAGCCTTTGGCTAGCTACATCACAATAATCATCTGCCTAGAACCACTGGCGTAAGAAGGCCTCTGCAGCCTCCATGGTGCGGGATGACCCAAAGCTCCAGGGGGCCCCTCAACACACACGGCACCATGCATGGACTCTGGATCCAGGAGGAGGGGCCCCTCCATGTACTTTGCATCGGTTCCCCCTCAAGTTGTGTTACGCCACTGCCTAGAACCTCCACACATTGAGGTCATTTAGACCAAATCAGGAAGCCCGCCAACTGTCCAGGTTGGTGGAGGCACTTCAGTCTGTCCTGCTGGAGGAGGGCCTCCCATCCCATATAGTAAACCCCAAATGCCTTCTGGAGATCTCAAGGGCAAAAGTAAACATCTTGCATTGGCGGATGAGTTTCGTCACAGCTTAGTGCTGTGCAGAACATCAGTTTTTTTTGGTCCCACTGATCATTCTGATCTGCTTTTCTGAAACAGACCTTAACAATGAGGGTTTGTTTCTGAAAGTAAAAGAACAACAACCACTATGTACCAAGAGTTTTCTTCTGTCGGGTCACTGTTTATTTTCCCTGCCCAGGTCGAATGTCCCAGAAAAAATCAATGGCAATAGCCCTGGCCTGATTATGTTTCGACCACCATCACTGTGACCTGGCGATCCTGACGCCAGCTAAGTCAAGGGATTCTGATGACAGATCCAACTGATGTTTTGCTGTAGGACACCCGTTGGTTCCCCCACTGCTAAATGGGATGGTGGAAACGCGAGTTTGACGAGCCAGAAGCTCCACCAGCTTATGACATAGCTCATGCTCCTCCAACCTCTGAATGAGTCCCATTGTGCCAAAGTATCTGCTTTATGTGCAGTAACACTAACATTTTGTTTTTGTTTTTCTTGACCATATTTGTACCCACAAGACATACTAGATAGCCTTCAAAATGTGAAATTTTCATCCTTGGGTAGAATTGAGCCACAGAAGGCGAAATATACATAAGGTTTCAGTTATATTCATTGTTAGGAATGCAGAGAATAGTGGCTTTTACAATCTGCCATTATCAATAATAATCCTAACTATTTACATAGGGCACATTTCAAGCAAAGGGCTTTTCCCAAGCCTGTAAAGAGAAAGTCCAATTGTTGTTATTGACCAGACGTCAGATATTAAATGCATGTCTCTTTGCTATTATTATTCAGCTACTTAAGCAATGTTGCAACCAACGGGTTATTCTTTAAGTGCTCATAAGAGAAAGAAATACTGGAAAGGGCATAGCCAAATAATTTTACTCAGTGAAAAAAGGTATTACAAAATCGGTTGATAAGGATGCAGGAGAGTACTGATGACGAATCATTCATAATGAAAATTACGATTAGCCTTCACCTCGTATTCTAGATTCCCAGATTGAACGTCGAATCGGTGGATGGTGCTATGTAAAAGATGCCAACTAGTCTTTCATGATACCTAGGTGCTTTTCTGTGATGGGGAGGAACATCTTTCTTCTATACCAAGTTAGATGCTGGACGTTATATACATTTTAAAGTATCTGCATGACTTGCTGCAATACGTGCTCAATATATGTGAAATTTAAGATTCTTCAGGCACAAAGTACTAATGATCAGATCTGACACCCAGAACAAAAGCATTCAAAAGGTGTTGGAAGAAATGCTAACATTTAGCCTAGACCACAGACAATCACTCTGGGGAGCATTCCAACCCATTGATTTTCACCTAGTGTGGCCCTTAAGACATCTTATGTAGATCATACTGACTCTGCATTTTGTGGTAATAGTTTATCTTGAGCTCCCAGGAAATGCTGCCCCAGAAGGGAACAGAAGCAACCCCAGACCAGTATTAGTTTTATTAGTAAGGGATACCTTGATTCCTGTGGCACAGAGTGCAAGTGAGCCATGTCTGAGCACATCCTTGACCACTTAGGGCCAGATGTAGGAAGGTCCGGATTTCCGAATCGCAAATCCGGATGCAGTACGGTGTCTAAGACACCGACTGCGACTCGCTACGGGGTTGCAAAGACCCACCTCATTAATATTAAAGAGGTGGGTCACATTTTGCGACCCCATAGCGAGTCCCTGACCTCCATGTCTTTGACTGCTTTATAAATAAAGCAGTTTATTTTTTTTATTTTGCAGCCCGTTTTCCTTAAAGGAAAACGAGTTGCAAAATGAAAAAAATACCGAAACCATTTGGTTTCGTTTTTTCAGAGTAGGCAGTGGTCCATAGGACCACTGCCTGCTCTGAAAAAATATTTTTGTCGACATTCACAAAGGGGAAGGGGTCCCATGGGGACCCCTTCCCTTTTGCAAATGAGTTACCACCAGTGTGACACTGGTGGCAACTGCGAGTTGCTTTGCGACCGCATTTGCGGTCACAAAGCAAGTCTGAATTGCGATGCGAGTCGCAAATAGGAAGGGAACACCCCTTCCTATTTGCGAGTCGCATTCCCAAATTGCGAGTCGGTACCGACTCGCAATTTGGGAATGAGCATCGCGGGAGGCCGTTTGCATGGCGCAAACTGCGTTTTTCGCAGGTTGCGCCATGCAAACGGCTTGCTACATCTGGCCCTTAGTGTATTACATCAGATACACAAAATGTAATGGGGGAAATTCTTGCATTGAGTCTAAACCACTGGCAATCACTCTGGAAAGCACCCCAATGCATTGTTTTTCACCCACAGTGCCACTCCTAGCAGAGCCCTTCTACATGTAAATCAGTACTGGCCTTGTTTCTCATGGGAACAGTCTTGTTTCAGAAGATTAATAAACCTGGCCATAGTGCTCAGAAAAGGGAAGTCCTCCTTCATAGTTTATTGTAATTTCCTACTCATCACATGGAGCTTCTCTAAAACCTACCTGAGTCTAGATGTTCTTGTTTCTATATAGCAAAACCCTGGAAGCAAAACATTGATACCCATATTTTTCAACAACTTGCACCAAGTTTGCATCACAAAAGCAATGCAAATCCATTGCAAAGAGTTGGGGTGGAATTTACTATCCAGTGCAAACCCTGATTTTCATTGGAAAGTTTCCCAAAGTCGCATTAGGTGCTACTTTGCACTACGTTGAGTTAAATGGGCCTACTATGTGTGGTATTTGGGCATTCTCATGAAACCACTCATGAGTTTTGACAGAAATCCCAATCTACTAACATTCAGAGACAGGGGTATGTAAAACAATCTTACACCCTACTTGAGGCGTTTTTCAACTTTGCATGTGTTTTTAATTGCAGAGCACACATACTAAGTGGGGGAAATTGTTAAAGGATAGTTTTTGTACTGGAATGGTCCCTTTCTGTTACAACACCTATGCTTCAGAGAAAGCACGCACACTTGTACTATGGCATAAAGGTGTGTGTATTGATACATGGCACTCAGAAAGGGCACTAGAGCTAGATGAGAATATAAATGTGCCATATATTACTAGAGTTCTAAAATTTGTATCAGGACCCTGAAGTCATGAAAGAGGTTGATTGTCTGCATCAACTGATGCTTGGAAGAAATGACAATAACAAATGATTGGACACAATCCACTGGATGTACCTTTCCCTGAAGAAATTTAATGATGACTGTGGAAGTTTCATGGGCCTGATGTTAAACTGCGCAAATTTCCTACCCTAGAAATACCAATGCTACCCTCAACATTTGATCTTGCAAAAAGAATGACCTAAAAAGAAGTTCAAAATTAAATAATATGACATGATGCCTGATGTAGCGCTTTGCACTCTGGTCATTGTTGGCTAGGTTGTTCTCAGAAGACCCATCCCATTTATATCAAAGCTGTATTAGACTCAATTGTAAACGGACCAAAGCTTTGTTACCAATAGAGTCCCTTACATTTTTTCCATACAAGAAGGATTGTACTGACATAAGGATCTTCCACATCCTCTCCTGCTGAAGAATAGCAGATAGGAAAATGGGCTAGTGGATGCCCCATCTTGACTGCAAGAGAAAAAAAACATCAGTTGAACTGAGCCCTTCTACCAACAAAACCACCCTAAACTTTTTCCAGCACCGTCAAAACATGCCATCTCCCAAACACTTGACTATTAGATGACTGAGCATAGTGAAACATATCCTTGAAGAAATATTACTTTAAAATTATTCTTCAATGCTCTGTCTGTAATCTTTATGATTTTATATTAACGATTATATGGTCTATCCTCAAGCGAAAGACATTCCGTTTTGCACACTGTTTCCATTGTTTTGAGGACAGAGGAGACTAAGGCCCTCATTACAACCCTGGTGGTCGGTGTTAAAGCGGCGGTAATACCACCAACAGGCCAGCGGTAAAAAAAATGGGATCCCGACCTCAGTGGAAACCGCCAACACAGAAAGCCACTTTAACACTCCGACCACCACGGTGGTAGCAACAAACACCGTGGCGGTAACCACCAACAGCCAGGCGGAAGACAATGTACCACCCACCCCATCACAACCCGCCAATCCGCCAGCTTTTCCGGAGCGGTACCAACGCCATCAAAAGCACAGTGGAAATAGGACTTGGAAGGGAAACCACTCACCTCTCGACACTCAACAAAGAACCAGGACATCATGGAGTCCGAGCTGCAGGTCCTGCCCATGCTGGTCTACCTCCTCATCTACCAGGAATACAAAAGGCGGTGGCGACGACCACGGTAAGTACTGCACCTAGTACACAGGGGAGGGGGGGAAGAAAAAGAGAGTGACACACACACGCAACATGCAACACCCCCCCAACCTCACCCACAACACGGTACACACAAACACATACATCAACATTACACACCTTAACCCCCTGGAAGAACGCAAGAACAAAAGGAAGTGAGTTAAACAGTGATATTTTAGAAATAGGCAGATATACGTAATAAATAGAAAAACATTACGTACAAAAATATACAATATGTACATAAGACAGTACATTGTCCATTCAAAATGTCCATTGGCCACTGGGCCAAAAATCATGGGCCAAGCCCACACTTGACTCCTGCCTCAGTACGGAGAGAACACTGCAGGGGCATCAGGTCGAAAACACACAGGCACCTCATGGGGATAGGAAAGGGGGGGGCACCTCAGCCGGAAGATGGAATAACGCCACTGCTCCTCAAGGGGGCTCCATGCCCACTGCTTGGTCCTGGGGAGTGCAAGGCCACAGTCTCACAAGTCTCTCTAGTGGGTGGTTTACCCACTGCTTGGTCCCGGGGAGTGCAAAGCCACAGTCTCACAAGTCTCGCAAGTGGGTGGTTTGCCCACTGCTTGGTCCTGGGGAGTGCACAGCCACAGTCTCACAAGTCTCTCAAGTGGGTGGTTTGCCCACTGCTTGGTCCTGGGGAGTGCAAAGCCACAGTCTCTCAAGTGGGTGGTTTGCCCACTGCTTGGTCCTGGGGAGTGCAAAGCCACAGTTTTCCAAGCGGATGGCTTCTTCCATTGGTCCTGGAGTGGGCATTGTGCCCAGTGTGCTTCATCCTGCCAAGGAGGGAGTGAGTGGATGCATATCTCCACTGGTTCTGGAGGGGGCTTTCTGCCCAGTGTGCTTCATCCTGGATGGAGAAAGGTCACAGTCTCTCACAAGGGTGCTTCATCCTTCCAAGGAGGGAGTGAGTGGATGCATATCTCCACTGGTTCTTGAGAGGGCTTTGTGCCCAGTGTGCTTTATCCTGCCAAGGAGGGGGTGAGTGGATGCCTTCTTCCACTGGTTCTGGAGGGGGCTTTGTGCCCAGTGTGCTTCATCCTGCCAAGGAGGGGGTGAGTGGATGCATATCTCCACTGGTTCTGGAGAGGGCTTAGTGCCCAGTGTGCTTCATCCTGCCAAGGATAGGGTGAGTGGATGCAGATCTCCACTGGTTCTGGAGGGGGCTTTGTGCCCAGTTTGCTTCATCCTGGATGGAGAAAGGTCACAGTCTCTCACAAGGGGGTGCTGCTAGTGGTGGTGGGAGGCTCCAGCCCGTCTCCTGCAGCCTCGGACAGCTGCCCACTGGGGCTGCTACTGCTGGTAGTGGTCCTACTGTCAGCGGTGCAGGTGGTGGTGCTTGCGGAGGGGCCTGTGGCAGGGCCTGCGGTGGTGCTTGCAGGGGTGCAGGTGGCAGTGCTGGCTGTGATGAAGGTGCTGCCAGTGGTGGAGTGAGGCTCTAGCCCTTCTCCTGAAGCCTTGGACGGCTGCCCACTGGGGCTGCTGCTGCTGACAGTAGTGGTGCTAGCAGCGGTGCAAGTGGCGGTGCTAGCGGCGGGGCTGCTGGCGGTGCTGCCTGCGGTGCAGGTGACAGGTCTGGCAGTGTGCTGGTAGTCACCAGGCCTTCACCTGCAGCCTCCGACAGCTGAAGTGCCTTGCCTGGTGTTTTCTGCACCTTCCTCATCCTCACTTTAGCTGATGGTGGTGTGATCTTGGGTCTGGCAGCTGGAGTTTTTGAGGAGGCCTTGCTGGGTGGTTCGTGCTCCCTGCCCTTGCTGCATGCTGTCCCCCCCTTCACCTTGGCAGGTGGCGGAATGGTTTTGTCCTTTGCAGGGGTTGGTGGCACACTGGCTGGGCTGACGGGTGCCACCTTTGAGCCTCTGTGAGTTGCAGGTACCACAGTGGACGTTGACTTGGTGGCTGAGGTGCTGGCCTGGGTTCTGGACACCCGGGCCCGAGGGGAAAGGATGGGGGGTAGGGAAGAGGTCAATGTTTGCCAGGAAAAGCTTCTTAGAGCCACCGGGGCAGGGAGAGGGAGAGGGTTTGGGAGTGGAGGAAGAGGGAGTGGTTGTAGGAGGTGTCTGTCTGCTGTGTTTGGGTGCAGGTGGATGGCTTTTGGGTGGGTGGGTGCTTGCATCTGTGTACTTTGGGAGGAGCGGTCACAGACACAGTGGGAGAGGACACAGGGGTCGTGTGCATGGATGTGGGGGTGGTGACTGCCAGTGAGGGGTGCTGGTGATGGAAGTAGTAGATAAGGATGTAGTGCATGCAGATGGGAATGGAGATGCTACTGGGAGGGAGGTGGATGACACGGAGGTGGGGGACACAGTGGAGGCAGTGGATGTTCGTGTCTCTGCATGGGGATGGTGCTTGTCCGAGTGCCTGTGAGATGAAGTGTGGTGCTTGTGTTTGCCTGAGCACTTTTGTGTGGTGATTTGGGTGAATGCTGGTCTGAAGGTGTGCCTGGGATAGGCTGGGGTTGAGGGGATTTGGACTGGGTAGAGGAAGCTGGAGGGGGGAGGCTAGAGACAGGGACAAGGGCTGCCATCCGTGATGAGGCCAGATCCTGAAATGCTCTCTGTTGGGCCGCCACGCCAGAGTGAATGCCCTCCAGGTATGCATTTGTTTGTTGCAAATCCCTCTCGACACCCTGGATGGCATTCAGTATCGTTGACTGCCTAACAGTGAGGGATCTCAGGAGGTCAATAACCTCCTCACTGAGGGCAGCAGGGCTGACTGAGGCAGGGCCTGAGGTGCCTGGGGCGAAGGAGATGCCCACCCTCCTGGGTGAACGGGAACGGGGAGCATGATGAGGGGCTGCTGGTGGGGGGGTGGCGGCTGTACCTGTTGTTGGGGTGGGCACAGAGGTGTCCGACACCTCCAGGGAGCTTCCATCGTAGGAGGAGTCGCTGTCTGTGGTCTCCCCTCCTGTCCTCGTTGTAGTGCTCCCCTCGCCCTCCTTCCCACTGGTGGATTCGGCATCCAGCCCCTTGTGGGATGCAGCTCCCTCCGTCACCGGTGCCTCTGCTCCTCTGATGCTAATGTACACAAGGACAGGGTGACAAAACAAAAAGAGGGGGAAGAGACAGAGGATACACTTGGTCAAAGCCAGTAACACCACTACCGTTGGCGTACACAACACACAGGGAGCAGCCCTATGCACTAGGTCATGCACTACCAGTTACTAAGATAGTCACCAGCCCATGGGGTACAATGCCTAATGCCATTAGCTGCACACCTGAAACCCACAGGACCCTGCCCAGTAGTAGATGCCCACTAACACTATTGGGGTGGAGTGCTTCAGAGCCTGCCCAACAAGTGACCTACCCTGCCATGTTCGCCCTGGCCTAGGGGCACCCACACTCCACATCCCCACCCAGGTAAAACCTTAACTCTCGCAAAGTAATGAATCAGATTTTTTACTCACCCCCTTGTGGCTGCTGTGGTGCCCTCAAGCGCCCATCCAACACCAGATAGGCCACCACCAGGATGCGGAACATCAGGGGGTCATGGTGCGATGGGCACTCCTTCCTCGTTGGGAAGCCAGTCACAGCTGGGCCTCCGCCATCTTCTTTGCCCAGCGGCACAGGTCCTCCCACCTTGTGCGGCAGTGGGTGCTGCGCCTGTCAAAGACCCCCAGGGTCCGCACCTCCTTGGCGATGGCACGCCAAATTTTTCTGGTGGGCACTGACCCGCAGGGAAAATACAGCAGAAAAAGGATTAGTCATACAGTCCGGACTGTCATCCTAATGGCGCACCATATCCCTCCCATCCCCTTACGCACATACATTGACCACCATACATGCAGCACTTTGCCCAGAACCTCTCAGCTCCCCCAACATGTGGCTTACACACATAGCACTCCATACATTCATGGCCCACGCATCATGCTCACAGTGTACTCACCTGTTTGTCTGGCGGACCGTAGAGTAACGTGTACTGGGGTAGAACCCCATCCACCAGTGTCTCCAACTCCTCCGCAGTGAAGACAGGGGCCCTTTCCCCAGACACATGAGCCATTGTCACTTCTAGACACAGGTCACAGCAGCACTTGCAGTGTCGGTCCTCTCCTGTTGAAGGTCAGGTAGCAAGTGAGTCAACATATAGAAAATGGCGGTCACATCCGCCGCAGTGCATACAGTCTCTGCCGGCGTACATCGCCATTGACTCCTTGAACCCATAGGGCCCAATGATACCCAATGCGAAGGTGCACGGCGGTCTTCGACCGCCTACCGCGACGGCACACAACACCAGCGGAATTCCTTCATTTCCACTTGTCTCTCCTCACAGGTCAGGCAGCCGCCATTTCAGGGGGGCACAAGGCATGGCACCTAACTACATCACAACAGACACTGGCACAGCAAGTGACTGTCGGAATCACATACTGGTTCTGTAAATGGAAAAAAACATCATTAGTGCAATTCATGTGTGAATATGACCCTCTGCTCACCGTTTCTTCCATAGGCTTCAACCGCTGAGGCTGAATATGAGATGGCGACATCCTCCGGTGTACAGACCCCTGGTGGGCCTTGTGACAATGGAGGACAGACACATTATCCTAACCTACAGACTTGATCGGGCCACAATCCCAAGAACTGTGTGCACAATTGGAGCCAGACCTGATGTCAGCTATCCGCCAGCCCACAGGTGTCCCCCCTCTAGTGCAGGTCCTTTCAGTGCTCCATTTCCTGGCAAGTGGTTCCTTCCAAACAACAGTGGCCATGGCATCAGGGAAGTCTCAGCCAATGTTCTCCAACGTGTTGACCAGAGTGTTGTCAGCTTTGCTGACACACATACACAGCTACATCGTAAAGCTGACTTTTATGCCCTGGGACATATCCACAACATCATTGGTGCCATTGATGGTACGCATGTGGCATTTGTCCCCCGGCACCCCCCCTGGAGAAATGAACAAGTTTACAGGAATAGAAAAAGCTATCACTCTATGAATGTGCAGATGGTGTGTTTGGCGGACCAGTACATCTCCCATGTGAATGCCAAATATCCTGGCTCTGTACATGACGCCTTTATCTTGAGGAATAGCAGCATCCCATATGTGATGGTCCAACTCCAGAGGCACTGGGTGTGGCTAATAGGTGAGCCCAAGATCCCCACACAGTATAAGTAGGTGTCTGGGTATGTGGTTGTCCCTAAGAGTTAGTGTGTGTCTAACAGGTATCCCTCGATATATGCAGGTGACTCTGGTTACCCCAACATCTCATGGCTACTGACCCCACTGAGGAATGCCAGGACAAGGGCAGAGGAACGTTACAATGAGGCACATGGGAGAACAAGGCGGGTTATTGAAAGGACCCTCCTGAAGGCCAGGTTCCGGTGCCTCCATCTGACAGGTGGATCCCTGTACTACTCAGCCAAGAAGGTGTGCCAGATCATCGTTGCATGTTGCACAACCTGGCCTTGAGACGCCAGGTGCCTTTTCTGCAGGAACATGAGCCTGGAGATGGTCTTGTGGCAGCGGTGGAGCCTGTGAACAGTGAGGAAGAGGAGGCAGAGGAAGAAGATGTTGACAACAGAAATAATATCATACAGCAGTACTTCCAGTGACCCACAGGCAAGACACTGTAACTTGACTTAACTTTTCAGTTTTCTGTTGGACATTGTACATGGCAGCCTGATTTCCCTATGTCTATGGCCACTTACTGTACCCTTTGGCATCTCTATTTTCAGATATCTGTGTCCCACTCTGGCTCCTGCTATGTGTACTGCTGCCCACCAAAGGTCCTTTCAAAGTATATTTACCTGTACATATGACTTGCAATGCTTTGATAATGTTGAACTAATACATATTTCAATCATTTGACAGACTCCAGATTTGTATTTGTTCCAAGGGTGTTTATTTAAGTACTCATAAGTAGAGGGGGCTGTGGTGATGGTGGAGGAAAGTCCAGGGTAGAGTCCAGTCTCTTGGTTTCACAGGTGCATTGTCCAATGGGGCGTAGGAAGGGGAGTAATGGCAGTTCAAGGTGGACAGGGTTACAGAGTGGGACAGAAGGGTTACAATCAGGAGCGTCTTATTTCCTGGTGGGGGTCTTGGCAATGTTCTCTGGCTTCTGCCTGGATCGCAGGAACCATTTGCGGGTGGTTCTCCTTCTGCAGGGGGTGGGGTGCTGGTGGCCTGTTGGTCCTGTGGCGGGGCCTCCTGTCCACTAGTGCCAGCGGAGGTGGAGGGCTGTTCTTCGGTGTGGCTATTGTCAGGGGCCCGTTGTTGTGCCACTGCTTCCTTCATGGTCTTGCCCATGTCAGCCAGCACCCCTGCAATGGTGACCAGGATGGTGTAGATGTTTTTGAGGTCCTCCCTGATCCCCTGGTGCTGTCTCTCCTGCTGCCGCTGGGTCTCTGCAACTTGTACAGTATCTGGCCCATGGTCTCCTAGGAATGGTGGTATGCTCCCAGGATGTTGGAAAGTGCCTCCTGGAGAGTGGGCCCCCTGGGCCTGACCTCCCCCTGTCGCACAGCAGTCCTCCCAGCTTCCCTGTTGTCCTGTGCCTCTGTCCCCTGAACCGTGTGCCCACTGCCACTGACCCCAGGTCCCTGATCATCCTGTGTTTGTGGGGTTGCCTGGGGTCCCTGTAGTGGTGGACACACTGCTGATTGACGTGTCCTGGGGACAGTGGCATGGGCCCGCTGGGTAGGTGCTGTGCTGGTGTTTCCTGAGGGGTGAGGCTCTGTGGTGGTATGGGACTTTGGCAGGGTAGCTGACTGTCCAGGGGTCCCTGATGGGCCAGGTTGGTCATCTTAATCCAGGCATTCACAGCTGCTGTCGTCACTGTGGGCCTTTTCTTGGGGGGACTGGATGTAGCTGGCACCTCCTCTCCGATGACGTTGAGTAAGGGTCCTATGGGGATGCAAAAGCAGTGTTATTGTATTTGCGTGTGCCATCTTGTGCATGGGTGTGTTTCCCTGTATGATTGTGATTTCCCTGTCAGCTTTGCCTTGTGTGCGTGGTGATTTGGCATTGGTGTGGCATGCAGGGCTTGTTATTGGGATGGGTGGGTTGTGATAGTGGGGTATGTGTGAGGTGGTGGAGTGATGGGGGCCAGAATAGGGGTAGGAGTTTGTGATGGCATGCAGGTAGGGTGGGGGGGATATAGTAGTAAAGATTTGACTTACCAGAGTCCAGTCCTCCTGCTACTTCTGCGAGGCCCTCAGGATGCATTATTGCCAAGACTTGCTCCTTCCATGTTGTTAGTTGTGGGGTGGAGGTGGGGGTCCACCGCCAGTCATCTGTACGGCTACCTGGTGCAAAAGAACGATGGATTAAACCCAGATCTGTGACTGGGGTGAGTGGTTGCATTGTTCAGCACTCCGTCCATCATCCCTTTGTGTTGCTAAAGTTGCCCTAAATGGGAAGGGTATGCCCAGACGTGGGTCCCTTACTCACTGTGCCACTGGATTCAAGCTAGCCTGGCTGATAAGGGTTGATACCCTGAAACCAGTCCCAGGATGCTTGTTTCCTGTCCAGGGAGGACCAGGCTTAGCAGCTTGGGCTTAACTGTTTCCATGGGGAACAGGGTCAAAACTGAGTTGCATATGGCTGGGTCCAAACTGGGGTGACGTGGCGAGCTAAATAACAATGGATTAAACCCAGATCTGTGACTGGGGCGAGTGTTTGAAATGTTTTAGCACTCCGTCCATCATTTTATTTTTTTTGTGATGTTGCTTTGTGCGCCCTAAGTGGCAGGGGTATGTTCAGACGTGGGTCCCTTGCTCGCTGCACCACTGGATTCAAGCTAGCTTGGCTGATGACGGGTGATACCCTGAAACCGGTACCAGGATGCTTGTTTCCTGTCCAGGTAGGACCTGGCCTTGACTGTTTCCATGGGGAACAGGGTCAAGACTGATTTGCATATGGGTGGGTCCAAACTGGGGTGACGTGGTGAGCAAAATGACGATGGATTAAACCCAGATCTGTGACTGGGGGTGAGTGTTTGAAAAGTTTCAACACTCCGTCCATCATTTTGTTGTGTTTTGTGATGTTGCTTTGTGTGCCCTAAGTGGCAGGGGTATGCCAAGATGTGGGTCCCTTGCTCGCTGCGCCACTAGATTCAAGCTAGCCTGGCTGATGAAGAGTGATACCCTGAAACTGGTTCCAGGATGCTTGTTTTCTGTCCAGGGAGGACCTGGCCTTGCAGTTCGGGCTTGACTGTTCCCATGGGGAACAGGGTCAAGACTGATTTGCATATGGCTGGGTCTAAACTGGCGTGACGTGGAGAGCATAATAACGATGGATTAAACCCAGATCTGTGACTGGGGTTAGTGGTTGCATTGTTGAAAAGTTTCAACACTCCGTCCATCATTTTATTTTGTTTTGTGATGTTGCTTTGTGCGCCCTAAGTGGCAGGGGTATGCCCAGATGTGGGTCCCTTGCTCGCTGCGACACTGAATTCAAGCTAGCCTGGCTGATGAAGGGTGATACCCTGAAACCGGTTCCAGGATGCTTGATTCCTGTCCAGGGAGGACCTGGCCTTGCAGTTCCGGCTTGACTGTTCCCTTGGGGAACAGGGTCAAGGCTGATTTGCATATGGCTAGGTCCAAACTGGGGTGACATGGTGAGCAAAATAACGATGGATTAAAAGCAGATCTGTGACTGGGGGTGAGTGTTTGAAAAGTTTCAACACTCCGTCCATTATTTTATTTTGTTTTGTGATGTTGCTTTGTGCCCCCTAAGTGGCAGGGGTATGCCCAGACGTGGGTCCCTTGCTCGCTGCCCCACTCGATTCAAGCTAGCCTGGCTGATGAAGGGTGATACTCTGAAACCGGTCCCAGGATGCTTGTTTCCTGTCCAGGGAGGACCTGGTCTAGCAGTTCAGGCTTGACTGTTCCCATGGGGAACAGGTCAAGACTGATTTGCCTTTGGCTGGGTCCAAACTGGGGTGACGTGGTGAGCAAAATAACAATGGATTAAACCCAGATCTGTGATTGGGAGTGAGTGTTTAGGGATTCCAGTGTCTCTTGAAGAGTGCACACTTTCCCCTAAGGTCTGACTCATGGTTTATTTATTGGTACACTGCTTGCACACAAGCTGCAAATGGCGTTGTCCTTCGGCCAATTGTTGGATCATATCCTCAATAGTAGGTTTGGTTTTCATTTTCTATTATGAGTTATGTTCCTATTTTATCTCCCACTAACACTTTGTCCCTCTTCTGACACCACTGTAGAGGCTGTGGGACCACATTGTCGGAGGGGAGATATAAATGACTGACTGGAATCTCAATATGGGCGTAATGATGTCCTTTTATTAACCATAGAGCTTAATTTATTGGTTTATGTATCTTTCAAGGAAGTATGTCTTTTCCCCTTTTTCTTTTCCTTTCTTCTTCTTTGGACTCTTTCTACTCTGATACATTTCTTTTCTTTTCTTTGCAGGATGTTCCCTTTGGCTGGAGACTCGTCGGTGTCAGGAAGCGTCAGTTGAAGTCCATCAACCCGAGGAATAGAAAGATGAAGAAAGAGGTCAGTGGTTGGTCTTACTCTATTCTATCAGGGTTAGTAAGAGAAGGTGCAGAGTGGTGGGGAAAAAGTGAAAAGAAACAAAAATAGTGGTTCACACCAGGATTTTCACCAGGGATTCCAGTGTCTCTTAAAGAGTGCACACTTTCCCCTAAGGTCTGACTCACAGTTTATTTATTGGTACACTGCTTGTGTCCCTTGTTGATGCTTTGTGAGGGTTAGAAAGAAAAGAGAAAAAAAAAACTACAATATATATATTAGTCCCACTATCTCTGAGGGTGGTCGGCTTGTAGTCACATAGGGTCTCACGCGCTTTGCAACCCTATGTTTTCTCTCTCTCTTGCCTTTTCATTGCGATCCCATCACCGCCTGCCTCCCGCTGTTACTGCTGAAATATGTTAATGGCTTTTGCAAGCAGGTACATACCTGCGATAGCCCCGTCCCTCCAGGGATGTGGCTGGAGTGTTCACCCGACGTCTGGCTGACCATTGTGGGGTCCGTTCCTCCTGGCCTCATCGGGTCCCCCGTCGGCTTGTCGCTGGCCTCAGGTAGGTCCTATGTCATTTTCCTGCATCGGTCTTTTGTTAGTTTGATCTCCGTCTTTCCTTCGACGTCCTTGTCTCTTACTGGTTCGGGTCCCGTGTCTCTTCGACGTTCTCCTGTCCCATCTGGCGTCTGATTCCCGAGTCCCTTTTCAGTGTTTGTTGTTGTTATCCGGATATCCGGGTCTACTGATGTTGTCTCATTTTCCCGTCTTTCCTTGGTGCCCCCGGGGTACCGGTCGAACAATCTAGGGTCGCATTTCAAGAACAGGGTATCCTCCACCCTGCCACAGAGACACTTATGATAACGTTTGAGCAGTAATTTCAATTCTATATCAGGACCGGAGGCGAGGATTATGCGCAGTTCTTTCTTCACTTATTATTAACCAGCAGTTTCAAAGTAAAACAAAAGATTTAACAGACTAAAACTCCCATGAGTCCGTAGTCATGGAAACCATGAACCAATGGCCATCAACAATATTGACAGTATAAATGCCATCGCGTAACGTCATCCACCCTCTTTCTTCACTGCTCGGTGACAGATAAGTGCCTTTTCTGCCTCTCGCTATTTTTCTTGCCTTGTCTTAGAACGTGTACTTGACAATTTGGTTGCGCGCGTCGAGCGCAATTGGTTTTTCGTCTTGCTTTCCATGTTTCTTGTTGTAGCAACGCTGTTGCTACGGTTGCGCGGTAGGCTTTAGTGCCCGAGCGCGTTTGTTGCTGCGGTGACGTGTCGGGCCCTCTAGAGGGCGCACGTCCCGTTTTTGGCATTGCGACTGCAGCGCGCGCGTTTTTCAACGTGTGCTGCTGCGTTTTTTTGTCGCGTTGGGCTCGATCCTTCGGCCCGGTGCCGGACCCCTCCTGGGACACCGCTTGGGCGGTTGACTGCTTCAGGAATTTTCCCTTGCAGGGATTTTGCTCTCATTCGACAGGAGTAGGAGAGGGTTGTTTCCCACAGTTTTTGGGGCGCAGATGTTTTGGTTTTTTCTCCTGTCTACGCGGTATGCAACCTGCCCCGGACCAGGAGTCCTTTCCCCTCATGCCCTCTAAGGCCCCTTCCCTCTGCGCCCTCCCTTCTGGGGTGGAGGTGGTTTTATCGCAGGCCATTGCGCAGGCTTTGGCTCCTTTCAAGGAAAGCATGACGCAACTGGCCGCGCAGGTTTCTAGGGGCCCTGGCGTGACGGGGGTGACGGGGTTGCCCACGGGGCTTCCCCCAGGAAACCATGCAAGCGTAATGCGGGGCACCTTGGGAAATCGGAGGTTCCTCCTTCCTTTTCTGATAAGGGTGCACCCTCGCAGCTGCGATTACCCTCCCGGGAGGGCTCTTTGCCCAGGGTTATTGGTGACAAAGGTCACCCCAAATCCGATCTCCTCGTGGGATCTTCATTGGGCATGGTTGATGATTCGGAAGGAGACTCTTCCTCAGCAGAGGATCTGGAAACGGGGCGTCCGTGGGGTCTGGCTGCCTCTATCCCGGATGCCCAGGATCCGGGGGAGTCGGATTCCGACATGTTTGAGCAGGAAGGCATTTATCATCCCTGCTCTTCCGAATGGCACCCGGACCCTAAGGTGGCGGATTACGTGGCGGGTAAGCTCCGTCAACCGCTAGACAAAGAGGTGCGGGCACGACTCAGGGCAGAGTGTCCCCGTCCCGCTCTTCCTGATAGAGTGGCCGCCACTCCGGAGTTGGACCCGAAGCTTTGTACTTTCTTTGGGAAGTACGTTAAAGACCCAAAGAAGGGGATTGATAGGTCTTGGCGGGCATGCCAAGATAAACTCCTGGACGTCGTGGGACCCCTCACACAAATCATCCAATTGGCTGAGCGGGCCAAATTGTCGGGTACACTGCTTCAGACTGAGGTCGTGGCGGGTTGGGCCCAGCGGGCTTTATGCCTTCTGGGGAATGCCAACTGCGCCATTTCGGCGGAGAGGCGCCGTTCCCTGCTGCTTAAGATTGACCCCAAGCTGGGGGAATTATCAACCTCAGAGGCAGGAGCGGTGGCGCAGGGGAATCTTTTCGGTGACCCCTTCGTCGGATGCTGGGGAAGTTTGTGGCCACTTTTTCGGCCCTCGACAAGGCCCAGTCCTCAAAAAAGATTTTTTTTCCGGGAAAGGTTTTTGGAGGAGTCGAAAGAGGTAGGGGTCGCTCTTCCGGCCGCCAGTTCCAGCAAGGCCCTGGTGCTTCCCGCCAATTCCACTGGCAAGACGGTCGTCAGGGAACCTTCTTCCCCAGCAGGGGGAAAGGTCGGAGACGTGCGGATAGAGGAGCCCGTGGTGCAGCCAATGCTCCGGGAGGACCCTCTGGTAAGGATTACCCCTTCTTTCCCTCAAAATCTGGGGGGTGGCTCCGCGGGTTCAAACACAACTGGGAGCGCATCACGTCGGATGCATGGGTGCTTCAAACGGTGTCAGGTTTTCACATAGAGTTTTGGGGCACCCCAGTCCAAGACTCAGTTCCCAATCCTATGGTTTTTTTGGACGCGGATTCGCTCCTCGTAGATTCGGAGGTACAGGAGCTACTGCGCAAAGGCGCTATTTGCCCCACATCGCTTCATCCAAGGGGGTTCATCAGCAACCTCTTCCTGGTAGAGAAGAAGGACAAAGGGTTTCACCCGGTTATCAATCTGCGAGCCTTCAACGAGTGGGTGGTGTATCGGCACTTCAAAATGGAGGGGATTCATCTCCTGTGGGATATGTTACTCCGAGGGGACTGGATGGTCCGTCTGGACCTCAAGGACGCGTACCTCACGGTCCCCATTTTTCCTCCACATCGCAGGTTTCTACAATTCCGGGGGCAGCAGCAGGTATTCGAGTTCACCTCTCTCCCCTTTGGCCTGTCCTCTGCCCCGTGGTGCTTCACCAAACTCCTCAAGCCAGTGGTGGAGCTCCTGCGTTCGAGGGGAGTCCGCCTCATTATTTACCTGGACGATATCCTCCTGATGGAGCAGTCCAAGAATTTTCTTATTTCCAATCTGAACACGACTATTGCGCTACTTCAGGATCTGGGTTTTGTTATCAACTTCCAGAAATCCGACCTGACCCCATCGCAGTCAATGACATTTTTGGAGTTTTTGATAGATTCCCAGGCGGCTTCCCTAAGTCTCCCGCTCCAGAAAATTGCAAAGATGAAGAAGGAGCTGAGGATCGTACTGAGACGGGACAAGATCTCGCTTCGCCAGTTGGCCAGAGTGGTGGGGTTACTATCCTCATCGATTCAGGCTATTTTTCCAGGCTATCTTCATTACAGGGCTCTCCAACGCCTCAAGGCATATCACTTACGAAGGGGGATTGACCTCCTCTGAACGGATTGCCCTCAATGTGGAAGCCAGAACGGAGTTGATGTGGTGGTTGGATCACATGGAAGCGTGGAACGGGAGGGCCATCTTCGGCTCTGCACCCGATTTGATCATAGAGTCAGATGCCAGTCGACACGGCTGGGGAGCCCGTTGCGGGGATTTGTCCTTCGGGGGCTGGTGGACGCCTCAGGAACTCAATCTCCATATCAATTGTCTGGAACTTCTGGCGGGCTCGTTCGCGATCAGAACCATGACCCGGGACAGGGCTTCTTGTGTGTTCCTTCTTCGGATGGACAAAGTTTCGGCGGTTCAGTATATCAACCGCCTGGGGGGAACCCGATCCAGGGCTCTAGCCGAACTGGCGAAGGATTTTTGGCATTTTTGCCTCGCCCACCAGATTTCAGTCACAGCGGAATATCTACTGGGCGTTCACAATGCCACGGCGGACTGGAACTCCAGATACCTGATGGATTCCAGCGATTGGCAGCTGTATCCAGCGGTTTTCCGGGCAATTATGGCCCATTGGGGTCCTTGTACGGTGGACCTGTTTGCCTCGAGGTGGAACGCGTAGATTCCCCGCTATTTCAGTTGGTGCCCCGATCCGGGGGCGGTAGCGGTGGATGCGTTGCAGCAGGACTGGACCTCCTTTCTGGGGTACGCATTTCCCCCCTTCTTGATGATTCCGAGAGTTCTGTCTCTGGTACGCCGTCAACGAGCCATGATTATTCTGGTGACTCCGTTGTGGCGCTCTGAGGCGTGGTTCCCAACCCTGCTGGAGCTGTCGTGCGACTTTCCTCTTGGCCTTCCTCTACACCATTCAATCCTTCGGGATGCATCGGGCCAGTGCCATCCGTTGGTCCGCCAGGGTCACCTGAAGTTGGCGACCTGGAAGATTTCGGGAGCGGCTGGCACGATCGCAAGAGGCTCAATCCCTCATTTCCCAAGCCTGGGCTCCTGGGACTGGAAAGAGGTACAGGTCAGCCTGGTCTAGATGGGTTAGCTGGTGTCTGGACAGACATACCGATCCCGTGGGGGCCCACCTTACAGATGTGCTAAATTTTTTGTCAGAACTGGCCGCTTCAGGGTTGTCATATTGCACAGTGAACTCTTTCCGGTCCGCTATCTCGGCTGGACATCCGCCTTTAGACGGCTACCCAGTGGGGTCCCATCCATGGGTTTGCAGGCTACTCAAGGGGGTACGCCTGCCCCGCCCTCCCCTCCCTAGATATTCTGAATTATGGGATGTTAACCTGGTGCTAAGGCTTCTATCATCCTGGCAGGATAATTCTCTCCTTTCCAGGAAACAGTTGTCAGCGAAATTGGCAATGTTATTGTGTCTCATTTCCTGCAAGAGAGTCTCGGACGTTCGGGCTCTTGATGTGACAGCCACGGTTTTTTCTCCTGAAGGCGTTACCTTCATGATCTCGCGACGGACTAAGTGTGGCACTAGATCAGTCTCTTATCCAGCGTTTCCCTTTGCCCCAAAGTTGTGCATGGTGCGTTGTTTGAAAGCATATGAAGAAACCACGGCTGCTCTTCGCCCCTCTGGGGAGAACCAGTTGTTGATATCCTTAAAGAGGCCATTCAAGGCGATTTCGTCACCTACCATTGCTAGGTGGGTTAGATGGATCCTTTCCGAAGCGGGGGTGGACATTCAGGTCTTCGGTGCCCATTCAACTCGAGGGGCCATGGCTTCTAAAGCCGTCCAGGTCGGTGGTAGATTAGAGGACATCATGAAGGCGGCGGATTGGTCCTCGGAGTCAGTTTTCAAGAAATTTTATTTTAAACCGATCCATGAGACGGCCTCTCTGGTGGTAAGTAAGCTTTGAACTTGCATAATCCTCGCCTTCGGTCCTGATATAGAATGTAAAATTTCCTAGCTATCGTGAAGGAAAGTTTCAATTCTATTAAGGACACGGAGGTGAGGATTATCCCTCCCGTCACATGTTAGGTTCCGCCCCGCCCGGAATAGACATGGGACCAAGTTCAAGGTGGTATACTTTAGGTATTTGGAATGCAGGCTCTGTTGTACGATGTGTTTTCTACTGTATAGTTTTCTGTTTACAGTGATGTAACATTTGGGTATAAGTACCTGATGACTGTTTTCTTTATTCCTAATTGCGTTGTATGCCTAATGTCCTTAGGTTTCAGCGGTTATGTGTTGCGGTTAATTATCTGGGGGCTGATGTCGTATTACTTTTGCTTTTAGGTGCTGAGTCAACGACTACTTGAAGTTTTGCTGTCCCTTCGCGGTGTAGTCGAGGGTGGATGACGTTACGCGATGGCATTTATACTGTCAATATTGTTGATGGTCATTGGTTCATGGTTTCCATGACTACGGACTCATGGGAGTTGTAGTCTGTTAAATCTTTTGTTTTACTTTGAATCTGCTGGTTAATAAAAAGTGAAGAAAGAACTGCGCATAATCCTCGCCTCCGTGTCCTTAATAGAATTGAAACTTTCCTTCACGATAGCTAGGAAATTTTACATTATTTCCCAGGTAACTTGTTCCATATCTGAAAACAGAGCAGAAAAAGCCTTCATGTGATTTTGTTAGCCAATTTGGCCCAGAAAATGTCCTGGGTCCTGAAGGGGTCTGGAGAAAGTGCTTTTAGGGTTTCCTGATCTACCAGCCTTAAAATGTTTTTTCTTTTAAGTAAGATACGGTGGCCCAGATTGATGGCATAAACTCTGATGTAGAAAATCTCAAAGATAATGTATGCTCTAACTGGCAGCAAGTGGAGATTGATAGTAATGGGTGGTGTGGTCAGAACCTTTTTTTGAACAGTTACTTTTGCATATTGTAGTGAGGGGAGAAAGAGAGGATTGAAAAGTCCTAACATTGTTGAACGTCCATTGCTGTGCAAGTGAATTACAGTTTGCACCACCAATATGAGGTTTTCTTGGAAACCAAGGGCCAGATGTACGAAGCATTTTTCAAGACGCAAATGGTTGATTCACAGAATTGGTCCGTTTGCGACTTGAAAAATGCTTTTTGGGATGTACAAAGCCCAAACTGCGATTCGAAACTTGTTACCGAATCGCAGTTTGGGTTTTGCGATTCGGTATTAGGAAGGGGCGTTTCAAGGGCGTCTCTTCCTAATACCGAATCCAAATGGTATGCATGATTGTTTTGTGACCGCGACCCCTTCCCCTTTGTGAATGGCAGCCAAATTATTTTTTCAAAGCAGGCAGTGGTCCCACGGAACACTGCCTGCTCTGAAAAAATTGAAAGAAAACTTTCATTTTTGATTTTGAAATGCATCTCGTTTTCCTTTAAGGAAAACGGGCTGCATTTAAAAAAAATAAAACTGCTTTATTTAAAAGCAGTCACAGACATGGTGGTCTGCTGTCTTCAGCAGGCCACCATCCCTGTTAGGGCGGCCATTCCTAATGGGGTAGCAAATTGCGATCTACCTCATGAATATTCATGGGGTAGGTCATTTGCGACCCCATTAGGAATCGCAAACAGTGTAAAGTACAATGTTGTACATGCAGTTTTGCTATTCGCAAATTGCGAGTCGCTAAGACTCGCAGTTTGCGAGTTGCAAAACCGGATCTTTGTACATGTGGCCCTAAGTGATCAGACTCGGCAAATGAAAGACCGAGATAGAGGACAGTCTTGTATGTGGCATCATGGTGTTGTTTCATTGAAAGGTGAAGGCCTTTGCATTAGAGGTGAAGGTAGAAGAAATTCCTGATAGGTTTAGAATTTTCTATCCAGGTTTCCATTAATGGAGAGGAGTTCTCAGTTTTGTTTTAATTCAGTTTGAGTGAAAGCTGACCACCCACATTAATATTACTTCAAGGTGTAACTCTGCATCAGACCTGTTTGGGGCTAAAGTACCCATCTGTGGGGTTAGAAATACCTTAACACTTGTGTCCTGAGGTCCATCATATTATGGCTCTGATAACTGGTCCAAGTGCACCCTTTTCACAAACGACTGTCAGGGTGCTTAGGGAGGTAATGTGGTGAGGCAAGAACTCAGGACTCAACAGTCAGCCAAAGATACAATAATGTATTAACCAGGCCACCTTGTGCCTGTCTTTTGGTTAAAATAAAGCACTTTAATTATACAGCATGGCACAATACTACCCAGGTAGCAGAGGCACCGTCAACCCTCTACTTTAGCAGCTGCTGTGGGGGTGAGGTTCTTTATGGGCCTCTTCTGTCTGCAACTCTGCAGAAAAAGGCTCATAATGAAAAGTGAAAGTGTGGCAGGGTGAGTGAATGGATGACTGGATGAATCTGGAATAGTAGGTGGATGCATGAATGGATGAGTGTACGGAAGGAGGGATAAATGGATGGATAGATGAGCAAAAGGGTGGATGAATGATGAGAGGATTGTTGGATGGAGGAGTGAAAGGGTGCCCGGATGATGAGAGGATGGATGTGTGGATGGTTGCATGGATGGATGGATGGATGATGTAAAAGGTTGGGTGGATGGATGGGTTGAAAGGGTGGTTGAATGGATGAGTCAAAGTCTGTATGGATGGATTGATGAGTAAAAAGATAGACGTAAAGATGGGTGGCTGGTTGAAAGGGAGGATGGATGGATGAGTGAAAGAATGGATGGATTGAAAAATGAATGGATGGAAGGAAGGGTGAATGAATGAATGAATACCGTATTGTTCAGTTAATTAAAACCTTCACAATATTACATTAAAAGGATGAGTGGGTAAAAGGGAGGGTAGATGGATGGCTGGATAAAAGGGTGGACGGGTGGATGAGTGAAAGGGTGAATGGATGGATGAGTTATTGAAAGAATCAATGGGTGTGTGAAAGGGTATATGGATGGACCAATGGATTGATAGATGTGTGAGTGAAATGGTGGCAGGAGGGTGAGTGAAAGGGTAAATGGTCAGATGCATGAATGACTGAGTAAAAGAATGGATGTAAGGATGGGTGAGTGAAAGGGAGGAAGGAAAGATGGAGGGATGGATGGATAGATTGATGGATGAGTGAAAGGGTGAATAGATGGATGGATGAGTGAAAGGGTGGAAGGATGGAGGATGAGGGAAAGGATGGATGGATGGATGAGTGAGTGTAAGGATGGATGAGTGAAAGAGAAAAAGGATGAATAGATGAGTGGTTGGAGGTTGAGGGTGGATGGATGATTGAGAGGATGGGTGGATGGGTGAGAGAGATGATGGATGATTGAAAGGATGAGTGGATTAATGGGTGGGTGGAAGGGAGATGGATAAGTGAAAGGGTTTACTATGAGAGAAGGGATGGATGAATGAATATGTTTGCTAGATAGGTTTGAAAATTGATGCATAGGTTTGGACATGGGATGAAAGACTAACAAATGACACAATGTACAGGTGAAATGGTGGATATCAGTGGTTGGATTGAAGAATGAAAGGATGAATGGATAGACTTTTGGATGTAAGAAACAAGCAACCTCTTCTGCGGAGGATCGCAATGACTTGTTTCGCTTGCTTGGTGCCATAACAGCTTTGATTCAAAGTGGGGGGTATTTTAATTTTCTGGCTACTCCCTTGCTACACCGCACGATTATGAGTTACAGACACAGGGTGGTAAATCGTGTTACCTTTATTGAGGTGCTACCCATTTTCTACCCTGCCCCTGCTAACAGAGTTTCCTAGTACCTACAATCCTTGGTGTGCAACCCTGGAGAAGGCATAGGTGCAATTCACTCAAAATACTCCAATGTGTATATGTATATAATAGTTCAATTTGCTTTAACCAATTCAAGCTCACCCAGTAAAGGTTGAGCTTGCATGGCAGAATTCTTTTTGTATCCACAGTCTCTCGTTCCACCCACAGTTTAGGCACAACAGTTATCTGTATTCTGTAGCTGCAGTTCTAGTAATGCGGGACAGGCTCCTGCAGAAATCCAGCTACTGTGGCTGGGTGCTCTTGGACGATGGGGGTGACATAATACAGAAGTTGACAACTGGGTGATATCAAGTAGGTCTTTCATATGACGGTAATCATCATTGACAGTAATGGACTATGTTAGAACCCCTTTCAGAGGGCCATGGGGCACGCAGGGGCTGCTGAGCCTATCTGTGGGAGCTGAGGCCTGTTACTTCTGATATCCCAGGGCGTGGCCTACTATGGATTCTGAGCAACGGGTCCAAGTATCCCTTCTGCACTTGACTGTCAGTGGTAGATGGGGTTGAGCAGTCCAAGGCTCCTTTAGAGTGAGATGAAGATAGCGATTAGTGAACATGGGCTCAAAACTCAAAATGTGCGCAGCAGCAGCAACAATAAATTATTGTCCAGCCAAATTGTCATTTTTATGAAAAAAAGTAAGTATTTTATTTTTACTGCCTATTAACACAAAGGAAAAATACGACATTCACAAACAAACACATATTTCCCCTTGAGGTCGGGGCTCTAGCGTTTCAATGGCAGTTCTGTGCCCCACTCCTTCTTGGCATTAGTGACAGTGGATATTCCCCATTCATGATTGCCAACATTCAAGGAATGCCCTACTCTCACTCCTTGTCTGAAGACTCCACTCTGACTCGTAAATTCAAGTCACAAGTGTCCTAGCACTGCCGTGCTCGCAGCAGTGAGTTCTCTCGAAGCGGATAGGCCAAAAACAAGTCTTGTCCGCTCCAGTAGGAGAGAAGTGTGCAGAGTACTGGAGTGGAACCCGTCCATGGGCACTTGCAACAGCTCAGGTGCCGGTCAGATGAGTCGGCTGTATGTGGACTCAGCAGCTGCACTCTGGCAGTGATCAGACAGTTCCCTGCAATCCTCTTGTGGGGTAAGTGTCTCCACGCTCCCAATGGGGCTGGGGGGGTGATTCTGACACTCCAGCCTTGATCCCTTACTTGGGTGGTGATGCTTTCAAGGTTTCTTCACTTGCTCAACAGGGTCAGACCAGTGACAATCCTTGACCAGTGGCACTCCTTGTTGCTCCTGGTGACCTATGGGTCAGCACCGCTCACAGTTTATAGACTCCAGCACAATCAACACAGCACAATTATGCCGGGCAACCCCTCCTGACACACGGGGTTGCTGCACAGCTGTGACTCAAGGCTTCGGCCCTTACAGCACAGCAGTTGCTACCACGGCTGCCCCTCCTGGCATAAGGAGTTGCATAATGTCACCACACAGGCTTTGGCCCTTACTGCATAGCAGTCTTTAAATAATTGGCTTCTCCGGCATGCAAGGTCACCGCAACCTTACTGCACAAGTCTTCAGTCCTTACTGCACAGCCACATTTTCCACTGCTATCCTCAGAATGGCCCTCTCCTGGCATACGGGGATCATTGACTTAATTCTGGACATGTGCAATGACACGATCAGTATAGCAGCTGTTCTCACACCTCACACAGGAAGTCCACTGCAACAGGGCTCCCACTGGAGTTTTCTCCCTCCAACACACTCTTACTCCTTATTCCTCCCAGGGCACACTGGTCTTGGCAAGCAGAGAGGTGCTGGTGTTCCAGTCTCCAAGGCAGGTGGTCTTGAATTCCCTGGGTGATGGCCCTTTACCCAGCAGGGAAACTTGTAGGCCTTGACCCCCATCCTGATCACAGGCAGACGTTTTGCATCGCTTACTCTCCTCATACAGACTGACGGCTGTTTGACATATGAAAATATTAGGGTCTCAACCTCCCCTTTTAGTAGCCCATTTCCAGACGCCAAAAGTGTTTTAGGGTCTGAGACTTTTCACTTTTATGTTTTATGTTGTATTTTTGAAGTATCTACTTCTCTGTTTCCTCTTGCTCTTGCAAAGCAGTCTGTCTTAGCATGGATGTCTCTGAATCTCGTAGTCCCACAACAGAAAACATGGGAGTGACTAGAGTTCACACCTGGATGTCAGACATAGTGATATGTGCATCAAAAGGTTAGCCCTATTCTTTATGGTTCTCTTATCAGTTCCATCTCATTCACGAGATGTGCCCAGACCCGTCTTTCTGACCTCTCACTGAATGAAAGAGCACCCTTTGAATTCTACAGGGGGGGCCTCATCCAGTGTGTGCCTCATCCAGCTCACAGGAATGCAGCAATCCACATATCTGTCTGGGGGAATCTCTCTATATCCACGCCATGCTTCACCATGCAGGTCTGTATCTCCCAGAATGGAACCTAGAGCCCTCCATGTGCTGTACCAGACACACATACACCCATTGCATGCATACAGCATGCACTCACTGCACACTACTGTATCCTCCATGTATTGTATCACACACCAGCACCCATACATTCAGCATATGCATTTAGCATGTACACACTGCCCAGCACTGTATCCTTTATGTACAGGCGCACATACATCCAACATGTGCATTTAACATACATACACTGCACCATTCATGTATTGCACCATTCACATGTACACACACATCCAGGATGTGCAGCTAACATGCACTCACTGAATCCTTCATGTATTGTACCACTTACAGCTACTAATACACTCACCCTGCATGTACTGCACAGCACTACATCCTTTAGGTACTGTGCCGCTGAAAGGCACATGCACCTCCACCTTGCATACACCATGCACATTCAATTCAGTGTTGCATTATCTCTTTATGGCACTCTCCACAGGCACACATATCCCCAGCGCAGGTGCCTGTTGGCCTCACTCCAGTGACACAGGTTAAAAAAGACCTGTTCACTTCTACTGATCATAACATGGTTTGCTGCCATCACCACCTCGTGGTGCTTAGCTCCTGGTGAAGACAGCAGCCTTCACTTTGGGCACTCCTTCTGGTCCAACAATACTGCAATCCAAGAGACAGACCTAAGTAATGGTTCACATGCATGATCCGTGCCTGCCCATGGCAACAAAAATCAGCATTAGGGATCCAGATATCAGTACAGTTTGGCACTCAGGGCAAGGGTGCAGGTCCATCACCATGAAGAGGACATTTTGGTCCAAACAGCCTCCCTATGCTGGCTGCATATGGGGTTTTTATGCCAGGTGCAGCCTCTGTGCTTGTCACCAGTAAGTGTGGGTCTTCAATAGTTACATCCTCTTGGCTGAGTAGAGCTCTCTCCTCTGGCAAGGAAACTCTGACTCCTCAGACACAACGTTTTTGAAAGGCGATGAGTGCTGCAGCAATTAGCAAAAATGCTAGCTCCAATCAGGAGTATCCAAATTAAGGGCACATTGAAGTGTGAGATCTATGCATCTGGCTGCCATCAGCCTTCCTGAAGAAATAGTCAGGGACAGACAAAAGGACAGGCACTGTCTAAAAACACTCTCAGCTTGAACAACTGAACTTGCGGTTTCACCCCTACCATTCAGGAAATGGCAGTGCTCAGTAAGAACTAATGAGCAGCTTTTTGCTAACAGGGACCTAATTGAATTTTGGAGGGTGGCTCTTTCTCCATCCTCCTTCACTTCAGTGTCTGGGTCTCCATCCTCCAGCTACAGTGATGCAGTCAATACACTTCCGCTCTCTGGAGATGCTGTAACTGCACTCTGTCTTGTTCCAGATTAAACCAGTGGACATCCACAATGGATCCTACTGGTTCAGTACTAAGACTCTCACAGCACACACAGAGTCCTACTATCATATATGTGCCACACTCATGGCACATATACAAATTCGAGGTTCATCCACAATATCAGCTCAAGGGTCGGATGCTCACATTACAGTGGAACTTTACACAGTAGCCTGCACTCTCCTGGGCTTAGAGAAAACATTTTTATCACCCTAATGATTCTCAAAACTCGGTATGCTGCCACCACTACTTTTTGTGACTTACCAGGGAATAGACATATTCCTATGTCTTCTAGGACATTACCATATGTGCACCCCTCCAGGTCACCGAACCGATTCCGGACCTCACATTACAAGCTTCAGGACTACGCCTTAGCATTCACAGTAGTTTAGTGTCCTGCTAGGAACAAGCAAAAAGTCAAGCCTCCAGTTTCACAAGCAGTCTGGCACTCAGGGCAGGGGTACACACCTTGTTTTGGACAGGTGTGTTTAGGTATCAACACCAAACAAAAATGGGAACTTTTTAATGAGGGCAAGTTGGGACGACCATGTAGAAACAGCAGACACACCCACTCCAATGTGGTATAATGTGATTAAATTGATAGAAGCAATAGTTCAATGAATAGCAACACTCATAAAAGCACTGGTAACATCCCATAATGGTACATTTTTGGATGTTATATAAATTCATAGAATAAATAGTCATCAACATGAAGACAACACAGAAGGATTCTCTTACATCCCTTTAAAGTGTTGCTGGAGCTCTGTGATGGCTTACACAACCAGCGATAGTGGTCATGTAGCAGTATGTCTGTTTGAATCAAATGGTGGCTATTCATTTATGGCTAATGCAGAACTCAGTGTGTTCTCCTCATTGCGTTGTAGAACAGGTTTAATGTTGCAAACTTCCTAACATAGTCTTCCATCCTTATCAGTGATGTGTACATTTAGGTCATGTCAGGGCCCTCTGTTGCCACAGGAAATGTTCATGAATAATTATTGACTATGTAGAAAAAAGGAACTGGCAACATATCTTGCTTACTTTCAAAACCTGTGGCAGAATATATTCTTTAAAAGGTTCCCCGTTAAGATGCAGCATGCCTTTACATTTGTTCACATACATTGGCAAGTCTAAGTTACCCATGGCATAACATTGACATTCTTGAGCTGATTGAGCTCTACACACTACAAATGCCCGTTTGCATGCAGAGAATATTCCTGTTTAAATAGTTTGAATTTGAGACAAAAACTTAGGTATAGCCTTGACGTAGAGCCAAGTACCGCATGTGGTTGGTTAGATAGAGAAGGTGTAGACCGGTCCCATAGACAGCAGTGGTTACATGAACCTGTTAAAAAATGAACACGCATTATAGATTCATGTGATATTTTACATGGCAGGGGCATAGTCATGTGTCAAATATGATTTGATCTTGACCACCTAGGGAAGGTTCAACATAACAGTTATGACCATTTTAAGACTAGTTGGCCTATGGTCATCTGTGTGTCCAAAAATAACAGAAAGGACCTTGTAGCCCTTCCTGCAAAAGCAACATAGTGATCCACCATCACCAGCATGTACACATTAGTTCAATACAAAACATGTAGGCCCTCATTACAACATTGGCGGTAAATGCTGCTTACCGCCGTGCAGAAGACCGCCAACACACTGCTGCAGCCGCGGAATTCTGCCACAGGTATTACGACCCACAGCTCGGAATCCGCCAAAATCTAGACACCCACACAAGTCTGCCACACCAAAGGTCAGTGTAAACTGGAGATAGCAAAACCTCCACCGTCACGCCAACAGGAATACACCCACACTATCACAAATCCACGCGGCGGTCTTTCAACCGCAGTATTCCATTGGCGGTACACACCGCTGCGCTCAAAATACACACACATCTACAAAACACTACCACATTGGACAATTCCAAATACATACACCTGATACACATACACATACCACTCCCACACACCCCATACAATATAAAACACACACCCACATTACCCACAAACCCTTACTACCAAATATTCTGACGAAGGCCAGAGAGACAGCACAGCAAAGACAACACCAGCATACAGAGGCACACAACACCATCACACATACACATCCACGCACAAAACACCACACACCCCTAAACATCACCCCACACATCACAACACACACCACCTCACACATCACCCACACCACCCCATGGCACCGCAAAGACACCCCAGGTTTTCTGAGGAGGAGCTCAGGGTCATGGTGGAGGAAATCATCCAGGTAGAGCCACAGCTATTCGGATCACAGGTGCAGCACACCACCATAGCTAGGAAGATGGAGCTATGGCGCAGAATTGTGGACAGGGTCAATGCAGTGGGACAGCATCCAAGAACACGGGATGACATCAGGAAGAGGTGGAACGACCTACAGGGGAAGGTGCGTCCCGTGGTCTCAAGACACTAGATTGCAGTTCAGAGGTCTGGCGGCGGACCCCCACCTCCTCCCCCACAACTAACAACATGGGAGGAGCAGGTCTTGGCTATACTGCATCCTGAGGGCCTTGCAGGAGTAGCAGGAGGAATGGACTCTGGTAAGTCAAATCTTAACTATTACATCCCCCACCATAACTGCATGCTATCACATACCCCCACCCTTGCCCTCACCCCCATCACTCCAACTCCTCACAGATGTCCCACTATCACAAACCACACATCCCAACACCAGGCCCTGCATGCAACAACAAAGCATGGACACCCATCACCAATGCATGGCCACTACACATACCCACACAGACCCCTAAACAATTAGCACACAAGGTCCTACACGTGAATGTAAGCACTGGGGTACAGGGTCACCCACCCATTGCACACCATGGCACACACAGATGCAATAATCATGCCTTTACACCCCTGCAGGACCCCTACCCAACGTCACCGGACAGGAGGTTCCAGACATGTCCACTCCACCCACAGAAGAGGCCCACATTGATGACAGCAGCTCCTTCCAATTGGATCTAGATGACAAGCCCGGCCCATCTGGGACCTCGGGACAGTCGGTTCCCCTCACACTGCCACAGGCCACCACAGAGCCTCCCCCCTCAGGAAACACCAGCACAGCACCCATCCAGCGGGCCCATACCTCTGTCCCCAGGACACGTCAAGCAGCAGTGTGTCCACCACTACAGGGAACCCAGGCTAACCCACCACCCCAACAACAGCAGGGACCTGGGGGTAGTGGAAGTGGGCACATGGTTCAGGGGACAGAGGCCCAGGAAAACAGGGGAACTGGGAGGGCTGCTGTGCGACAGGGGGAGGACAGGCCCAGGGAAACCACTCTCCACGAGGCCCTCTCCAACATTAGGGGAGCCTACCATCATTCCCAGGAGACGATGGCAACAGTACTGACCAAGTTTCAGGAGAGCCAGCGGCTGCAGGAGGAACAGTATTTGGGGTTCAGGGAGGAACTCAAATCCATCAATACCACCCTGGGCACCATTGCAGGGGGGCTGAAGGAACTCGTGAACACTAGGAGGGACACTGTGGCACAACAAGGGGCCCCTGACACTAGCCTGGACTATGAACTGCCCACCACCTCCGCCGGCGCTAGTGGACAGGAGGCACCGCCACAGGACCACGACACCAGCACCCCACCCCCTGCAGATGGAGAACCACCCGCAAGCGGTCCCTGAGATCCAGGACAAAGACAGAGAACAATGCCAAGACCCCCGCCAAGAAATGAGACCACTCTGATTGTCATCCTTCTGTCCTACTTTGTCACCCTGTCCATCCTTAAACTGCCCCAGCTTCACTTCCTATGCCCCTTTGGACAATGCACCTGTGAGACTAATAGACTGGACTCTGCCATGGACATTCCTCCACCATCACCCCTGACCATTTTACAACACCCTTCACTATTTAGCACTTAAATAAACACCCTTAAATCACAAAACAATCTGGAGTCAGTCTGTGCTTTCACCAAAGTGTATTTTCAATAACTGAGGGAAATAGCAATGTCCATTGTATTGTCAACATAAGTATGACACACAGCTGTAGTCCATGAGGAAACATAGCAGAGATAACACAGTGGGACCCACATCTGTGAAATCGAAAGGGAAAGTGACAAATCAGGGTCTATACACTGGGTGAAAGTGACAGACAGATGAGAGGTAGAACAAGTGTATCAGATGTGGGAGGCAGTGATGTCTTCTTACCTGTGTCTCACTGGAAGTATTGATGGATCACAGTGTTTCTGTTGTCTATGTCCTCTTCTTCTGCCTCCACTTCTTCACTGTCCACAGGCTCCACGGCTGTCACAACACCTACTTCAGGACCATCCTCCTGCAGAAAAGGCACCTGTCGTCGCAAAGCCAAGTTGTTCAGCATACAGCAGGCCACGATGATCTGGCACACCTTCTTTGGTGAGTAGTAGAGGGAACCACCTGTCATATTGAGGCACCTGAACCTGGCCTTCAGGAGGCCGAAGGTCCTCTCTATAACCCTCCTAGTTCACCCATGTGCCTCATTGTAGCGTTCCTCTGCCCTTGTCCTGGGATTCCTCACTGAGGTCAGCAGCCATGACAGGTTGGGATAGCCAGAGTCACCTGCAAATGTTGAGGGACAACTGTTAGACACACACTAACCCTTAGAGACAATCCCAGACCCAGACAACTTTTCACACTGTATAGGGTCCATGTCCTCACCTAATAGCCACACACGGTGCCTCTGGAGTTGCCCCATCACATAAGGGATGCTGATATTCCTCAGAATGTAAGCGTCATGCACTGAGCCAGGAAACTTGGCATTCACATGGGAGATGAACTGGTCAGCCAAACACACCATCTGCACATTCATAGAATGGTAACTCTTCCGGTTTCTGTACACCTGTTCACTTCTGCGAGGGGGACCAAGGCCACATGTGTCCCATCAATGGCACCTATGATGTTGGGGATATGTCCCAGAGCATAGAAGTCACCTTTCACTGTAGGCAAATCCTCCACCAGAGGGAAAACGATGTAGCTCCGCATGTGTTTCAGCAGGGCAGACAACACTCTGGACAACATGTTGGAAAACATAGGCTGGGACATCCCTGATGCTCTGGCCACTGTTGTTTGAAATGACCCACTTGCAAGGAAATGGAGTACTGACAGCACCTGCACTTGAGGGGGGATTCCTGTGGGATGGCGGATAGCTGACATCAGGTCTGGCTCCAGCTGGGTACACAGTTCCTGGATTGTGGCACGGTCAAGTCTGTAGGTCACAATTACATGTCGCTCTTCCATTGTCGACAGGTCCACCAGCGGTCTGTGCCCGGAGGATGCCGCCATCTCCTCCCCTGCCCCAGCGGACGGGCTCTATGGATGAGAACAGCGAGCAGAGGGTCAGCCAACACTGAGGTACTAAAACACAACTTTATTGCACACATTTGTAAATCCGCTATGTGCCTGTTTTAGTGTGTATGCAAGGCCTAGATATTGCATTGCATATCGCATTTAAAATCAATACCATGTGGCCCCCTGAAATGACGGCTGCCTGACCTGTAAAGTGGGGGAATGGGATATGAGGTAACTGCGCTGGTGTTGTACACCGTTGTGGTAGGCGGTCGAAGATGGCGGCGCAATCCTGCATTGGTTAACATTGGACCCTATGGGTCCCAGGAGCCAATGACAATGTACGCAGGCGGTGATGGTATGGACCGCCGCGGACGTGATGGCCATTTTCTGTCTGTTCACTCACTTGATACCTGATTTTCGACAGCAGAGGACCTACACTGCAAGGCCAGCTGTGACCTCAGTCTGGAAGTGACAGTGGCTAGAGTGTCTGGGGAAAGGGCCCCTGTCTTCACATCGGAGGAGTTGGACAAACTAGTGGATGGGGTCCTCCCTCAGTACAAGCTACTCTACGGTCCTCCAGACAAACAGGTGAGTACACTGTGAGCATGCTGTATGGGCAATGCCTGTTTGGAGTGGTGTGGATGGGAGATGGGGGGGAATGAGGCGTGCATGAACTGACGGTAAGTGTATGTGCGTCAGTGCAAGGGGGGAACGTGGGCCAATGACTGTGATGGTCCGGACGGTTATATTTTCTCCTTTTCCCCTATACTATTCCTGTAGGTCAGCGCCCACCAGAAGAAGGATATTTGGCGTGCCATCGCCAAGGAAGTCCGGACCCTGGGGGTCCACCACAGATGGAGCACCCACTGCCGTAAAAGATGGGAGGACATTCGCCGCTGGAGCAAGAAGTTGGCAGAGGCCCAGCTGGGGATGGCCTCCCAACGTGGGGAGGGGTGCCCGTCGCACCATGACCCCCCTGATGTTCCGGATCCTGGCGGTGGCGTATCCGGAGTTGGATGGGCGCTTGAGGGCATCACAGCAGCCACAAGGGGGTGAGTACACTCTCATTCAGCTGATTCAGCGCGCATGGGAGGTGTCTGGGTGGGGGAGGTGGGCAGTGGGTTACCCTAGGCCAGGGCAAGTTTTGCAGGCAAGGTCCCTTCGTGAGGCAGGCTATGTGGCACTCCACCCCACCAGTGTAAAGAGCCATCTACCCCTAGTCAGGCTCCTGTGACTTCCATATGTGCAGCAATCGGGCATAGGCCTTGTACCCCATGTCCCTGTGATTAATTAGGGAACTCTAAGTGCATGGCATAGTGCAGAGGGCTGCTGTGTCTGTAGTGTCCGCCAACGGTAGCGGTATTGCATGCACTGAACATGTCTTTCTACTTTCTTTCCCCCCCTTTTTGTGGTCTCCCTGTTCTTGTGTGCATTAGCATCATCAGGCGGAGGAGCAGTGCCACCGTAGCTGGAGGGAGCTGCATCCCACATGGCCCTGGAGGGCCAGACTACGGACTCCGAATTCACCAGTGGGACGGAAGGCGAGGGGAGCTCCACGACGGGGACAGGAGCTGAGACCAGAGACACCGACTCCTCCTCTGATGGGAGCTCCCTAGCGGTGGCGGGCCCCTCTGTGCCCACCGCATCTACAGGTACAGCCGCCACCCCCCCACCAGCACCACCCTACCAGCAGCCCCTCAGCGTGTGTCCCGTGGCCGCTCACCCAGGAGGGTGGGCATCTGCTTCGCCCCGGGCACCTCAGCCCCTGCCCCTGTCAGCCCTGCTGCCCCCAGTGAGGAGGCCATTGACCTCCTCAGATCCCTCACTGTTGGGCAGTCTACCATTCTGAATTCCATCCAGGGTGTAGAGAGGCAGTTGCAACAGACAAATGCATACCTGGAGGGCATTCATTCTGGTCAGGCAGCCCAACAGTGAGCTTTTCAGACTCTGGCCTTAGCACTGATGGCAGCCATTGTACCTGTGTCCAGCCTCCCCCCTCCAACTTCCTCCACCCAGACCCAATCCCCAGTACCTCAGCCTATCCAAAGCACAATGGTAGCTCTGGCAAACATACACATCCCACAGGCACTCACACAAGCATCATACCCATGCAGACATACCAACAGCCACTGCCTCCACTGTGTCCCCCTCCTCCACGTCTCCCTTCTCCCTCCCTGTCACATCTCCACTCACAGCTGCATGCACTACATCTTCAGCCACTACGTCCATCACCAGCACGCCCATCACCACACACCGCTCACGTGCACTCACCACCCCCACTACCATTCACACATCCCGTTTCCTCTCCCAGTGTGTCTGTGAGCCCACCTCCCAAACTACACAAACGCAGTCACACACCCACCCATCAGCCATCCACCTCACGACAGCCTCCAGCCCATGCACCTTCACCCAAAGTCAGCAAACGAACACCTCCTACAACCACTACCTCTTCCTCCACTCCCAAACCCCCTCCATCTACCCGTCCCAGTGTGTCTAAAAAACTTTTCCTGTCAAACCTTGACCTCTTCCCTACACCTCCCCCATCCCTTCCGTTCCCTAGGGCCCGCCTTTCCAGGTCCCAACCCAGCACCCCAGCCACCACATCACCGGGAACAGTGGTGCCAGCAGTATCCGGCTTCTGGAGTGCGCCAAGCAGCAGGGCAGCCAGTGTGTCAAGGATCCAGCCCAAGGACATTCCCCCACCTCAAAAACTAAAGAAGTTGGCCACAGCCCGGAAGGAGAAGGCAAAAACACCTGCCACCAAGGGCTCTCCCAGGACTACAGTTGTGAATGGCAAGACAGCTGCGCCACCATCCAAGGTGGGGAAGGGCCAGAGGAAGAAAGGAAAGTTGCCGCCAACCTGCACGGCAGACAAGAGAGCCACCGGCACCGCCACATGCACCGCCGCCACGGGCACCGCTGCCCAGGACACCGCCGCCACCAGCATGCTCACTGAGCCACCCACCAGCACCGCTGCCCAGGACACCGCCGCCAGCAGCACGCTCACTGAGCCCCCCACCAGCACCGCTGCCCAGGACACCGCCACCAGCAGCATACTCACTGAGCCACCCACCAGCACCGCTGCCCAATAAGCGCCGCAAGTACCGTTGCCACAGAGGCCGCCGCCAGCACCGCCAGCGGCCAAGCCACATCCTGTGCCAATGGCTCCACCGCAGATATGGCTGCCATCCCCAGTGGTCAGTCGTACGTGGCTGTTGGTAAGTTCCAGAGGCCTGGACAGCTTCCATGTTGGCCCACCGTCAGTGGAGTATCACATCCACTACCTGAGTCCTTGGCAGGATGAAGCACTCTGGGCACAAAGCCCCCTCCAGAACCAGTGGAGAAAGGCATCCACTACCTCAGTCCTTGGCAGGATGAAGCACTCTGGGCAAAAAGCCCCCTCCAGAACCAGTTGAGAGATACATCCACTACCTCAGTCCTTGGCAGGATGAAGCACTCTGGGCACAAAGCCCCCTCCAGAACCAGTTGAGAGATACATCCACTACCTCAGTCCTTGGCAGGATGAAGCACTCTGGGCACAAAGCCCCCTCCAGAACCAGTGGAGACTGTTATCCACTTGAGAGACTGCGGCTTTGCACTCCCCAGGATAAAGCAGTGGGCAAACCACCCACTGGAGAGACTTGTGGGACTGTGGCTTTGCATTCCCCAGGATAAAGCAGTGGGCAAACCACCCACTGGAGAGACTTGTGAGACTGTGGCTTTGCACTCCCCAGGATAAAGCAGTGGGCAAACCACCCTCTGGAGAGACTTGAGAGACTGTGGCTTTGCACTCCCCAGGATAAGGCAGTGGGCAAACCACCCATTGGAGAGACTTGTGAGACTGTGGCTTTGCACTTCCCAGGATAAAGCAGTGGGCAAACCACCACTGGAAATACTTGAGAGACTGTGGCTTTGCACTCCCCAGGATAAAGCAGTGGGCAAACCACCCACTGGAGAGACTTGAGAGACTGTGGCTTTGCACTTCCCAGGATAAAGCAGTGGGCAAACCACCCACTGGAGAGACTTGTGAGACTGTGGTTTTGCACTCCCCAGGATAAAGCAGTGGGCAGCCCACCCACTGGAGAGACTTGAGAGACTGTGGCTTTGCACTCCCCAGGATACATCAGTGGGCATGGAGCCCCCTCGTGGAGCTGGCGTTGTGCACTCATCCGGCTGAGGTGCCCCCCTTTCCCTTCCCCCTGAGGTGCCTGTTTTATTTCGATCTCATGCCCCTGCAGTGTTCTCTCCATTTGGATCGGGTATTGAGTGTGGGCCTCGCCCATGCATTTTGGGCCCAGTGGTCCACGGACTATGTAGGTTCAGTACATGGACTTGAAATCTTGGTGTACATATTTATTAATAGTGTATATATATTTTTGACTAACGGATTTTTCCTGATTACAATCGTTCAAATAATTTCCTTTTGTCCTTGCGTTCTTCCAGGGGGGTACCGGGGTGTAAATGTAATTTTTCAACATGTATTTGTGTGTATGTTGTTATGTGTGAGGGTGGGGGTGTTGCGTGTTGCGTGTGTGTGACACTCTCTTTTCCCTCCCCACTCCCCTGTGTCGTAGGTGCAGTACTCACCATGGTGGTCGTCGCCGTCGGTCGTGCTCCTGGTAGAGGAGCAGGAAGTCAATGGCAGGTAGAATTTGGAGTTCCGGCTCCATGGCGTCCTGGTTCCTCATGGGGTGTGCAGTGGTGAGCGTTTTCCATTCCAGGTCCTGTTTCCGCCGTGTTTTTGTTCACGTTGAATCCGCCCCGGAAAAGGTGGCAGATTAGCCTCTCATAATGGTGTGGGCGGTACATTGCCTTCAGCCTGTCTGTTGGCGGTGACCGCCATGCTGTTTGTTTGTACCGCCGTGGCGGTCGGAGTGTTAAAGTGGCTGTCTATGTTGGCGGTTTCCGCCATGGTCGTGATTCAATTTTTTTTTTCGCCGTCCTGTTGGCGGTCTTACCGCTGCTTTATCACTGACCGCCAGGGTTGTAATGAGGGCCGTAGTCTGTGCACAGAGCACAGAGTTTTGTGGTTGGCTTCAATGTTTGCTTTTGAAAGACTGGACATTTTTCCAGCAAGTGAAGAAAGTAAAAACATAAATTAATGTGCCAGAGGATTTAGCCCACCATGTGTAGTTTTAACGATGGAAGCTGATGGATCAAACAATGATTGCATAACTTGAACTTGATTTAATTGAGGAATAGCAGTTGACTCTCAAACATTGTCATTGTTTATAATATTTGTAGAG
The DNA here is from genome assembly GCF_031143425.1 of Pleurodeles waltl. Taxonomy (NCBI): domain Eukaryota; kingdom Metazoa; phylum Chordata; class Amphibia; order Caudata; family Salamandridae; genus Pleurodeles; species Pleurodeles waltl. Next base: position 841,580,930 of record NC_090438.1, read on the forward strand.
AGATCAATATCTGACTTTTTTTTAAAGTAATCCAGTGCATTTTGGGATTTATTTAGTGATTCTATGGTTGCTCCCCTATACATTTCTCCTATTATGGCCTTTTTGTGCTTTAGTTCCTTCTGCTGTTTTTTGTGAATTAATTGGTTCTTTTAATGGTACTTGTTGCAACCATGATTGAGTTTCTTTAGTCCCCTTTCCATTTTGTTTATTAGATATTGGAAAGTAAGGCAGAGACAAATGGGAGGAGTTACTTGGCAGCAACTGATGGTCTAGATGATCTTCAGAATGAGAAATCAGTGGTTTTCGGCTTCTAATCTTTGCTTGATCCGACTTTCCCAGTTTGGGTCACCATTGAACTTTTAAGGATTTTTCTTTCCTTCAAAGAACTTTGTGCCCCATTATGACAAGTAATTAGGGGCCAGATGTAGCAAATGGTTTGCGCCTCGCAAACGACGAAAAACGCCATTTGCGAGGCGCAAAAGCCTCTCTGCTATGCAGAAATGCATTTTGCGAGTCGGATCCGACTCGCAAAATGCATTTCCGACTCGCAAATAGGAAGGGGTGTTCCCTTCCTATTTGCGACTCGCAATGCTATGCAATTTCATTTGCGCCCGCGAAAGCGGTCGCAAATGAAATCGCTGTTACCATCCACTTGAAGTGGATGGTAACCCGTTCGCAAACGGGAAGGGGTCCCCATGGGACCCCTTCCCCTTTGTGAATGATCACAAAAACTATTTTTCAGAGCAGGTAGTGGTCCTATGGACCACTGCCTGCTCTGAAAAATACCGAAACATAAGGTTTCGGTTTTTTTTCTAAGTGCAGCTCATTTTCCTTTAAGGAAAACGGGCTGCAGATAGAAAAAAAAAACTGCTTTATTAAAAAGCAGTCACGGACATGGTGGTCTGCTGTCTCCAACAGGCCACCATCCCCGTGAGTGCCCATACTCGCAATGGGGTCGCAAACTGCGACCCACCTCATAAATATTTATGAGGTGGGTCTTTGCGACCCCATTGCGAGTTGCAGAAGGTGTCTGAGACACCTTTCTGCATAGCAAATTGCGACTTGCAATTTGCGAGTCGCACAGACTCGCAAATTGCAAGTCGCAATTTGCTTTTTTCCTACATCTGGCCCTACATCTCTAGTCTTATTTCTGCATTGGTCTTCAGGCAAAATTATACAACCACATTTAAGTACTGCTGTTAGAATTTCAAGGATATGATTGGAGTTTTATGTTTTTTTTCCAGAAGTACTAACTTTGATTCAAGAATTCTATGTAGGGTGTGCAGGGCCTCAGATAATTGCACATAATCTGCTGGAGGATGACAAGTGATATTTAAGGGAAATTCAGGTGAGCATGAAAGATAGTCGACATGCGCAGGGCCATCATTTGGCGTACTATTAAAAAACTCAAGAATCTCTGTAGGATCTGTGTTCTTGTTAGGGCATAGTTGGGATTTCTTGTCTATATCAGGTAAGGTGTAGTCCAGAGAAGATATAACTGACGGTTCTCTTCTGAGGTTCTGATTTCATTCAATTTATCAATTTATAATCAAGGGGAAATAGTTAACAAGTGTCAGGAGATAATACACCTTTGGACTTCAGAAAATTCTCATTGTCAGGTGATGGTGTTTCTTCTTGAATGCTAGGGTCTACATCTCAATTTCCGTTGTATTTTGCGGGGAAAGTTTCAATTGTAGATCGTTTAAATTTTGAAAAGAATTCTGGAATTCATGGTAATCCTTCTAGCGAACCAATATGAAGTGATTTTTTCTGTCCTCCTTTTACTCTTTACGGCGATGGCTGCCTTTTCAATTGAATGGAACAATTTATTATTTTTTTAATTGTCATAATGACTGTTTCTTGCATACACAAAAGTTATTTGCTAAACATATTTCTAAAAGAATAAGAATATTCTTAAAATTGATTAAATATTAAAGAAGACTAATTACATGATTTTACAATTGACTGTGAGTAACAGTTTTACTCTGATAATGAGCAATGAGTGGTGAATGTCTAAACTCCCACTTGCAATACACAAGCAATAAAGAGACAGATAAAAAAGATTTTCAATGTAACACAAAAAGCAAAAAAGTCAAGGTATGTTTGCTCAACTCTCCTTAGTCGGCATCAATGGCTGCCTTCATCCACAGGATGTATATTTCGTAATTAATTGACGGGATTTCCTTCAAGCATGCATCCAAACAGATTGTCAACTCAGGGCACTATGAGCGCCATTCCTCTGCTTCTAAGTGTTGGTGTTGGCCGACTTTTCCTATCCTGTCACAGGTCCACATACGCTAGTTATATTCCACAGCCTGACCCTATATCACACTGCACGTTCGAGTTCAGCTCCCGGAGGTGGGAGCTAGGCAGGTGTATGGGATTGGTGCAGAAGTGGAAACTTCAGTTGATAGTGGAAGTTGATACCGACAGGTGTGAATGTTAGGCCAAAATGTGCCAAAATTGACAAAACCACTGGGAGAAATCAAGAGGGAGTCCAGGTAAAGTAAAATGACAATTTATCGTATGCACTGCATTGAGCCGCATTGGACTCTAGGCAAAGATTCAAGTGCTTGTCTTTCCAAAGTAGTGCCAGACAGCAAAGCAGCATAGCAGCTACAGCGACTGACAAAGGCTTCCTGGGACTTCCTGAGATGGACTTTTTGTTGGTGTGCATGAGCACGGAAAGCATGAAGACCAAGGAGAGGAGCTAGTAACCGGAGAGAGAGAGGAATATGTTGATTGTGTTTTAATGAAATCTCACACAAATGGGATTGGTGGGAATATTTCACACAAATATGATTGGTGATGACGTACATTTGGATATGAAGCAAATAATTATATTTGTGGCATGAACTTCATCACTGTTGGAAGTAATTATTACATTAACTACAGGGAGTGCAGAATTATTAGGCAAATTAGTATTTTGACCACATCATCCTCTTTATGCATGTTGTCTTACTCCAAGCTGTATAGGCTCGAAAGCCTACTACCAATTAAGCATATTAGGTGATGTGCATCTCTGTAATGAGAAGGGGTGTGGTCTAATGACATCAACACCCTATATCAGGTGTGCATAATTATTAGGCAACTTCCTTTCCTTTGGCAAAATGGGTCAAAAGAAGGACTTGACAGGCTCAGAAAAGTCAAAAATAGTGAGATATCTTGCAGAGGGATGCAGCACTCTTAAAATTGCAAAGCTTCTGAAGCGTGATCATCGAACAATCAAGCGTTTCATTCAAAATAGTCAACAGGGTCGCAAGAAGCGTGTGGAAAAACCAAGGCGCAAAATAACTGCCCATGAACTGAGAAAAGTCAAGCGTGCAGCTGCCACGATGCCACTTGCCACCAGTTTGGCCATATTTCAGAGCTGCAACATCACTGGAGTGCCCAAAAGCACAAGGTGTGCAATACTCAGAGACATAGCCAAGGTAAGAAAGGCTGAAAGACGACCACCACTGAACAAGACGCACAAGCTGAAACGTCAAGACTGGGCCAAGAAATATCTCAAGACTGATTTTTATAAGGTTTTATGGACTGATGAAATGAGTGAGTCTTGATGGGCCAGATGGATGGGCCCATGGCTGGATTGGTAAAGGGCAGAGAGCTCCAGTCCGACTCAGACGCCAGCAAGGTGGAGGTGGAGTACTGGTTTGGGCTGGTATCATCAAAGATGAGCTTGTGGGGCCTTTTCGGGTTGAGGATGGAGTCAAGCTCAACTCCCAGTCCTACTGCCAGTTCCTGGAAGACACCTTCTTCAAGCAGTGGTACAGGAAGAAGTCTGCATCCTTCAAGAAAAACATGATTTTCATGCAGGACAATGCTACATCACACGCGTCCAAGTACTCCACAGCGTGGCTGGCAAGAAAGGGTATAAAAGAAGGAAATCAAATGACATGGCCTCCTTGTTCACCTGATCTGAACCCCATTGAGAACCTGTGGTCCATCACCAAATGTGAGATTTACAAGGAGGGAAAACAGTACACCTCTCTGAACAGTGTCTAGGAGGCTGTGGTTGCTGCTGCACGCAATGTTGATGGTGAACAGATCAAAACACTGACAGAATCCATGGATGGCAGGCTTTTGAGTGTCCTTGCAAAGAAAGGTGGCTATATTGGTCACTGATTTGTTTTTGTTTTGTTTTTGAATGTCAGAAATGTATATTTGTGAATGGTGAGATGTTATATTGGTTTCACTGGTAATAATAAATAATTGAAATGGGTATATATTTGTTTTTTGTTAAGTTGCCTAATAATTATGCACAGTAATAGTCACCTGCACACACAGATATCCCCCTAACATAGCTAAAACTAAAAACAAACTAAAAACTACTTCCAAAAATATTCAGCTTTGATATTAATGAGTTTTTTGGGTTCATTGAGAACATGGTTGTTGTTCAATAATAAAATTGATCCTCAAAAATACAACTTGCCTAATAATTCTGCACTCCCTGTATGAACAGTCCAGCAAGCTACTTGGCCACCAATATTTTTAATTCCTGGGACTACCATAAGAGGCATGGAGGACCTGATAGGAGAATTTCAAAATGTCCCTTATGTAGAGAAAGAATACTCCATGATTATCAGGATAATATTTCTTTTATATTTCAGAAAAAAAACCTTGTTATTGACGTTTCTTAGTACAAAGGAGAAGAGAATACTCCATTGGCTGAAAAAAACATTGCAGTTAGGTTGGCATTCAACTGCATGAAATTGTATCTACTGCATGGGGGGATGCACTTTCATCACTGAGATCCATGCCAGTCAGGAAAGGATCTAGACATGATGAGTGGTCCTGAGCCAAGACGGCACAGACAAGGACTTTGGCCAGCACTGGTGGATGTATTTTCATCACAGAGATCCTCACCAGGCAGCCTAGAATCTATAGATATGATGGCAGTTCTGTGCTGGGAGGGCAGAAGCAAGACCTTTGGCCCAGTAAGAGCCCCTTTGGTTGGTCATAGTCAGAACGTTCACCTATATGACACCTTGGGCCACATCGTGTTGCAACTCTTTGTGTGGCAATGGCACAGATGGTGCTCGTTTCTTTATTCTGTCTTCTGTATATACATTAACTCAAAACCTCTCTGAGTTAATGCATATAATGCTGACAGCACATCTCTGAAAAACAAAGAGGCAATGATGGCCCTGTGTTTCAGATGATCACTCTCTACAGCCCAGGCACTAGTTTGAAGATTTTTGGAGTTTATGCTGAAGACGAGAAAAATACATTCACAGACTCAGCATAAAAAGTTGGTAATGTTGCAAAATATATCTTATCTCTGGACCTTATTCACAAAAATATGAGTACGCTGCAGAGACAGATGTACAATTTCCATAAATGTACTCTGCAGGAAAGTGCAACTGTTGGCATGGTTACCCCCCCCCATACTTTTTGCCTAGTGTTGATGCCAACTTTGATTGAAAGTGTGCTGGGATCCTGCTAACCAGGCCCCAGCACGAGTGTTCTCTCCCAACATCTGTACCTTTGTTTCCACAATTGGCCCAATCCTGGCACACAGATAAGTCCCTTGTAAAAGGTACCCATGGTACCAAGGGAACTGTGGCCACCCTAGGGGACCCCTCACCCAGCACATGTACACTGTCTTGGCAGATTATTGATGTAGAGAAAAAGGCAAAGTCGACATGGCACCCCTGTCAGGATAGCATGCCCACAAACCACTACCTGTGGCATAGGTAAGACACCCCTCTAGCAGGCCGTACAGCCTTAAGGCAGGGTACACTGTACCACAGGTGAGGGCATAGATGCAGGAGCAATATGCCCCTACAGTGTCTAAGTCCATTCTTAAACATTGTAAGTGCAGTGTAGCCATAGTCAGTATATGGTCTGGGAGTTTGTCATTATGAACTCCACAGCTCCATAATGGCTTCACTGAATACTGGGAAGTTTGGTATCAAACTTCTCAGCACAATCAACCCCCGCTGAAGCCAGTGTGGGATTTATTAAACAATGCACACAAAGGGCATCTTAGAGATGCCCTCTGTATGTTATTCAAACTGGTAGTGTAGGACTGACCAGTCTGTGCCAGCCTACCACTTTCAGACAAGTTTCTGACCACATGGGGTGAGAGTCTTTGTGGACTCTGTGGTCAGAAACAAAGCCTGTCCTGAGTGGAGGTGCTTCATACCTCACCCCTACAGGAACTGTAACACCTGGTGGTGCGCCTCAACGGCTCATGCCTCAGATTACAGTGCCCCTGGGCAACCCAGCTACTGGAGTTGCCCACCACTCTGGACAAGTCTGGCCGGAAAATTAGCGAAAACAGGGAGGAGTGACCACCCCAGACAGGACCACCACTAAGGTGTCCAGAGCTGAGGTGACCCCCTCCCTGTAGAATCCTCCATCTTGGTGTGGAGGACAGGGACCAATAGGATTAGGTTTGTGCCACCCTCCCTAAAGGGAGTGGGCACAAGGAGGGTGTAGCCACCCTCAAGGACAGTAGCCATTGGCTACTGCCATCTGACTCCTAAAATGCCCCTTGATCTAGTATGTAAGGGCCTCCCTGAACCCAGCTCACCAGATTCCTGGTGACCTAACAAGAATAAACAGGTATGCTAAGCTGAAGCCCCAGCAGAGAAGAAAGCAGATGACAAATGATTTGGCCCTAGCCCTACCAGCCTGTCTCCTGGTTCAACGAACCTGCAAAAGAACAGCAACACATCCAGCAGGACTAGCGACCTATGCCAAGCTCCAGAGGACTGCCCTGCACCTAAAAGGACAAAGAACTCCTGTGGACAGCAGCCTACTAAGGATAACAACCTGAGTCCAAATTCTTGAGTCCTAACCAATCTGCACCCGACGCCCACGTCCCATGTACAGGTGGTCCAACCAACTAGAGAGGATCCCGAGGCAATTCTAAGCAAGTACCCACCCTGGGTTGACCTCTCCACCCCTCCACGACGACACCTGCGGAGGGAATTCTGAGGACCCCCCTGACCCCAAAAGCTCTGGACGCAGATATCCGACACCTAAGGACCCACTGCACCTGCAGCCCCCAGGCCTTGGAGAAACCGACACCCAGTGCAGCACCGTTCAGCAGGCAGTCCTCCTCTCTGTCCAGCCTATGGTTTGCCCAAGAAGACCCCATGGACCTCACCTGCAGCCTCTGAGTGACCCCCGGGGTCCTCTCATAGAGAATCATTGGAGACCCGAAATCTTGTTTGCACCCTGCACTCAGCCGCCCCAGTGCCGCTAAGGGTGTATGTTTAGTGCCTGCTTGTGGCCCCCCCAGTGCTCCTCTAAATCCCCCAGGTCTGCCCTCCAAAGTCACGGGTACTTACTTGCCTGCAGATCTGAAACCGAGTGCCCCCAGTCTACATACCCGGCCGGCTCCGTGTTGCTGGTGGTGGGTGTTTGGAGTTAACTTGAACCCCAGGCTGTGGACTTTCTAACCCCCGGAGACTGGAACTGTAAGTGTTGTACTTACCTGTAAAACGATGTAAGTTTTCTTCCCCAGGAACAGTCTCTGAAAAGTACAGTGTCAAGATACATGTGTGAAATACAAATCTATTGAAGTACTTAACTGCAACTTGAATCTTGTGGTTCTAAAAATAAATTAAGAAAGTATATTTTTACTATATAAAAAAACACTGGTCTGGGGTTAAATCATTGAGGCCCATATTTATACTTTTTTAGCGCCGCATTTGCATCATTTGTTGACGCAAAAGCGGCGCAAACGTACAAAATACAATTGCATTTTGTAAGTTTGCGCCACTTTTGCGTCAAAAAGCGGCACAAATGAGGCGCTAAAAAAGTACAAATATGTGCCTGAGTGTGTGCTTCTTCCTTTGTCTGTGTGTGTATAACAAATGCTTTGTACTACCCTCTGATGAGCCTAACTGTTCAACCACACTACCAAACAACAGGGCATTAAAAGTATCTACTTTAGCCTCTGGGGAACCCCTGGACTCTGCACACCATATCTCATTTTAATATAGAATGTACAGAGCCAGCTTCCTACATACTCATTTTAAATATTCACAAAAACACCCTTTTGCGCATGGCACAATAGTAAACACTAAACAGGCGGATCCACCAGTTTTGAATTGTCTATAGCATAATTGCACCATAACTGTCCATATTTTTTCTGATTTATTCAAAGAATATTATTCCAAGTAGTGAAACCCCTAAAAATAGGAGATTATTTTAGCATATTTCACACCAAATGTGAACACTTATTCCAGCATTGTTAGCTAAACGTAGATGTACCAATTGGTTGTGAAGTGTCATAGTGAATATCTATGAACACATATGATGTTACAACATCTCCTTATTCTCAATGTCCAAACCAGCTTCTGTCTATGGCCCCCCGTCCCTTGGAACACCCTCAGGCCCTCATTATGACATTGGCGGTAAATACCACTTACCGCCACGCAGACTGCCACCAGCTTACGCCGCAGCAGAGGATATCCGTCCACCATATTATGTCACACACACACCAATCCACACTATTTAGCCACAGACACAATTCCGCCAGTCCAAAGGTCAGTGATAAAGTGGCAGTATCAAAACCCACACCGTTACGCCAACACAACAACACCCACCACATTATGACACATGAATCACCATGGCGGACATTCAATGGCAGTAAACCATTGGTGGTACATACCGCTGCGCTCAAAATACACACACTCACACAAAACAACACCACATTGGGCAATTCAAACAACACACACTTGACCCCCGTACTCACACCACACCCAGACACCCACACCACTATAAAACACACACACACATTACCCACAACCCTTTACCATTACAAACCATTGGCACAAGACAGACACCACGACCACAGACCAAACCAGAGCCACAGACTACCTACACCTATACACCACCCACAAACCCCACATCACACACCCCAACACATCACCCTACACACCCTCACCTACACACCTCACACAACACCCATGGCACCACAAAGACACCCCAGATTCTCAGAGGAGGAGCTAAGGGTTATGGTGGAGGAAATCATCAGGGTAGAGCCACAGCTATTTGGAGCACAGGTGCAATTTTTCGTTGTAAAGGCATTCCCGGTAAGGGCATTAGTGAACGGCATGCATGGTTTCAGCACTAGTCCCCTCTGGCCCCCCACCCCGCCCCTAAAAATTATCGCGACCCTCCACCCCTAAAACCTAAAACCACCCCTGCCCTTAAAACTACCCCAGGCCCCCACCCACCCCTAAAATTACCGCAACCCCCCACCCCACCCCTAAAACCTAAGACAAACCCAACCCCCACCCAGTCCCTAAAACCTAAAGTACCCCAACCCCCCCACCCGCCCCTAAAACCTAAAACCACCCCAACCTCCCGCCCGACCCTAAAATTACCCTGACCCCCCCACCCGCACCCCTAAAACCACAGACCCCCACACCCCGCCCCTAAAACCTAAAGCCACTCTGACCCCACCACACCCCTAAAATTACCCCAACCCCACACCTAAAACCTAAAATCACCCCAACCCCCTACCCCGCCCCTAAAATTACTGCGACCCCCACCCGCCCCTAAAACGTAAAACCACGCCAACCCCCACCATGCCCCTAAAACCTTAACCACCCCGACCCCCCACCCCCAAAAACTAAAAATAACCGACCCCGCCACTAAAACTAAAAAATGCCCGACCCCTACCCCTAAACCTCCACGACCCCCCACTCCTAAAACTATAAATACCTCAACCCCCTTACCCGCCCTAAAACTAAAAATACCCCAACCCCCACCCCTAAAACAGCCCACTTACCTGATAACATTGTCCTCCACAGGTCCACTCCCTTCTTCTATGCCTTAACCACGCACGTGCGTGCTTCAGAACATGCGTGGTTAAGGCCCCAAACAAGGAAGTCGTGGTTAACGAAAGCGCTGTTCCGCTTTCGTTGTCCACAACTTCGTTGTTAGGGAGTCGTGGTTAAGGCCGCTTCCCCACTGGAGAGAATCAGCTAACCCACCATCTACCAACTTACACAAATGTAGCTGCCGGGGCAAAAACAACCAAAGAGGGCAGGCCACTAATGCACAATATGTCGGACACAGAAACCACAGCACATCATTTACATCCCCACAGGTACCCCAGCCAATGTCAGCTGAGAGGAGGTGCCAGCATTATCCAGCCCCCCACAGAAGAGGCCCACAGTGATGACAGCAACTCTGGACTTCGGATCTGGATGACCAACCTGGCCCTTCAGGGACCTCTGGACAGCCGGTTACCTAGGCCCCGTAACACCACTACAGAGCCTCCCAATCAAGGAAACACCACCACAGCACCCACCCAGCATACCCATACCTCTGTCCCCAGTACACATCAATCAGCAGTGTGTCCACCTCTCAGGGACCCCAGGGCACACCTCATACTGAAGACAATCAGTGACCTGGGGTCAGTGGCAGTGGGAACATGGTTCAGGGGACAGGGACACAGGACTCCAGGGAAACTGGGAGGAGTGCTGTGCGCCAAGGGGAAGACAGGGCCAGGGAACTAACTCTCCAGGAGGCACTTGCATAGATCTTGGGAGCATGTCACTATTCCCAGGACACGATGGGCCAGCTCCTGGACAATGTGCAGGAGAACAGGCTGCTGGAGGAGGGACAGTACCAGGGGATCAGGGAGGACTTGCAGGCCATCAACAACACCCTGGTCTCCATATCAGGGGTGCTGGCAGACATGGTCAATATTATGAAGGAGGCAGTCTCACACCAGCAGGTCCCTGCCACTAGCCAGACATCTGAACTGCCTTACACCTTCGCTGCCGCTAGTGGACAGGAGGCCCTGCCACAGGACCAACAGGCCACTAGCACCCCTCCCCCTGCAGAAGGAGAACCACCCCGCAAACGTTCCCTACGATCCAGACAGAAGCCAGAGACACTTGCCAAGACCCCCAACAGGAAATGAGACTCTCCTGATTGTCACCCTTGTGTCCCACTCAGTCACCCTGTCCACCTTGAACTGCCATTGATCCCCTTACTATGTCCCCTTGAACAATGCACCTGTGCTACAAATAGACTGTAACAATACCCTGGACTTTCCTCCATCATCACCCCATCCCATTGCACTTGCCCCTCTTTTTCTTAGCACTTGAATAAACACCCTTTGAAAAAATGGACGTATGGAGTATGTCAAATTTTTTAATATGCATTCATTTAACCAGGTTCAAACAATGCAATTCAACTGTACAGTAAATGAGCATATGCTAATGACCTGTAGCTGGCTGCAGTGATCACACCAGGAACTGTTGTGAGGCACCAACATCTGTAAAATGAATTGCTAAAGGGTACAGTAAGTGGGCATAGAAGTGGGAAATAACAGCATGCCAGTGCCACAGAAATTAAATAGAATTACAATGAAATGTGAAGTAACGCTGTCTTACCTGTGTGTCTTTGGAAGTACTGTCTGATGACTGCTGTTCTGTTGTCCTCATCCTCATCCTCTGTCTCCTCATCCTCACTGTCCACAGGGTCCACTTCTGCCACACGGGCATCCCCAGCCTTCTCCACCAGCAGAAAAGGCACATGGTGTCTCAGGGCAAGGTTGTGCAACATGCAGCATGCTACTATTATCTGGCAGACCTTCTTGGGTGAGTAGCACAGGGATCCACCTGTTCCTCACAGGGGTCAGCAGCCAAGATAGGTTGGGGTAACCAGAGTCACCTGCAAATATTGAGGGACAACATTTAGCCACACACTATCCCATATGACCCACAGCATACCCATACACCAACACATACTGGGTGGGGACCAGGACTCACCTATTAGCTACACCCTGTGCCTCTGTAGTTGGCCCGTCGCATTTGGAATGCTGCTATTCCTCAGCACAAAGGCATCATGCACCGACCCAGGATACTTAGCATGGACATGGGAGATGTACTGGTCTGCCAAGCACACCATCTGTATATTCATAGAGTAGAAACTCTTACAATTTCTGTGCACCTGTTCATTTTGACTGGGGGACAAATGCAATATGCGTTCTATCAATCGCCCCAGTTATGTTGGGGATATGTCCCATTGCATAGATCTCGGCCTCCACTGTGGCCAAATCTTCCACTTGGGGAAATACAATGTAGCTGCGCACGTGTTTAATCAGGGCAGACAACACTTACGTCAGCACTATTGAGAACATTGGCTGTGACATTACTGCTGCCAAGCCCACTGTCACTTGGAAAGAACCAGTTGCCAGGAAATGGAGCACAGATAGAACTTGCATAAGAGGGGGAATCCCAGTGGGGGGAAAGATAGCAGATATCAGGTCAGGCTCCAATTGGACACACAGCTCTGTGATTGTGGACCTATCAAGTCTATAGTTGAGTATTCTGTGCCTGTCCTCCATTGTTGCCAAGTCCACCAGGGGTATGTACACAGGGTATGTCTCCATTTCCTATTCATCCGCAGTGGTAGCAATCTATGGGGCAAAAGAGTGAGGAGCCGGTCACAAACTGAACAATCGGGCTACAACTGCACAGTACATGCTCTTAATTTGTAATGGGTCAGTGTGAATTGTCCAGTATGTCCAAATTTAAACAGTGACTCAGCAGTTATCCAGGACTTGCCCTCCACCCCTGAAATAGCGTCCGCCTGTCCTGTGTGGAGGGACAGGTGGAAGTGAGGTAATTCCACTGACATTGTGTACTGTTGCGGGAGGCGGTCGGGAACTGCCGTGCAACTCCTCATTGGATAACATTGGGCCCTATGGGTTACAGTGGCCAATGGGGATCTACGCCGGTGGTGACGGTATGCACTGCCGCAGATGTGACTGCCATTTTCTATCATGTTCCTCATTTGATCTTCAACAGGAGAGGACGACACTGCATGTGCTACTGTGACCTGTGTCTGGACCTACCATGGCCCTAGTTACTGGGAAAAGGGCCCCTGCCATCACTTCGGCAGAGTTGGAGAGATTGGTGGATGGGGTCCTACCCCAGTACGGACTGCTGTATGGGCCTCCAGACCAACAGGTGAGTACACTGTGTGCACGATGCATGTAGCATGAATGCATGGAGTGGTTTGTGTGAAGGCTTTGTGTAAGAGGGTTGTCCTCTGGGTGGTGTATTGGTTGTGGGCTGGGCCATGTGTGTGCAAATGGTGATGGGAAGGGGTATGTTGGGCCTTTAGTGTAACAGTCAGGGCTGTCTGAGTAATACTATTTTCCTGTGTGTATTTCCTCTAAAGGTCAGCACCCATCAAAAGAAGGGTATATGGCGTGCAGTCGCCAAGGATGTGTGGACTCTGGGGGTCTATAGCAGGCGGAGCACCCACTGTCGGAAACGGTGGGAGGACCTGAGACGCTGGGCACTGAAAACGGTTGAGGCCCAGCTGGGGATGGCCTCCTAACGAGGAGGGGGTGCCCATCGAACCCTGACCCCCCTGATGACCTGCATACTGGCAGGGGCCTATCCAGAGCTGGATCGGTGCTTGAGGGCATCACAGCAGCCACAAGGGAGTGAGTACAGTGCCCATCATTACTACTAATGCCTGGTGGGGTGGTATCCGGGTGGTGGATGTGTGTCAGTGGGTGCCCCTAGGCCAAGCCTGACATAGCAGTGTAGGTTCCCTGGTGGCTAGGGTTTTGAAGGGATAGTCCTGCTACCTAGCTCATAGGCATCCACTACTGGTCAAGGCTGCGTGGGTCCAAGGTGTGCTGGAATTGCCAGTGTGTGCCCCTCCCCATGCCTTGGTGGCTAGCAAAATCACTGGTAGTGCAATGCATAGTGCATAGGCCTGTTCCCTGTGTGTGAGGGTGCTGTGTACGCCAATGGTGATGTTGGTGCAGACATTGACCAAGTGTATCTTTTGTCTCTTCCCCTCATTCTTGTTTTGTCACCCTGTCTGTATGTGCATTAGCATCATCTGGTGGAGGAGCAGAGGCACTGGTGACGGAGGGAGCTGCATCCCACAGGACCCAGGAGGCAGAGTCCACCAACGCTAAGGGCACCAGTGGGAAGGAGGGCGAGGGGACAGTTCTGACACAGATACCTCCTCCGATGGAAGCTCCCTGGTGGTGGCGAACACCTCTGTGACCACCCCAGCTACAAGTACAGCTGCCACCCCGTACCAGCACCACCCTCCCAGCAGCCTCTCATGAAGTTGTCCATGCCCACCCACCCAGGAGGGTGGGCATCTCCTTCACCCAGGCACCTCAGGTCCTGCCCCAGTGAGCCCTGCTGACCTGAGTGAGGAGGCTATTGACCTCCTGAAATCCATCTCTGTAGGGTAGTCAACCACTGTGAATGCCATCCAGGAGCTGGCAATCCAGATGCAACAAACTAATGCATTCCTGGAGGGCATTCACACTGGCTTGGCAGCACAAAGGGGATCAATCCAGGTTCTGGCCTCCTCTCTGATGGCAGCCATTGTCCCTGTTTCCACCCTCCCCTCTCCAACTTCCTCTTCCCAATACCATTCTCCTCAACCCCAAGCTATCCCACACGCACAGGCAGACGAGCATGGGCACAAGACAACACACAAGAGTGGTTCAGGCAAACACAAGCACCACACTTCATCACACAGGCACTCACACAATATGCAGACATACCAACATCCATAATGTCCACTCCCTCCTCATCCTCCACCTCCCTCCCAGTTCCGTCTACACTCACACCTGCATGCACTACACCATCATCCACTACCAGCATCACCAACACACCTAGCAGAACACACACCTCACAGGCAGACACCTCCAGAACAGCCGTGCACACGTCCCCTGTGTTCTCTCCCACTGTGCCTGTCCCCCCCCAAGGAACACAAACGCAAGCACTCAGGCACCCAATATCGATCCACTTCACAACAGCATCCAGCCCATGCACCTCAACCCAAAATCAGCTGACAGACACCTCCTACAACCACTCCCTCTTCCTCCACTCCCAAACCTTCTCCCTCTTCCTGCCCCAGTGTCCCTAAAAAACTTTTCCTATCCATCATTGACCTCTTCCCTCCCTCTCCCTCATCCTGCACGTCTGGCCAGGGTGGCAAAAACACAGCCAAGCACCTCTGCCTCCTAGTCTACAGGCCAGTCGTCACCACACCCACTCGTGGTGGGAAAGGATCCAGGACACATGTCCTGAGGGTGAAGGAGCCTGCACCATGCAGCCTCAAGGGAAAGGAGCCTGCAACAGCAGCCAGAAGGAGCAAGGTGCCTGCCCAAGCTGCTGCCAGGAAGACTAAGGAGCTTGCCCCAGCTGCTGTCAGGAAGACTAAGGAGCCTGCCCCAGCTGCTGGTAAGAAGGTAAAGGAGCCTGCCCCAGCTGCTGCCAGGAAAACTAAGAAGCCTGCCCCAGCTCCTGCCAGGAAGAGCAAGGAGCCTTCACCAGCAGGCAGGAAAAGCAAGGGGTCTGGGGCTGGAAATGTGACAGAGCCCCCACCACCAACCACCATTGAGCAGCCATCCAAGGCTGCAGGGGATGGGCAGGAGCCTCCCCCCAGCAGCAGCAGCGGCAGCACCACCCCACCATTGAGCAGCCGTCCGAAGCTGCAGGGGATGGGCAGGAGCCTCCACCACCAGCAGCAGCACCACCACCACCTCCAATGAGCAGCCATCCGAGGCTGCAGGGAATGGGCAGGAGCCCTCACCCCTACCAGCGGCAGCAGCAGCACCACCACCACCACCACTAAGCAGCCATCTGAGGCTGCAGGGGATGGGCAGGAGCCTTCCCCGCCAGTGGCAGCAGCAGCTCCGCCACCACTGAGCAGCTGTCACTGCCTGCGGACAGTATGTAATCCTGCCTCCATGTGCTGCTGTGCAGCCTGTCTGAGAGATTGTGACCTTGCACTCCCCAGGATCAAGAGCACAGGGCACGATGCTCCCTCCAGAACCAGTGGGTAAGACACCCACCAACCCCAGCCTCCTCAGATCATGAGCACATGGCACAGCCCCCCTCCAGAACCAGTGGGTAAGACACCCACCAGCCCCAGCCTCCCAAAGATCAAGAGAACAGGGCACGATGCCCCCTCAGAACCAGTGAGTAAGACACCCACCTACCCCAGCCTCCCAGGACCAAGCACAGGGCATGTTGCCCCCTCCAGAGCATGTGGGCAAGTTACCCACTTGAGGGACTGTGGCCTTGCACTTCCCAGGACCAAGCACAGGGCATGTTGCCCCCTCTGGAACCAGTGGGCAAGTCACCCACTTGAGAGACTGTGGCCTTGCACTCCCCTGGACCAAGCACAGGGTATGTTGCCACCTCCAGAGCATGTGGGCAAGTCACCCACTTGAGAGACTGTGGCCTTGCGCTCCCCAGGACCAAGCACAGGGCATGCTGCCCCCTCCAGAGCTAGTGGTCTTGTTCCATCTGCCGGCTGAGGTGCCCCCCGTCTTCCGTACCCCTGAGGTGCCTGCCTATTTTCAAACTGATGCCCCTGAAGTGTTCTCTCCGTGTTGAGGCAGGTGCCATGTGTGGCCTTGGAATTTGGCTTGTGGCCATGTAGACAATGTACTTTGTGGACTGGGCCGTGTCCCTTATTATGTACATATGTATCTATTATCTTGCCTCACTTATTTATCTTGATGTGTTGCTCTCATTACATTCACTTTTTCTAAAACGTTTTTTCCTTGCATTATTCATCCGAGGTATGGGTAAAAATGTTTTAGTAATGCAGCTGATTGTGTGTATGGTGTTGGGGGGGTGTTGTGCGTGTGTGTGTCACTGTCATTTTCCTCCCCTCCTCCCTTGTGTGCTAGGTGGCTGTACTCACCAGCGTCGTCTTCACCGGCATTGGTGTTCGTGGTGGAACAGTACGTAGAAGACCATGGGGAAGACATGCAGCTTGGGCTCCATGGCGGCATGGTTGTTCCCTGTGTCTCCAGCTGGGGCAGGCTCCTTTGTCTTCCTGGCAGCAGCTTGGGCAGGCACCTTGCTCCTTCTGGCTGATGTTGCAGGCTACTTTCCCTTGAGGCTGCATGGTGCAGGCTCCTTCACCCTCAGGACATGTGCCCTGGGTCCTTTCCCTTCTGAGCTGTTTCCACCAGGCTTTTGATGTTGTTGGTACTGCCCCGGAAAAGGTGGCGGTTTCCTAGGTCATAATATGGTGGACTGAACATTGATTTCCGCCTGGCTGTCTGCGGCTACCGCAGTGGTGGCTATTGTTTCCACCCTGTTGGTCGGTGTGGTACATTGGCTGTCTAACGGAGATGACACCGCCATGATCATAATTTGGCGGTGTATACCGCCGGCCTGTTGGCCATATTACCGCCACTTTTACACCAACCGCCAGGGTTGTAATGAATGCCTTAGTCTCTCACATGCCTACACATTAAAAGCATATAAACCCACTAAGTTGGCAGGTTTTTCGCAAATTGAAGTGGGTTCTGAAATGGAAAATCCCTTGAACAATACTTCTGTTCTTCTTGCTTTTGGAATTACAAGCCCAAATTCAACATTTACATTTGCAGATACCCTTCATGGCATGGCAACAGAATACTGCAAGCAACATACCATCTGACAAAAATATTGTGTCCTACATATAATTCACAAAAATATCACCACAGTATATTTAATACCAGAAAATGTATCCCTTACCCAATGGGATAATATTTTTGTAAACATATTTAGGGCAGAATAGTTCTGTCAGACACTATTTGTTCTAACGATATTCTGCCACACAAGCGCCATTCACAATGCCTTATTTGATGAGTAGGTGTGATCTATTGCTGAAATTGTTTGAGTAAGTGAAGACACAGAGAATATATGCTTTCTCAGAGGAAAACCTTTGTAAATCAGCTCAGTAATTGTGTTTTTTTATTTACATCTGCACACAGTTTTGTGAATAAGTATTCAGTCCTGTGAAGGGCTTTTCAATTATAAGAGATTAGGAGCTCCCATCCTGTGCCCTCATTCCAAGAGACCCACTAATTCCTACTTGGGTGCAAATGAGATTTCTGTACTGAAACCACTATTAAATGATGTAAGCAAATTTTGTACCCATCATTTTCCCCTTACATGCTACCAGCCAATACCTGGTGAGATTTATGCACAGACAAAATGCAAGATTGAGGGGCCTAATCACAAACAGCATTTTATAGTTCATTTAGTAGTACTACATTAGTAATAATAAAATACCACAAAATGCTATTCACAAACTTATCAGTGTAAATTTCTGCCACCACCTCTCCTATATTTTCAATGGGGAGAGCCTCACACATGTAAGCCTATTACTTAGTGGTAAATGTGGGTGAGACTGGGGAAGTGGTTGAAAAATGGGTCGTACTTACTACAAACTAGTTGTTCAGTAAGGAGTATTCAGGGGTTAAGGGAGTACTAGGAGTATTTTCGGGAGGAATGTAAACCTTCCCACCAAAGTTTAAGGGCCATATTTACAAGAAAGTGGTGCATCAGCTTTGATGCATCACTTTTCTTGTGCTTCCTTGCACCTCCCTAATGACACCATATGTACTCCACATTTACAATACGCCGCACCATGGCACAAGTTAGGGCAATAGCGTCAAAGATTTTTTATCCTATTGTGGTACTTTGCAGGATTAGTGCCACAAACTGTGGTGCTAATCCTGCAAAGTAAAGGGAGGCCCGTTAAAAGTAATGGGTACGTCATTTTAATGCCTGCCTTAGGCACGCGTGTAAAAGGATGCTAAAAATGGCGCCATGAAATGTGGTAAATTTCACTATGCCATTTGTACGGGCCTCCCTGCGTGGGAACACCCCCCTTGCATTCATTATGCCTGGCGCGGCCATAATGTTACAAAGAGGTTACAAAGTGGCGCAATGCATGCATTGCATCACTTTGTAAATATAGAGAAGGAGAATGGCCTCCTGAACACCACATTATCGTAAAAAAATGATGCTGGTGTGATGCTAAGAGGCGCTAGGGCCTGGTAAATGTGGCCCTAAGCCCATTCCTGTTCACAAAATGCACTTCTAATATTACTACAGCCTAAAAGGACCTAAAACAGTAGCAATCTTCTTCAAATCAGAGCTGGAGTAAGTCCAGCACCACACATGGCCAACCAATTTACACCACTTTACCCATTGCACTTGCCCCTCTTTTTCTTAGCACTTCAATAAACACCCTTTGAAAAAATGGACGTATAGAGTATGTAAATTTTTTTAATATGCATTCATTTAACCAAGTTCAAACAATGCAATTCAACTGTACAGTAAATGAGCATATGCTAATGACCTGTAGCTGGCTGCAGTGATCACACCAGGAACTGTTGTGACGCACCAACATCTGTAAAATGAATTGCTAAAGGGTACAGTAAGTGGGCATAGAAGTGGGAAATAACAGCATGCCAGTGCCACAGAAATTAAATATAATTACAATGAAATGTGAAGTAACGCTGTCTTACCTGTGTGTCTTTGAAAGTACTGTCTGATGACTGCTGTTCTGTTGTCCTCATCCTCATCCTCTGTCTCCTCATCCTCACTGTCCACAGGGTCCACTTCTGCAAGACGGGCATCCCCAGCCTCCTCCACCTGCAGAAAAGGCACATGGTGTCTCAGGGCAAGGTTGTGCAACATGCAGCATGCCACTATTATCTGGCAGACCTTCTTGGGTGAGTAGCACAGGGATCCACCTGTTAAATGGAGGCACCAGAACCTAGCCTTCAGGAGGCCAAAGGTCCTTTCAGTGATCCTTCTGGTTCGCCTATGTGCCTCATTGTAACGTTCTTCTGCCCTTGTCCTGGCATTCCTCACAGGGGTCAGCAGCCAAGATAGGTTGGGGTAACCAGAGTCACCTGCAAATATTGAGGGACAACATTTAGCCACACACTATCCCATATGGCCCACAGCATACCCATATACCAACACATACTGGGTGGGGACCAGGACTCACCTATTAGCCACACCCTGTGCCTCTGTAGTTGGCCCGTCACATTTGGAATGCTGCTATTCCTCAGCACAAAGGCATCATGCACAGACCCAGGATACTTAGCATGGACATGGGAGATGTACTGGTCTGCCAAGCACACCATCTGTATATTCATAGAGTGGAAACTCTTACAATTTCTGTACACCTGTTCATTTTGACTGGGGGGACAAATGCAATATGTGTTCTATCAATCACCCCAGTTATGTTGGGGATATGTCTCATTGCATAGAACTCGGCCTCCACTGTGGGCAAATCTTCAAATTTGGGAAATACAATGTAGCTGCGCACGTGTTTAATCAGGGCAGACAACACTTTTGTCAGCACTATTGAGAACATTGGCTGTGACATTACTGCTGCCAAGCCCACTGTCACTTGGAAAGAACCAGTTGCCAGGAAATGGAGCACAGATAGAACTTGCAAAAGAGGGGGGATCCCAGTGGGGTGAAAGATAGCAGATATCAGGTCAGGCTCCAATTGGGCACACAGCTCTGTGATTGTGGACCTATCAAGTCTATAGTTGAGTATTCTGTGCCTGTCCTCCATTGTTGCCAAGTCCACCAGGGGTATGTACACGGGGTATGTCTCCATGTCCTATTCATCCACAGTGGTAGCAATCTATGGGGCAAAAGAGTGAGGAGCCGGTCACAAACTGAACAATCGGGCTACAACAGCACATTACATGCTCTTAATTTGTAATGGGTCAGTGTGCATTGTCCAGTATGTCCAAATTTAAACAGTGACTCAGCAGTTATCCAGGACTTGCCCTCCACCCCTGAAATAGCGTCCGCCTGTCCTGTGTGGAGGGACAGGTGGAAGTGAGGTAATTCCGCTGACATTGTGTGCTGTTGCAGGAGGCGGTCGGGAACCGCAGTGCAACTCCTTATTGATTAACATTGGGCCCTATGGGTTACAGTGGCCAATGGGGATCTACGCCGGTGGTGACGGTATGCACCGCCGCAGATGTGACTGCCATTTTCTATCATATTCCTCATTTGCTAACTGATCTTCAACAGGAGAGGACCTACACTGCATGTGCTGCTGTGACCTGTGTCTGGACCTACCATGGCCCTAGTTACTGGGGAAAGGGCCCCTGCCATCACTTCGGCGGAGTTGGAGAGATTGGTGGATGGGGTCCTACCCCAGTACGGACTGCTGTATGGGCCTCCAGACCAACAGGTGAGTACACTGTGGGCACGATGCATGTAGCATGAATGCATGGAGTGGTTTGTGTGAAGGCTTTGTGTAAGAGGGGTGGGTGGTTGTCCTCTGGGTGGTGTATTGGTTGTGTGCTGGGCCATGTGTGTGCAAATGGTGATGGGAAGGGGTATGTTGGGCCTTAAGTGTAACAGGCAGGGCTGTCTGAGTAATACTATTTTCCTGTGTGTATTTCCTCTAAAGGTCAGCACCCATCAAAAGAAGGGTATATGGCGTGCAATCGCCAAGGACGTGCGGACTCTGGGGGTCTATGCCCACTGTCGGAAACAGTGGGAGGACCTGAGACGCTGGGCACTGAAAACGGTCGAGGCCCAGCTGGGGATGGCCTCCTAACGAGGAAGGGGTGCCCATCGAGCCCTGACCCCCCTGATGACCTGCATACTGGCAGGGGCCTATCCTGAGCTGGATCGGTGCTTGAGGGCATCACAGCAGCCACAAGGGAGTGAGTACAGTGCCCATCATTACTACTAACGCCTGGTGGGGTGGTATCCGGGTGGTGGATGTGTGTCAGTGGGTGCCCCTAGGCCAAGCCTGACATTGCAGTGTAGGTTCCCTGGTGGCTAGGGTTTTGAAGGGATAGTCCTGCTACCTAGCTCGTAGGCATCCACTACTGGTCAAGGCTGCGTGGGTCCAAGGTGTGCTGGATTTGCCAGTGTGTGCCCCTCCCCATGCCTTGGTGGCTAGCAAAATCACTGGTAGTGCAATGCATAGTGCATAGGCCTGTTCCCTGTGTGTGAGGGTGCTGTGTACGCCAATGGTGGTGTTGGTGCAGACATTGACCAAGTGTATCTTTTGTCTCTTCCCCTCCTTCTTGTTTTGTCACCCTGTCTGTATGTGCATTAGCATCATCTGGCGGAGGAGCAGAGGCACTGGTGACGGAGGGAGCTGCATCCCACAGGACCCAGGAGGCAGAGTCCACCAATGCTAAGGACACCAGTGGGAAGGAGGGAGAGGGGACAGTTCTGACACAGATTCCTCCTCCGATGGAAGCTCCCTGGTGGTGGCGAACACCTCTGTGACCACCCCAGCTACAAGTACAGCTGCCACCCCGTACCAGCACCACCCTCCCAGCAGCCTCGCATGAAGTTGTCCATGCCCTCCCACCCAGGAGGGTGAGCATCTCCTTCACCCCAGGCACCCCTGGCCCTGCCCCAGTGAGCCCTTCTGACCTGAGTGAGGAGGCTATTGACCTCCTGAGATCCATCTCTGTAGGGTAGTCAACCACTGTGAATGCCATCCAGGAGCTGGCAATCCAGATGCAACAGACTAATGCATTCCTGGAGGGCATTCACACTGGCTTGGCAGCCCAAAGGAGATCAATCCAGGTTCTGGCCTCCTTTCTGATGTCAGCCATTGTCACTGTTTCCACCCTCCCCTCTCCAACTTCCTCTTCCCAATACCATTCTCCTCAACCCCAAGCTATCCCAAGCGCACAGGCAGACGAGCATGGGCACAAGACAACACACAAGAGTGGTTCAGGCAAACACAAGCACCACACTTCATCATACAGGCACTCACACAGTATGCAGACATACTAACATCCATAATGTCCACTGTGTCTCCCTCCTCCTCCTCCACCTCCCTCCCAGTTCCGTCTACACTCACACCTGCATGCACTACACCATCTTCCACTACCAGCATCACCAACACACCTAGCAGAACACACACCTCACAGGCAGACACCTCCAGAACAGCCGTGCACACGTCCCCTGTGTTCTCTCCCACTGTGCCTGTCCCCCCCCAAGGTACACAAACGCAAGCACTCAGACACCCAATATCGATCCACTTCACAACAGCATCCAGCCCATGCACCTCAACCCAAAATCAGCAGACAGACACCTCCTACAACCACTCCCTCTTCCTCCACTCCTAAACCTTCTCCCTCTTCCTGCCCCAGTGTCCCTAAAAAAAAATTTCCTATCCACCATTGACCTCTTCCCTCCCTCTCCCTCATCCTGCACGTCTGGCCAGGGTGGCAAAAACCCAGCCAAGCACCTCTGCCTCCTAGTCTACAGGCCCAGTCGTCACCACACCCACTCGTGGTGGGAAAGGATCCAGGGCACATGTCCTGAGGGTGAAGGAGCCTGCACCATATAAACCCACTAAGTTGGCAGGTTTTTCGCAAATTGAAGTGAGGTTCTGAAATGCAAAAATCCCTTGAACAATACTTCTGTTCTTCTTGCTTTTGGAATTACAAGCCCAAATTCAACATTTACATTTGCAGATACCCTTCATGGCATGGCAACAAAATACTGCAAGCAACATACCATCTTACAAAAATATTGTGTCCTACATATAATTCACAAAAATATCACCACAGTATATTTAATACCAGAAAATGTATCCCTTACCCAATGGGATAATATTTTTGTAAACAATATTTAGGGCAGAATAGTTCTGTCAGACACTATTTGTTCTAACAATATTCTGCCACACAAGCGCCATTCACAATGCCTTATTTGATGAGTAGGTGTGATCTATTGTTGAAATTGTTTGAGTAAGTGAAGACACAGAGAATATACGCTTTCTCAGAGGAAAACCTTTGTAAATCAGCTCAGTAATTGTGTTTTTTTATTTACATCTGCACACAGTTTTGTGAATAAGTATTCAGTCCTGTGAAGGGCTTTTCAATTATAAGAGATTAGGAGCTCCCATCCTGTGCCCTCATTCCAAGAGGCCCACTAATTCCTACTTGGGTGCAAATGAGATTTCTGTACTGAAACCACTATTAAATGATGTAAGCAAATTTTGTACCCATCATTTTCCCCTTACATGCTGCCAGGCAATACCTGGTGAGATTTATGCACAGACAAAATGCAAGATTGAGGGGCCTAATCACAAACTGTATTTTATAGTTCATTTAGTAGTACTACATTAGTAATAATAAAATACCACAAAATGCTATTCACAAACTTATCAGTGTAAATTTCTGCCACCACCTCTCCTATATTTTCAATGGGGAGAGCCTCACATATGTAAGCCTATTACTTAGTGGTAAATGTGGGTGAGACTGGGGAAGTGGTTGAAAAATGGGTCGTACTTACTACAAACTAGTTGTTCAGTAAGGAGTATTCAGGGGTTAAAGGAGTACTAGGAGTATTTTAGGGTGGAATGTGAACCTTCCCACCAAAGTTTAAGGGCCATAGTTACAAGAAAGTGGTGCATCAGCTTTGATGCATCACTTTTCTTGTACCCCCTTGCACCTCCCTAATGACACCATATGTACTCCACATTTACAATACGCCGCACCATGGCACAAGTTAGGGCAATAGCGTCAAAGATTTTTGATGCTATTGTGGTACTTTGCAGGATTAGTGCCACAAATTGTGGTGCTAATCCTGCAAAGTAAAG
Organism: Pleurodeles waltl; assembly: GCF_031143425.1. Taxonomy (NCBI): domain Eukaryota; kingdom Metazoa; phylum Chordata; class Amphibia; order Caudata; family Salamandridae; genus Pleurodeles; species Pleurodeles waltl. The sequence goes on from NC_090438.1 coordinate 841,605,314, forward strand.
GGAGGCCCGTTAAAAGTAATGGGTATGTCATTTTAATGCCTGCCTTAGGCAGGCGTGTAAAAGGATGCTAAAAATGGCGCCGTGAAATGTGGTAAATTTCACTATGCCATTTGTATGGGCCTCCCTGCATGGGAACACCCCCCTTGCATTCATTATGCCTGGCGCGGCCATAATGTTACAAAGAGGTTACAAAGTGGCGCAATGCATGCATTGCGTCACTTTGTAAATATAGAGAAGGAGAATGGCCTCCTTAACACCACATTATCATAAAAAAATGATGCTGGTGTGGTGCTAAGAGGCGCTAGGGCCTTGTAAATGTGGCCCTAAGCCCATTCCTGTTCACAAAATGCACTTCTAATATTACCACGGCCAAAAAGGACCTAAAACAGTAGCAATCTTCTTCAAATCAGAGCTGGAGTAAGTCCAGCACCACACATGGCCAACCAATTTACACCACTTTATAGAAAATAATGGAGCTCAGGACTTACATTATAACCTTGTTGTAAATAATGTTAGACTAAATTAAAATAAATAAAACAGTTCAAAATAGAAATAAATATACTTTAATATTAAAAAGGTTGCACGCACTGTTTAATTGTGGTTCCTGTGCAAAATTCTCTTTTGCACTCATGGGCACAGGTTTACCTATGATAAAGCATTTGGAAACGTAAAAAGGTTAATTAAACTTGACAAAAATTGGTGATAATAGTTGTATGTTAAATATTATTGTCAATTATGTTTGCATTTTTATTTTGAATGTAGAACAAACAAAAAAAGTTGCAGCTCTAATAACTTAAGTTGCAAATAAATATTTAATGCATTTTTATATATTAAATTAAATTAACATTTTTTTAAAGATTTATTTATAAAATTCCACCTATACTAAAAGATGTGTTTTATTATGTGATAGGAATCATTAAAACTGATGTACAGAACTAACTACTGATAATTCCACTACATGTTTCTAAAAAATAATCTTAGATTCATTTTTAAATTAAATACATGATTTTCAAAATATGTTACAATAAAATGAAAATATGTTTGATTTATTGATAAATTTTATAATTATTTATATTTTATATATTTAACTATGAAAAATATTTTAATTTCTGTTAAAATTATTTCTTGTGCAGCTTTATTTTAGTCCATACTGCCACTATTTTCTAAGGAAGGGTGCTGCAGTGTCCGTGGTGGCCTGTGTGTGGTTCTGGACTTACTTCTGCTTCTTTTTCCCAGTAGTAAATTTAGGGCCTGATTCTAACTTTGGAGGACGGTGTTAAACCGTCCCAAAAGTGGCGGATATACCACCTACCGTATTACGAGTCCATTATATCCTATGGAACTCGTAATAAGGTAGGTGGTATATCCGCCACTTTTGGGACGGTTTAACACCGTCCTCCAAAGTTAGAATCAGGCCCTTAGACTTGTAAATATGGCCTCTTAATTAAAAATGCTTTAGTAACATTTTTCTGCATTTAATAAACTGGTTTACTTATCCCTATATTTTACCGTATTGTTTTGTCTGCCCTGGTGGTAGAAACCTTCTCCTACAATTAAAAAGTTACTTGTAGCAACTTTACATGCATAAATTATGCTTGTGTAAGTCTTCACTTCCGAGTAACTTTACTCTCGCACATGGTGAATAGCCGGTAAACGAGAAGTTACTGAAAAGTGTAAGAGTAAACTAGTGTGTGTAAAGTTATCTTTGTGAATAGCCCCCTGAATGTTTATCAACTCAGAACAGGGAAGAAAAGTCAAATTACCTCATTATCCCCTATTCCAACCTGCAGGACTAATTATGCGGCTGCTAAGCCTCACTAAGTTAATGACCATACTGTGCCGTATCAGGTGTGAACTCGAATCGAGACCCCTGTTACCACGCCTGACCTTAATAAGTAAACTTACAAGGGAACGCAAATAGGTCGATGAACCTTTTGACTCGCCATTAAAAAAATCTTACCATAGCCCCAGTACATAATCAATGCACAATAATCAAGTCATTAGTAATTAACAAAATCAATAATCAATGGAGTCAGTAATTGTCACTCACCATGACCTTTCAGTCATGAATAACCACAACTTCAGTAAAAGTTTAGAATGTTTATTTCCCTACATTAACAACGCTAAGTAATGTGGCTTAATCTCAAAATAAGATTAAACATATACAGAAACAACACTGGTTGTCCAAAGCGGCGGAAGAAACACAATCTAATCAAAGCTTGAATTACAACACATTCTAAAGTTACAGTGTGAACCAATAGCGAAGTCAGCTGCGTCAACGTAATGAAGTATATGAAATTCAGCAGAGAAGTTTATCAAGCATTAGTCCCTGTTATCATAATTAAATTAGTGAGAATCCTTAACTAACATCAGATTAGCATCAGCATGTTGGGTTTCATGCAAAACAATTTAGTAAAACAAATTTGGAAAAAACATCTAACTATGGCTCTATCAAAACAGCGCAGTTGGTACCTAGAAAGGAAAAGCAAATATGCATAATAATCACATTTCAATGCATACCTATCCTCGGTATGGGTCAGCAAAGCAGAATCAGTCTTCATCCTCAGGACATCAGTCGATCAGCAGGGCATCAGGTTTTCAGTCAGGAAAATGTTGGCAAAGTCATTAAGCCTTAAAGTTAAGCACGTCTCTAGTAAAGACGCATAAGATAGAAATAAACTTTCGGTCAGGAAAATAAGGGCAATGGATGCCTTCTCTCAGAATGCTGGAATGAATGTCTGGCTACCTTCTCCCCCTGCAGTGTTGTTTTATTAAAGTCACCTAAACTATCCCCTAATTCCCTATTGGTCAGTTAATCGTATGTTCGCATTCTGTCCAATAAAACTACTATACCAAATCTATGAATTCTAATATTTCTCCGTTCTCATATTGTTGATTGGTTCGTCTTGCGAAGTCTTCATCATCTGGCTTGTCAGGTAACAATATTGTTGCAGATTCTACTCTAGTCAGTATCTTCATGTTTCTTGTCCTGGTAAAGTCAGTCACACACACATTACACATAAAATGTTGCATTGGCAAGAAAATCATCTCGTAGCATTTGTTCCTCACAAAAACCTTCCGTTATGAGCACATTTAAACAATACAATAGGCATTTCACAGTTTAATTCTCTTGGTCAGCATTTTTACTAAATGCCGAGAACTACAGCTTTTACATGAGGCCTGGCAAAATAGGCCAAGACACTCGCTAAGTTAAGGCATACTATTAATAAAGCGAAAGCATACTTCATAACTCTCAATATGACATATTATTGCAATAGTCTAACATATATTCAATATTTCATAAGTATTAATCATTGATTAGTACATTTCGTTAACATTGGTGGCCATTCTTCGTGATCACATTTTCAAATGTGTGCATTATTTTTCTACGTAATTTCATTTTCTACATAAACTCATTATTCAAAATACATAAACACTCATTAATAATTTTTATTAAAACACTGGCGCTAGCAATCCCTCCTCTGATGACTAAATATGTCATCACACTAGCAATTACACACAAATGTTCTCATCAGCTAAATTTCTCTTAATTCAAACCCTTCATAATTTAGTTTTTCCCTCGAATTTTCCCTGTAAATGTTTTCCCTTTTCTTTTCTTCCCTCCTCTGATTATTCTTTGACTTTTTCAGTTTAATTCTTTTATATAATTTGCATAATTCCCATACCCCCAATAGACAAACCACAACAATTAATATCCCTTGTTGTACTTTCAATAGTACCCCATTCCAAATGTTGCTGAGCCAATTTCCCACTGAAGCAAACCCTTTGCCAACTTTTTCACAAAAACACCTGGTTCTTTCAATTCTTTCAAACCAGCATTTGCATTAGTCAAATTAATAAGTAGGTCTCTTATCTCTTTACTGATATTTGGAATATACGAACAACAATGCCTAGGATTAATCATTCTCCAGACTCCACCATCCTTTGCTTAAAGAATGTCTAAAGCGAGATGATTTTGAAGAGTCATAGCTCTATCAGTGGCTAATTCAGTATCTATCAGGAGTATGGCCCCTGAAAAATTTGTCAGCATCTTATCCACAATAGTAGTCAATTTTGAATCTTAATCAAATTCAGAAGGGCTCCCACTGAAGGAATCACCGCTCCAAATAAATCTCCTACTATAGCAGAAGAGGACTCCATCCTCTGTCTCTCGTGATGTAACTCAGTCACTTTCGGAAACTTTTTCAAATCCTCCATTTGATAAATCTTTGGGAAAACTATCCCCAAATCACATGTCCTATACCATCCTCTTGAAAGATGGTAATAATCATTAAGTCCACAAATATAGTAAATCCCTGGAATTGTAGGGTCCTGTCCATTCAACATAAAAGTCCATTTACTCTGAAACAAAAACACATGCTTACATTCACTCGTTCCCACAAATAAAGTGTCACTGCACGATTTAGGCCTATATATACAAAGTTTCCCTAGGTGTTGTGCATCTAAAGCTAATTTCCCTTGCGTTTTAATTGCACTATAAGCATAATCATTCTTGTAAGTCCTTTTCTCTTTTTCTCTAAGCCTTTTTCAATTTCACCTTTAATGCTTTTCTTCTATCATCTGTGTGATCTCATAAGCTCTTCTGTAAGGGTATAAGCAAGCATTTCAAGTTATTTCTATGCGCATAAGCTGTGTTGGTTGGCTTTTCTCGAATCAAAAACAGACATTCCCACAATCAATACCACGAACACTATCCCACACATATTCGCCAAGCCAATGCTTGTATACTTACAGCGCCTAGCACCTCTACCTTGGAGACTAATGTTACTCATGTTCTGTAAAGAATCAGAAAGCAGAAGAAATTTAAAAGAATTTGCAGCAAAAATAAAAAATAGACAACTCTTTCAGCAGTACAGTTTCACTTCCAGGATCCCTTTTGTCAAAATCGGTAAGCAGCTTTGTCAAAATCATGTTTCAAAAGTCAAATCAGGTTATCAATGTCTCTTCCAATTACTTCAACAGTCTCTTTTCTCAAAAAATGTTTCTCTCAGATCGTTTCCACAGTTCAGTTCATTAGCTTCCTTCACGTGCCAAAATGCAGACCCAGAACTTCTCTATCAAAACAAAAAGACAAAAACTCTTGCTGCCATTCGTTAGTAGTTGCATACACCCATTCAGGACCTGCGTATCTTCGACTTACTATTCTCCTTCTCTTCAATTTTCGATCGCCATTCAGATCCCCTTCTTTTAGATCCTCTTTCCTTGCTGAGTCTATTTCTTCCTCGATTGCTGGTTTGACAACCACCTCTTTCCCTTTCTCCACTTGTGATTCTGGCCACTTATCTTCTTTCAGTGGATCCTTTGTCAGTATTCTCCTCAGAATTGAACTTGAACTTTTTCCTTGTTCAGTGGTGTTTTCTCTTGACGGACCTGCAACAGGTTTAGGAGGAGTCAGATCACTTTGACTTTGATCCACCTCAAGTCCTTCCCCTTCTGGGTCTATCAATTGCTCTGTTTGTCTCTCAAGAATGGCTGCTTCTGGGAAAGCCCTCCTCTGACTACGCTCTCCTGCTCCTTCAGTTGAGATAGGCTCTCCAACACCCTCCTGCAGGTCTCATCCCTGGTCTCTCACAGGAGTGACTGAATGAGCTCAGATCCGGTCTCAGTTCCCCTTCGTTCTCCTTCCGGCCCTTAGACTTGTCTCACTGTTGTTGGTAATCTCAACAATGCTTCTTCATGATCCAATGGACATGCCACTTTCTTCGTATGACTTGCATGAATCCAGTTCGGAATTCCAGCACACTTCCCAGCTATAGTAGTTGTCAAGATCACTTGGCAGGGTCCCTTCCAACGAGGCTCCAAACATGTCTTTCTCACGTGTTTTCGGATGATAACCCAGTCCCCAGCTCTCAGGTTGTGCCCTGGGTCATGGATCGGTGGCAGTGTGGTGGCCTCCACCTGCTGAGAAAAAGAGCGGACCACATCAGCCAGACCCTTGCAGTAATCCAACACCATATCATCTGTAATGTTGACAAGTGCATTTGCAGGCACCACTGGTAACCTCATTGCTCTGCCCATGAGGATCTCATGGGGCGACAATCCTGTCTTCCTGCCAGGTGTGTTTCTCATTCACATCAACACTAAAGACAACACGTCAGGGCATTTCAAATTCGGAGTCGCACACATCTTTGCAACTCTTGACTTCAAGGTACCATTCATCTGTTCCACTAGTCCAGATGCTTTAGGGCGGTAACTACAATGCAACTTCTGCTTAATGTTCAATGCTGCACACAGTAATTTAATTACTTCATTGTTGAAGTGACTTCCCCTATCTGATTCCAAAGAGATCGGAAACCTGAAACGCGGTATCAGTTCCCTTAGCAGTAGTTTCACTACTGTGAGACTATCATTTCTTCATGTAGGGTACGATTCAGTCAAGTGACTATAGGTGCATACAATCACCAACACGTATCTCAAACCTCAACACACGGGCATCTCAATAAAATCCATTTTCATTCTGCTGAATGGAACGCCTGCTCTTCCAATGTAGCTCAAATTAACCACTGTCTCTTTCCCTGCATTTAGCTGTTGGCAAATGACACAACAACGGCAAACTGCTTCAGCAACTTGTCTAAACGTTGTGTTGAACCAATCATGTGTGAACAAATGAACCATGGCATCCCTCCCAATATGTGCTTGACCATGATAGCACCTTGCCATTTGAGACAACAGGCTATTTGGCAAAACCAATTGACCCTCCTCAGAAACCCACAATTAATTTTGTCTTTGTACACATTTCAATTTGCTCTATGGACGTTTTTCTTCCCCGCCAACATTATTCTGCAACAATTTTAATTCTTCCAAAGAGTCAATTATTTTCAATGCATAACTTGTACAAGTTTCGTCTTCTTCAGGTAACAGTTCCCACTTGTCTTTGAAGGATATATAGTTCAATGCGAAAAATCTTGCGACTTGATCTGCATATCCATTTACCAATGACACATAGGCCCTCATTATGACCTTGGCGAGCGGCTTCAGCCGCCCGCCAAGATCTGACCACCGGGCGGCCGCCAATGCAGCCGCACTCCTGCAGCAGTTATTTTGAGATCCCCGCCGGCCCAGCGGGGATCTCGGCCACAACACAGGAGCCGGCTCCAAATGGAGCCGGCGGTGTTGCGGCCGTGCGACGGGTGCAGTTGCACCTGTCGCACTTTTCACTGTCTGCATTGCAGACAGTGAAAAGCTGCTTGGGCCCCCAGGGGACAGCGCCTCCCTGTACCGCCAGCCTTTTCCCAGCGGTTCAAACCGCCAGGAAAAGGCTGGTGGTCAGGGACTCGTAATCCCCTGGGCAGCGCTGCAAACAGTGCTGCCCAGGCAGATTATCACCGCCGGGGCAAATGTGGGGGGGAACCGCCGGCCCCGGCAGTACGCGGTCAAAATACACAAGATTGCACCGCCAGCCTGTTGGCGGTGCAATCGCCAAAACAGCCCTGGCGGTCTTTGACCGCCAGGGTTGTAATGACCCCCATAGTCCTGTGACTTCTGATGTGCACTGCATTTTACCACGCCAATCTTTTCAGACATTTGAATAGCATGCAACAGTTCTTTAATTCTCTCATCATTTCTCACTGGTGAACCAGAGGAGGTCTAGAAACCTGTCTGTGACCACAATTGACCAAAATCATGAACTATGAACTATGAACTATTACAAATCCATACTGGCTATCCGTATAGATTGTAACTTTCAACTGAGCAGAAACATGGCCCGCTCTAGTAAGAGCTATCAGTTCTGCTATTTGGGCAGAATACACTCCTCGAAGCCAAGCAGCTTCCAAGGTACCTGTAATTGTGCACACAGCATGTCCTGCTCTCAGTGTCCCTGTATTGCCTCTCAGACAAGAACCATCAACAAAAATAATTTGGTAATTTTCTTCTAATCGTGTATCTCTAATGTCAAAAATAATGAAAAATAGGCTACTGGGCGGTGTACGCTTCCATGAACCTGTGTCAAGACAGACAAAGAACATGCATCACGCTCATGACCAAATAAAGTGAAAGGCTTTGTGTAATCAGGCATACCCAATGCTGGAGCCCTGCACAAACTCTCTCTCAGTTCAGTGAATGCTCTCATTTCATCCTGGTCTAACACTATGGGATCAGTGATTCCTTATGAGTCAACTTCTGCAATGGTCTTGAAATGACTGAAAACTTTAGAATCCATTGGCGACAATAACCCACCATTCCCAGAAACATCCTGACATCTCTCTGTGTGGGTGGGGGACTTATCAGCAATATCGTTGTTATTCTCTCTCTGGATATCTTTCTTGAACCTTTCTCAGTCTGGTGACCCAAGTATTTCACTGCTTTCTGACAGTATTGCAATTTCAGTGGAGACACTTTATGACCATTCTTTCCTAAATGGTTCAACAGGGCAATTGTAACATACTTGCACTTGTCCCTTGTCTTGGACGCAATCAGTAAGTCATCAATGTACTGCACCAAGGTCGATTGGAAAAGCAATTCCAATGGCTCCAAATTCTTTTTCAAAATCTGATTGAATATGGAAGGTGACTCTGAATACCCTTATGGAATTCTGCACCAGCAATAGACTCAATCCAGGAATTTAAAACAAAAGAGAAACTGACTGTCCTCATGAGGAGGCACAGAAAAAATGCTTGTGAGAAATTGATGACAGTGAATCACTCTGCATCATATGGAATCTGGAACATTATCACAGCTGGATTTGGCACCACAGGACAACATTTGACCACAATTTCATTTATTTTTCTCAAATCATGAACAATCCGAACCTCCCCACAGGGCTTCTTCAAACCCATTATCAGTGAGTTACATGGACTGCGCAGCACTACTTTCAGAACGCCTTGCTTTACGAAGTCTGCAATTATCTGAGCCACTTTCATCAGGAAATCTTGCGGCATATGGTACTGTGGAAGTTGAGGAAAAACTGCATTCGGTTTTATGGTAACCTTAACTGGCTCCACTGTCTTAATCAGACACACTTCTTTTCCTGTCAAATCCCACACCTTCTCTTGTACCGTCCCCTGCAGGATGGAGCTCTTTAATTGTGAACATTGGGAAAAATTCAATCAAAGGTTACTCCTCATTTGTAGTTTCACACTCTATTTCTGGGGCTTGTTATTCTTCATCATCACTATTTGTCTGAATCTCAATTCCATCATTTGAGCAAGTAATCAAGCATTTTGTTTTACACAACAAGTCTCTTCCCAGTAGGGATACAGGACTTGAATCGCAGACTACAAATTTATGCACATTTATACACTCGATCCACAGATCAGCTGTAAACACTATCTCTAGTAATGTATTCAAGTCTTCCCACAAACACTTCGCAAATTTCACAAATCTGTCTGTCTGCTGATACCTCTCTAAGGGCTTTTCTCTCAATTTTGGATAATCATTTATAAATGAAAGAATGTCACCTCTGCTCCAAGGGACGTGAACAAAATTTCCCCCTGGAATCTCTATCATTGGTAAAATCTTTACTGGATCTTTATCCGGCTGCACATTTCCAGTCAGCTCTAAAGTACCCTTTTTCTCTTGTCACTTTTCTTTACCCATGTGCCTTCCCATTTGTGTAATGCTCCCCAGGTCTGAGCACCCTGTAGTAATTCTTTAAGGTGTGCCTTCATTCCGGCCGACCTCATGTGTTCAAAATCTTTCACCTTGAAATCTAATCTGTAACTCTTTTTCAAATGCTTCATTTTCTCTATCTCTATGCTGTATTTCTCTGCTAAGTCTGCTAATCTCTGATGCACCTTGCCCACTTCTCTCGTAATCTTTGGGCACAGATATCTCAATTCTGCCTCTGTGTAGGATTCTAAACTATTCACCCCCATAGTTCCTTCAATGAGTTCACCCGCTTCCATGCTTAGTCTAGCACAGTTCAAATACTCCTCTACTTTAGGGGCACTCTGCGGGGTGTTCAGCTTATCTAACCATTTCATTTAATTGTTGAGTTGTTAAACCTTGTATCTAAATGTTACTCACTTGAACCGGGGGCACCTGCTGTGTATCTGCATTCGGAGTCTTCGGGCCAATAATTTGAAGCTCTGGCTAACATTTGGCCCCGTCACCGTATCTGGAAGTGCTACTAGTGGTCTAAAGTCTAACAATGATCTGGATCCATCAAAATTCTGACCCACAGGAGAGACTACCTGAATATGTTCATTAAGTCCTCCCCTCATTAGGCTATGGGTCATTGCTCCCTACAGTCGGTTTCTTCTGTGTGAATAATGGTACCACTGGGCCAAGAGTAATAGGTAGTGATATAGCCTCAGGGGCTGCTCTGGCACCTACACTCTGTGAGAGAGTAACTCCCATATTCTGACTAATCATCTGAGTCATGTCTGACTGTGTCCCTGTTACTGGAGTGAATCTCGGCATTATCTCTGGCTGTACTTGGGGCAACAAAATCAGAGTTGGCTCAGTCTGAACCAGTATTGATCTCTGGAAGACCTGTTCCATTGGCACCACTAAGTTTGAAGTAATTTCCATAATGGGCACATTAGGATAAATTCTCTGAAACTGTGGCAGTTGCATCTGGGCCTGCACTACAGGAGTAGTGGACACATTAAGACCGATTTGCACCGCATTCTGTGTCTGGTTAGCATTAACCTGCACCGGACTCGCTGTCCCATTAACCTGTGTCGGGGCTGTCGGATCAATACTAGTAAACAGACCACTCTCATGTACTGTATTTGGTGGTGGTCGATCTCTCAATAATTGTGTAATAAACTCATCATCGTTCGATTCCTCCTCTACTGTGAAGGAATTCCTAGCCTCCTTACTCGCGGGCAGACTCTTATTAGTTTTCCTAGTAGTTTTCTTTCCTTCCTTCTCATTCTTGTGCGTTATTGCCAGAAACAACTGAGGTGGTCATTACGTCCTTGGCGGTATAAGGCGCTTACCGCCGCGCAGAAGACCGCCAATACACCACCGCGGCTGCGGTACACCGCCACAGCTATTATGACACACATCTCGGAATCCGCCGAAATTCAGACACCCACACAACACCGCCACACCAAAGGTCAGCGATAAACATGCGGAAACAAATCCTCCACCTCCACGCCAACAGAAACACGCCCATGCTATTACGACCCACGAATCCACGCAGCGGTCTTTCAACTGCGGTATTCCATTGGCGGTACACACCGCCGCGCTCAAAATACCCACACATCTCCAAAACACCGCCACATTGGACAATTCCAAATACACACACCTGATACACATACAAACACCACTCCCACACACCCAATACAATATAAAACACACACCCACATCACACACAAACCCTTACAACCACAATTTCTGAGAGAAGGCCAGAGAGAGACAGCACAGAATAGAGAACCCCATCACACAGAGGAACACTACACCATCACCCACACAACACCCACGCACAAAACACCACATACCACTACACTCACCACACTCATCAACACATACACCACCCCACACATCACACACACCACCCCATGGCACGCCAAAGACACCCCCGCTTCTCCGAGGAGGAGCTCAGGGTCATGGTTGAGGAAATTGTCCGGGTAGAGCCACAGCTATTTGGCTCACAGGTACAGCACACATCAATAGCCAGGAAGATGGAGCTATGGCAAAGAATAGTCGACAGGGTCAACGCTGTGGGACAGCACCCTAAAAATAGGGAGGACATCAGGAAGAGGTGGAACGACCTACGGGGGAAGATGCGTTCCACTGTATCTAGGCACCACATCGCGGTACAGCGGACTGGCGGCGGACCCCCACCTCCTTCCCCACAACTAACAACATGGGAGGAGCAAGTCTTGTCCATCTTGCATCCTGAGGGCCTCGCAGGAGTCGTTGGAGGAACGGACACTGGTAAGTCAAATTTCAACTATCATATCCCCCACCCTACCTGAATGCTATCACACACCCCCACCCTCACGCCCTCCCCTATCACTCCAAATCCTCACCTATCTACCCATGACACCAACCACCCATCCCAACCCCAAAACCTGCATGACCTAACTAAGCATGGATACCCATCACTAAAGCATGTCCACTGCACAGACCCACAACACCCCCCAACTATCACCACACAAGCCCCCACACAGGAATGCCTGCACTGGGGTACGCGCACACCCAAACATTGCACATCATGAAACACACACATGCAATAATCATGTACTCATACCCCGCAGGAACCCGAAGGAACATCACCACACCAGAGGGTCCAGACAACACCACTCCACCCCCCGAAGAGGCCCACAGTGACGACAGCAGCTCTGCCCCACTGGATCTTGATGACCAGCCCGGACCATCGTGGGCCTCAGGACTGTCGGTTCCCCTTGCCCAGCCACAGCCCAACACCGAACTGCCACCCTCTGGTAACACCAGCACAGCACCCACCCAGCGGGCCCAAACCTCCCTACCCTGGACAGGTCAATCAGCGGTGTGCCCACCACTACAGGGCACCCAGGCTAACCCACCACCCCAACAACAACAGGGACCTGGGGGCAGTGGTAGTGGGCACACGGTCCAGGGGACGGAGGCACAGGAACACAGGGGAACTGGGAGGGCTGCTGTGCGACAAAGGGAGGACAGGCCAAGGGAACCTACTCTCAACGAGGCCCTCTCCTCCATCATGGGAGCATACCACCACTCCCAGGAGACGATGGCAACGGTACTGGCCAAGTTGCAGGAGACCCTGCATCTGCAGGAGGAACAGTATTTGGGGTTCAGGGAGGAGCTCAGGACCATCGGCTCCACCCTGGGCACAATTGTAGGGGTGCTGACGGACATTCAAAAGACCTTGAGGGACACTGTGGCACTCCCAGGGGCCCCTGACACTAGCCACGACGATGAAATGCCCACCACCTCCACCGGCGCTAGTGGACAGGAGGCACCGCCACAGGACCAACACACCAGCACCCCATCCCCTGCAGATGGACCACCACCACGCAAGCGGGCCCTGAGATCCAGGAACAGGACAGAGCAAGATGGCAAGACCCCCGCCAGGAAATAAGACCACCCTGATCGTCATCCCACTGTCCCACTTTGTTACCCTGTCCAAATCGGAACTGCACCAGCTCCACTTCCAATGGCCAGATGTGCAATGTACCTGTGAGACTAATAGACTGGACTCTGCCATGGACATTCCTCCACCATCACCAATCACCATTTTACCACCCCCTCCAATATTTAGCACTTAAATAAACACCCTTGAAACACTAATAAAACTGGAGTCAGTCAATGATTGTGAACTTTGTATTGTCAATTACAGTGTTAAAAAAGGTTACCCATTGGAAGGCCAACATACCAATGTCACACATCACAAGTCTTTCAAGGGTGCAAGCTGTTGACACGTAGGTTACCACAATAGTGAAACTGAAATGGAAGGGGACAACTCAGTTAACAAATAGGGAGTGAAATGTAGGTACAGGATAGAGGTAGACGTGTGAAAGTTAATAATATGTGAAAAATGAAAATGTACTTACCTGTGTCTCACTGAAAATATTGCTGTATGACTAACTCCCTGTTGTTGTTTTCATCTTCATCAGCTTCCTCCTCATCACTGTCCACAGGCTCCACAGGCTCCCCCGCTGCAACAACACCGTCATCTGGATCATCCTCCTGCAGAAAAGGCACCTGGCGTCGCAATGCCAAGTTATGGAGCATGGAGCAAACGATGATGATGTCGCACACCTTCTTCGGTGAGTAGAATAGGGATCCACCAGTCATATGGAGGCACCTGAACCTGGCCTTAAGAAGGCCGAAGGTGCGTTCGATTACCCTCCTAGTCCGCCCATGGGCATCATTGTACCGTTCCTCTGCCCTGGTCCTGGGATTCCTCACTGGGGTCAATAGCCAGGATAGGTTGGGGTAACCAGAGTCCCCCAATAGCCATACACGGTGCCTCTGGAGTTGACCAATCATATCAGGGATGCTGCTATTCCGCAGGATGTAGGCGTCATGCACAGAGCCAGGGAACATAGCATTTACCTGCGAGATGTACTGCAGACCATCTGTACATTCATAGAATGATAACTCTTCCTGTTCCTGTACACCTGTTCATTCCTGCGGGGGGGACCAGAGCTAAATGGGTCCCATCAATGGCACCTATGACGTTGGGGATATGTCCAAGGGCATAGAAATCACCTTTCACTGTAGGCAAATCCTCCACCTCAGGTAAAATGATGTATCTCCTTACGTGTTTCAGACAACACTCTGGACAAGACGTTGGAAAACATAGGCTGGGACATCCCTGATGCCATGGCCACTGTTGTCTGAAAAGACCCACTTGCAAGGAAATGCAGCACTGACAGCACCTGCACGTCAGGGGGGATTCCAGTCGGATGGCGGATTGGTGACATCAGGTCTGGCTCCAACTGGGTACATAGTTCCTGGATTGTGGCACGGTCAAAGGACAACAGCGAAGAAACTGTCACCATTCCTCCAGGTATGTACCCACAGTCACACAGAAGACTACAACAGACAATTAACTCATCCGGGAAAGGTTTTGAGTGTAGGCCTCGGTATGTGTGACGCAGTAGTAATTGAAGCCATGTGGGCCCCCGAAATGGCGGCTGCCTGACCTCTAAACTGGGACAATGGGATTGTGGGGTAACTGCGCTGGCGTTGGACACCGTTGCGGTAGGCGGTCGTAGAGCGCGGCGCAATGCTGCATTGGTTAACATTGGACCCTATGGGTCCCAGGAGCCATTGAACAGGTGCGCCGCCAGTGATGATGCGCACCGCCGCGGACGTCACCGCCGCGGACATCACCACCATTTTCTATCTCTTCAATCACTAGATACCTGACCTTCGACAGGAGAGGACCTACACTGCTAGTGCTGCTGTGACCTCGGTCTGGAAGCGACGATGGCTGCTGCGTCCGGGGAAAGGGCCCCTGCCTTCACTGCACAGGAGTTGGAGAAACTTGTGGATAGGGTCCTCCCCCAGTACACGCTACTCTACGGTCCTCCAGACCAACAGGTTAGTACACAGGGAGCACGTTGGATGGGCTAGGCTTGGGTGGAGAGGGCTGGGTGGATGAGGGAAGGGGGCCGAGTACATAGAACAGTTATGCATGGGGATGAATGGGCCACAGGGATAGAGTTGGGAGGGGGCCAATCACAACGACGGTGCAGTAGGTAATGACTGTCCTCTTTCCTTGTGCATGTCATGTAGGTCAGCACCCACCAGAAGAGGGACATTTGGCGAGCCATCGCCAAGGAAGTCCGGACCCTGGGGGCCCACCAGAGACGGGGCACCCACTGCTGTAAGAGATGGGAGGACATTCGCCGCTGCAGCAAGAAGACAGCGGAGGCTCAGCTGGGGATGGCCTCCCAACGTGGGAGGGGTGCCCGTCGCACCATGTTGTTCCGGATCCTGGCGGTGGCCTACCCGGAGTTGGATGGGCGCTTAAGGACATCACAGTAGACACAAGGGGGTGAGTACTACCTCATCATATGGACTTTGCGTGCAGTGGAGGTGTCTGGGTGGGGGTGGTGGGTTGTGGGTGTCCCTAGGCCAGGGCGAGTTAGGTAGGCAAGGCCCCTCCTTTATGTTGGCCATGTGGCATCTCTACCCCAGCTCAAAACAGAGGGAAGTTGATGTATAGTTGCCCCTTTGCCATCCATGTGGGCAGATTACTACCATTGCCATGTAGGCCATTTCCCAGAAATAGCATGTGCAGAGGTCAGGAGCACGGCGTAATGCATGGGGCTGCTGCGTCTGTCTTGTCCGCCAACGGTAGCGGTATGCCATGCACTAAAACTCTCTTTCTTCTGTCTCCCCCTTTTTCCTGCTCTCCCTGTCCTTTTGTACATCAGCATCAACAGGCGGAGGTACAGTGGCACCGGAGCACGAGGGAGCTGCATCCCACATGGCCATGGAGGGCCACACCACAGACTCTGAATTCACCAGTGGGACGGAGGGCAAGGGGAGCTTCACGTCAGCCACCAGATCACCATCCAGCGACACGGACTCGTCCGCCGATGGGAGCTCCCCTGTGGTGGCGGCACCATCTGTGCGCCCCACTTCTACAGGTACAGCCGCCACCTCCCCTACCAGCACCGCCCTCCCAGCAGCCCCTCAGCGTGTGTCCCGTGCCCGCTCACCCAGGAGGGTGGGCATCACCTTTGCCCCAGGCACCTCAGGCCCTGCCCCAGTCACCCCTGCTGCCCTCAGTGAGGAGGCTATTGACCTGTTGGGCAGTCTACCATTGTGAATGCCATCCAGGGTGTAGAACGAGAGTTGAAACACAGTAATGCATTCCTGGAAGGCATTCATTCTGATCAGGCTGTCCTTCAGCGAACCCTGCAATCTCTGGCTTCAGCACTGATGGCAGCCATTGTCCCTGTGTTCAGCCTCCCCCCTCCAACCTCCTCCACCCAGACCCAATCCCCTGTACCCCAGCCCATCCCAAGCACACCTACAGACCAGCAGGCACACAAGTAAACACACACAAGTAGCTCATGCAAACATAGGCACCACACACACCACAGGCACTCACACAAGCATCACACCCATACAGACACAGCAACATCCACTGTCTCCACTGTGTCCCCCTCCTCCTCTTCTCCCTCCTCCCTCCCAGTCTCGTCTACACACACACCTGCATGCACCACATCTATAGCCAATAGGACTCGCACCAGGACACCCAGCACCACAAGCCGCTCACCTGCACTCACCACCTCCACTGCCATTTACACGTCCCCTGTGTCCTCTCCCAGTGTGTCTGTGACGCCCCCTCCCAAAGTACACAAACGCCGGCAATCACTCACCCAACATCCATCCACCTCACGACAGCCTCCAGCACCTGCACCCAAAACACCTAAAGTGACACCTCCTACAACCACCTCCTCTACCTCCACTCCCAGACCCCCTCCAACTACCCATCCCAGTGTCGGTCAGAAACTGTCCCTCTGTCAAATTGACCTGTTTGCCCCCCCCCTCCAGTTCATCAGTCCCGTCGTAGCGCCTCAGCCAAAAAGCCTCCAGTACCAGTGGTGCATGTTCCAGGTTTTTGGAGTGCACCGTCCACCAGGGCAGGCAGTAGGACCCGGAGCCAAGGCACTGTCAGCCCACCCCCTGTAAAGGCACCGAAATTGGAGAGTAGACGACGGGACCATGTCAAGACTCCTGGTGGGACAACAAGTGAAATGGGATCCAAGGCGATTGGTGAGTCAGCTGTAACTCCAAAGAAGGTGGGGAAGGTTCCGAGGAAGTCTGCCCAGCCTGTTGTGAGTGTCACGCCGGAGAAGTGCGCCATAATTTCCGGTGATCCAGACACAACCGCCAGCACCGTCGTTACTGGTCAGGAGATCATTGCCCAGGAGGGCCCAAGTATCGTTACTGGTCAGGAGACCACCGCCAGAGTCAGTGCCCAGGAGGGCCCGAGTATTGTTACCGGTCAGGAGACCACCGCCAGAGTCAGTGCCCAGGAGGGACCAGGATCCCACAGCCCCGCTGAGCGATGATGGAACGTCATGCCACACCCCAATGTCCAGTGTGGAGTTCATCATGCCACACCCCAATGTCCAGTGTGGAGTTCGTCATGCCACACACCAATGTCCAGTGTGGAGTTCGTCATGCCACACACCAATGTCAGTATCTGAACCGCCATCTCAGGCTACCGCTGAACAGTCCATAGCCAGCCATGGCAAAGCACCGCTGAACAAGGCCAAGACCGCCATGGCAAAGCACTGCTGAACAAGGCCAAGACTGCCATGGCAAAGCACCGCTGAACAAAGCCAAGACCGCCATGGTGAAGACCGCTGAACAGTCCATAGCCAGCCATGGCAAAGCACCGCTGAACAAGGCCAAGACCGCCATGGCAAAGCACCGCTGAACAAGGCCAAGACCGCCATGGTGAAGACCGCTGAACAGTCCATAGCCAGCCATGGCAAAGCACCGCTGAACAAGGCCAAGACCGCCATGGTGAAGACCGCTGAACAGTCCATAGCCAGCCATGGTGAAGACCGCTGAACAGTCCATAGCCAGCCATGGCAAAGCACCGCTGAACAAGGCCAAGACCGCCATGGCAAAGCACCGCTGAACAGTCCATAGCCAGCCATGGCAAAGCACCGCTGAACAAGGCCAAGACCGCCATGGTGAAGACCGCTGAACAGTCCATAGCCAGCCATGGTGAAGACCGCTGAACAGTCCATAGCCAGCCATGGCAAAGCACTGCTGAACAAGGCCAAGACCGCCATGGTGAAGACCGCTGAACAGTCCATAGCCAGCCATTGCAAAGCACCACTGAACAAGGCCAAGACCGCCATGGTGAAGACCGCTGATCAGGGCAAACACCGTGTGGGTATGAATATGCCGCCACATCAGGCATCCTTCTCCCATGTGCAGCTGGGACAGTGACAGGACAGGAACTTTCACGGGGAGACTCATCCAGTCTGGCCACCAGTCCCACCCAGTACCAGTTGAGAACTGCATCTACTTGCGTCAATGTGGCTTTGCACTCCCCAGGATGGTCCAGTGGGCAACCCACCCACTGTAAATACTTGAGAGACTGTGGCTTTGCACTCCCCAGGATTGAACAGTGGTCAACCCACCCACTGTAGAGACTTGAGAGACTGTGGCTTTGCACTCCCCAGGATTGTTCAGTGGGCAAACCACCCACTGTAGAGACTTGAGAGACTGTGGCTTTGCACTCCCCAGGATTGAACAGTGGGCAAACTACCCACTGTAGAGACTTGAGAGACTGTGGCTTTGCACTCCCCAGGA
This sequence comes from Pleurodeles waltl, assembly GCF_031143425.1. NCBI lineage: Eukaryota > Metazoa > Chordata > Amphibia > Caudata > Salamandridae > Pleurodeles > Pleurodeles waltl. Next base: position 841,624,031 of record NC_090438.1, read on the forward strand.
TTGAACAGTGGGCAAGCCACCCACTGTAGAGACTTGAGAGACTGTGGATTTGCACCCCCCAGGATGGCACAGTGGGCAACCCACCCACTGTAGAGACTTGAGAGACTGTGGCTTTGCACTCCCCAGGATACATCAATGGGCATGGAGCCCCATCGTGGATCTGGCTTTGCAGTCATGTGGCTGAGTTGCCCGCCCTTCCCTTCCCCCTGAGGTGCCTGTAGTGTTTCAATCTGATGCCCAGGCAGTGTTCTCTCGGATTTTGGTCAGGTATCTATTGTGGGCCTCGCCCATGCATTTTTGGACTGTTGGTGCACGGACATTGTTGTGTACATATCTGCACTACTTCTTGTATTGTATATATAAATATGACAGATTTCGAGATATGATTCAGTATATTTTTATATGACATGTATATTGGCACATTACAATATTTGAACGGATCTCGCTTTGTCTTTGCATTCTTCCGGGGGGATTGTGGGTTGTTAATGTGATATTTTTGACTGCATTGGTGTGTATGTTGTAATATGCGAGGGTGGGGGTGGGGGTGTTTGGTGGGTGTCCCCCTAACTTTTGCCTCCCCGTGTCGTAGATGCAGTACTCACTGGTATGTTCTGCGCCTACGTCGCTGTTGTTTGTACAGGAGCAGAAAGACAAGGGCAGGTAGTATTTGGAGTTCCGGGTCTATGGAGTCGTCGTTCCTCGTGGAGTGTGTTGAGGTGAGCGTTTTACCATGGCAAAGGCTGTTTCCGCCGTGTTTTTATCCACGGTAAATCCGCCCCGGAAAAGGTGGCGGATTGGTGTGTTGTAATAGTGTGGGCGGTACTTTGTCTCCCGCCTGTCTGTTGGCGGTGACCGCCACGCTGTTTGTCTGTACCGCCGTGGCGGGCGAAGTGTTCAAGTGGCTGTCTTTGTTGGCGGTTACCGCCAGGGTCGTAATTCCCTTTTTTTTTTCGCCGGCCTGTTTGCGGTATTACCCCACCTTTTACACCGTCCGCCAGGGTTGTAATGACCCTCTGAATCTCTTGCAAAGTCTCCCTTCTCCATACCTTCTGAACAAAATCCCATCTAGCCTCTGCTAGAGTCTTTTCTGCCTTTCTCATCCTCCTCTCAAATTTCGATTACTGTTGCTGTCTGGCTACTAGCTTCCCAAATCGCTAATGCCTCAAACAGTGCTGGTCTTGGAAGGGGCTTTGATTCATATAGCGCCATCTGTAAATGCTCCAAAACCCTGAAATTGAATGTCCCATTTGTAGGAAACGCTAAGTTCCCATCTTTCTCTGTCAATTTGCACCATAGCTTTAACGAAAGACAAGGCGTGACACCTCTCTCTTCCATTACAATGTAATCTGGTGTATCCTCTGGTAGTGTAGCCTTGCCTACACTAGGTGTAATATATGTATCTCCCCTTAGGGTACTTTTCAACACTTTTAAAAACTTCGGGGGTTATTACAACTTTGGAGGAGGTGTTAATCCGTCCCAAAAGTGACGGTAAAGTGACGGATATACCACCAGCCGTATTACGAGTTCCATAGGATATAATGGACTCGTAATACGGCTGGTGGTATATCTGTCACTTTACCGTCACTTTTGGGACGGATTAACACCTCCTCCAAAGTTGTAATAACCCCCTTCATCTTTTCTACTTTTTGTTTATTGAAAATCAAATCAGGAAGTGACTTTTAATCCCAAGATTCCTTTCACCTACGTTCACAACCAATTGCCTCTCATGGACGGCTGCCATTCCGTGTGCGACCCTTCGAACTAACCAACCTATTCCAGCGCGGCTCCAATGACGTCACACTCACATGTACTGTGGCTGACAAAATCTTGTGGCTCGTCCTCCTAACTTTAAATTCACCCAAAACAAATGCAAAATATTTCGAGCACTAATAAAAACCAAAAAACAAAAAACAAATCTGCTAGTTTACTACAGGAAACACAATCGCTTCAGAAACCTTACGGATTCACTGATGGCTGCTTCCCGCACTTATAGCTACTCCTCTTCCTCAGTCTCCCAGATTCGCAAGCAAAATTCGACCCGCAAAGTTTACTCTCAACTGGGTCTGTCCTGGTGCACATAGGACTCGCCAAACCTCAGTTGAAATTTTCTTTTACACCCTTGAACTCACACACTGACTTGTTGACCACACCTGATCAACCTACTAAACTAGACAAATTACAACATATAACCAAGTGTCTCATACACTTTTTCAATATACTCCGGAGTCTTAGACCACGCAGGGTCCGTACATCAACAAACATTTGGACAGTTTTTGAGCACAAAGCGCCACACACCTATAAAGTTTGACGACTTACCTACTCTCACACTGCAGAGTATGCACACTCCTACCACAACTTCATTTGGAGTACGCAAACTCCCTAAACCCTTGCAAACCTCACACTTCACCTGCGATTTGCATAAGCTGTGCAAGCACAACCTATTTCACTCACACTATCACTAGAACACCGGGAACATCCTCAAACAACCATTAGCAGGATCCAGGATCTGGGAAAGTCATTTCTGGGCTTAAGGGAACATCATTGTCTCTCCATTTATCATCATTGAAAAACAAAATCCCAATCTCAATAATAATGACTCTCGAAAGGACCAACTCATCAAACTGCTACCATCTCTGTGGACACCTGTTACTGTATACTGCACCTCTTTGGTAGGCTCCTAAGGAGAGGAACCATCAATCTTTTTCCGTCTTTGTTATCACTCTGTACCAGACATCTATGGCAAGCTCTTAAGGAGATGAACCATCAGTCTGCTACCATAACTGTTAGCGGACCTGACCTTAATAAGTAATCTTACAAGGTGACGTGAATAGGTCGATGAACCTTTCGACTTGCAATTAAGGATTTCTTACCATAACTCCAGTATATAATCAATAATCAATACACAATCATCAATAGTCATTAGTAATTAATAAAATCAATAATCAATGGAGTCAGTAATTGTCACGCACCATGACCTTTCAGTCATGAAAAACCAAACCTTTAGTAAAAGTTTAGAATGTTTATTTCCCTATAGTAACAACGCTAAGGTCATGTAGATTAATCTCAAAATCAAATGAAACATATACAGAAACAACCCTGGTTGTCCAAAGCGGCGGAAGAAACGCAATCTAATTAGAGCTTGAACTACAACACAATCTAAGGTTACAGTGCAAATCAATAGGAAAAGTCAGCTGCGTCAACGTAATGAAGTACATGAAATTCAGCAGAGACGTTCATCAAGCATTAATCCCTGTTATCATAATTCAATTAGTGAGCATCCTTCACTAACATAGCATCAGCATGTTGGGCTTCATGCAAAACAATTTAGTAACACAAATTTGGAAAAAACATATAAGTATGGCTCTATCAAAGCAGCGCAGTTGGTACTTAGAAAGAAAAAGCAAATATGCATGATAATCACATTTCGATGTATACTTATGACAGGACATCAGTCGATCAGCAAAGCATCAGGTTCTCAGTCAGGAAAATGTTGGCAAAGTAATTAAGCATTAATGTTAAGCACATCTCTAGTAAAGACGCATAAGAAAGTAATAACCTTTCGGTCAGGAAAATAAGGGCAATGGCTGTCTTCTCTCAGAATGTCGGAATGAATGTCTGGCTCCCTTCTCCCCCTGCAACATTGTTATATTAAAGTCACCTAAGCTATCCCTTAATTCCCTATTGGTCTGTTAATCGTATGTTCACATTCTGTCCAATAAAACTACTATACCAAATCTATTAATTCTTATATTTCTCTGTTCTCATATTGTTGATTGGTTCGTCTTGCGATGTATTCATCATCCATCTTGTCAGGTAACAATATTGTTGCAGCATCTACTCTAGTCAGTATCTTCATTGTTCTTGTCCTGGGAAAGTCAGTCTGACACACAATACACATAAAATGTTGCATTAGCAAGAACATCATCTCCTAGCAGTCAGTTCTCACAAAAAGCTTCCATTATGAGCACATTTAAACAATACAATAGACATTTCACAGTTTAATTCTCTTGGTCAGCATTTTTACTAAACGTTAAGAAATACAGCTTTTACATGAGCCCTGGTAGAATAGGCCAAAACACTAGTTAAGTTAAGGCCTACAATTAATAAAGCTAAAGCATACTTCATAACTCTCAATATGGCATATTACTGCATTAGTCTAACATATATTCAATATTTCATAAGTATTAATCATTGATTAGTACATTTCGTTAACATTGGTGGCCATTCTTCGTGATCACATTTTCAAATGTGTGCATTATTTTTCTACGTTATTTAATTTTCTATATAAACTCATTATTCAAAATACATAAACACTAATTAATAATTTTTATTAAAACACCTGGGCTAGCACCCCTTAAGCAGTTTCCTTTCCTTATAACAAAGTAGCAGAAGTTGTTAAATGATTATTACTGATAATTCAGTTCCCATCCAATGTACAGCTGAATTCATGTTTATGCAACGCATTAGCAACCTACTGAATGAAAATAAGTTGTAAATGTGAGCAGAAAGTATTTTCTCTATTTCAACTCAAAGGTGGAATTGGTGAAAATATTAAAATTTCTGCATCCTTACGGCCTAATATTTTTGAAATCACATTAGAACATTGGAATGTTGTAAGCTCCATTGGAAACAATGGAGTGCTCTGGGTTTTTTACTGGCTGGTAAAAGCCCAGACCGTCAACATTTCAATGTTCTTTGTTCACAGCAACAGCTGTGAACAAAGGCCTCATGGCGCTCACGGGGATTTCAATCCCCTCGGGCTCAGTGAGGACTTTGTTTTATTTATTAGAAGGTTATGCCCTTTAGTGGCAGAATGTTCTAATAGCCTTATAGCCCTCCATAGCTGGGCTATTCTGGTAATAAAAGTCCCTCTCCCTTGTTAAAGTGCTTCGGCTCGGGCCTTTAATGCTGGAGCAGGCCTTTAATGGCCAGTATAGCCCATTATGGCAGGCTCTAAGGCTATATATTTTGGTTAGAGATGTATTTCTTTAAATGTAAATGCAAAAATATTACAATATTACAAAAGCACATAGAAAAACTAAAATTCGCAAGAATTCTACATAAAAAAGAATGGACCTATAAATTAAAATGAAAGCATAAGGATCACAAAGTGCATGTCTTTTTGTCTGATTTATTACCCCGCACGTCAGCAAGACCTTACTTCAAATCTGAAACAGGTTTAGTAAGCTATATTAGACATTCACTCAATGTTGCAAAATTCAAAGGATAGTTTCGGTGCATATGATTTGCATTAATCGTATAAACAGCTTTCATAGGTATTATTTTTTCTTGAAAACATTCGGCTGTAAATTCACAGCAACTGTGACCTTCTCTAATGCAAACTGTTTCACTCCCATCGACAGCAGGAGAGAAAACCCACTGGAAGTTAAACTCATGACATGTTAAATACTGAGGGCTTGATTCACAAAGCCCATTTTAACAATTCAGAGTAATATGCCTGGCTTACATTAGAATCCCACGTCAAGAAGAACCTTCTGTAATTCACAAAACTCTGACTTCCACCATCGTGGAATCAATATCGTGGCAGCTTAATATACACGTTATTCCAAACGTGACCACTTGCTCCAAAATCCATGCTGTTCTACAAGCCAGGTACATCAACCAACCTTAAAGTAAGTCACACACCAAACACAGGGCAATCAATGGAGCTGTAATATAATTGAACAATCACAGGCTGGTGCAATGAATCCCACAATTGCAAATTAAAGAAATAGGTTGAAAAATAAATGGATAATGTGCCAAAAATGGCATTTGCCTATTTGACAACAACTGCACAAAAAACATAAAACATAAAACAAGGAGTTCCATACACAGTCACAAAATGTTAAACGTTATAATAAAAAAATAAATAGAGTAAAGTGCATCAAAGTTTGTGCGGTCTTACCGTCACAAGGACAGAAGATGGTACAATCAGAAGTTATTCATCCTTTTGGAAAGGAGAGCAAGTAATAGATAATTCTTCTGTCATGATTAACGAAAACATGGACAAGTATATTTTCAGTACATCTACCAATAAATGTCCTCATATAAAGTTCAATACATTGTGTACAGAATCTTGGATCTACTCCATTACTTCAGATGGTGGTACTCATATTCTGGCTAAATGATAAATGAAGGCGAGTTACAGGTTTGCCAACAACACTTTGAAGACATGGATGTAATTCTGCAGGAACATTGACTATGGTATTCTACAATCAGTAATGTGAATTAGTGTTGATGACCTCTAAAACAGATGGAAGCATCAGCATCTGGCAGGTGATTCCGTATGAATTTGTGCCCGGCTGGTTTAAATTAATAGTTAAACTTGGGTAGATTAATGGACAGTGGCTCTTACCTGGCTATTGTGGGCAGAAACTCTTGATTGATACTGTGTTGACGCTAAAGCAAGGCATTGAAGCTTCTAAAGAACTCACACAAAATGTTGAAAATAAAATTCACTTTCATATGTTTAAAAATATATGCTTCTATCAATGTAGTTGCTAAAATCTAGTAATTTTATTTATGTCAAAGCATCCAACCTGGAATTTAATTGACAGTAATGTGCACTTTCCATTATCGGGCCGTTTTAGGCAGAGCTCAGCATTGTACGATATATCGTTTCACTTCCTTGGGCTTTGCAGTCTCTCTTCAGTGGCAACTTCTGCGAGGCTGTTGGCTTCAGAAAACAACGAATCTCTCAATTCTACTCAATCTCAAACTCCCTGACAGGGATTAATATAACCTATTAACTAAAGTCCTTTACTTGCGTAAAGAGCTTATCCTCAAATGAACGCTTTTATAAATCCTTCTAATGAATTCAGGCACAAGGATGGGAGATCATGTTTCTCTAAGAAGCGTTCTCTAGAGTCACTTCTTTTGCCAAGGATTGACACATACCCAGGCTGCCCATTGTTCACCAAACAGATACAGATGCATACTGAAACTTGCTCAACCTAGAATGATCTTAGCATAAAGAAAGAAGGAACCACACATTGGTTTAAAATCCGCCCACTATGACTTTTGTTTGCTTGCAGATTAGCATTCATACGTCTAAAACAGCCAGCGGGTGAGAGGTTAAAACAGTTTTGCCTATGTTTAGTCTTACAGTAATTTGTCTAAAAAGTGAATGCCGAGTACGTTGATCGAGGGAATGGGCAACTGGAAAACCAGTGTTTCATTTATTAATTGAATTCAGTTAAGGGAAGACACGGACCTTCGTCCAGCAGATCAGAAATTGGGAGCCCTTTGACTTCATGAAGCAAACAAAAAAGAGAGAACAGCACATTGACCCTCAAGCTCACTAACTCGGTAAGTACTAATTTCCCAAAAGATGCCCTCAGTGTTACCCAAGATGAGTGGAAGGCCTGGAGCTCAAAGACTAAGGCCCTCATTACAACCCTGGCGGTCGGTGTTAAAGCGGTGGTAATACAGCCAACAGGCCGGCGAAAAAAAAAATGGGATTAGGGCCGTGGCAGAAACCGCCAACATAGACAGCCACTTTAACACTCCGACCGCCGCGGCGGTACAAACAAACATCGCAGCGGACACCGCCAACAGACAGGCGGGAGACAATGTACTGCCCACCCTATCACAACACGCCTACCGCCAACTTTTCCGGGGCGGAACCAACGTAAATAAAAACTCGCCACTAACAGTACACAGAAGGGAAAACACTCACCTCTCCACACCCCACGAGGAACCAGGACGCCATGGAGCCCGAATTGCAGATACTGCCGGCGATGGTCTTCCTGCTCCTCTATCAGGAGCTCCAACGACGGCGGCGACGGCCACAGTGAGTACTGCACCTACAACGCAGGGGAGGGGGGGAAAGAGAGTGACACCCCCACGCAACACACAACACCCCCACCCTCACCCACAACACCATACACACAAATACATGCTGCAACATTACATATACACCCCCCCACACCCCTGGAAGAACGCAAGGACAAAAGGAAATGATTTGAAAGAATGTAATCATGTGAAATATCATTATCAAAATACAAAATCCAGTATATACAATTATGTACACCAACTACACAAGTCCGGATAGTGCACCAATCATTGTCTGTGAACCGCTGGGCCCAAAATGCATGGGCGAGGCCCACACATGATACCTGACTCCAAACGGAGAGAACACTGGAGGGGCAACATATAGAAAATATACAGGCACCTCAGGGGGAGGGGGAAGGAGGGCACCTCAGCCTGATGTACGCACAACGTCACTGCTCCACGAGGGGCCTCCATGCCCACAGTTTGCTCCTGGGGAGTGCAAAGCCACAGTCTCTCATGTCTTTCCAGTGGGTGGTTTGCCGACTGCTTTATTCTGGGGAGTGCAAAGCCACAGTCTCTCATGTCTTTCCAGTGGGTGGGTTGCCCACTGCTGAATCGTGCGGAGTGCAAAGCCACAGTCTCTCAAGTCTCTCCAGTGGGTGGTTTGCCCACTGCTTTATCCTGGGGAGTGCAAAGCCACAGTCTCTAAAGTCTCTCCAGTGGGTGGGTTGCCTACTGCTTTACCTTGGGGAGTGCAAATCCACAGTCTCTCAAGTGGATAACAGTCTCCACTGGTTCTGGAGGGGGCTTTGTGCCCAGAGTGCTTCATCCTGCCAAGGACTGAGTTAGTGGATGCCTTTCTCCACTGGTTCTGGAGGGGGCTAGGTGCACAGAGTGCTTCATCCTGCCAAGGACTCAGGTAGTGAATGCCTTTCTCCACTGGTTCTGGAGGGGGCTTAGTGCCCAGAGAGCTTCATCCTGCCAAGGACTGAGGTAGTGGATGTAATACTCCACTGGTTCTGGAGGGGGCTTGGTGCCCAGAGTGCTGCACGTGCAGTATGGCCTTAACAATACACTCGCCTGGGTGTGTGTGCCACAAGATTGCCACAAGATTGCCAAAGTACAGGTAGCATGATACGCCATGGAGGCAGAGACATACCCCACACTGCTGCAGCTTCGCATTCCATATGCAGGTGACAACTGTGATGACAGTGATGCTTCATGGAAGCTGCCCAGGGTCCTGGAACTCACCACCAGCCTCGGACGACTGACCACTGGGGATGGTAGCCATGTCTGGGGTGGTGCCACTGTCTGAGGACGTCGCGGGGCCGCTGGCAGTGCTTGCGGCGGTGTCAGTCGCAGCAGTGCTTGCGGCGGTGCCAGTCGTGGCAGTGCTGGCTGCTTGGTCTGTGGCAGCGGTGCTTGCAGCGGGGTCTGTGGTGGCGATGCTGGCTGCGGGGTCTGTGACGGTGGTGCTGGCTGCGGGGTCTGTGGCGGCAGTGCTGGCTGCGGGGTCTGTGGCAGCGGTGCTGGCTGCGGGGTCTGTGGCAGTGGTGCTGGCGGTGGGGTCTGGCGGTGCAGGTGGCGGTGTTCTCTGCCGTACTGGTTGGCGTCAACGTGGACAAAAAGTGTGACACTGGTCCCTCAGTCGGTGACACAATGCCCTCTCCTGACCTGCCCCTCAGTTTTTGGCCCTTCCCCACCTTTGATGGTGGCACAGCTGTCTTGCCACTATCCCCTTTCGTTTTCCCTGACCCCTTGGTGGCAGGTTTTTTCGGCTTCTCCCTCTGGGATGTGGGCACCTTTTTCACCTTGGCAGGTGGCAGAATGTCCTTGCCCTCGCTCCGTGGCACACTGACAGCCCTGATGGTTGGCGCACTCCATGACCCCGCAGTTGCTGGCACCACTGTGTCTGGGGATGTGGTGGCTGAGGTGCTGGGCTGGGACCTGGAAAGCCTGGCCCTAGGGGAAGGACGGGGGGTAGGTGTAGGGAAGAGGTCAATGTTAGCCAGGAAAAGTTTTTTAGACACACTGGGACGGGTAGATGGAGGGGGTTTGGGAGTGGAGGTAGAGGTAGTGGTTGTAGGAGGTGTACCTCTGCTGAATTTGGGTGAAGGTGCATGGGCTGGAGGCTGTTGTGAGGTGGATGGCTGTTCGGTGGGTGTGTGCCTGCTTTTGTGTACTTTGAGAGGAGGGCTCGCAGACACACTGGTAGAGGACACTGGGGATGTGTGAATGGTAGTGGGGGTGGTGAGTGCACGTGAGTGGTGTGTGGTGATGGGCGTGCTGGTGATGGAGGTAGTGGCTGAGGATGTAGTGCATGCAGGTGTGAGTGGAGATGAGACTGGGAGGGAGGAGGGAGACATGGAGGAGGGGGACACAGTGGAGGCAGTGGATGTTGCTATTTGTGCATGCGTATGATGCTTGTGTAAGTGCCTGTGGGATGTGTGGTGCTTATGTTTGCCTGAGCCACTCTTGTGTGTTGATGTGTGTGCATGCTGGTCTGATGGTGTGCTTGGGATAGGCTGATGTACAGGGGATTGGGCCTGGGTGGAGGAAGTTGGAGGAGGGAGGCTGGACACAGGGACAATGGCTGCCGTCAGTGCTGAGGCCAGAGCCTGAAATGCTCTCTGTTGGGCTGCCTGGCCAGAATGAATGCCCTCCAGGTATGCATTTGTTTGTTGCAAATGCCCCTCAACACCCTGGATGGCATTCAGAACAGTAGACTGCCCAACAGTGAGGGATCTCAGGAGGTCCATAGCCTCCTCACTGAGGGCAGCAGGGCTGACTGGGGCAGGGCCTGAGGTTACTGGGGCGAAGGAGATGCCCACCCTCCTGGGTGAGGGGGCACGGGACACACGCTGAAGGGGCTGCTGGAAGGGTGGTGCTGGTGGGGGGTGGTGGCTGTAGCTGTTGATGTGGGGAGCACAGAGGGGCCCGCCACTGCAAGGGAGCTCCCATCAGAGGAGGAGTCACTGTCGCTGGTCTCTGCTCCTGTCCCCACCGTGGAGCTCCCCTCGCCCTCCGTCCCACTGGTGGCTTAAGACTCCTTTGTTTCGCCCTCCAGGGCCAAGTGGGATGCAGCTCCCTCATGCTCCGGTGCCAATGCTCCTCCACCTGATGATGCTATTGCACACATGACCAGGGAGACCACAAAAAGAGTGGGGGAGACAGGAGAAAGACATGTTCAGTGCATGCAACACCACTACCATTGGCAGACACAACAGACACAGCAGCCCTCTGCACTACGCCATGCACTTATAGTTACTAGATTAATCGCATGCCCATGGGGTACAAGGCCTAAGCCTGATTGCTGCACACCTGGAAGTCACAGGAGCCTGACTAGGTGTAGATGGCACTAACCACTAGTGGGGTTGGGGTGCCACTGAGGCTGCCTCACAAGGGACCTTGCCAACAAGCTCGCCCTGGCCTAGGGGAACCCACTGCCCACCTTCTTCAACCAGACACCTCGTAATGCGCGCAGAGTCAGCTGAATGAGAGTGTACTCACCCCCTTGTGGCTGCTGCTCAAGCGCCCATCCAACTCCGGATATGCCACCGCCAGGATCCGGAACATCAGGGGGGTCATGGTGCGACGGGCACCCCTCCCACCTTGGGAGGCTATCCCCAGCTGGGCCTCCGCCGTCTTCTTGCTCCAGCGGCGCAGGTCCTCCCATCTTTTATGGCAGTGGGTGCTCTGTCCCAGGGTCCAGACGTCCTTGGCGATGGCACACCAAATAGCCTTCTTCTGGTGGGCGCTGACCTACAGGAATGGTACAGGGGGAAGGAAATTCTTTACCCGTCCGGATCATCATACTCTGGCCAACGTTCCCACCCTTGCCCTGATGCACATACACTCACCGTCCGCACATGCAGGCCTCAGTTCCCCCCATTTATCTTCCATCCACACCACTCCAAACAGCCATTGCCCATGCAGCATGCGCACAGTGTACTCACCTGTTTGTCTGGAGGACCGTACAGTTGTATGTACTGGGGGAGGACCCCATCTACTAGTTTCTCCAACTCCTTCAAAGTGAAAGCAGGGGCCCTTTCCCCAGACCCATGAGCCATCGTCGCTTCCAGACTGAGGTCACAGCAGCACTTGCAGTGTTGGTCCTCTCCTGTTGAAGGTCAGGGATCAAGTGAGTGAACAGACAGAAAATGGTGGTCAAGTCCGCAGCGGTGCATACCGTCACCGCCGGCGTACATCGTCATTGGCTCCTCGGACCCATTGGGTCCAATGTTAACGAATGCTGGATTGCACCGCGGTCTTCGACTGCCCACTTCGACGGTGTACAATGCCAGTGCAGTTACCTCATATCCCCTTGTCGCACCTTACAGGCTAGGCAGCCGCCATTTCAGGGGGCCACATGGCATTAATATTAACTGCGTCAAACCAATGTAGGCCTTGAATACACAGTTACAGGCACATTGCGGATTAATAAATGTGTGCAAATGACATTTTGTGATACCTCAGTGTTGGCTGACTCTCTGCTCGCTGTTCTCGTCCATAGGGCACGTCTGCTGGGGCAGGTGATGAGATGGCGGCATCCTCCGGTGTACAGACCGCTGGTGGACCTGTCGACAATGAAGAGAGACACATAATAATCACCTACAGATCTGATTGTGCAACAATCCATTAACTGTGTGCCCAGTTGGAGCCAGACCTGATGTCAGCTATCCGCCATCCCACAGGAATCCCCCCTCTAGTGCAGGTCCTGTCAGTACTCCATTTCCTGGCAAGTGGTTCCTTTCAAACAACAGTGGCCATTGCATCAGGGATGTCCCAGCTAATGTTCTCTAATGTGTTGTTCAGAGTGTCGTCTGCCCTGCTGAAACACATTGTGCTCCCTCAGGTGGAGTATTTGCCCACAGTGAATGGTGACTTCTATGCCCTGGGACATATCCGCAACATCATTGGTGCCATTGATGGGACACATGTGGCCTTGGTGTCCCCCCCCCCTACAGGAGTGAACAGGTGTACAGAAACCGGAAGAACTAGCATTCTATGAATGTGCAGATGGTGTGTTTGGCAGACCACTACATCTCCCATGTGAATTCCAAATGTCCTGGCTCAGTGCATGACGCTTACATTTTGAGGAATAGCAGCATCCCTTATGTGATGGGGCAACTCCAGAGGCATTGTGTGTGGCTAATAGGTGAGGACAAGGACCCTATACAGTGTGAATAGGTGTCTGGGTATGGGGTTGACCCTACAGGTTAGTGTGTGTCTAACAGTTGTCCCTCCACCATATGGGCAAACTAGGAGGGTGATTGAACGCACCTTCGGCCTCCTGAAGGCCGATTCTGGTGCCTCCATATGACAGGTGATTCTCTCTACAACTCACCAAAGAAGGTGTGCCAGATCATCGTGGCCTGCTGTATGCTGCATAACCTGGCTTTGCGACGCCAGGTGCCTTTTCTGCAGGAGGATAGGCCAGCTAATGGTCTTGTGGCAGCTGTGGAGCCTGTGGACAGTGAATAAGAGGAGGCAGAAGAAGAGGATATCGACAACAGAAACAACATAATAATGCAATACTTCCAGTGAGACACAGGTAAGAAGATGTCACTGTCTCCCGTATCTCATACTATTATTGGAGCTAGCATAAGTCTGTCATTTTCACTCAGTGTATGGACCCTGACTTGTCACTTTGCCTTTCCATTTCACAGATGTGGGTCCCACTTTGTGGCCTCTGCTATATTTCCTCCAGCCCTACAGCTGTGTTACATCGGTATGTGCACAAGTAAATTGACATTGCTATATTCCATGGTTATTGCAATTACACCTTTGTGAAAGCACAGACTGACTCCAGATTGTTTTGTGATTGAAGTGTGATTATTTCTGTGCAAATAAGTGGTGGGGTTGTAAAATGGGCAGGGGTGATGGTGGAGGAATGTGCATGGCAGAGTCCAGTCTATTTGTTTCACAGGTGCATTGTCCAAAGGGGCATAGGAAGTGGAGCAATGGCAGTTGAAGGATGGACAGGGTGAGAAAGTGGGACAGAAGGGTGACATTCAGGGGGGTCTCATATACTGGCGGGGGTCTTGGCAATGTTCTCTGTCTTGTTCCTGGATCTCAGGGACCGTTTGCAGGGTGGTTCTCCATCTGCAAGGGGTGGGGTGCTGGTGTCGTGTTCCTGTGGTGGTGCCTCCTGTCCACTAGCGCCGGCGGAGGTGGAGGGCTGTTCATCGTCCAGGCTAGTGTCAGGGGCCCCTTGTTGTGCCACAGTGTCCCTCCTGGTGTTGACAAGGTCTTGCAGCACCCCTGCAATGGTGACCAGGGTGTTGTTTATGGACTTCAGGTCCTCCCTGATAGTGTTCCTCCTGCAGCCACTGGGTCTCCTGGAACTTGGCCAGTACCGTTGCCATAGTCTCCTGCGAATGATGGCAAGCTCCCATGATGTTGGAGAGTGCCTCGTGGAGAGTGGGTTCCCTGGGCCTGTCCTCCCCCTGTTGCACAGCAGTCCTCCCAGTTTCCCTGTTTACCTGAGCCTCTGTCCCCTGAACCGTGTGCCCACTGCCACTACCCCCAGGTCACTGATTTTCTTGGGTTGGTGGGTTTGCCTGGGTTCCCTGTAGTGGTGGACACACTGCTGAGTGACGTGTCCTGGGGACAGAGGGATGAGCCCGCTGGGTGGGTACTGTGCTGGTGTTTCCTGAAGGGGGAGGCTCTGTGGTGGCTTGTGATCCAGTTGTGCAGAGCTGCTGTCATCACTGTGGGTCTCTTCTGCGGGGGGGCTGGATATATCTGGTATCTCCTGTCCGGTGACGTTGGGTTGGGGTCCTGCAGGGGTGTAAATGCATGATTATTGCATCTGTGTGTGCCATTGTGTGTAATGGGTGAGTGACCCTGTACTCCAGTGCTTGTATTCTTGTCTTGGTCCTTGTGTGATATTTGGTTTGGGGTTTGTGTGGGTATCTGTAGTGGACATGCTTTGGTGATGCATGCAGGGCTTGGTATTGGGATAGGTGGGTTGTAATAGTGGGGCATATGTGAGGTGTTAGAGTGATGGGGTGAGGGTGGGAGTATGTGATGGCATGCACGTAGGGTGGGGGATATGGTAGTAAAGCTTTGACTTACCAGAGTCCAGTCCTCCTGCTACTCCTGCGAGGCCCTCAGGATGCTGTATTGCCAAGACCTGCTCCTCCCATGTTGTTAGTTGTGGGGAAGGAGGTGGGGGGTCCACCGCCAGCCCTCTGTACAGCAATCTGGTGTCTGGAGACCACGGAACACACCTCCCCCGTAGGTCGTTCCACCTCTTCCTGATGTCATCCCTTGTTCTTGGATGCTGTCCCACTGCGTTGACCCTGTCGACGATTCTGCGCCATAGCTCCATCTTCCTTGCAATGGAGGTTTGCTGCACCTGTGATCCGAATAGCTGTGGCTCTACCCGGACGATTTCCTCCACTATGACCCTGAGCTCCTCCTCAGAGAACCTGGGGTGTCTTTTTGAGGTGCCATGATGTGGTGTGGGTGATGTATGAGGTGGTGTGTGTTGTGATGTTTGAGGGGATGTGTTGTGTGTTGTTTGAGGTGCGTGGATGTTGTGTAAGTGATGGTGTTGTGTGTCTGTGGATGCTGGTGTTGTTTATGGTGGTGTCTCTCTCTGGCGTGGTTTCAGAATCCTGGTAGTAAGGGTGTGTGGGTGATGTGGGTGTGTGTTTTATATTGGATTAGGTGTGTGGGTGTGGTGTGTGCATGTGTGTCAGGTGTGTGTATTTTCAATTGTCCAATGTGGTTGTGTTTTGTAAATGTGTGTGTATTTTGAGCGCTGCGGTGTCTACCGCCAATGGAATACCACGGTTGAAAGACCGCTGCGTGGATTCGTGGGTAGTGATAGTGTGGGCGTATTCCTGTTGGCGTGACGGTGGAGGTTTTGTTATCGCCAGTTTATCACTGACCTTTGGTGTGGCGGACTTGTGTGGGTGTCTGGATTATGGCGTATTCCGAGCTGTCTGTAGTAATAGCTGTAGCAGAATTCCGCGGCCACAGCGGTATGTTGGTGGTCTTCTGCACGGCGGTAAGCGGCATTTACCGCCAGGGTTGTAATGAGGGCCTAAGATTGATGTGCGATCATGTGACCTAACTGGGCCTGTCACTGCCGGCAATCCTGTTAATGACATCTTAAACTGGCAGGGAAAACCAGATCCAGGCCCTCAGGACTCCAGCCTCTGAAGAAACACAACATGTTGCCTGAGACTGTGGGCCAGATGTAAGAAGGCTTTTGCGCCTCGCAAACGGCAAAAAACGCTGTTTGCGAGGCGCAAAAGCCCTTACGCGATGCTGAAACACATTTTGCGAGTCGGTACCGACTCGCAAAATGTGTTTCAGACTCGCAAATAGGAAGGGGCGTTCCCTACCTATTTGCGAGTCGCACCACGATGTAGAGTTGATTTGTGACCGCGAAAGCGGTCGCAAATCAACTCGCAGTTACCATCCACTTGAAGTGGATGGTAACTCATTCGCAAACGGGAAGGGGTCCCCATGGGACCCCTTCCCCTTTGTGAATGCTCCGAATAATATTTTTTCAGAGCAGGCAGAGGTCCTATGGACCACTGCCTACTCTGAAAAAAAAAAAAAAAAAAGTTTCGGTATTTTTTCTATTTGCAGCTCGTTTTCCTTTAAGGAAAACGGGCTGCAAAGAGAAAAAAAAAACGGCTTTATTGAAAAGCAGTCACGGACATGGAGGTCTGCTGTCTCCAGCAGGCCACCATCCCAGTGAGTGCCTAGACTCGCTATGGGGTCGCAAACTGCGACCCACCTCATAAATATTTATGAGGTGGGTCTTTGCGACCCCATAGCGAGTCGCAGAAGGTGTCTGAGACACCTTTCTGCATAACATTTTGCGAGGTGCAAATTGCGAGTCGCTGGGACTCGCAATTTGCACCTCGCAAAATTTTTTCTACCTACATCTGGCCCTGTGTTCTTTATTATACACAGAACACAGAGTTGAAGAAAATTGAGAGCACATAGGAAGCAAGTCATAGGATATGGGCGCTCACAGTGAGTCAATATAATAGCATTAACTTTCCAATTTTAACATGGTGCTCCTGGCAAGAGGATCTTCCTAACTCCTCTAATGTTTCCAGGGAAACTCACAATGACAAAAACAGAGCTGTCAGGGCACCCATGAATATGTAATTCCAAGTGAGTAATATATCAATATGTAATGTATAATGGCATTAATACCATGGAGAGTTTCAAGCTCAATTTATTCTTCAACTGAAAAGTTCATCATAGTAACCACAGAATTGTCCTTTGACATCCATGTTCATGTAGTAAACACAGTATTGAAGTCAGTATCCATGTAGCACATACAGCCACAGCCAACACGTGTTTCGTCCTATGAGAACAGTACTCTCACGGACTTCATCAGGGCTTCCTCCATATCGTCCTCCTTTGCATTTTGAATCTACTGCCTGCAGGATCCCTCTTTTCCAGCCAACAAGATGTGTGCTTTGTAGAACCAGCAGGAAGGCTCGTGATCAGTCTGTGCAGGTATTTCATGTACTCTAAGAGAGCGGCTTGCTAGAAAATGGAAAACAAGTTCAAAGGCACCAAGTTGAATAGCTGCTCACGTAGGACCCTGTAAACAGAGGAAGTTTGGATAATCCAAATACCGGAGTAAAAAGGCATCTGAAGCAGGCTTTTATCTCACCATCTACTTTTTAAGTATGCACTAAAAAGCATACTTTCAAAAGAATTAAGGCAACTTGTATACTCATTATTAAAAATCCCAGTTACAATGGTAGTGTAGGCATACATAGTATAACTTAGTTACAATCTGTGGTACTCTATGGTAACGTTAAAAGCTTTCCCCGCATCGGGGGTCAGGTAGGACTGTGGAATAGATCGGAACAGAACTGCTCGTCCTTGTAAAACAGCCAACTGTTGGCAATAGTTCGAATGTAGCCGCTCGAGCGAGTTGTACCCTCTGGTTCAAGAGGATGCTGGGAGCGTAGGGTCTAAACACTATCGTACTTATGAAGCGCTTCATCCAACTTTTGTGTCACTTTTTGGAAAAAGGCAATCTGCTGCTGTAAGAAATGCTGCATCTGGGATCGAAAGTCCCTCACTCGGATTTTGTGGAAATGCTGAATTTCTGCTAAAGTGGCAAAAGAAATAATATTACAGCGGTCGTGGATGCCCTCCGCCTTGGACGGTTCCATCTTGCCTTCTTCTACGTGTTTCTTGCTCTCCTTCACTTTGGTAAGAGCTCCTTGCTTTAACTGCAGGGTGGCGTGTATTCGATACCCTCTCTGCGCGGATGTAGGGGGGCAGCCTACACATGCTCCCCCACCATTGCTGTCAACTCTACCTACTGCCCACCCGCCTCAGCTTGAACACAGAGTTGGTTCCTGTATCTGTCAGTGGTTATTAGAATACAATGCATTGACTCCCCACAGCCACACATGCATTTAGTTGGACTCATACTACAGCAGTATCGTAGTTAGTTGGGCACACTCTGCCTCTTCCATACGGCCATGCATCTTCAAAATGACCACAGACCTACAAGGAAACTTTCAGAAAAGATGGGAGAAGTAACTTTGGGGTTCTCTTAAAGTGAGTAATAGAATCAGAGGGAGTGACCTTTGTGATTCAGATGCCTGCCAATCCCAACAACTCTAATTCAGACACAGCCTGAATAACCTAGCTGTCATTCCACTCTACAGAAACTGACCCCAAGTGTTACCCATGCAACTTAACGCTGTCTGATCAGTCTTAGAGAAGGGGATCCTAATGCCTAATCTATCCAACAGGATTCCGGTTGAAAAAGTCAGTGATCGTCCTCATTTATCCAAAGCCTTACTATCTCACTTAGGCTCAAGCTCAAGGCACTGTTTAAAGCCAAAGTGCATGCAAATGGGATTAGAAGAGTGGCAAAAAGGGACATACATAGCATATGCAGGACCGCAAACATTTTTCCAAAATTGGTAACAGAGTCCCTTCCAACTTCTTGCACCACACCTCAGTCTACCATAATCCTTCTGCTCAGAAAAGATGGCAGAGGTTTCCAAATCCCATCACTACAAAGCCTAGTAGCATCAGTAGTGTTGCAGTCAATAAAGTATTCTTCCCCTTGCCATAGGTCCATAACAGCAGTCTAGATGGAGCACCTTATAAAAGCCAGCCTCAGGTCACCCTCACATATAGCGAACCAGTACCTCGGGTTTCCATACCCACATCAAGTATATCCAAGGCTTGCCTGGTGAGTCAGTAGAAACTCAGAAGAACAACACCAGTGATAACATTTTTACTTTATTGTGTGAAACATCCTGATACAGGCTTCACAAGACCAGGGCCTTACGTACTACATCTTTTGGGGAAGTTCAGTACTTGATTGTTATACCAGCTGCCAGAGCAGTAAGCAATGACACTGTTCACCAAGCATTAATTCCAGATCAACATTTCCCAAAAAGGTGGAAACAGTTCCTGGGTGTTAATATTAAAGGTCAGCCTTGGCTATGTCCAGCTTTCATCCCAGATGACCCATAACTTCCCATTATTCATTAAACCCAATGCTACCAGCCATGTCACTATTCAGTTCCAAGTCATAGCTAGACACCTCCTCAAGTTTCACAAGGGTACATCTTTGAGATCACACAGAATCTCATTCCACAGCATTAACATTTCTTTTATGTCTGTAAACAATCCTTTGAATTGAAATATATCCTTATGGACTGTGGGACCATGTACGATCCTCCTAGAGACAGAACTACAGGGTGATTAACCCAAATTGTAAAAACAACTTCGCTTTTCACAACTACATTATAATTTTAGCCAGTAAAGAGAATTACAGGTATAATATTACTGCTTCCATAATGCAGGTGGATTTTTGCTAACAGTGTCAATAAATTGAAATGGTTTTTGTGTAGTGCTTACTACCCTTGATGAAGCATATAAGCCATTTACTGCGAGTAGCACTTCACCCAGGAGCTCAAACTTAGTGGTAAGTCTGTTGGCTATAGGGGCTAATCTTGCAAGTTAAAGGAAGCCATTCCATGCATTGCAGTTTCTCTGTGGTGCAATAGTGCGATTAGGTGCGATCGTTACCAGGCGGCTAATTGAAAAGCAAATTATTTTAAAAAAGCTTAACAACTCGAGATTTAAGGCCCGTATTTATACTTTTTTTGCGCCGCATTTGCGTCGTTTTTTGACGCAAAAACGGCGCAAACTTGCAAAATGCCATTGTATTTTGTAGGTTTGCGCCGTTTTGCGCCAAAAAGCGGCGCAAATGCGGCGCTAAAAAATGTATAAATACGGGCCTTAGAGTATATACAGACGCTCCATATGAAAGGGAAGCAGTGAGACCTCTTTATCAGGGACTGTGAAGCAGTGTGACATTTAAGCACATGCCAATACCTATAATTACAATTTGGCAACACCATAAGTACACCACTATATGTAATGCAAGCAATACTTTCAAACCCAGAAAGACCCCTATTTTGTACCTTCACCAGCAGTATATCCAGTTTTGGAAAGAAATATTACAGTTTATGCAAATGATTTTACGCCACAAATAAACTACACATATAATATATATATGTTATGTATAATAACCACCACCTTAAAGTATAAAAAGGCATCTGATAAACACATTGCAGCAATCAATATTTAGTGCAAGCTTATGTGACCTATTCACTACTTGGTTCGGAAGGTGCTGTCACCTTTGTCTACCTGAAGAGCACCAGTCCTCACAGAACAGACACCATGTCCTGCCGAATAGATATGTCTGAGGTCACATTGACCCTCGACCTTCCACCTTGCCTCATAGTGAAGCATCCCTGGCCATAAATATGTTCAATGCTTCACACAAGCAACCAGCAGCACCTCCGATCAATTTTCAGTTTTAAAAAGACCCTCACTCTCTTACCATATTTGTACCATATCTGCCCACAGAGAAAAAAACAGCCAACTACTGAGACACTCTGTCCTAATAAAATTTAAATTCCAATTTACATGGCATAGACCGTAGGCAGATATCAGTTTTAGAAAGTTCAGCAGTGGGTAACTCTGAGGGGGGACATCAGTAGCCTGGCAGCTGATTGGTGTAGCTTTAGCCAAACTGGTTCTCTTAGCTGTTTCCCTGGCCATATTCTTAGCTGGCCTAAAAGACACTCAAATCACCATACATTGATCCTATGAAATTCCATTGAGATTCCAATAAAAGTATAATAGGTAATAAATCAATTGGAACTCTGTGCTATCTTTCTAGTAACAAGCCCAATGGCAAAAATGGGAAATGTGTCACTGGCATTACAATAAAGGGACCTTCTAGCATACACAAACAATCCAGAATCAAGAAAGTCAATGTTCAATAGGAGAAGGGAATTGAAAAATGTTTTGCCAATCCAGTTTAGGAAAATTAATATCATCAGCGTCATCATAGATCACAAGAAGCTTTCCTAATTCAATCACAATTATGGGTGTAAAGAGGTCTAAACGTAGGTGCTATCTATTTGGGTGTTTCCACTCACTGACTCATGTACTTAGAGGTCTGTCTGCACAGCCAGCACCTGTGATTGTGTTCCTGTTCCGAGGGAATGTGGCTTAAAAGTTTGGGCTGATGTTTTGCTATTAGAGTAGATTAAGGGGTGCCACGCCGTCAACCAACATGGTGGTGCGGCATTGAAGCTCCGGCAGGCATGCTCCTTCAACCACACATTTTTGGCTATGCAGTGCGGATATTAGCCAGCAGAGCACTCACCTGGCACACATGAAGCGATGAAGGAGCTACAGAAGCAGCGTGGACTTGCAAGACGGCCCGTGGGTGAGGAGCGCCAGCTGGGGCCTTCCAGATCTGTCCCTCTGTGATGGAGGCCCTATGGCGACAGGGGCATTGGGTGAGCCTGGAGTGTGGGGCTGGCTGGCTGCACAGTGCAGCCTGATTAACGGGGCTGCACCTCACCCTCAGCTGAGGTGATAGGAGTCCCCTTCCCACCAAGCCCAAGGGCAGCTGAGGCGGACCGGAGCACGTTACGGCTGAGGGTGGAGCCTGGGCTCAAAGAAACCAATGGCAGCCGAGACCATGGCCTGGATATGACCAAAGCTGCGCCGAACGATGCATTGGTAGGCACAGCTTTTTTATATTGATCAGACCTCGTCCTCACACACGTCTGGGAGACAGGCCATCATTTCAACAGGTGCATTTCCATTGGCCAATACTAGACTGCCTGGAGATATACCTGCCCTGATGATAGGCACATATTGGGGGCAATTATAACACGTGAAGCTGTGTGATCCACTCTGGTCTGATCAACTCTACATTCCCACTCCGTTAGGCAATGCACACCTGCTATTGTTGTGTAGTGCACTGAGGACGCCAACCACGTAGGGTGACCACCTGGCATTGAGGCAAATTCTGGACAGGACTGTAAAAAATTCAGGACAAAGGGTCAAAATTCAGGACAGAAATTCAGGACAGAAATTCAGGACAAAGGGTCAAAATTCAGGACGGAAATTCAGGACAAAGGGTCAAAATTCAGGACAAATCTGTAAATCTTGTTCTTATCTCATCACATTTGATGTGCATTCAAAGAACAAAGTCAAATGTCAGGCTCTTTCTTTGGTGGGAACTTAGTGTTTACTTTTCTTTCTCTGACTTCAAAGTGAGAGGATTTATGTGACAATCTTGCTGGATACGGGGGTTAAGAAATAATGTTTTCTATCACATGACAACATTTAAATAAACTTTAGAATATATCAGAATTAGGAGTACAAATGAAGCTCATTTTGTTAATTCTGAACTGTGCTGTACACAAATACCTTAATAAGATTAAAACAAATCATTGCATTAGGTAATGCAATTTTCACACATCATCATCTGTGCACAGTATAGTCTGATTTGAAAAATTGTATGTCTGTGCAAATGTAATGGTCATTTCAATAAAAAATTAGTTTTCTGTAATGGCAGTGTGTTACCACACCATGCATACTCCACTCTGCTCTGCGACTCTCCACACCATTGCATCCTGCTCTGTAGCACTCCACTTTACACCACTCCATGCCACTGCACACCACTCTTCTCCATATTGAACCACTGCACTCTATTCTACTTCACACTATGCCTCTCTACTCTACTCTGTACCACTCTACTCAATGCCACTGCACTTTATACCTCTCTACACCACTGTGCTCTGTGCCTCTGCACGCTACACCACTCCAGTCTAGGCAGCACCAATCTAGTCCTCACAACTCCACTCTATGCCACTCTACGCAACTCCACTCTACCCTGCACCTCTCCACTCTAAACCACTTCACTCTACTGTGAAACAATCTAGTTTATGCCACTGCACTCTGTGCCACTGCATTCTATGCCACTGCACTCTACCTTGCACCTCTCCACTCTATGCAATTGCACTCTACTCTGAAACAATCTATTCTACGCCACTACACTCTATGCCACTCTGACTACTGCGCTCTAATTCAATGCACTCTACGCCACTGCACACTGACACTCTACTCTGCAACACTGCACTGGCTGCCACTATACTCTACGCTACTCTACTCTACTCTGTACTACTACATTCGGCACCAATACACTCTATTCCACTGCAATTTATGGCACTCTACTCTGCCCCATGCCACTCTATGTCACTGCACTCTATGTCAGTGCACTCTAAACAACTGCACTGTATGCCACTGCCCTTTACTCTGCACCACTGTATTCTATGCCACAGTTCTCTGTACCATTCTACACCACTGCACTGACTCTCTACTCTGAAACACTGCACTCTACACCACTCTAATCTGTACTACTGCATTCTATGCCACTGCACTCTGTGCCACTGCACTGTGCTTCTCTGGACTCTACGCCACTGCACTCTAGGCACAATACTCTACTCTGCACTGCACCACTCTACAATACTCCACTCTGCACCACTCTATGCCACTGCACGCTATGCCACGTGAGTCCAGTCTGCACTCTATGACACTGCACCACTCTGCATTACCACACTCTCTGCCACTCTATTGTATGCCACTCTACTCAACTGCACTCTATGCTACTCTACCCCATGCCACTCTATGCCACTGCACCCTGCATCAATGCACTCTAAACAATTACACTCTACACAACTGCCCTCTACTCTGCACCACTGTACTCTACGCCACTGCTCTCTGTGCCACTCTACTCCACTCTACATCGCTGCACTGACACTCTACTCTGCAACATTGCACATTCCGCCACTGTACTGTACGCCAATCCACTCTGTACTACTGCATTCTACGCCACTGCACTCTGTGCCAGTCCACTCTGCATCACTCCTCTCTACGCAACTGCACTCTACAGCACTATACTCTACTCTGCACTACACCACTCTATACAACTCCACTCTACACCACTGCACTCTATGCCATTCGAGTCTAGTCTGCACTCTATGCCACTGCACCATTCTAAACTACTGCACTTCTTGCCACTTTATTGTATGCCACTGCACTCTATGCTACTCTATTCTGCCCCCGCCACTCCATGCCACTGCACTCTAAACCACTGCATTCTACACCAATCCACTCTAAACAACTGGACTGTACCCCACTGCACTGTACTCTGCACCACTGGGCTCTATGCCACTGCTCCTATGCCACTCTACTCCCCTCCACACCACTATGCCACTAACTTTTAGCCATGAACAGCAGCCACTCTGGTGTATAACATGGCAAAAACACATTGGCAAAGCCAATAACTCTTGCATAGACGAGATATATTGGCCTTGCCAATGTTTGTTAGTACTATGAGGTACTGAGGTCCCTGATAGAACTGTGAATGTGTAAGTCTTATTTTAAACATGCATTTGATGCCTCGTCAGGGGTAGTACGCGCTATATAAATACTATTACGTCATCATATAGGCTGCTACAAAATGCGCAAATACAATTTGGTTAAATTAAAAAAAGTGGTTCTCAAATACAGATTTGAATAATATACAGTTTATACATAGTACAATTTTTTTTTTATAACAGTCCAATAAAACCACACACTCCACAGCTCACCTTGGAACACCCCTTACAGTACCTCTCTAAAAGAAAATATATTTGCCATCAGAAAGCTTCAAGTGACTCCTTTGTTTAAAGTCAATGCAGATTTTCAAGCCCCTTCACATTTTCAGATTTAGCAGTTGTGCACATTTGCAATTCTTTAGGGAAGGAGACACCCTGGCAAGAAAGCCTTTTCTTACCTGTCTGCCCCTCCCTCCCTCAGAGAACAGGAGACTCCCAGCCTTTCAGTCCAGCTGGGGAAACTGATCTGTTCGTAATTTCGCCCTGCTGTCCCTTGTCCTTTAGGTGAAAGGCTAAAATTACGGACAAATGCCGTCCTTTAAGCCTTTCATCATGGACAAAGGACGGCAGGGAGAAAATACGGGCAGTCCGTGAAATTTATGGACGGGTGGTCACCCTACAAGCACAGCACATTAACCTACGACCTCCTGGTTGGTCAGAGGGGACCCAAAGCAAAGGAAGCTCCACTTTGAGAATTCGTGAAGTACGACCTCAACAGAAGCAAACATGGCTGAGGAGGGCGGTGTGACAAGGAGCCCGCACCGACACAATCCACCAACCTGGGCACCATTATGGCAGAGTTGCACTCTGGCTTCTGAGTGATTGATGTCCGATTTGACACAATTGTATCCCGCCTGGACACAATGAGAGAGCGCATGGACAGGCAAGACACTTGAATATAGGGGACGGAAGAATGAATTTTACAACTCAAAGATGCTGCCAACAAAGCCAAAAATGCCTCAAACACCTAGAAGCCAGTAGCAATAAAAAATGAGGTCTTGGAGGCCCAGGGATGATGGAATTTTATCTGCATCCTGGAAATCACAGAATCTACGAACACAGGCTGCTTGGACACTTTTGTGGAAACTCTATTGATAGAGATGCTAGGCCATGACAACTCCACTGCCGCGTTTGTAGTGGAAAGGGCTCATAGATCCTTGGGGCCAAGTCCTATCCCAAGCGCACTGCCCAGGCCCATAAGAGCCCATTTGCTCAATTTTAGAGACCGCCATAATGCACTATGTCTGGAAAGAGAAAAAAGGCCCTCTGCAATACCAAAGTATGTTGGTTTAGATATTCCCATTCTTCACGACTGCAGTCCGGGAAGCAAGGCGCAAGTTTACAGATACCAAAGCAATGCTACGTAAACTGGGAGTGTGATATGGAATGTTAAACCTGGCACGACTCAGAATTGACATCAATGGCAAGACATGCATTTCTGAAAGCCCCTCAGATGCCCTGGAGTTCTGCAAGGAACTACACCCGGTCAATCCCCACCGGACACTCAGGCATCAACCAGTATGGACCTGTTCCCAGTGGAGTGATTGTCCTGGCTACGCCCCACAACTTGGAACTAATGTTCGCCTACACTTCAAAATGAGCTTGTACCAGCTATGCGAGTGCTGTGCTTGGTAACACTGTGAGTTAATACTCATGCTGCTCATGGATGGATCATAAATAACTCTGTTACAACTACATCCTTATCTAATGAGAAGATTCCTGCTGTAGCGTTGCTACCTCCCAGGGTTGACACCACATGTTTCTCAAGGGGTTGTTATGTACTTGGGGCATTGCCAGGAAACTTATTACTGGGTGTAGGAGGGAGGACAGGGTATTGAAATGCGTAGTTGTAATTTGCCAGTTGTATATTATTATTTTCATGCACAGATTGCATCAACATGTACTGCACCACACATTCTCTTATACCAACATAGATGATAGCCATAAAACTTCTGGGCCAGCCGCCATAGACACTGTCTTTATTTCCTGGAACATCCGAGGGTTCAACAACCCTTGTAATGGAAAGCAACAGTACCTGAACAGACATGGGACTCAAACAGTTTTTTGCAGGTGATTCACCTCCCACCACAACACACATATACAATTGCAGCCAATTGGAGCCCACACAGGTATTAATCCAGCTGTAGTTGGTATTCTCGGGGGTGTTCACATTAGTGCGTAAAAATCTTCCCTTTCACCCATATTTCACCTCGGCAGACAACCAGGGTAGATACGTATTGGTGGCGGGGTCACTATCTGGCCACAAAGTGTTGTTGGTGAACATCTATGCTCTGAATACGGACGATCCTGTGTTCTTCTAGACCCTACTGGCCCGTATTGATCAAATGGCAGTGGGTCATATTATTCTAGATGGAGACTTTAACATGATTATAGATCATTGTGAGTCCTGAGCAATATCAGTGATGCACATGGGTTGTGAGATCCATGGTGCATGCAGAATCCACACATCCCTGCACACACATTTTATTCAGCCCCACACAATACATGGACACATATAGATTATTGGTTGGTCTCTGCTGCCACCTCCCTATGGTTTGGCCTTGTGACACATCTCCTGCGCACACTGTGGGACCACTCCCTCAGTAAGGCCCACTTGTAGAATTTGAAAATCACTGCCTCGTGAGCACCAATGATGATTTCCCACCCTAAGACTCCAGGATACATTCCTCTGCACCGAACTCAACATGACAATTGCAGAATATTTGGACCTAAAAAATGGCTCACTTGCTTCCCACGCTACCCTGTGGAAGGCCTCCAAGGCCTACGCCAGGAGGATCTGCATATCAAAACATGCTGAGGTGTTGAGGGTCATACGCAATAGCTTATCCAGGGCAGGAGGCACACTATCTGAAATGGACTGCTGAGATGCACAACAGTGTACACTATCTGTCCTTAGTCAAAGGGCTCCCCTGCTGGAGAAGTTAAAGGACCTAACTGAACATGAATTGCAATGCATTACTTAGGCAAATATGCTCGTGCCCGACAATACAGGGAAGGAGATCGCCTGGTTGCACCCTGGCAAACTTGCTAAGACCCTCATGAACATTTTCCCACATACCAGAATTACGTGCAGCTGATGGCTTGCGAATAACAGATACAGAAGGGGTCTAACCTGAGGTCCTTACTTACTACACACAGCTGTACACCTCCCGACAGAGTGGTGAGATGCCTGACTTGACACACTATCTCGACGAGATGGCAATGGTGTGGCTTACCAATGCACAACAAGAGTTTTTGAGTGAACCCTTCACATTCAAAGAAATTATCCATGTAATAGAGGCAGTATATACTGAGGCATTAGAGGGTGGTAGTCTACTGCCAACAGTGAGAGAGGCGGTAATCACTCTCTTACCCAAGCCAGACAAAGACCATATGCTGTGCGGATCATTTCACCCATTATCTTTGTTGAAGTTCGATTATAAAATCCTGGTTAAAATATTGGTGATGCAACTACCATTATTAATGGACAGTCTTTTATCCCTGGCCCAATCAGGCTTTGTACCATACCTTCTACAACCATCAAACTTTGTACTCGATTTGCCATGATCCGTAGAATCCCCCCTAATATTCCTTCAGCAGTGGCCCTTTTAGACGCAGAGAATGCGTTTGACTTTTTAGAGTGGCCATCTCTGTTGGCAACTCTTCATAAGTTAGGTCCTCCCTGAGGCTTCCTCTCATTGATCAAACTCCTATACTCTGGCCAGTTAGCCAAAATCAGAGTCAATGACACATTATCTCTCCCCTTTCCAATCTTCAAGATCATGCTACAAGGGTGCCCATTATTCCCACTGATTTTCATCATTGCTTTGGATCCCCTGTGTGCCACCTCCTAGAAAAACATATGCACATGGGGTTACAATTCAGTCCCAGACCATTGCTTATTTAGCTGTACGCAGACAATATACATCTGTACTTACGAAATTCCAGTGAAAATCTTGATCCTGTATTTTAGGAGTTGGCCCGATTTGGTATCTACTCTGGACTACAAAACTAATTGGTCCAAGTCTGAAATCTTTCCACTCACGAATGGCGCATCTCCTGGTTCAATTACTCTTTCCGTTGACATGGTGTGTTGACTATGTTAAATACCTGGGAATATATATGCACCGTTATAAAGAACAGATAATTCTTCTGAACAATGGGACCACTCTTGACAAATTGTTCATGCAAATGGGGTCGTATAGCTATCATAAAAATGGTTGTTCTACCCCATTTCAAATACTTGTTTACTAACATCCCCGTGGCACTATACAACTCATTTTTCCTGATGCTTAAAGGCCTACTCACACAATTGGTTTGGGCAAATAAACACCCCAGAATTCGCTGGGACGTGTTAATGCTCCCTTACGAACATGGTAGGATGGGTGTCCACATTTTTATTTATACTACCTCATTGCACAGAGTCATTTTGCTTTTCACTGGTGCCACCCAGACGCACAACTGCTTACTGCATACCCAAGAGAGATCTGGTTTATCTGACCCCCCTGCGAACTTGTCTTCCTGAATGTTGTCCATTAGATCCAAATGACATACAAGCACTCTTGATCACATGTTGGGCATGGCACTGATTGACCTGATTACTCCACGTAGACACCCTCTATTCCCCATCATTGCTGCTAACCTAACAACTCATGACTTCCAATTACAAAGGAATAACTAGTCCAGCGTACTTTAACCAAATTATCACTACACATCATTAGTGACCTATTCCCGGAGGAGTATGTCTTCTCACGGACGGAGGACACTCGATTTGCCTATCCTACCAATGTGGACCACTTTGTACTCTGGCGTCTCCAAAATGCTCTGAGAGTTCAGATCACCACCTACCCTCTAGCACCAGACAACTTTGAGCCCCTTGTCTTGCTCATTACGGACACTGAGGGGGACAGGTTGGTGTCCTGCCTAAACCACACATGTCTAGAACTACTGCCACCTAGGATGCCAAATTGCTCACTGCCTGGGAGGCAGACATAGGTCACCCGATCACTGATAAAATTTGGGTGGACTGTTGCTCACAGACACGACTGGTCCCTATGAATCACCGCCACAAGCTCATCCACTACAAATTCTTGAGACATTTATATGTCACTCTGGCACCCACGGCCAAAATAGATCCCACAAGCTCATCGAACATTCCTAAATGCCTAACACCCCAAGCTGATTTTGCACACATGACATGAACATGCCTCAGGCTAGCACAATACTAGAGAGATGTCTTTAGCCGACTATCATTGATGATAGACATTACATTAGACCCCAGTCCCGTATGGGCGCTGCTGGGTCATGTAGCTGACGTTCCTAAATCTGTGAAAAGATACACAGCGATCGTCCTGCTAGTAGCAAAACCAAAACCTGCTATACACTTATGCAGTAAACTCCCACCAACAACTGGAGCTTGTCTTCGCAGCCTTCTGTACTGTACCACTACTAGCAAATTATATGCAGAGCTTCAACCACCTACGTCGTGACCCAGGAACATTTGGCAGCCCCTTTGAAATTACCTGGCATCCACTGACTCTGCCTCACTGTAGTGCACATGCTGGCAAAGATACCATAGTAGCTGTGAAAACTGGCTAACAATAGGACACGCAGTGCTTTCAAGCCCAAGTGTACCATCAAAGGCATTGATGCCCATGCTATTTTATCATTTTTGAAATAATGTAATGCATGTACTCGTTCTAGATGATGTAGTGCTTCCTTTAAAATTACCTACTTCACTCTCCAGTTGACTTGAGGCAGTCTGTGCCTATTTTTTATTTTGTTCTATTGATAAAATTATGAATAAAGTTAAAAGGGGTTGTAGATCAAAGGCTGAGCTGCATGTGATTAGTCACAGTCTGCTGTGCCACAGTTAGCAATAAAAATGGACTGGTATGCAACTTACATTATTTATCGTTGGTTGCAAATAATTCACTTATTCTACCCATCAACTTTTTGATCTGCCACTCTACCTGTTGCTTTGCTCTGCTGGCCTGCTTCTGCTGCTTCTGCCTGAAGAGGGAAAGAAATGGACTTTGCTTCCTGAAATCCTGCTTGTGATGTTTCTCCAAGGGCTTGCACTGAGTTTGCCCCTTTTTCTGAAGTCTCAGGGACATCAAAGACTTCATCTGCCAGTGCCTGGACTCTTCTGCCGGGAGTCCTGACTTGCTAAGTGGTGCCAAATCCAGTCCCTGGGCCCTTAAAAGTGGAAGCTGGTAACCTGTGGATGAAAATCCATGGAAACCTGTATTTGCATCAGAAACATCGACGCATGTGCCCCATGGCTGCAAATTTGATGCAGTGCCTTCCTTGTGGCTGGAGAAATGACACAGCATTGTTCTGACCATGGACTCTTTGCACAGCACATCGGATATTTCCATGCACGGATCCTGGGTGTCAAAGTCTTCAACATCCCTGCAGGAACCTGAGACTGCACACCCGGAATCAACCCACGGCCTCTCTTGCGAGAAAAGAATCGATGCACTGCCTCACTTCCGAGTAAGAAATCAACGCATCGCTTACTTTTCTGATACACTGTCATCCTTGCGGCTTTATTTTTGACGCATATCAGGTACTTTGTGCTAAAACAACACAGCCATTGATTTCTATGGATTAAGACTCTTTTTTATTTCCAAATTTCATATCTTTGCTTGTGTATGTTGGATGTTTGTCTCTTTTGGTCTTTTTTGATTTAGATAAATATTGGTTATTTTCTAAAGTGGTGTGGAGTCCTTTTGTGGTGTTTTCACTGTTTTACTGTGTGTGTTTGTACAAAACTTTACACATTGCCTCTGAGATAAGCCTGACTGCTTGTGCCAAGCTAACTAGGGCATGAGCAGAGGTTATCTGAGCTATGTATCTCCCTTACCCTGACTAGAGTGATGGTCCCTGCTTGGATAGACTGCAAACCAACGGCCAACCAGAGACCACATTTCTAACACAGACCAATAGAACCACCGTTTTGAGTGTTTCATTGTATGCTTCCATTCATTTTGTTTCCATTTCCCAATGTCTCATAGTTCGATTAACGTACGAGGGTACAAAAGATGTGCCCATAGCTGTACCTTGTTTTTGGATATAATAATTTCCTTCAAAGATTAACACATTGTGCGTTAGACAAAATTCCATAATGTTTATCAGCATCTCTGTGTGATCCATCAATCTCAGTGATCTGAAGCATAAAAAAATATCTACAGGCTCCTAACCCTCCCTGGTGTGTTATGGAGGTATACAATGACACTACGTTCACTGTAGAAATTATGTACTATTCTTTCCAGGGTGTGATGTATATATATATATATATATATATATATATATATATTTATATATGTTTAGTCCCGTTCACATACCTCCCATACGGCAGCACAGCAAACTCAAACCTGACAGGGTATCTTATTGCAAAAACGTAATCTTTTATTAAAGCGAACACTGGATAAAAAATTATAAGAATTACATAAAATGTAAAAAATATATGGCATACGCATTTTGGCTTCACACCTTCGAGTATTTCTAAATCAACATAGCAATGGTAACCTTTATTAGTGTGTCCTTTCTGGTTTTCCTTAACCCTCGGAGCACTAGAACTGGAACCTTCATGCAAAAACTGCTTTTCCCATCCTCCATTTTCTACATTTCACAATATTATTTCATTATGAATCATTCCAAATCACTCAATATTTTACAATACTACTTATTCCAAAGCACAAATACCTGATTTGTATTTTTCTAATTATTAGTATTAAACCTAATTAATAATGGTCCAGAATAACATTTCAATGGGCACTTAAAATTTCACATTGTGTGGGGGTAAGTTTTAAAATGCAATTGTGCTAATACCAATTATTCATATATATCAATCAACATGGTGTGATCCCCATTTTTTATAATCATCTACAACCTTCTTTATACTTTCAATATATTTTGACTCCTGTACTTACATGATCACAGATTTAGACAATTGTATTGCGCGTAAAAGACAATTGTATTGCACGTAAAAGGAAAACGTATGTTTTCAAACTAAATAATTAGGTGACTCTTATTTAAAGTGCTAATTAATGCATGGTCCTTAATACTCATCAAACCTCACATTGAGCACATTTTTATACCAGTTTTATTTTTTTTAAAGGAGGAGTTCATCTATAAACATAGATAAGTTAAGATTTCCTTATTTTGAAATATATATAACTGCAGCACAAAAAGTACCTGGTGTTATTCAAAAGGATAATGAATTCCTATTCACATCCTAAAAGCACCCCAATCATATGGACTAGTCACATTTAAGATGCAAATGTCCAATATTTACGAAGTAATTGCACAAGATTTGGGTCTTTTTTCTATATATCGCCATAAACAATTACTTATCATAAGAAAAATAAAAGGAATACCATTTTCCCCTTTCTAGGAATATGTAAAGTGCTATATAGAAAGTGTCTAGTGCCATTAAGAATAACAATTTCCTACTGGCATCTTAAAAAGCACCCCAATTGCATACTACCCAATGTCTATACAGTGCATGTTATATATCAATAAATACTGAATTGTAGCCACATATTCATGTAAAATGTGTATCAGTCAAAGTACAGATAATTTAAAGGGAAGGGAACATATGGGGAGATCATTCCATTTTCCTATGTAGTATTCCAAATCTTATTCACAAATGCGCATACAGTTCTGCATCAGTATTATGTCCCCATGGTGTTTCAGTGCCCAATGCTATGATTAACCGCAAATCTTGTTTTCTTAATTCTCTTTCTCGCTCACCACCTCTAGGATGGGCACACACATGTTTGATCAATTGATATCTAAATGTTTCCATTGATCGATCATGATGCTTATTTAAGTGGCAAGCCATTGGGTAGTTCTTATCCCCATTTGTAAAAGCTCTCATGTGTTGGAATACCCTGATCTCCAACCTATTTATGGTTCTCCGCACATAAAGCTTATTGCAACCACATTTAAGAACATATACTACATACTCTGTGTTGCAAGTTATTCTATCATTGTTAGGAATAGGGTCTTTGGTTGACAGTCAGGTTACCCCCTGTTCAAGCAAGGACCCTCACTCTAGTCAGGGTAAAAGAGAATCACCCTCAGCTAACCCCTGCCTACCCCCTTGGTAGCTTGGCAGAGCAGTAGGCTTAACTTCAGAGTGCTAGGTGTAAAGTATTTGTACCAACGCACACAGCAACTTAATGAAAACACTACAAAATGACACAACACCAGATTAGAAAAATAGAAAATATTTATCTAAACAAAACAAGACCAAAACGACAAAAATCCACAATACACAAGCCATCAGTTAAAAATCAAGTATTTAAGTAGTTTTAAACAAACACTAACACTGTTAGTGTGAAAATGTACCTTGGGTGCGTCAAAAATAACCCTGCACGGGTGAGTGTGTGTCAAAAAGGGCTTGCGATGTGTCGATTTAACTCACAAGCGAGGCCTCGCGTTGTTTCTCCTTTCGTCGGGTCTGGCGCGTCTTTTCTTCTCTCCGCAGGAGAGCGATGCGCCGATCTGGTCAGCAATCTCAAGTCCGGGCTGGCCTTACGTTGTTTTTACAGGCCCAGCGGTACTTGCGTCGGAAATCCAGCTGCACGATGATCCGAAAACCATGCAGCACGGGTTGCGACCTCACCAGCCTCCGTCAGCGATGCTGCATGTCATTTCTCCAGCTCCGTGCATCGATACTTTGCTCGCGTTACAGGCGAGCGTCGATTTTCAGCCGCGAAGCCGGCGGCGCATCGATTTCCCAGCCGCAGATCGGAGTCGTGCCGTTCTTTTCCCCGCATAGCGTTCTGTGCGTCCATTTCTTCCTCTCAGGCTGTCAGCTTCTCCTTTCAGGGTCCCAGGAACTGGATGGGCACCACTTGGCAGAGTAGGGTTCTCTCCAGAGACTCCAGGTGCTGGCAGAGAGAAGTCTTTGCTGTCCCTGAGACTTCAAACAACAGGAGGCAAGCTCTAAATCAGGCCCTTGGAGATCTTCACAAGATGGAAGGCACACAAAGTCCAGTCTTAGCCCTCTTACTCTGGCAGAAGCAGCAACTGCAGGATAGCTCCACAAAGCACAGTCACAGGCAGGGCAGCACTTCTTCCTCAGCTCTTCAGCTCTTCTCCAGGCAGAGGTTCCTCTTGGTTTCCAGAAGTGTTCTAAAGTCTGTGGTTGTGGGTGCACTTCTTATATCCAATATCTCCTTTGAAGTACGTCTACTTCAAAGTAAAGTCTCTTTTGAATGTGAAATCCTGCCTTACCCAGGCCAGGCCCCAGACACACACCAGGGGGTTTGAGAATGCATTGTGTGAGGGCAGGCACAGCCCTTTCAGGTGTGAGTGACCACACCTCCTCTCCCTCCTAGCACAGATGGCTTATCAGGATATGCAAGCTACACCCCAGCTCCCTTTGTGTCACTGTCTAATGTGGGGTGCAACCAGCCCAACCGTCAAACTGACCCAGACAGGGAATCCACAAGCAGGCAGAGTCACATAAATGGTATAAGCAAGAAAATGCTCACTTTCTAAAAGTGGCATTTTCACCACACAATCTCCATGCGCTCCCAAAGGGAATCCACACTTTAATCACATTTAAAGGTAGCCCCCATGTTAACCTATGAGAGGGACAGGCCTTGCAACAGTGAAAAACAAATTTAGCAATATTTCACTGTCAGGACATATAAAACACATTACTCTGGCTCCCATTACAACATTGGCGGTAAATGCCGCTTACCGCCGTGCAGAAGACCGCCGACACACTGCCGCGGAATTCCGCCACAGCTAGTACGACCCACAGCTCAGAAACCGCCAAAATCTAGACACCCACACAAGTCTGCCACACCAAAGGTCAGTGATAAACTGGCAATAACAAAACCTCCATCGTCACGCCAACAGGAATAAGCCCACACTATCATGATCCACGCGGCGGTCTTTCAACCGCAGTATTCAATTGGCGGTACACACCGCTGCGCTCAAAATACACACACATTTACAAAACACTACAACATTGGACAAATCGAAATACACACACCTAATACACATACACACA
Organism: Pleurodeles waltl; assembly: GCF_031143425.1. Lineage (NCBI taxonomy): Eukaryota > Metazoa > Chordata > Amphibia > Caudata > Salamandridae > Pleurodeles > Pleurodeles waltl. Next base: position 841,659,620 of record NC_090438.1, read on the forward strand.
CCAATCCCACACACTCAATACAATATAAAACACATACCCACATTACCCACAAACCCTTACTACCCAAACATTTGAAGAAGGCCAGAGAGACAGCAAAGCAAAGACAACACCAGCATACTGAGGCACACAACACCATCACACATACACATCCACGCACAAAACACCACACCCCCCTAAAAATCACCCCACACATCACAACACACACCACCCCATACATCACCCACACCACCCCACGGCACCGCAAAGACACCCCAGGTTTTCTGACGAGTAGCTCAGAGTCATGGTGGAGAAAATCATCCGGGTAGAGCCACAGCTATTCAGATCACAGGTGCAGCACACCACCCTAGCTAGGAAGATGGAGCTATGGCGCAGAATCGTGGACAGGGTCAACGCAGTGGGACAGCACCCAAGAACACGGGATGACATCAGGAAGAGGTGGAACAACCTACGGGGGAAGGTGCATTCCGTGGTCTCAAGACAGCACATTGCGGTTCAGAGGACTGGCAGCGAACCCCTACCTCCTCCCCCACAACTAACAACATGGGAGGAGCAGGTCTTGGCTATACTGCATCCTGAGGGCCTCACAGGAGTAGCTGGAGGAATGGACTCTAGTAAGTTAAATCTTTAACTACTTCATCCCCCACCCTACCTGCATGCTATCACATACCCCCACGCGGCGGTCTTTCAACCGCAGTATTCAATTGGCGGTACACACCGTTGCGCTCAAAATACACACACATTTACAAAACACTACAACATTGGACAAATCGAAATACACACACCTAATACACATACACACACCACTCCCACACACTCAATACAATATAAAACACATACCCACATTACCCACAAAACCTTACTACCCAAACATTTGAAGAAGGCCAGAGAGACAGCAAAGCGAAGACAACACCAGCATACTGAGGCACACAACACCATCACACATACACATCCACGCACAAAACACCACACACCCCTAAAAATCACCCCACACATCACAACACACACCACCCCATACATCACCCACACCACCCCATGGCACCGCAAAGACACCCCAGGTTTTCTGACGAGTAGCTCAGAGTCATGGTGGAGAAAATCATCAGGGTAGAGCCACAGCTATTCAGATCACAGGTGCAGCACACCACCCTAGCTAGGAAGATGGAGCTATGGCGCAGAATCGTGGACAGGGTCAACGCAGTGGGACAGCACCCAAGAACACGGGATGACATTAGGAAGAGGTGGAACAACCTACGGGGGAAGGTGCGTTCCGTGGTCTCAAGACAGCACATTGCGGTTCAGAGGACTGGCAGCGAACCCCTACCTCCTCCACCACAACTAACAACATGGGAGGAGCAGGTCTTGGCTATACTGCATCCTGAGGGCCTCACAGGAGTAGCTGGAGGAATGGACTCTAGTAAGTTAAATCTTTAACTACTTCATCCCCCACCCTACCTGCATGCTATCACATACCCCCACCCTCGCCCTCACCCCAATCACTCCAACTCCTCACATATGTCCCACTATCACAAATCCCAACACCAAGCCATGCATGCAACAACAAAGCATGGACACCCATCACCAATGCATGTCCACTACAAATACCCACACAGACACCTAAACAATTATCACACACGGTCCTACACAGGAATGGAAGCACTGGGGTACAGGGTCACCCACCCATTGCACACCATGGCACACACAGATGCAATAATCATGCCTTTACACCCCTGCAGGACCCCTACCCAACGTCACCGGACAGGAGGGTCCATACATGTCCACTCCACCCACAGAAGAGGCCACAGTGATGACAGCAGCTCTGTCCAACTGGATCTAGATGACCAGCCCGGCCCATCTGAGACCTCAGGACCGTTGGTTCCCCTCACACAGTCACAGGCCACCACAGAGCCTCACCCTCAGGAAACACCAGCATAGCACCCACCCAGCGGGCCAATACCTCTGTCCCCAGGACACGTCAAGCAGCAGTGTGTCCACCACTACAGGGAACCCAGGCTAACCCACCACCCCAAGAACAGCAGGGACCTGGGGGCAATTGTAGTGGGCACGCGGTTCATGGGACAGAGGCTCAGGAAAACCGGGGAACTGGGAGGGCTGCCGTGCGACAGGGGGAGGACAGGCCCAGGGAACACACTCTCCAAGAGGCCCTCTCCAACATAATGGGAGCCTACCATCATTCCCAGGAGACGATGGCAACAGTACTGGCCAAGTTTCAGGAGACCCAGCGGCTGCAGGAGGAACAGTATTTGGGGTTCAGGGAGGAACTCAAATCCATCAATATCACCCTGGGCACCATTGTAGGGGTGCTGAAGGACCTAGTGAACACCAGGAGTGACACTGTGGCACAACAAGGGGCCCCTGACACTAGCCTGGACGATGAACTGCCCACCACCTCCGCCGGCGCTAGTGGACAGGAGGCACCGACATAGGACCACAACACCAGCACCCTACCCCCTGCAAATGGAGAACCTCCCCGCAAACAGTCCCTGAGATCCAGGACAAAGACAGAGAACAATGCCAAGACCCCTGCCAAGAAATGAGACCACACTGATTGTCATCCTCTGTCCCACTTTGTCACCCTGTCCATCCTTAACCTGCCATAGCTCCACTTCCTATGCCCCTTTGGACAATGCACCTGCGAGACAAATAGACTGGACTCTGCCATGGACATTCCTCCACCATCACCCCTGACCATTTTACAACCCCCTCCACTAATGTGGACTTAAATAAACACCCTTGAATCACAAAACAATCTGGAGTCAGTCTGTGCTTTCACAAATGTGTATTTGCTATGACTAAGGAAAATACCAATGTCCATTGTATTGTCAACATACCTACGTCACACAGCTCTAGTCCATGAGGTAACATAGCAGAGGACACACAGTGGGACCCACATCTGTGAAATCAAAAGGGGAAGTGACAAATCAGGGTCCATACACTGGGTGAAAGTGACAGAAAGATGAGAGGTCGAACAATTTTATCAGATGTAGAAGGCAGTGAGGTCTTCTTACCTGTGTCTCACGGGAAGTATTGATGGATCACGGTGTTTCTGTTGTCTATGTCCTCTTCTTCTGCCTCCTCTTCTTCACTGTCCACAGGCTCCACAACTGCCACAACACCTCCTTCAGGACCATCGTCCTGCAGAAAAGGCACCTGTTGTCGCAAAGCCAAGTTGTGCAGCATGCAGCAGGCCACGATAATCTGGCACACCTTCTTTGGTGAGTAGTATAGGGAACCACCTGTCATATGGAGGCACCTGAACCTGGCCTTCAGGAGGCCGAAGGTCCTCTCTATAACCCTTCTAGTTCACCCATGTGCCTCATTGTAGCGTTCCTCTGCCCTTGTCCTGGGTTTCCTCACTGGGGTGAGTAGCCATGACAGGTTGGGGTAACCAGAGTCACCTGCAAATGTCGCGGGACAACTGTTAGACACACACTAACCCTTAGGGACAACCCCAGACCTAGACAACTATTCACACTCTATAGGGTCCTTGTCCTCACCTAATAGCCACACACGGTGCCTCTGAATTTGCCCCATCACATAAGGGATGCTGCTATTCCTCAGAATGTAAGCGTCATGCACTGAGCCAGGAAACTTGGCGTTCACATGGCAGATGTACTGTTCGGCCAAACACACCATCTGCACCAGCGGGGGGAGTACCAAGGCCACATGTGTCCCATCAATGGCATCTATGATGTTGGGGAAATGTCACCTTTCACTGTAGGCAAATCCTCCACCTGAGGGAAAATGATGTAGCTGCGCATGTGTTTCAGCAGGGCAGACAACACTCTGGACAACACGTTAGAGAACATTGGCTGGGACATGCCTGATGCAATGGCCATTGTTGTTTGAAAGGACCCACTTGCCAGGAAATGGAGTACTGACAGGACCTGCACTAGAGGGGGGATTCCTGTGGGATGGCAGATAGCTGACATCAGGTCTGGCTCAAACTGGGCACACAGTTCATGGATTGTGGCACGATCAAGTCTGTAGGTGACTATTACATGTCGCTCTTCCATTGTTGACAGGTCCACCAGCTGTCTGTACACCGGAGGATGCCGCCATCTCCTCACCTGCCCCAGCGGACGTGTCCTATGGAGGAGAACAGCGATCAGAGGGTCAGCCGACACTGAGGTACGAAATAAACAACTTTATTGCACACATTTGTCAATCCGCTATGTGCCTGTCTTAGTGTGTATGCAAGGCCTAGATATGTGTGACACATTTAAAATTAATGCTATGTGGCACCCTGAAATGGCGGCTGCCTGACCTGTAATGTGGGACAAGGGGATATGAGGTAACTGCACTGGCATTGTGCACCGTCGCGGTAGGCGGACGAAGACCGCGGCGCAATCCTGCATTGGTTAACATTGGACCCTAAGGGTCCCAGGAGCCAATGATGATGTACGCCGGTGGTGACGGTACGCACCGCCGCGGACGGGACCGCCATTTCCTCTCTGTTCACTCACTTGATACCTGATCTTCGACAGGAGAGGACATACACTGCAAGTGCTGCTGTGACCTCAGTCTGGAAGTGACAATGGCTCAAGTGTCTGGGGAAAGGGCCCCTGCCTTCACATCGGAGGAGTTGGACAAACTAGTGGATGGGATCCTACTCTACGGTCCTCCAGACAAACAGGTGAGTACACTGTGAGCATGCTGTATGGGCAATGCCTGTTTGGAGTGGTGTGGATGGGAGATGAGGGGGGGATGAGGCGTGCATGAAACGACGGTGAGTGGATGTGTGTCAGGGCACGGGTGGGAATGTGGGCCAATGACTGTGACAGTATGGATGGTTAAAGTTTTTCCTTTTCCCCTGTACTATTCCTTTAGGTCAGCGCCCACCAAAAGAAGGATATTTGACGTACCATGGTCAAGGACGTCTGGGCCCTGTGGGTCCACCACAGACGGAGCACCCACTGCCGTAAAAGATAGGAGGACATTCGCCGCTGGAGCAAGAAGATGGCGGAGGCCCAGCTGGGGATGGCCTCCCAACATGGGAGGGGTGCCCATCGCACCATGACCCCCCTGATTTTCCGGATCCTAGCGGTGGCATATCCGGAGTTGGATGGGCGCTAGAGGGCATCACAGCAGCCGCAAGGGGGTCACATCCATCTGATTCAGCATGCATTGGAGGTGTCTGGGTGGGGGAGGTGGGCTGTGGGTTCCCCAAGGCCAGGGCGAGTTTTGTAGGCAAGGTCCCTTCGTGAGGCAGGCTATGTGGCACCCCAACCCCACCAGTGTTAAGAGCCATCTACCCCTAGTCAGGCTGCTGTGACGTCCATGTGTTCATCAATTGGGCAAAGGCCTTGTACCCCATGTCCCTGGGATTAATTAGGGAACCCTAAGTGCATGGTGTAGTGCAGAGGGCTGCTGTGTCTGTAGTGTCCGCCAACGGTAGCGGTATTGCATGCACTGAACATGTCTTTCTACTTTCTTTCCCCCCCTTTTTGTGGTCTCCCTGTTCTTGTATGCATTAGCATCATCAGGTGGAGGAGCTGTGCCACTGGAGCAGGAGGGAGCTGCATCCCACATGGCCCTGGAGGGCGAGACTACGGACTCAGAATTCACCAGTGGGACAGAGGGCAAGGGGAGCTCCACTGCGGGGACAGGAGCTGAGACCAGCGACACCGACTCCTCCTCTGATGGGAGCTCACTTGCGGTGGCAGGCCCCTCTGTGCCCACCGCATCTACAGGTACAGCCACCACCCACCCTACCAGCACCGCTCTCCCAGAAGCCCCTCAGCGCCTGTACCGTGTCTGCTCACACAGGAGGGTGGGCATCTCCTTTGCCCCAGGCACCTCAGCCCCTGCCCCAGTCAGCCCTGCTGCCCTCAGTGAGGAGGCCATTGACCTCCTCAGATCCCTCACTGTTGAGCAGTCTACCATCCTGAATGCCATCCAGGGTGTAGAGAGGCAGTTGCAACAGACAAATGCATACCTGGAGGGCATTCATTCTGGTCAGGCAGCCCAACAGCGAGCTTTTCAGACTCTGGCCTCAGCACTGATGGCAGCCATTGTCCCTGTGTCCAGCCTCCCCCCTCCAACTTCCTCCACCCAGACCCAATCCCCAGTACCTCAGCCTATCCCAAGCACACCATCAGATCAGCATGCACACATCTCAACACACAAGGGTAGCTCTGGCAAATATAAGCACCACACATCCTGCAAGCACTCACACAAGCATCATACCCATGCAGACATACCAACAGCCACTGCCTCCACTGTGTCCCCCTCCTCCCTCCCTCTCACGTCTCCACCCCTACCTGCATGCACTACATCTTCAGCCACTACCTCCATCACCAGCACACCCATCACCGCACACCGCTCACGTGCACTCACCACCCCCACTACCATTCACACATCCCCTGTGTCCTCTCCCAGTGTGTCTGTGAGCCCTCCTCCCAAACTACACAAACGCAGTCACACCCACCGAACAGCCATCCACTTCACGACAGCCTCCAGCCCATGCACCTTCGCCCAAAGTCAGCAAACAAACACCTCCTACAACCACTACCTCTTCCTCCACTCCCAAATCCCCTCCATCTACCCGTCCCAGTGTGTCTAAAAAACTTTTCCTGTCAAACCTTGACCTCTTCCACCCCTTCCGTCCCCTAGGGCCCGCCTCTCCAGGTCCCAACCCAGCACCTCAGCCACCACATCACCGGGAACAGTGGTGCCAGCAGTAACTGGCTTCTGGAGTGCGCCAAGCAGCAGGGCAGCCAGTCTCCCAAGGAGCCAGGCCAAGGACATTCCCCCACCTCAAAAACAAAAGAAGTTGCACACAGCCCGGAGGGAAAAGGCCACAACACATGCCACCAAGGGCTCAGCCTGCACAACAGTTGGGAGTGGCAAGACAGCTGCGCCACCATCCAAGGTGGGGAAGGGGCAGAGAAAGAAAGGGAAGTCGCCGCCAACCTGCACGGCGGACAAGACCGCCACATGCACAGCCGCTACGGGCACGGCCGCCCAGGACACTGCCGCCAGCAGCACTCTCAGTGAGCCCCCCACTAGCACCGCCACCCAGGACACCGCCGCCTGAAGCACGCTCAGTGAGCCCCCCACTAGCACCGCCGCCCAGGACACCGCCGCCAGCAGCATGCTCAGTGAGCCCCCCACCAGCACCGCCGCCCAGGACACCGCCGCCAGCAGCACGCTCAGTGAGCTCCCCACCAGCACCGCTGCCCAATGAGCGCCGCAAGCACCGCCGCTACCGAGGCCGCTGCCAGCACTGCCAGCGGCCACGCCACATCCTGTGCCAGTGGCACCACCGCAGACATGACTGCCATCCCCAGTGGTCAGTCGTACGAGGCTGGTGGTCACTTCCAGGGGCCTGGACAGCTTCCATGTTGCCCCACCGTCAGTGGAGTGTCAGATCCACTACCTCAGTCCTTGGCAGGATGAAGCACTCTGGGCACAAAGCCCCCTCCAGAACCAGTGGAGAATGACATCCACTACCTCTGTCCTTGGCAGGATGAAGCACTCTGGGCACAAAGCCCCCTCCAGAACCAGTGGAGAATGACATCCACTACCTCTGTCCTTGGCAGGATGAAGCACTCTGGGCACAAAGCCCCGTCCAGAACCAGTGGAGATTGTTATCCACTTGAAAGACTGTGGCTTTGCACTCCCCAGGATAAAGCAGTGGGCAAACCACCCACTGGAGAGACTTGAGAGACTGTGGCTTTGCACTTCCCAGGATAAATCAGTGGGCAAACCACCCACTGGAGAGACTTGTGAGACTGTGGCTTTGCACTCCCCAGGATAAAGCAGTGGGCAAACCACCCACTGGCGAGACTTGAGAGACTGTGGCCTTGCACTCTCCACGATACATCAATGGGCATGAAGCCCCCTCGTGGAGCTGGCGTCGTGCACTCATCCGGCTGAGGTGCCCCCCCTTCCCTTCCCCCTGAGGTGCCTGTTTTATTTCTATCTGATGCCCCTGCAGTGTTCTCTCCGTTTGGATCGGGTATTGAGTGTGGGCCTCGCCCATGCATTTTGGGCCCAGTGGTCCACGGACTATGTAGGTGCAGTACATGGACTTGAATTCTTGGTGTACATATTTGTTAATAGTGTTTATATATTTTTGATTAATGGATTTTTCCTGATTACAATCATTCACCTCATTTCCTTTTGTCCTTGCGTTCTTCCAGTGGGGGTTGGGGGTGTAAATGTAATGTTTCAGCATGTATTGGTGTGTGTGTTGTGCGTGATGGTGGGGGTGGGGGTGTTGCGTGTTGCGTGTGTGTGTCACTCTCTTTTCCCTCCCCTGTGTCGTAGGTGCAGTACTCACCGTGGTCGTCGCCACCGTCGGTCGTGCTCCTGGTAGAGGAGCAGGAAGACAATCGCTGGTAGAATATGGAGTTCCGACTCCATGGCGTCCTGGTTCCTCGTGGGTTGTGTAGAGGTGAGAGTTTTCCCTTCCAAGTCCAGTTTCTGCCGTGTTTTTGTTCGCGTTGAATTCGCCCCGGAAAAGGTGGCGGATTGGCCTCTCATAATGGTGTGGGCGGTACATTGTCTTCCGCATGTCTGTTGGCGGTGACCGCCATGCTGTTTGTTTGTATCGCTGTGGCGGTCGGAGTGTTAAATTGGCTGTCTATGTTGGCGGTTTCCGCCGCGGTCATAATTCAATTTTTTTTTACCGCCGGCCTGTTGGCAGTCTTACAGCCGTTTTACCACCGATCGCCAGGGTTGTAATGAGGGCCTATATGTCCTACCTTAACCATACACTGCACCCTGCCCTGGGGGCTACCTAGGGCCTACCTTAGGGGTGTCAGACATGTAAGAAAACGGAAGGTTTAGGCCTGGCAAGTGGGTACACTTGCCAAGTCGAATTTACAGTTAAAACTGCACACTCAGACACTGCAATGGCAGCTCTGAGACATGATTACAGAGCTACTTGTGTGGGTGGCACAACCAGTGCTGCAGGCCCACTAGTAGCATTTGATTTACAGGCCCTACTAGGGACTTACTAGTAAATCAAATATGCCAATCATGAATAAGCCAATTACATATGCATTTTGTAAAGGATCACCTGCACTTTAGCACTGGTTAGCAGTGGAAAAGTGCCCAGAGTAACAAAAACAGTAAAATCAGAGTCCAGCACACATCAACAACCTGGGGAAAATAGGCAAAAAGTTAAGGGAGACCACGCCAAGGATGAAAAGTCTAACAATCATTGATATTACTTGCCCTTCAAAGGTCTGCTAATCCTTGATATTCAGCCCATATTTGCATGCCTTGCACGAACTACACTTTATGAAACCTTTCATGTTCCTTGAGAGCCGAATATCTTTTCCAGAATTGAAATGGCTGGTGATTTATATATCCCCAAGGATCTTGCTCTCTTCGAAGTAACTCTTGGACCCATACTCACAATGTCTGTAAGATGTACATCTTTTATTAGGACATGCCAGTTATTTTGTAAAATCCTTCTTATGCTGGGTTGGGCTGAATTCAACTCTAAAAATAATTTTTTCACTTCAGCATCCACTCTGTCGTTTATCCATGATTTGGGAATACAACAGTTGTTCTCTAGTTTTTGCACCAACTCTCTTTTTGCATCCTCCAGGATATTTTTTGGATATCCTCTTGCTCTAAATCGTAAATAATATCTGCCATCCAAAGTGCAAATATTGTGTATATGTCAGTACCTCAGCATCTCCAGTAACATCTTAGTATGGTCCAACCATTGTATAAGGCAATCTCTTAAGAGATATTCACATGCTTTGATCCCCTCCTCATGACCAATAGAGGTATATAAAGATGCAACATTAAGCGTGACCATTATATAGTCCTGTTTCCATGGGATATGATTTATTTTCTCCAAAAAATAAGTTGACTATTTTAGATATGATGACAAATTCATAACATATTCCTATAAAAACAGGTTCGAATAATGTGAACAGTTTTCTAACAAGTGTCCTATAGATATTACAATTGGTTTTCCCGGGGATTTCGCTTATCCTTATGTATTGTAGGGAGGAGATGGAAGGTTGAAATTTTTTCATGTTCCACTTTGAGATATTGATACTCCTCCCAATCTAATAAATCCATTTCATGTAATGATTTCAATTTCAAATGGTATTCCTTCCCTACATCCTTCAAAGGATTCCCAGGATGACAAGCGTAATGTGCCACATTATTTGGCTGTTTTATGGCCTCATCTAAATACATTTTCTAGTCCATCAGGACGATGTTACACCCCTTTATCTGATGGTTTAATAATAAATGTAGGGTTATTTTTCAACTCATAGATATCCTTCCAGTCTTTCATGGAAAAATTATTATTATTATTACTTTTAAAATTGCTCCTCCATTTCTTCTGTACTTCATTCAACTCCTCCACGACTAATTCCTGGAAGAGATGTATTTGATTCCCTGGGTAGAGCTTAAGGCAAAATTTGCTTCTTGGTTTTATGCAACTCTCTACCTTATGATATGGTTCAAATCCCATGTCGATCAGGACATTCTTTTCAGAGATAGGTTTCAAATTGCCCTGATCTCTCATTCTCTCATTCCATTTTATTCTTGTGTATGTATATATATATATATATGTCCAGTAGAAGGCGTTATGCCGAAACGCGTTGACATTTCACTTCAGGACTCTGTGAAACCTTTACAAGAAATAAATTCGATGAATTGAATTTGGCTTTGTTGAACATGATTCTGTTTAAATGATCGGGATTTACGTAACGGGACTGGTGCAGCCGTCAGATGGTCATCATTCCATCTATTGAAGATTATTATATATATATATATATATATATATATATATATATATATATACATAATATAGTATTTTTTGGTTTTAGGGTAGGTTTTATGTTTTTGGAGGGTAAGGGAATTTTTAGAGTTTAGGGTGGGTGTGGGTTTTTGGGTGGTAAGAGAATTTTTGGGGTTTAGGGTGGGAAGGATTTTTGGGTAGTAAGGGAACTTTGGGATGGGAAGCTAAGGTTATTATGTGCCAGTAAGAGAACTGGATTTATCTTCTTCTTTCCCTCGCCAGTAAGCCTATCCTACGTTGCCCACGGAGATGTAGCTATCTCCCCTGTGCTAACCTACTGTGCTGTCATCTAAAATTGCCTCAAGAAAATAACTGACTGGCGTGCTGTGCATCAGCTTTTTTGTTCACCCAGATCAAATGTATAAATCAAAAGTGCATTAATTATAAGACCATTAGGTATTTTCTGTTTCAACATATTTCTGCATTTGTGCACTGACTCTAAATGTGCAGACGTGTCCATGAGGATAAAATAGTAATATGTATAAGATAATTATTCAGCCAGTCAGTAGAGAATAATACAGACAAAATAGTATTGTAAAATGCCTGTGACCATGATTCCATACTTTGGTATTACAGATTGTTGTTTTCAAGGATAACTGTAGAAAAAGAAGCATTCCAGTGACTTCTATTTCGTTCCTCTGAAACACCACTACAATCACATAAATTTGGCAGATTCTACAGGCTACAGGGCTTTAAATGCAGGCACTAAATTCATTTCTGGACTTACCTATTCTTCATACACTACATGCAGTGGGAATCTGCTCTGTCCAGTTCCTCAGAGGGTGGTAACAGATTATGCAAATTCTTCATAATCACAGTATTTCCCATTTTATTTCATCTGCATGGTTCACCTCAGCCTGCAATAAATATGTCTGTTGCTGTTTGTGTCGGAAGACAAAACAATATAAAAGGAGATCTTCTCTGTCTTTGCTGGCAAGCCGTCGTGGTTACAACAAAGTGGGGAAAAGAGAAATCCAGTTAACTCATCTCTGTTCTACATCTAAGTAATTGTGGACAGTGGGTTTGTTATTGCCTCGTGGAGAAGCCGAGTACTCACCTTTTCATCAGGTTCGTAATGGTTTCTTCTCAATTGAGGCACCCATGCCACTAGAGCAGAGGATATGTGCGCAGAGTCCTTGATTTTGTGGCATGTCAAGGCACCCTTAGCATGCAGAGAGGAGTGCACAGTGACCCTGGCACTTCTACATCTCTCACATCCAAAAAAAACCTGATAAGAGCCTGGAATTGATCTATTTCTCTATCACATATGCCTGCTGTATTGTTTCTCGGGTCTACATCTACAGATTGTACAGAGTAATAGTGGAACAGGGTCTATGTTTAACATTTTTAATGGCTTCCATTAATTAGTTTCCAAATCAGCGCAAACCATGGTTGGTAATTTTGCTATTTTAGCAGTAACCAATCGAGAGAGGCCTTTCACTTGTTGATACTACCACATTGTAGTGAATTTAGACATTAGGAAAAACACCGCCCAGTCCATTGCACAAATACAGTATTGCACACGAAATTGAGTACGCTTTGAAGTATTTCTACTAATGTATTATGTGAACGAGCTTTGATTAACGGAATTCTTGAAGCAGCCAGATTTATCAAAAAAGTACAGGGTAACGTTCGTGTTGATGTAGAGGCACATGTGGCAGTTTAAAAAAAATGCAGACGAACATGTTTAATTGGCGGCGCAAAGTGCCAATTTCTTGTCATACCTTCTCTGCATAACAGAAGGAGACAGAAGCTGAGGTCAAAACCAGTGGTTAATTTGTGCTTGTTGTTTCCGGTGCTGAGCACCGGCACTTATTTTTTAGGGCCGGCACTTATTTTCTTCTTCTTCAAGCATTTACTGGGAGCAAAAGACACATATGGGAAAGACGGATGAAGAGAAAAACGAAAAAGCATCACAAAGGGAGAAAGCAGAAAGCTGCAAGAGTGAGCTGAAAGGGCAGAGAGTGGCTGTTAATGGATTGAAGAGGCCCAAGCTGGCTTCAGGATTACCCTGCCTCAGTATTCGGTGCTCGCACATCTAATTGCAGCAGCTGCGTGTTTAAGAGGAGGGTTTTGACTACCAGCACGTTTTTATTTACAAATTAAGCACAGGAGCACCGGCACATTTTTATTTACCTATTAAGCACTGGTCAAAACACGTGGCATTGAATGTGAATTCTGCCTTTCCTTGACCTCCACACACCGAAGACGCGGCCCGGTAACAGTAGCAGACAGATGCTACACAAAGACAGACACACCTGATTAACCACGAGTACAACAGATGTCGTTTCTTGCCACCGCTGACACCTTGTCGCTTGTATCCGATGCTTTTCAATTTCCTTTCTTCTTTTCTGCTTTCATCAGAGAGTTAAACCTTCCATTAAAATCAAAGTTGAAGGCATTGTGACCCTTTGTTTCTGTATTCCAGACATGTAATCAGTTCTCACTGGCTGCTCTTTCATTCCTCGAAAGGCAAGAGGCCTACCATTATTGGTAGAAGCCCAGAGATGAGGAAACCTAACGCTTAGGTGAGTGTGTGTTAATTATTTGCTGACACATAAGCCTAGGCGCTTACACAGAGACAGCTATCAAAGCTGTTGCTCTTCATAGCTTTGATATCCCGACAGGACATATGACACAAATATCTTATTTTTTCTCCTAAATTTGCTCTGGCAAATACTGCTAATACTGCTAATAGACTATAGCAACCTCTTCTGGACCGAGCAAGAAGTTAGAAAAGCAGCTTTAAACAATTTTAAAAGATTTTTGTAAGGGTCGCATTTTGATCCAAACGACATTCTCATTATTAGAATAGTTTTCCACTTGCCCATTGCTCTAAAAAAACACTAAGAACCATATTGTAATTTTTGAGTATCACTAAAATTTACTGCCTCTTTTAAAATAAACAGTTTTACCTTCTTAAAATGTCAGCATGTAAAAAAGGTTATTGTTTTAATAATTTATTTCTATAGCATACATACACAAAAAAAAAATCTTTGTGACATTAAAGTCTTACAACTATAAGCAAAAGGGGATTAAGCAAGTAGATTGATAAACTAGGAAAGTTTCCCGATGTTAACGAAATCCCTCATGCAGTGCCGTAACAAAGGCACCGGTGGTGCAGGTCTGGGGGCCCGAGCTCCAGGGGGGGCCCTCAGCCAATATCCTGGCCTGAGAGCTCCTTTACTGAGTGCAGAGGGGGCTCCGTGTAGTTTGCAGGGGGGGTGCTCAAGTTCTGTTACGCCACTGTCCTCATAGTTATAGACCAGTGGTATTCAAACTTTTTAATGCTGTGCCCCTCAGTTATAAAATAAAAATCATTGCCCCCCCCCCTCAGGATTTTTCCTTTCACAATTATTCTATTATGATGCCACTGTTTAAATATGCCTAGACTTCTTTAAACATTGCAGTTAACTTAAGTTACATTTTTAAAAATGGAATCAATTGTTTTCTGCTTAAAACAAATCACTGTTATCTGCATGCTTCTTTTGGCCAGAGCCTGGCACCCCATGGGATCACTTGAGGCCTCCCTTGGGGCACACATACCCCAGTTTGAAGACCCCTGTTCAAGACGCACCAAAGACTGAATGGGATGTCATTCAAAAGCTGGAGATCCAAGACTCTCAAATAACTGCGACCGCAGTGTGTCTTTTTAAATCAGATGCATTCAGTTAAAACGTTTGTTCAGATCGGAGGGCTTGTGAGAGTCTGTAGTTGTGTGTTTTAGATATACAACTACAAGGAAACTTTGAGCTGGAAAGTGGACTTCCCAGTTGCTGTTGTGTAGATAACACTTCTATCTCACAGAAGAATTTTCCACCGCATTCAAAGATCATCATTGGTGCATTGGGGCTTTTTACCTCAGATTCACATGATTAAATAGTTATCATATGCTACACAAATAACACAATGCACTTTTTACAAAAGCAGGCTTGCTAATTGCATTTTAATTTTACGGAACTGAGATGTTAATTTCCATTCTATCCATTCAAACATGTGAAACCACACACATCTCGGTCAACAATCCCCCTAACTCTGTCCAAACAGACACCTGTTATGGTCCGATCAACCTTCATGTTGAAGGGGTCTAGCATTTGCCATCTGACTTGGTTTTACAGCATCACACCTCACAACCTTATGTGAGTTGTTAGCCTTCACCCTAACCCCTGCAGTAAACTTATCACAGAATGAGAATGTTGCCTCAGAGCTATCTGAAGTTGATTGTGGAGAAGACAGAGTCTGATTGGACTTATTGCTGCTATGGTCCGCTTTATCACTACAAGAGCGACCTGGTCTTGGGTCCTTTGACCTCCCATTCCACAAATAGAGATGCAAAATGTATGAATAAATAGATCAGTCCCCAGATCAGAAAGTTGCACCCTGTCAGGATTTAACATTTCCGACCTTCTCATCAATTTGTGCATAATATGCCTCAAGAGACCAGTCCCTGCACATAGTTTTGTGCATCCTGCATTAACATGTCTGGCAGGTCCATTCATTCTTTCTAGCTAAAATTTCCTGGCCTCAATTCTGGCTTGGGATCATGTGGGAGCTACAATGCATGCATTTAGGAATACCCAATCCAACCAAGCAAACTCTTCTGAAATACAGTCATCAAGTCCTTTACGGCCCATATTCACAAAGCTGTTGCAACTGAGATGCAGAATTATCAGATCTGGGTTCTGAAGACCCTTGTGATGTCTCACAGACGAACCAAGGAGACACTTGAAGGAAATCTTTAAAGGTGCTGGTTTTGGCTATGGGCATGGTCTGTCCACCAGAAAAACAAGTGGCAAATAACCCACGTAGTCTGGGAAGATGTGACTACTATGAGAACACAAACAGAGTAAAATTTGTATTCACAACTAAGGATGGATGCACCATCAGTAACAAGCCAACTGCCATCTCCCAATGCAATGACATGGCCTTCATTGAAACCTATTGCACCTGCCATAGTCACCACATTGACGGAATGAGTGGAAAGAGTAATTTGAAAGGGCCTTACCTGCCACTGCCAAGGAAGTTGTAAATATAGCAAAAAAACTGCTAACACAAGAATGCTTTCCATTTTGATATATAAACAGGGAAAGGAATGTAATGGCGAGGTGCAAGGTTAGATAGTGGCTTATCTGCACAACTTGTCTCAAGTCAAAGAGGATGTGTGAAAATAAATTCAGGTACCCCTCCCCAGCTGATCAGTCTTAGAGAGAAAAAGGTTAATCAGGTGAAAAGTGCATTTTAACAGGCCAATCTGCAGCTGCAATGCACCATATGATCACTTTGTGTTTTCCTGCAAGCTCTCTGAAGAAAAAGGCACACTGAAAGCCAAAGTTGATGCACTGACCAGCTGCTTCCTGTAAAAGAAGAAAAGAACTGAGATCAAAAAGGGCTATACTGAGATGGCCTCTGATGCCACTGATGTCATAGTGGGCTTCCAGCCCACCTAGGGGCAGATGTGACCCTCCTGCAAAAGAAGAGAGCAAGCCTCTCTTGCCTGTGTGATTGCTACCCCAGCACCATGCCTGCCACAGATTTGCAAATGTGGGCCAGATAGAGAGATCCATGGGCACCCACAGACCAAATATTGCTATCACTGTTCGGGGCCTGCTCTTTTATACTTGCTATTTAATCTACCAATATGTGTATTTGGTGAAGGATCTTAGGTTTGTTCACCCCCTCTCCTTTTTCACAATGTACTTAATGTGTCTATGTTAGAGCTTCCATGTTCCCTTCAAGTGGTGGAGGGGGCCTTTGGGATCCAACCTGCCATACATAATCTTTAACACATATGTGGTGCTGCTAGGAGAAAGAATGCTGAGCTAAGGCATCTCTATTTATCAGAATACTTATGACACCAAAATGTACCTAGTGGTGTTGTTTCTAGCACACATTCACTGCTCATGAGACTGCCCTGTTGTCATTGGGGCCTATATGTCTTTCTAACACCATTTGAATCTTCCTAACGACCTTTAAAATGCAACTTACTCTGTTTTTTTGTTATTCACTTCCACTCTGTGCTCTCATCTCTTTGTTCTTCTAGTCTTGCACTCTGGGTTCTCATTTCTTTTTTCTTCTAGTATTTCTCTAATTGTAAGAATTGCCTATCTACCATCACAGTGGGGGATGTACTTTATTTAGCTAGAGGGCAATGACAAGTTTTTAGAAAAGAATTGAAGAACAAATTGACAGCATTTTATGGCATGGAGTGGTCACCTCTGTGGAAGTTCATTATGCTTTCTGTCTTCATTTTAGCTTACCTCCCTCACTTATCATCTAACTTTTCTAGCTTCTAAAATGTACTTCTGTCTCTAACAGTAGCATTGTTATTTATTTTTTGAGCAAATGCTCAACATATCAAGTGATAAATACAAAGCCTTGAAACATCTTCCATTCGACAGCCTCTGGTTAAACAAGGACCTAGCTCTAGGATTTATTACATTTTGTTGGATATTGACCCTCTGAAGGGGCACCCCAAACTTTTTGCCTTCCTCCTCCACTTTTTCTGACCTCGTTTTTGTTGGCTTTAGGACTCTGGGCAATTTACTACTGCTAACCAGTGCTAAAGTGCATGTGCCCCCTCCATAAACCATGGTAACATTGGATCATACCGAATTGACATATTTAATTTACTTGTAAGTCCCTTCTAAAGTGCACTATATGTGCTCAGGGCCTGTAAATTAAATGCTAGTAGTGGGCCTGCAGCAATGATTGTGCCATCCATATAAGTAGCCCCTTAACCCTGTCTCAGGTCTGGCACTGCAAGGCCGGGGTGAAGTTTTACTGCCTCTCTGACTTGCCATTTTAAACTACTTGCCAAGCCTTAAACTTCCTTTTATTACTTATAAGTCACCCCTAAGGTAGGTCCTAGGTAGCAAACAGGACAGGGTGCTACGTAAGTAAAAGGCAGGACATGTACCAGTAATTTTTATATGTCCTGGTAGTGAAAATTCCCAAAGTCATTTTTCATTACTGTGAAGCCTGCTCCGCTCATAGGCCAGCATTGGAAATTCCCTTATATACTTTTAGGTGGTGATTTCTGATCTGAAAGGAGTGGCATTGTCGTGTTTGGTATGGTTGGAATGGTGGTGCCTTACAGCCTGTCTCAAATCAATATCAATGTCTGGTCTGTGCTGGTTTACAGTTCCCCTTGTGCAGTCCACCCAGACAACCATAAAAACAGGACACTCAGCTGAATCTGCATTCATCTGCATACTGATGGGTTTCCCTGGGCAGGAAGGATAGAAGGGCTCTCACATTTCAAAGGCTAACAGCCTGACATCACACAAAGGACTGATAAGCCTCCAGAGATCTCCTGGCAGAAAGAACTGGGTTGAAAGGGAAACTAGTGCACTTCAAAACCACTCTTTGAAGTTTTCCCCACGTAAAAGGCACATTTATCAAAGGCACATTTGTGTATATATACTGAGTCTGTCACCCCTCCAATCAGACACTTATGGACCTACAACTGGGCTCTGTCAGAAGGACTGATGTGTTGCCCAAAGGACTCATCCAGGCTGCTTATTTAGAAGGACTGCTCTCCTGCTTGTTTCCCTGCTGCCTGCTGCTCCCTGACTCTGCTGGAAGGACTCTGCCTTACACCACAAGTGATGTTCAAGGGCTTGGACTAAGCGTGCCTCCTGTTAAGAAGTCTCAGGCCCATCAAAGACTTCACCAGAGAGGGAAAATCCACGGAGTCTGATAATCAACACAACACTAGCAAAATTCAACGCAGCACCTGTCTCAAGGCTGAAAAATCACCACATTCCCTACCTGATTGACGCAGCACCTGTTTCCTCCTCCCAACACATTTTGGATTTTCCACGCATCGTCCCTGGTCTGTCAAAATATCACTGCACCTCATTAAGGAGCCAAAGCTACAGACCCAGAAATCGATGCATCACTTTGCCCGTGAGGAAAGAAACAACGCATCTCATCCGCCGTGACGGAAAAAACAATGCATTGCTTTATATTCTTACGCACCACCTTCTCTGTGGCCCTCTGCATTGTTATTTTTGATGCATCCCAGGTACTGAGTGTTATAAAGATACAACCACTGATTCTTATGGATTAAGAATTACCTAAACTTCTAAAAAGTGATATCTTGACTTGTGCATATCAGATTCTTGTCATTTTGGTCTTATTTTATTCAGAAAAATATCATCTATTTTCCTAAACTGGCGTAGAGTACTTTTTGTGGTGTTTTCACAGTGTTACTGTATGAGTTATTGCACAAACACTTTACACATTGCCTTTTAAGTTAAGTTTGCCTGCTCGGTGCCACGCTACAGGAAGGAGAGTACAAGATAATTTAGGTTGTGTTGTGACTTATGCTATCTAGGACTGTAGTCCCTTCTTGGACATGGTGCATACCTCTGCCAACTAGTGATCCAATTTCTAACACACTTCAGTTTACCAAAGCATTTTCTTCAAAAACCTTATGGCTCTCATTACAACATTGGCGGTATTGACCGCCTACCATCACGGCGACGGCAGTCAACATACCGTCGCCGTGGCTACCAGCCGCCCACCCGCATTATGACCATAGAAGGAATTCCGCCAGAAAGCTGGCAGAATACGTCGATGGTCATGTCGGCGGATGGTGGTAAGGTGGTGCAATGATATGGCCTGGCGGTGTTTTGCTGGCGGATGCTGCTGCTGACAGCAGCGCCCGATCCCGTCTCCTCCCGGAGGACCCCCTGCAAGCAGGTAAGTTGGGTTCTCTGACAGGAGATGGGGTGGAGGGGTGGTGTGTGCGTGTGTGGGGGTGTTGTGTGTATGTGGGGGGGTTTGTGTGTGTGTGGGGGTGTGTGTGTCTGTTTTTGTATGCATGTATGCAGGTGTGAGTCACGTTGATTGAGTGCGTGAATGACTGAATGTGAGTGTACGTGTATGTTGTGTGTTGTGAATGCGTGTGTACGACAATATATGTTGGTGTGTGTTGCGGTGTGTGGGTATGTATGTGTGCATGCGTGGGTGGATGTGGGAATGCGTGTGTGTATGAGTGTGTATGTGTGCGCGTGTGGGTATGTAAATGTGCGAGGGCAGGAGAGGGAGGGGGTGATGGAAGGACTCTTGGGAGGGGGAGGGGGCAGGAGAGACCCCTATTAGTGCCAAGGAAGGAATTCCATGGCACTGATAGAGCCTACCGCCATGGTTTTCGTGGCGGGATGCTTGCCACGAAAACCATGGTGGTAGGCGGGGTCATAATCCCGAGGGTGGGATTGTGACGGCCGCCTGGCTGGAGACCAAAGTCTCCAGCCCAGCGGCCGTTACCACCCTGGTGGACGGAGTGGTACATTGGCAGTTTGGCTTGAGCCAAACCGCCAATGTCATAATTTGGGAAAAGATACCGCCAGCCTGTTGGCAGTACCTTTTCCCAAATTACCGCCGACCGCAAGGGTCGTAATTAGGGCCCATACGTTGTAAAATTTTGCAGAGAGCTCTAATAATTAAGTAAATCAGGATGACCATAGATGATACATAGCCAGTTTTCATCAATTATTGTTCTGTTATTCATTAAATCATTTCTTATGCCGCTTAACTTTTAAAAACATTCTTAATGATTTCCACTTCTAAAATCATACTTGGATTCTATTCACAACCAATTAAATTATTACGACCATTCAATTTGAAGAAAGAATCCTTTAACCACAGTATATACATAGATCAATTTGTGGAAACATTTAGTTTAATAATCAAATGGAGGTACTCGCTTTTAGAAGTCACTACTACACCCAGGATACAGCCAAGATGTGTTTTGCGGGTGAAAACCGCTTCATCATGGTTGTAGGAACAGCAACCATAAATACAGAAAGTAGTCTATTACATAAATGTAAAAAAATCTAGTCATCTTAAAAGGTATAAAACATTCTATTTCACCAGGTACTTAGGCTCTCATTACAACCCTGGCGGTCGGTGATAAAGCAGCAGTAATACCGCCAACAGGACGACGGTAACAACAACAGAAATATGACCACGGCGGAAACCGCTCAGACAGACAGCCACTTTAACACAGTGACCGCCATGGCGGTAGCAACAAGCACCACAGCGGTAACCGCCAACAGCCAGGCGGAAGACAATGTACCACCCACTCCATTATGACAGGCCTATCCGCCACCTTTTCCAGGGCAGTACCAATGGCATCAAAAGCACGGCAGAAACAGTACACAGACGGTAAAGGACTCACCCCTGGAGACACAAGGAAGAACCACGACGCCATGGAGCCCGAGTTGCAGGTTTTCCCCATGCTTGTTTATCTCCTTCTTCACTATGAACACCAACACCAGCAAAGATGACCACAGTGAGTACTGCTGCCTAGCACACAGGGGAGGGGGGGTGGAAAACGAGAGTGACACATACACGCAACACCCCCACCCCCAACACCATGCACATAACCAGATGCAGTAACATTACAAATTCACCCCGTACCCTTCAGGAATAATGCAAGGACAAAAGGAATTGATTAAAGTGAGTGTAATAAGATAAAAGTGTAGAAAATCATGCTCCAAAATCAAAACAGTATATACATATATACAAATGGAGGGACACTGCCCAGTCTACAATATCTGAGGGCCATAGGGCCACATCACATAATCCTCAATTAACTGCTGCAAGAACACAGAGAGAACACCGCAGGGGCATCAGGTCGAAAATACACAGGCACCCCAGGGGGACGGGGAGCAGGGGGGCAATTAAGCCGGAAGATGGTATAACACCACTGGTCCTGGAGGGGCATACATGCCCTGTGCGTTGTCCTGGGGAATGCAAGGCCGCAGTCTCTCAAGTGTGTAGTTTTCCCACTGCTTGGTCCTGGAGAGTGCAAAGCCACAGTCTCTCAAATGGGTGGTTTGCCCACTGCTTGGTCCTGGGGAGTGCAAGGCCACAGTCTCTTAAGTGGGTGGTTTGCCCACTGCTTGGTCCTGGGGAGTGCAAGACCACAGTCTCTCAAGTGGGTGGTTTGCCCACTGCTTGGTCCTGGGGAGTGCAAGACCACAGTCTCTCAAGTGGATGGCTTCTCCACTGGTTCTGGAGTGGGCCTTGTGCCCAGTGTCCTTCATCCTGGCAAGGATGGGGTGAGTGGATGGCTTCTTCCACTGACTCTGGAAGGGGCCTGGTGCCCAGTGTGCTTCATCCTGGCAAGGATTAGGTGAGTGGATGGCTTCTTCCACTGGTTCTGGAGGGGGCCTGGTGCCCAGTGTGCTTCATCCTGGCATGGATGGGGTGAGTGGATGGCTTCTTCCACTGGTTCTGGAGGGGTCCTGGTGCCCTGTGATGCAGCACTTGGGGAGTGCAAGGTCACAGTCTCTTACCTAGGTGTCACACCCACAGGATTTGCAGGGCCCAGGATGCACTACAGTCCATGGAGGCAGGACTACAAACTGCCCGCCGGCGGTGATGGCTGCTCAGTGGTGGCAGTGGCGGTGCTAGTGTTGGTGCTGGCAGTGGTGGTGGTAGGCTCCAGCCCTTCCCCTGCAGCCTCGGACAGCTGCCCAAAGGGGCTGCTGTTGCTGGCAGTGGTGCTGGTGGCAGTGCTGGCAGTGGTGCTGGTGTCTGTGCTGGCAGTGGTGGTGGGAGGCTCCAGCCCTTACCCTGCAGCCTCGGAAGGCTCCCCACTGGGGCTGCTGCTGCTGGCAGTGGTGCTGGTGGGGGTGCTGGCAGTGTTGGTGGGAGGTTCCAGCTCATCCCCTTCAGCCTCAGACAGCTGCCCACTGGGGCTGCTGCTGCTGGCGGTGGTGCTGGCAGTGGTGCTGGTGGTGGTGCTGGTATCTGGAATGCCAGTGGTGGTGGAAGGCTCCAGCCCATCCCCTGCAGCCTTGGATGGCAGCCCACTCGGGCTGCTGCTGCTGGCAGTGGTGCTGGCAGTGGTGCTGGTGGTGGGAATGCCAGTGGTGGGGTGAGGCTCCAGCCCTTCCCCTGCAGCCTCGGATGGCTGAACCGTCATGGTTGGTGTTCGGGGTTCAGAATCAGTCCCAGCACCAGGCCTCCTCTCCTTCCTGTCTGTAGGGGCAGGCCCCTTGTCCTTGGCAGCTGGTGGAGCCTCCTTGCCCTTGGCTGCTGGGTGTGCCTCCTTGCCATTGGCACCTGGTGGTGACTCCTTGCCTTTCCCCTTGGCAGCTGGTGGTGCCTCCTTGCCCTTGGCAGCTGTTGGTGCCTCCTTGCGTTTCCCCTTGGCAGCTATTGGTGCGTCCTTGCCTTTCCCCGTGGCAGCTGGTGGTGCCTCCATGCCTTTCTCCTTGGCAGCTGGTGCAGGCACACTGTCAGTGCTGATGGCTGGTTCCCTGGAGCCTCTCACACCTGCAGTAGCTGCTGACACTACTGTGGCTGTGGACTGGGTGGCTGAGGTGCTCGGCTGGGTTCCGACCACCCTGTCCCGATGTGAAGGACGGGGGTGAGGGGTAGGGAAGAGGTCAACGGCAGAGAGGAAAAGCATCTTAGGGACACTGGGGTGGGAGGATGGTGAAGGTTTGGGAGTGGAGGAAGAGTGAGTGGTTGTAGGCGATGTCTGTCTGCTGTGTTTGGGTGCAGATGCATGGGCGGTATGCTGTTGTGAGGAGGATGGCTGTTGGGTGTCTGAGAGCTTGCATTTGTATACTTTGGGAGGAGGGGGCACAGACACAGTGGGAAAGGACACAAGCGATGTGTGCATGGATGTGGGGGTGGTGACTGCCAGTGAGGGGTGTGTAGTGATAGGTGTGATGGTGATGGGGGTAGTGGATGAGGATGTAGTGCATGTAGGTGTGAGTGCAGACGCTACAGGGAGGGTGGTGGACGAGCAGGAGGAGGGGGACACAGTGGAGGAAGTGGATGTTGGTGTGTCTCCATTTAGATGTTGTTGTGTTAGTGCCTGTGGGATGATGTGTGGTGCTTCTGTTTGCCTGACCCACTCCTGTGTGTTGTGTGGGTGCATGCTGGTCTGAATGTGTGCTTGGGATAGGTTGGGGTTGAGGGGAATGGGACTGGGACTGGGTAGAGGAAGATGGAGGGGGGAGGCTAGAGACAGGGACAATGGCTGCCATCAGGGAGGAGGCCAGTGCCTGAATTGATCTCTGTTGGGCCGCCATGCCAGAGTAAATGCCCTCCAGCAGGAATGCATTTGTTTGTTGCAAATGGCCTGCCAGCCCCTGGATGGGATTCACTATGGTTGACTGCTCAACAGAGATGGATCGTAGGAGGTCAATAGCCTCCTCACTCAGGGCAGCAGGGCTGATTGGGGCAGGGCCTGAGGTGCCTGGGGTGACGGAGATGGCCACCCTCCTGGGTGAGCGGGCATGGTAAACTCGCTGAGGGGCTGCTGGGAGGGCAGTGCTGGTATGGGGGTGGCGGCTGTACCTGTTGTTGAGGTGGGCACAGAGGTGTCCACCACCAGCAGGGAGCTTCCATCAGAGGAGGTATCACTGTCAGAACTGTCCCCTCCTGTTTCCGCCGTGGTGCGCCCCTCGCCCTCCATCCCACTGGTGCCCTCACCGTCAGTGGATTTGGCCTCTTGGTCCATGTGGGATGCAGCTCCCTCCTTCGCCGGTGCCACTGCTCCTCCACCAGATGATGCTTATGCACATAAGGACAGGGTGACAAAACAAAAAAGGGGAGAGAAGAGACAAAGGATACACTTGGTCAGTGGCTGCCCCAACAACACCGTTGGCGTACACAGCACCCTCACACAGGGAACAGGCCTATGCCCTATCAGTCACAATGCTAGTCACCAGCCCAAGGACAGGAGCCCCTAACGCCGATAGCAGCATACCTGACACCCACAGACCCCTGCCCAGTAGTGGATGCCTACTAGTTTTGTAGGAGGTGGTGTTCATCAGCCCCTGCCCAACATGGGACCTACCCTGCAATGTCTGGCCTGGCCTAGGGGCACCCACAGGCCTACATCCCCCACCCGGAGACCACCCCACCACAGGCAAGTAGTAGATTTGGAAACTGTATTCACCTCCTTGTGGCTGCTGTGTTGGCCTCAAGCGCCCATCCAGCTCCGGATAGGCCACCGCCAGTATGCGGAACATCAGGGGGTTAAGGGTGTGACGGGCAGCCCTTCCTCATTGGGAGGCCATCCCCAGTTGGGCTTCTGCCATCTTCCATGCCCAGCGTCTCAGGTCCTCCCACTGTGTGCAACAGTGGGTGCTCTGCCTGCTGTGGACCCCCAGGGTCCGCACGTCCTTGGGGACGGCACGCCATATACCCTTTTTCTGATGGGCGATGACCTCCATAAAAATACACATAGAAAAAGGTGTCAGCCATACCGTCCGGCCTGTTACACTCATGGTCCATCATAGCCCTCCCATCCCCTTACGCTCAGACATTGCCCACTACCAACCCCCCTCCTTACACAAGGCCCTCACACACAGCACTACATTCATTCATGCCCCATGCATCGTGCTCATAGTGTACTCACCTGTTGGTCTGGAGGCCTATACAGCATTCGGTACTGGGGTAGGACCCCATCCACCAGTCTCTCAAACTCCACTGCAGTGAAGGCAGGAGCCCTTTCCCCAGTGATTCGAGCCATGGTCGGTTCCAGACACAGGTTACAGCATCACTTGCAGTGTAGGTCCCCTCCTGTTGAATGTCAGGTAGCAAGTGAGAGAACAGATAGAAAATGACGGTCACGTCCGCGGCGGTGCGTACCATCACCGTCGGCGTACTTCACAACTGGCCACTGTAACCCATAGTGCCCAATGACAACCAATGAGGAGTTGCACGCCGTTACTCGACCGCCTCCCGCAACGGCGCACAAAGTCAGCGGCATTACCTCATTTCCACATGTCCATCCACACAGGACACGAGGCCACCATTTCGGGGGGGGGGGGGCAGGCCATAGTACCTAACTGTATCACAGTACACATAGGCACCATTTGGGCCTATCCAAAAACATACTGTTACTGTCACAATGTGGAATACAGTGTACAGTTTTGGAAATTTGGAATACTGACCAGCTACTCACTCTTTTGCCCCCTAGAGTACAACCACTGCAGATGAATAGGAGCTGGAGACATCCCTCTGTGTACAGGCCCCTGGTGGACGTGGCAACAATGGAGGACAGGCACATTATCCTCACATATAGGCTGGACAGGGCCACAATCACAGAGCTGTGTGCCCAATTGGAGCCAGACCTGATATCTGCTATCCGTCATCCCACTGGGATCCCCCTTCTTGTGCAAGTCCATTTCTTGGCAACTGGTTCTTTCCAAGTGACAGTGAGCTTGGCAGCAGGAATGTCTCAGCCAATGTTCTCAATAGTGCTGACCAGAATGTTTTCTGCACTGATTAAAAACATGCTCAGCTACATAGTTTCCCCCCGGTGGACAATTTGGCCACAGTGAAAGCTGATTTCTATGCAAAGGGACATATACCCAACCTTATTGGGGCTATTGATGGTACACATATTGCATTTGTCCCCCCCCTTTATCCTAAGGAATAGCAGCATCCCATATGGGATGGCTCAACTCCAGAGCCACCGGGTGTGGCTAATAGGTGAGCCATGGTTCCAACCAAGTATATGTTGGTGTATGGGTATGGTGTTGGCCCTAAGGGTTAGTGTTTGTCCAACAGGTATCCATCGATATTTGCAGGTGACTCTCTGTACCCCAACCTCTCATGGCTACTGACCCCAGTGAGGAATCCCAGGACAAGGGCAGAGGAACGTTACAATGAGGCACATGGGTGAACAGGAAGAATAATCAAGAGGACATTCGGCCTCCTGAAGGCCAGGTTTCGTTGCCACCATCTAACAGGTGGTCCCTGTGCTACTCACCCAAGAAGGTGTGCCAGATCATTGTGGCATGCTGTATGTTGCATAACCTTGCCTTGAGACGTCAGGTGCCTTTTCTGCAGGAGGATGAGGCTGAAGATGGACGCGTGGCAGCAGTGGACCCTGTGGACAGTGACAAAGAGGAGGCAGAGTGTGAGAATCAGGACAACATCACATCAATCATACGACAGTACTTCCAGTGACACACAGGTAAGACACTGTAACTTCACCTTCTATTGACAGTTTTGTGTTGGACATTGTACATGGCAGGCTGATTTTCCCACTACTATGGCCACTTACTGTATCCTTTGGCATCTCTATTTTCAGATACCTGTGCCCCATTCTGGCTCCTGATGTGTTGACTGAAGCCAACTACATGTCATACCAATGCATAAATTACTGTACAGTTGAATTGTGATGTTTACAGCTTGTTGAACGAATACATAGTTCCATCAATTGACAGACTCCATACTTGTATTTGTTCCAAGGGTGTTTATTTAGGTGCTAATAAGCGGAGGGGGGATTGCAATGGGCTGGGTTGCTGATGGAGGTACGTCGAGGGTAGAGTCCAGTCTATTGGTATCACAGGTGCATTGTCCAAGGGGGCATAGGAAGCGGAGCAATGGCAGTTCAAGGTGGACAGGGTGACTGAGTGGGACACATGGGTGACATTCAGGAGACTCTTATTTCCAGGGGGTGTCTTGGCAATGTTCTCTGGCTTCTGCCTGGATCACAGGGACCATTTGCGGGGTGGTTCTCCTTCTGCAGGGGGAGGGGTGCTGGTGGCCTGTTGTTCCTGTGGCGGGGCCTCCTTTCCACTAGCGGCAGCAGAGGTGGAAGGCTGTTCATCGTTTTGGCTAGTGTCAGGGGCCCGTTGGTGTGCCACTGCCTCCCTCATGATGTTGGCCATGACTGCGAGCACCCCTGCAATGATGACCAGGGTGGTGTCGATGTCCTTCAAGTCCGCCCTGATCCCCAGGTACTGTCCCTCCTGCAACCGCTGGGTCTCCTGCAACTTGTCCAGTATCTGGCTCATCGTCTCCTGGGAATGGTGGTATGCTCCCAGGATGTTGGTGAGTGCCTCCTGGAGAGTCGGTTCCCTGGGCCTGTCCTCCCCCTATCGCACAGCAGTCCTCCCAGTTTCCCTGTTGTCCTGTGCCTCTGTACCCTGAACCATGTGCCTACTGCCACTGACCCTAGGTTCCTGATCATCCTGTGTTTGTGGGTTGGCCTGGGGTCCCTGTAGTGGTGGACACACTGCTGATTGACGTGTCCTGGGGACTGTGGTATGGGCCCGCTGGGTGGGTGCTGTGGTGGTGTTTCCTGAGGTGGGAGGCTCTGTGGTGGTATGGGACTGTGCCTGGGTTACCGACTGTCCAGAGGTCCCTGATGGGCCAGGTTGATCATCCAGATCCAGGCATCCCGAGCTGTTCTCCTCACTGTGGGCCTCTTCTGGGGGGGGACTGGATGTTGCTAGCACCTCCTCTCCGGTGATGTTGGATGGGGGACCTGTAGGGATGCAAATGCAGTGTTATTGTTTCTGTGTGTGCCATCTTGTGCATGGGTGTGTTGCCCTCTATGGTTGGTATTGCCCTGGCAGCTTAGCCTTGTGTGAGTAGTGATTTGGTGGGCTAGGTGATTGCCTCTAGTGTGCATGCTTTAGTGATGTGTGTCCATGCATGTCTGTGATGGGATTCGTGCATTGGTGTCACGTGCAGGGCTTGGCATTGGGATGCGTGGGTTGTGATGGCGGGGTGTGTGGGAGGTGTTGGGGTGATGGGGTGAGGGCAGGGGTGGGGTATGTGATGGCATGCAGGTAGGGGGTGATAGTAATAGAGAGTGGACTTACCAGAGTCCAGTCCTCTTGCTACTCCTGCCAGGACCTCAGGATGAATGATTGCCAAGACTTGCTCCTTCCATGTTGTTAGTTGTGGGGGAGGAGGTTAGAGTCCACCGCCAGTCCTCTGTACTGCTATCTCTCGTAGGTCATTCCACCTCTTCCTAATGTCATCCCTTGTTCTTGGGTGCTGTTCCACAGTGTGGAACCTGTCCACGATTCTCTGCCATAGCTCCATCTTCCTAGCAATGGATGTCTGCTGCACCTGTGATCCGAATAGCTGTGGCTCTACCCGGATGGTTTCCTCCACCATTACCCTTAGCTCCTCCTCAGAAAACCTGGGATGTCTTTGGGGTGCCATGGATGTAGTGCGAGGAGGTGTGGGGTGATGTGTCGGGTGATGTATTGTGGTGTAGGCTGTGATGTGCGTGAATGGTGTATGTGTGATGGTGTTCTGTGCCTCTGATTGAGTGGGTGCTCCTTGCTTGTCTCTCTGCTTGCTATCTTTTTTTTCGCTGTAAGGGGTTGTGGGTGATGTGGGTGTTTCTTTTATATTGGATTGGGTGTGTCGGTGTGGTGTGTGTATGTGTATCAGGTGTGTGTATTTTGAATTGTCCAATGTGGTGTAGTTTTGTAAATGTGTGTGTATTTTTAGCACGGCTGTATGTACCGCATATTACCGCGATTGAAAGACCACCACAGTGATTCGTGGGTTGTGATACTGTGGGCGTATTCCTGCTGGCGTAACGGTGTGGGTTTTGCTATCGCCAGTTTATCACTGACCTTTGGTCTGGGGGAGTTGTGTGGGTGTCTGTATAGTGTCGGATTTCAATGTGTGGGTCATAATACCCGTGGCGGATTACCGCTGCGGTCACGGTATGTTGGCGGCTGTTAGCACGGCGGTCGGCAGCACTTACCGCCAAGGTTGTGATGAGGGCCAATGTTTTGAACTGGGAAATGTATTTGCCTTTGAGATCACCCTTGGAAGAAACAAGATTTAAGTATAGTTTAGTTAGTGGTAAGCTTCAGATTCCTTCTGCCCTTAGCTGATAGTCAACCTTACTGAGATATATCTCTTGAACGCTAACCTCAATGTGGCTTAATGCTGCCATTACTTCTCTTAATGGAAACTTCTCCAGAAGTTCTGTTATGCTGACTACTTTCCTGAAAACATAGAATATTAGCAAAGTTAGGGTTTTAGATCAAATGGTTAGGCAGGAAAACTTTGATTCGAACTCTATGCATCAATAGTTTTTCCTCGTTTTCTGCATTATCGCTATGGAATTAGTGGTCTTTTACCTGTTAGTTAAATTTCATATTGCACGATGTTTTGATTCACCTTTGGTTATTCTATACATGTATAATATGATTTTAAAACTCATATATGTAAGCTTGATTTTGAGTCTAAATAAAGCCTTTTGATAGTCAGTCTCTGGAACTGAATGTGTGACCATTGAGTTACACTGTAATTAATTTGTATATTTTTATGCACTGTCTCCTCACCCTTCTGAACAGAGAAGAAAAGTTCACTGGATCACGAAATTTAGAAATAGGACTCAGTGCTGGAACAGGACCCTCTGAAGGGATGGATGAGTTGGATACGGGCTTGTCATGTCTAGGTGTTGCTATCATGGTTTCTACTCTCACTTATGACGGTCGCTAGTGTATGTCCACCTCTGAGTGTCTTTGCAGACAGTGAAAAGCACGACAGGTGCTGGTGCACCCTACACACCTCAACATTGCCGCCTGCTGTATTATGAGCCAGCGTCAATGTTGTGGGCTGTTTACCACTGGGCCAGCAGGCGGACACTCTGTTTCTGCCTGCTGACCCAGTGGGAAACTCTTAATAGGGCCAGTGGAAAGAGGACTGAACAGATGGTAATGTGACCGCAGGACTCCGGTGGACGGCCTTTTCAGTCTGCCAAATTTGTAATGAGGGGCTTAGTCTTATCCTTATTCCCAGCCCAGAGTGCTATCCTATCTGGTGTATAGTACAGCATGCATATCATTTTGAACTGATGTACTTTCAGATTAGTAGAATGTAACCAGAGTTCCCAAAATGGCCTTAATTTCCAAGAGGGCTCTATCCTGGCCAAGGACCTGACTCCACTTATCAGCAAGCAAAGGACTATCATTAATCTGATATCGAAGGAAGCTTTGGTATGCAGTGCTTATTAGTAACTTCCTTGCCACATATTGTATACAGGAAAGTAAGTCAGAATCTAAAGGTAGTACTATGAGCCAACGCCTCATCCAAAAATAATCTCTGATCTGCAAATACTTAAAGTAGTATTGATAGGGAAGCTCATAGAGAGTTTGCAAACTTTCAAATGAGCATAAACCATTCAGATCATAGAGATGGCCTCAACGCAGGACCCTGTGATTAGCCGAGCCATTACAAGGGAGATCTTGGAAAACCACTGGAAGCATAGGGTTGTCCCAAAGGGGCATATCCGAGCTAATGAGTGAGATAGAGTTTTTAACAGAGATCTCGCACCAGATACCTATTATAACTCTTACAAATTTGAATCTAACCCACTTAAAGTAGTTTGAATCCCCGAGTCTGAATAAGAAACGTCTACAATCTGGGGCCAATGTGAAGTGATAACAAAAGGCAACTGGGTCCTGGTTGTCAATTGCAAGTAAAGCGCACAAGCACTAAGCAAATGACACACAGAAATACAGTTTGAAATCCAGAAGCTGAATTCCCACATGATTATAGGGAAGCTTGAGAAGGAGTCTTGCTCATCTGGCCCGCCTGTGTCCCCAAATAAAACTACCAATGACACCGTCCAGCTGTTTAAAGAAAGAATTTGAAACGTGCAAAGGAATTGCGCTTAACAGATATAGAAACTTTGGTAATATGTTCATCTTAATAATATTACACCGCCCAACAATGCTAATTGGTAAGTGATTCCAGTGCTTTAATTTCTTTACAACCGCCCATAGAAAAGGGTCACAGTTGAACTTAAAGATTTGATCTACACATAGCATGAGTTGTACCACAAGGCAAGTGGCTGATGGGACAACCCCAGGTATTGGAATTTCTGGTGGGAAATTGAGAAACACCTGGGTTTTGGCTTCAACTATAACTATGGGGAGCACCACGACAGAGACAGGAGAGGAGACCACAGACAGCAACTCCTCCTCCAATGGAAGCTCCCTGGCGGTGGCAGACACCTCTGTGCCCACCCCAACAACAGGTACAGTTGCCACCCCCCCTACCAGCACCGCCCTCCCAGCAGCCCCTCAGCATGTTTCCTGTGCCTGCTCACCCAGGAGGGTGGGCATTTCCTTCGCCCCAGGCACCTCAGGCCCTGCCCCAGTCAGCCCTGCTATCCTCAGTGAGGAAGCTATTTACCTCCTGAGATCCCTCACTGATGGGCAGTCAACCATTCTGAATGCCATCCAGGGTAGTGAGAAGCATTCGCAACAAACAAATGCATACCTGGAGGGCATTCACTCTGGTGTGGCGGCCCAACAGAGAGCATTTCAGGCTCTGGCCTCAGCACTGAGGGCAGCCCTTGTCCCTGTATCTAGCCTCCCAACCCCAACTTCCTCTACCCAGACCCAATCCCCTCAACCTCAGCCTATCCCAAGCACACCTTCAGACCAGCATTCACCCAAATCACCACACAAAAGTGGCTCAGGCAAACATAAGCACCACACTTCATCTCACAGGCACTCACACAAGCACCATGCCAATGCAAACACACCAACATCCACTGCCTCCACTATGTCCCCCCCCCTCCTCCTCATTGTCCACCTCCCTCCCAGTAGCGTCTCCACTGACACCTGCATGCACTACATCTTTGTCCACTACCTCCATCACCAGCTCACCCATCACAACACAGCCCTCACGAGCAGTCACCAGCCCCACAACCATGCACACATCCCCTGTGTCCTCTCCCAGTGTGTCTGTGACCCCTCCTCCCAAAGAACACAAACGCAAGCACCCACCCACCCAACAGGCATCCACCTCACAACAGCATCCAGCCCATGCACCTTCATCCAAACTCAGCAGACACCTCCTACATCCACTCCCTCTTCCTCCACTCCCAAACCCTCTCCATCTTCCCGCCCCAGTGTGTCTAAAAAACTGTTCCTGGCAAACATTGACCTCTTCCCTGTGCCCCCCGTCCTTCCCCTCGGGCCAGGGTGTCCAGATCCCAGGCCAGCACCTCAACCACCAAGTCAGCGGACGCTGTGGTACCTGCAACTCCCAGAGGATCAAAGGGGGCACACGTCAGGCCAGGCAGTGTGCCACCAACCCCTGCAAAGGACCAACCCATTCCCCCACCTGCCAAGGTGAAGAAGGGGCCAGCATGCAGCACGGCCAAGGAGCACGACCCACATATCAAGGCCTCCTCGAAAACTCCAGCTGCCAGTGCCAAGGTCCCAGCAGCATCTGCCAAGGTGAGGAAGGGGCAGAAAAGCCAAGGCAAGGCACTTCAGGAGGCTCCAAGTTAGGGCCTGGTGCCCACCATCAGAACCGACAGCCCGCCACCTATACCTCGGCAAGCACCACCACAAGCACCGCTACCTGCACCGACACCTGCCCCGCCGCTGCCACAACAACTGTCAGCAGCAGCATCCCCAGTGGGCAGCCATCCGAGGCTGCAGGAGACGGGCTGGTGCCTCCCTCCACTACTACCAGTACCTGCATCATGGCCAGCACCGCCAGCATCCCCACCGTAGGCAATGCCGCAAGTACTGCCACCTGCACCGCCACCTGCCCCGCCGCTGCCACAACAACTGTCAGCAGCAGCATCCCCAGTGGGTAGCTGTCCAAGGTTGCAGGAGAGGGCTTGGAGCCTCCCACCACCACTGGAAGCACCGCCACCAGCACCAGCACTATCATCAGTTTGCAGCCTTAGTCGCCGCAGGATGGAGTTTGGCCCTTCCTCCATGGAGTATCATGCTACCTGTTCCCTGCAAATCTCGTCTCAGACACCCAGGTGAGGGAATGTGAACTGCCACACCCCAAGTGCTGCATCACTGGACACAAAAGCCCCACCAGAACCAGTGGAGAAATGCATCCACTCCCCCTATCCTTGGCAGGATGAAGCAGACTGGGCACAAAGCCCCCTCCAGAACCATTGGAGAAAGGCATCCACTCCCCCGATCCATGGCAGGATGAAGCAGACTGGGCACAAGGCCCCCTCCCGAACCAGTGGAGAAGCCATCCACTGGGGAGACTGTGGCTTTACACTCCCCAGGACCAAGCAGTGGGCAAACCACCCACTTGAGAGACTGTGGCTTTGCACTCCCCAGGACCAAGCAGTGGGCAAACCACCCACTTGAGAGACTGTGGCTTTGCACTTCACAGGACCAAGCAGTGGGCCATCCACCCACTTGAGAGACTGTGGCCTTCCACTACCCAGGACCAAGCAGTGGGCAAACCACCCACTTGAGAGACTGTGACTTTGCACTCCCCAGGACCAAGCAGTGAGCAAACCACCCACTTGAGAGACTGTGGCTTTGCACCCCCAGGGCCAAGCAGTGGGCATGGAGCCCCCTCAAGGAGCAGTGACGTAGTACCATCTTCCGGCTGAGGTGCCCCCCCTTCCCCGTCCCCCTGAGGTGCCTGTGTGTTTATGACCTGATGCTCCTGCAGTGTTCTCTCCGTATTGAGACAGGAGTCAAGTCTGGGCTTGGTCCATGATTTTTGGCCCAGTGGGCCATGAACATTTTCAAGGACAGTGTACGGCCTTCTGTACATATTGTAAATATTTGTATATACTGTTTTTCTATTCATTAAGTATATCTTCCTATTTCTAAAATATCACTGATTTAACTCAATTTCTTTTGTCCCTGCGTTCTTCCATGGGGTAACGGGGTGTAAATGTAATGTTGATGCATGTGTTTGTGTGTATGATGTTGTGGGTGGGGGTGTGGGTGGGGGTGTTGTGTGTTGCGTGTGTGTGTCACTCTCTTTTTCCTCCCCCATCTCCTGTGTGCTATGTGCGGTACTCACCGTAGTCGTCGCTGCCGCCTTTGATATTCCTTGTGTATGAGGAGGTAGACCAGTATCGGCAAGACCTGCTGCTCGGGCTCCATGGCATCCTGCTTCTTCGTTGATTGTCGAGAGGTGAGTGGTTTCCCTTCAGAGTGCTGTTTCCGCCGTGCTTTTGATGGCGTTGCTACCGCCCCGGAAAAGCTGGCGGATTGGCGGGTTGTAATAGGGTGGGCGGTACAATGTCTTCCGCCTGTCTGCTGGTGGTGACCGCCGCGGTGTTTGTTGTTACCGCCGTGGAGGTCAGACTGTTAGAGTGGCTGTCTATGTTAGTGGTTTCCGCCGTGGTCGTGATCCCATTTATTTACCACAAGCCTGTTGGCGGCATTACTGCCGCTTTAACACCGACCGCCAGCGTTGTAATGAGGGCTCTAGTCACAAATTATAAATTGCTAATTGGCACTTTAGCCTTTTGAGGTTTCGGTGTAAATCTTGGTACACCCTCACGCTTTTGAATTTCACAAAATTTACAGATGCCAGCTCAGGATACTCCTCACATCCCTGATAAGCATTCCGTTGGGCTTTTCTTATCATCTCAAACAATGAGCTCCCTATTAACTTGGGCTCAGATGCTAACACCTGCAGCATTAGAAAAACATTAAAAAAGCAAGTATCACATTGAAGGTTAGTAAAATATATGGGCCTTCACTCTGGTCAGACTAATTAAGCATGAATTCACTTTCAGTTTAAATAAATTCTATACGTCTGTTATGTCAAAATAAAATGATTATAAAGAATAAAGGGGTATATTTAATAAAAGTGGAGCTGCTTTTCTTGCGCCCCTTAGCGCCCCTCTAAACACCACTATGTTTGCACCGTATTAAAAATACCGTGCACCATGGCGGTAGTTAGGGGACTAACATCAACATTTTTTATGCTAGTCCGAAGCTTTGCAGGCTTAACGTCAAAAATTCTGACGCTAATCCTGAAAAGCCCCCAATAGGCCCATTGTAACCAATGGTGTGCCTCCTTTTAATGCTTTGCTCTGAGTGCAAAGAAAACTCTTAGATTGCCATTGCCATTTTTTCAGCACCCCTAATAGGAGAACGCCCCCTTTGTATACTTTATGCCTGGCGCAGGCATTATGTAGCACACAAGGTCACAAAGTGGCACAATGCATGTATTGCGCCACTTTGTAAATATGGGGCAGCATTTTTGGCCTTCTAACACCACATTAGCATAAAAAAATGACGCTGATTTGGTGGTCTGCTAGGGACCCCAATATTTCTAACGCACTGTAACATAAACATTCTTTTAAAACAATGATAAAATGTGGCATACGTGAAAAATTGCATCCATCTGTGCACTTTGTTAGTTTATGTCTCCGTGCACCATGTTTAAATGAAAACATTTCTTAAATTACGTTACAACCACCCATTCATTTCATGTTTTAAGAGGTGTAATGGCATAGCAAGGTTACTCTCTCTCAGTTTCAAATACTGTTAAACCTAAGTCTATGCTCATCATTATCCAATAATGCCACCTCAAGAGAACACATGTTCAAGAATTTGTATCACCAAAGCATCGAGCTAGGAGCTTGTCTTAGAAACCAGTGACTAGCCAGCACCAATCCTGCCAGGGAGTGGGAAAAAAGATTATTCCTGCAAACTGTGGTGCAGTAGAAAGACAGTGTCCCAATATTATTAGCTTAGGCTCCCTGACAACATTGATATGAAATATCCAATTAAGAAACCCCACGATCATCTGCCAGTAGTAGCTTATAGATGGAGAAGCAGCAAAAATATGAATAGCTTCCACTCCCTCGGCCCCAAACCGAAAGCATTTCCCATCTTGTCTCAACTTCATAGGGTTTGAGATGGTGCGTTGTGTAGTAGAAACACTTAATAAATTGTATGTGATGCATTTTAAGCTGAGAGACATTAAGAACACTGCGTGCAAGAGAATTAGTGTGACCCTGACGTGACTAATCCACTTGTCACTTAGTTGAAATGGGTCAGCCCTCAGTTCAGTCTCCACCAAGGAGATCACTTTATAATCCCAGCTAATTCTTCCCTTGTAAGACTGGCAAGAAAAATCTCAGAGCTGAAGATATCTGAAAAATCCAGTCTAAGGGAAGAAAAACTGTAGCTGAAGACTCTTGTATGATAAGAGTATGCCATCCTCATATAATTGTCCCAGTATGAGAAGTTTAGAACCCTCCTATGACTCGAGAAAACGTAGATGGACAAACTGGAGCATATTAAGATCATATCCAAAATGAAAATATGTGTTGAAGAAAGTGATGCCAGGAAAAGCCGCTTTGAGACCAGCCAAGATTGAGTCAAACACCCTCAAAGTCTTAAACACAGTCCTTTTAAAGTACACAGTGTCGGTGATACCTGTCTGAGGTGCCCAGATGTCCCCCCCCAGGGCAGATAGTCCACCCCAGTGACCATTGTTCCCTACCAAGGACCAAGGTCAATTGTGATATAAAAGTAGCCAGATAGTAAACCCATAGAACCGGTAAGGAGAACCCCCGTCTCGAGGTAATTGAAGGAACTGTATGCTAGCCTGAGGTTTCTTATAGCTTTGATTCTGCTAATAAAGATCTTATGGAGATAGCAGCTATGCACCTAAAAAGATAGAGGTTTCCTAGGAAAATTATCATTTTATTCATCTGCTCCTCCCAATCAACTCTAATGCACTCAATTCCACGACTATTTATAAATTTTGCCAAAATTATATTCTATGACCTCCTGTATCTGTAATGACAATTCAATGCCCAAGTATGTTTCTGGCTGTACCCAGCGCTTGTCTTGGACACCAGCTGAAACATTCACTGCAACCTGTGTTTTATCAATTTTCAGCTTATTTCCAGAAACAGAACCAAATTCGCCTGCTATCGTTTCCACTGGCGACAGAGCCATATCATCAGCATAAGCGAAGACTTTGATATCGAGCCGATGTACGTGCAAATGATGGATAGCCTCTCCCATTTTCAGAACTTGATATAGAGAGCAAAAAGCTGGGATAACAGAGCACCCCTGCTGCGTACCTCTGGTGACTTCGGGTAGTGTTATTGGCTCTTCAAGATTGGCCCTGGTCGGGCTGGACTGTTTCCATGGAGAAAAAGTGCCAAGAATGATGTGCATATGGCTGGGTTCAAACTGGGGTGGCATGGTGAGCATAAAACGATGGATTTAACCCAGATCTATGACTAGGGTGAGTGTTTGAAAAGTTTCAGCACTCTGTCCATCATCCTTTTCTGTTGCTAAAGTTGCCCTAAGTGCCAAGGGTATGCCCAGATGTGGGTCCTGTGCTCATTGTGCCACTGGATTCAAGCTAGCCTGGCCGATTAAGGGTGATACCCTGAAACTGGTCCCAGGATGCTTGTTTCCGGTCCGGGGATGACCTGACCTGGCAGTTTGGGCTGAACGTTTCCCAAGGGGAACAGGGTCAAGACTGACTTGCATATGGCTGGGTCCAAACAGGGGTGGCATGGTGAGCAACAGAACGATGGATTAAACCCAGATCTGTGACTGGTAGTGAGTGTGCGAAAAGTTTCAGCACTCCGTACATCATCCTTTTGTTTAGCTAAAGTTACCCTAAGTGGGAAGGCTATGCCGAGAGGTGGATCCCATGCTCACTGTGCCACTGGATTCAAGCTAGCCAGGCTGATGAAGGGAGATACCCTGAAACTGGTCTCAGGATGCTTGTTTCCAGTCTATGGAGGACCTAGCCCGGAAGTTCAGGCTGGACTATTGGATTAAACCCAGATATGTGGCTGGCGGTGAGTGTTTGAAAGGTTTCAGCACTCCGTCCATCATTCTTTTGTTTTGCTAAAGTATTTGTGCAATACTTCAAAGAGTAAAACAGTGAAAACACCACTTAAAAAGATACCACACTGGGACAGAAAAATTGAGCTTAAATTAATGAAAAAAACAAGACCAAAACTACAAAAATCCAATAAGTAGAACAGGAGTAATGATTATTTAAAGAATAAACTGAAGTGTAGTGCTTAAAAGCATAAAGCACCACCAAATGCTAGCAGGCCACATTAGACCAGGTCAAATCCAAAAGTTCAGGCCGACCGAAAAGAGAGCATGGGTTGAATTCAGGGACCAGGCTTGGCTCACTGCAAAGTACCTTGTTTGTCCCAATCTCAAGGGAGATACGAGGAGCAGGGGAGGCGATGCATTTACTTCGATCCTTAGGATGGAGGAAATGTGTTAGTTCTAAGCCACACAAAGTCATAGATGCATCGGAGTTGGAGGCAATGCACCAAGCCAACACTGATGGAATACACTCATTCCTTTCAGCAGAGGCAATGCATTAGCTTCAATGGAGATGCACAGGTTCTGAGCGGTGCAACGGCACTGATGTGTGGATTCTTGCTGGATCAGCACTTAATACCTACTTCCAAGGGCCCAAGACTGGATTGGCACCACTTGGCAGGGCAAGACATGCAGTTGGCAGAGTCCAGGAGCTATAGCAGTAGAGCTGGAAGTCTTTTATGCTCCTGAGACTTCAGAAAACAGGAGACCAGTAAGCTGACCCCTGGAGTCACTCTGGGTGCTGGTTTCAAGCAATGTGGGTCCAGTTGTTCTCTCTCAGGCAAGGAAAGCAGTAGGCAGCAGGTCATTACAGTAGGAAAACAGTTCTTCCAGAGCAGCAATTCAGCAGAGTGGTTATCCTTCAGCAGCACAGCAGTCATTCTTCCTGGCAGAGTATCCAGAGGTCCAGAAGTGTACTGCGTTGGTAGGGTCAGAAGTCCAGTTCTTATACCCAGTATTACCTTTGAAGTGGTAGAGATTTCAAAGAAGGTCTTAGAAGTGCTCAGAGGTTCTCCCTTCCTGCCCTGGCTCCAGACATAGAACAGGGGGTTAAGCATTTTCTTTGTGTAGGGACAGAACCCACCCTATTCAGGTATCAGCGTGAGGCTGCAGGCAGCTCCTCTCTCCAATCCTGCCCAGTAAGGCCCATCAGGATGTGGATGGCCCATCAAGTCACACCTAAGCTCCCTTTGTGTGAGGCTTTCTAGAGGGAATGCACAGAGCCCAGCTGTCACCCACCCCGGGCGTGCATTGGAGACAGGCTGCAGGCACACAGGTCTAAGAGCAGGAAAATGCCAACTTTCTAAAAGTAATGGCATTTTCAAAATGATAACAGAAGTCTGACTTTACAATTAAAAAGGATATATGATTACAATCCCATAGGTACTAAATATGACGGATCTACCTCCTCTTAATCAGGAATTACAGCCTATTAAAAGTAAAGAGGAATCCTGAATGTTATCCTATGAGAGGGGTAGGCCTCACTGTCGTGAAAAACGAATTTGGGAGTTCTTTACAACCAGGACATGTAAAACTTAAATTACATGTCCTTCTTTTTAATTACACAGCACCCTGCTGGATGGGCTACCTCTGGACTACCTTAGGAGTAATGTATGTGTAGTAAAAGGGGAGTTTAAGACTTAGCGAGGGGTTTTAAATGCCATGTCGACATGGCAGTGTAACACTGCATTCAGGCTGCAATGGCAGGCCTGGGACATGTTTAAACTGCTACTTAAGTGGATGGCACAAGCAGTCCTGCAGGCCCAATAGTAGCATTACATTTACAAGCCCTAGACACATGCAGTGCTCTTCAATAGGGACCTATAAGTAAATTAAATATGCCAATTAGGTATAAACCAATCGAGCCATGTTTAAGGAGAGAGTACAAGCACTTTAACAATGGTTAGCAGTGGTAAAGTGCAAAGAGTACTAAGACCAACAAAAAAAAAAACAGCAAAACTATAGGGAAAAGGGCAAAAGGTTTGAGTGTGACCCTGCAGAGAGGGTCATTTCCAACATCTAGGTATACCTTTGTGTGATTATTCATAAACTGAAGATACCCATCATGAAGAAGAAGTCTCCGATCAAAGGTCCAAGCATGAGACCTACAGTTTTGCGAAGGTGTTTCAGCTTAGATGAACAGAGATAGCGAGCTGTGATCAGATATTAGTCTCCGTTTAACTCGGATATTCAACCGAAGTAAGAGAAATTGGCTCACGAAAAACATATTGATCTGTGAGAAGGAGTTATTAGGAGTGGAGTAGAAAGTTTACCCGATTCCCTGAGATGACAGTTGTGGCAGACAGCAACATGCACATAGGAGGCCATTGATTGTTTCACAGCACCCCTTAAGTCCCAGTCTCCCTTTGTAGCCCTACTCCTCAACCCATGCACAACAAGTCAATGACAGGAGAAAAAGAGATATTAAAGTCGCCACACACAATCAAAGGCTCGGGCCATAGATGTAATTCAACCCGCAAGCAATAAAAGATGATGGGTGCCTCCATTCAGGCTGTAGATTATACATACGGTAAATTGAGCATTCTCTCTAAAAATAGTTGCAATGAGCCAACTGCTGCTTGGGTCATGAGGAGGGAAATTTCCCTCTGAGCAGAAGTAAAACTAGTAGTGCACATGAACTTGATAACCCAGATCTGCCAGCATCAAGATTTAAAACCTAGAAAGGTGGGTCGTCTGTAGACATAAGATGAGTGGTCTCAAGAAAAAAAACTATTCTCTTATTAGCTCACATTTGGGAGGTACCTTAAAACCATTCACATTCTAAGAGAGGATATGCAAGTGCTGGCCATGACTCCCATCGGAGTTAGCCATTATCCAGAAGATGATGCACTATGCACTGATAGTACAAACTGGCTCTGACAACCCCAAAACTGTCTGTCAGGAACCCCTATTCCACTTTATTTTCCACTTTTAACTGCAAACCCCTCCTCCCCGTCACCCTTAGTGTTGACCCATCTAACAGTGCTAAAACATGACCCAACCCCCCCCCCGTAACCTCCTATCACCCCTTTCCCTCACTTCCTAACACAGTAGAACTTTTCCTCAGGTGACCACATAGACAGGCCCCTACTGAAAGCCCTGATGACAGAGAAAAAAAGAAAAAATGGAGGTAAGAAGAGACCTATGAATCAATAGAGAAAGTAAGACCAAAATAGGTGAAAGAAGAAGAAAAGGTCTCTCCCCAAACTATACTGAAGACAAAAAGTCATTGATAGATCACTTAGAGTCCTAGAACCTACATGGACCCCTAGAGAAAGAGACAAAGGAAAAGGCCTAGTGGTGAGCAGTGAGGCCCAATCCCAGGTGAGAAAATGACAGTGATAAAAGGACAATGAGGACAATACATCATTTAGCTAGCTGCCACTTGTGTAACAGCAAAGGACTCTGAAGAGACAGACAATGCACCCTTTGGGATCATTCCCCTCAGACACCTCTGGAATACCAAGAATGCTAAGATTATTCCTTCTGGATCTATTCTCTAGATCCTCAATCCTAGATGAAAGGGTGACCAGCTGTGATTGGGGCTGCTAAGTAAATGACTGAGTTTCCCCTACAACTGCCTGGAGGGTAGCGTGAGTGCCTCCACATTACCAAGATGTGTATGAAGGATATCCATATTCCTTGAGAGCTTCCTTAGAACCACTGGCATCTTCAGATGAGCAGTTTTCAATGTTAGGGAGTGTCAGAGTCACCAGATCCTCGGGGTCTGTGCACGTTCCCAACACATCCACCACTGAACAGCTCCAAGAATCTGATAGATAAATCACAGAGACTGAAACAGTTCAAGAGGGGAAGAGAGGATTAGGAAGGGAACAGCTGGGAAGGAGACCTGTAGTAAGAAAAAGGTTAGAACACACAATATGAAACTTATATCTCCTGAAATCAATACTAAACTATGATTCTAAGCCTAGTCACTCTGAAAACATGAACGATTTAGAGTTAAGTTTAAAATGACTAAGTTTCAAGATGGCCGGATAACTGTAGGGGAATCAAGATGAATTAAATGAAAACTTTCTTATTCAAGTACTTTCCTTTACATGAGAATCAGAAAAAGATTCTGACTAAATTTTAAACCAGTCATATAAATCCTGTTTTGAGAATGTATACTAGGACCATACAATATTACATCTAGAAACTCTGGCCTTCTGTGTACTCTTAAAATGTTTCAACACAAATTGCGCATATTACAGATATATATATATATATATATATATATATATATATTTATATATATATATATAGTAAACATAATAAAAGGATTGTGCCCCATGAATAACACAATATGGATTCAGGAAACAAATCACATAACTTGTCAACTTGAATATTACATAATAGATATCTTAGAATAGTGGCATACAATAAACAACATGAATTAAACTCTAGGAGAGAATCGTGCGTCTTGCCGATTCGAGTGTCACCATGTAAAATACCAAGAAATGGTAGCACGCAATGAATATCAAAGTCAAATCATCATTAATCGAATTGTGCGTCTTGCCGATTCGTAAAACACGATGTAAATGTCAAGAAATAACAGCTCACAATAAATAACAAGATCAAAGTACAATGAAACGAATCGCGCAGCTTTTGCCAATTCTTAAGCCACCATGCCAATGTCAAGAAATGGTAGCGCGCAATGAACAACAAAGTTAAATCCTCATGAAACGAGTTGCGGGTCTTGCCAATTCGTAAAACATCATGTAAATGTCAAGAAATAGTAGCCCGCAATGGACAACAATGTTTAAACACCATAAAACATATCGCGCGTCTTGCCGATTCTTAAGCCATCATGCCAATGTCAAGAAATGGTAGCACGCAATGAATAACAAAGTCAAACCTTTATGAAACAAATCGCGTGTCTTGCCTATTTGTAAACTACCATATAAATGTCAAGAAATGGTAGTGCGCAAGTAATCTGTTACTCATTTAAGAATTAAACCAAGAATTTGAAAATTCTCAATAAGGTGTCGGGACAGTCCAACCACCATCTTACCGCCTGGAACAATGATCACAAATGAAGGATGAAGGGCAGAAGACTGGAAGATCTAAATAGGCCGCCGGGACAGGAGCTCAGGAAGAAGCTGCTACTCTGCACCGGGACCTCTGAATAGTGAGCACTGGGAGTTGGGCTGGTTCTCTTTTATAGAGTCTTGGCCCAGCCCAGAACCACGCCCAGGCATGTTGCAGGGAAAGTCTCTGGAAGGCCCTGGAAAGGGGCCACACCCTAACACACTCTGAAAACCTGCAGCAATACATTGCAAAGGAACAGTGTTTGTAAGCATATTAAAAATAAGTTTTCAGGATTGAACTCTGCAATGCAAAAGGTTAAACCACAACATATCAGCACAATGCATAAATTACGTTGTTTTGAGAGTGCTGGGTTTTTGCATTTTTGTCGGCAATAGAGCGCATACTGCTCTGGTGTTGACAGTACTCCCCTCAACCAGACGCGCTCTAGGGCCTGGTTTGCTTGGATTAAGACAATGAAAGCGTCTCACAAGTACTGGAGCATGAACATCAGATGCGGAAACCCATGAGTTACTTTCAGGACCATAACCTCTCCATGAGATTAAGTACCATAGATTACGCCCTCTCAGTTTAGAATCCAACACTTTTTTGACTTCGTATTCTTCTTCCCCTTGTACTAGAACAGGAGCTGGATGAGGGTGGACCTTTTGGACTGCCTTTTTCAAGAGGGAAGTGTGGAACAATGGATGAATCCATAAGGATCTGGGCAATTGTAGTTTATAGGTCACCGGATTGATTTGCTGAAGGACAGTATAAGGACCTATGAATTTGGGGTTAAACATGTGCTTCTTCTTGAAGTCTATGGGGGTCATTCCGACCCTGGCGGTCCATGACCGCCATGGCGGACGGCAGCGGAAGCACCGCCAACAGGCTGGCGGTGCTTCCTGGGCTATTCTGACCGCGGCGGTAAGGCAGCGGTCAGAAAAGGGGAACCGGCGGTTTCCCGCCGGTTTTCCCCTGGCCCAGGGAATCCTCCGTGCAAGCAGCGCCGCCACGGGGATTCCGACCCTCTTCCCGCCAGCCTGTTTCT
Source organism: Pleurodeles waltl (assembly GCF_031143425.1). Classification (NCBI taxonomy): domain Eukaryota; kingdom Metazoa; phylum Chordata; class Amphibia; order Caudata; family Salamandridae; genus Pleurodeles; species Pleurodeles waltl. Next base: position 841,703,868 of record NC_090438.1, read on the forward strand.
GGCGGTCTTCACTGCCAGAACCAGGATGGCGGGAACGGGTGTTGTGGGGCCCCCTCACAGGGCCCCATACAGATTTTCACTGTCTGCTTAGCAGACAGTGAAAATCGCGACGGGTGCCACTGCACCCGTCGCACCCCTGCAACTCCGCCGGCTCCATTCGGAGCCGGCTTCCTCGTTGCAGGGGCTTTCCCGCTGGGCCGGCGGGCGGCCTTTTGGCGGTCGCCCGCCGGCCCTGCTGGAAAGTTGGAATGGCTGCTGCGGTCTTTTGACCGCGGGGCGGTCATTCGGCGGTAACCGCATGGCGGGCGGCGAACGCCACCCGCCGCGGTCAGAATGACCGCCTATATGTTTTGTGGAAAGACACACTTTGTCACCTGGTTGATATTGCGGTCCCTCACAATGTTTCTTGTCATAATGCCTTTTATATTCTTGTTTGGCTTTTTCTAAATGCTGTTGAATCAGTTTTTGGGTTTGATGTAAATGCTGAATGGTTTCTGACACAGCTGGAGTAAGAGAACTTTCTTGAGGAATTGTGATGGGCAAGGTGTCAGGATGATAGCCAAATAAATCAAAAAAGGGTGTAACGCCAATAGAAGTGTGGAATGAGTTATTGTAAGCTAACTCAGCTAACCAGAGCATAGATCTCCAAGAATGAAGTGCCTTTTCAGCGTAGGCATGTAGGTATTGTTTCAAAGTCTGATTTAGTCTCTCCGTTTGACCATCTGTTTGAGGATGGTGACTAGTAGATAGCATAGATGTCACTTGGAGTGTTTTACACCATGTCTTCCAGAAATTGGAGGAAAATTGTGACCCCCAATCGGAGAGGATAACCTTTGGCAGTCCATAATAACGAGCCACTCTGTTCAGTAAAATAGTTGCCAATTCACTAGAAGTGGGCAATGAAATGTCCATATTTCGTGAGACTATCTACTACCACCAGAATTACTGAATGCTGTTGAACCACTGGCAGATCCGTAATAAAGTCTAAAGAAGTGTGCTCCCATGGACGACTTGGGGTTGGAAGTGGATGTAACAAACCTTTTGGTTTTGAATGAGTTGTTTTAATGCAAGCACAAACTTTACAGTTGTTTACCATTGCTTTTACATCTTTTGTTAGGGTAGGCCACCAAAAATAGCGTTGGATCAGTTCAAGAGTTTTAGGAGTACCTGGGTGACCTGCCGTAGGTATAACATGCAACCAATGTAACACTATCTTGCGAAGTTTGGTAGTGGGTACGAACAAACGAGCGTCATGAAAGGGTAAACCTTGCTTGATTGACCTTTTGGGATCTGCTTGGGCCCATGTTTGCCATTTTTCAACAGTAAAAGAGTTGCGAATTTCTTCAAAGAAATCTTCAGTTTTTATGATACATAGAACCTTGTCAGGAGCAATGATAGCTCTGGAGGCTTGAAATGCAGGCAACGTGGTAGACTCTTGACGGGACCAGGCGTCAGCCTTGCGATTATTTTTACCAGGCCGGAAGGTTACTAAAAAATCAAATTCGGCAAAAAAAAGCATCCAGCGTAATTGCCGAGGGGCCAAAAGTCTGGCGGAACTCATGAATTGAAGATTACGATGATCAGTATATACTGTGACAGTATATTTGGCACCCAACAAATGAAGTCTTCATTCTTTAAAGGCGTCACGAATCGCCAGAAGCTCTTTTTCAGCAATGACATAGTTCTGTTCGGCTTCGTTCAACTTCCGAGACATATAAGCTACAGGATGAAGTTGACCAGTGTCTTTATTTCGTTGTGATAAGACCACTCCCATTGCTACATCTGAAGAATCAGCTTCCACTATGAAAGATTGATTCGCATCAGGATGAGTCAAGACTGTGGCAGTGGAGAAAGCTTCCTTCAAAGTCCAGAAGGCTTGATCAGCTTCTGGGGACCATACAAACTTATCTTTCTTTCTTAGTAGCTTAGTGATTGGAGCCACTGTTTGGGAGAAATGATTTATGAACCTCAGGTAAAAATTTGCAAACCCCAGGAAACATTGTACATCACAAACAGTCTTTGGGGTGGGCCAATCAGATACGGCTTTTACTTTCTTTTCTGCCATCACCATACCTTGAGGGTTAAGAATAACCCCTAAAAACTCAACTGCAGTAACATGAAACTCACACTTGGTTAGTTTGCAATATAAATGGTGTTTTCGAAGGGCTGCAAGAATTTTCTTGACATGTTGGACATGTTCGTTTTCATTGTCTGAGTAGATCAAAATGTCATTGATGTAGACTATGGCAAATATGTCGAGGTACTCTCTAAGAACGTCATTCAAGAACAATTGAAATGCTGCTGGAGCATTACACAGACCAAAAGGCATGACGGTGTATTCAAAAAGGCCATATCTTGTCTTGAACGCTGTTTTCCATTCGTCACCCTCTCTCATTCTGACCAAATGATAAGCACCTCGAAGGTCAAGCTTCGTGTAGATTTTTTCTCTCTTTACTTGTTCCAATAAGACCGGAATTAGGGGTAAAGGATATTTATTCTTGATGGTGACTTTGTTCAAACCCCTATAGTCGATGCAAGTTTGAAGTTCTCCATTAACTTTGGGACAAAAAACAAAGGCGAAGCTGCATGAGACTTAGAGGGGCGAATGAAGCCATTCTCCAAAAATTGATCTAGGTATTTTCGTAAATGTTGATTTTCATGTTCTGACAGGGCATACACACGACAGTTGGGAAGTATCGCACTTGGGGCTAGATCAATTTGACAGTCATAAGATCTATGAGGAGGTAGAGTCTCTGCTCCTTTCTCATCAAATACATCTTTGTAAGATGAATACTGTTTGGGCAGCTGAATTTCTTTCTCCGCTGTAGTAGCTATGTAAGATTTGCAAACTTTTGGTACTTGAATCTTTTGGAGACATTGTTCGTTACATAGCGCAGATGATAACACGATTTTTCGTTCTGCCCAAATGATCTCCGGATTGTGATGAGTTAACCATGGCAAGCCGAGGATAATCCCATATTGGGGAGCATGGATCATGTCAAGGATGATTTTCTCTTTATGCTTCTTTCTTTGATTCTTCACTTCACAAATCATCGACAAGGGGATAGTCTGAAGAGTTACCGGACCTCCAGTCAAGAGTTTTCCATCGACTGCCCGGATGATTTCTGGGGTTTTCTTTTCAATACATGGGATCCCCCATGCACGAACCAATTGGACATCAACAAAGTTCCCAGTAGCCCCAGAATCGACTAGAGCTTTTTTGAAATAGATCTTTTTCTGGACCTGAACTCTTATTTCCAGTTTAAGATGTCTAGATTGTGAAGGGTCCACGGTGACACCCAAGAGCAACCCTTCTCTGCATCTTGGGTGTTTTAGTTTTCCAACTCGACTGGTGCATTGGCTGCGACCTTCTGGACTGGACCTTGCTTGTTCTTTGGTTTGATTGGACAATCTTTGGCAAAATTATCTTTTCGCCCACAATAAAGACATTGTCCATTTTTTCTGCGTAGGTCCTTTTCATCTTTGGTCAAAGGTCTTCTGATGGTTCCAATTTCCATCGGTTCAGGCATTCTTTCTTTCGGAGTTCTTGAGTCTCTGTTATCATGAACGCGCCATGAATATTTTTCAATCTTTTTGCGCTTTCCTTTACGTTCTGCTAAACGATGATCAAGTCTCAAGACAAGATTTATTAATTTTTGACAGTCTGTAGGTTGTGGGTCGATTTGCGCTAAGATATCTTTTAGTTCCTCTTTGAGTCCCTTGTAAAACAAGACCGCTTGTTTTTCTTCAGGCCAGGATGTCTCGGCAACCAGCCGGTTAAAGTGGGCTAGGTCTTGATTCCCTTGGCGTAAATCTAAAAATTCACGATCTGCTGACTGTGTTACAGTTCTACGATCAAAAACTCTCTCAAATTCATTAACAAAAGTTTTCCAGTTGTACAAGGGACTATTTTTACGCACAAGAGGAATTGCCCAAGTAGCTGCATCCCCAGACAGATATGATAACAAGAAAGCTACTTTGGACTGGGCATCGGGTAAAGTATTTGGTCTGCAGGTGAAGTGTAGTTCCACTTGAACCAGGAAAGATTGAGCTTTCAAAGGGTCACCTGAGAAACGTTCTGGGGGAGCTAAAGGAATCGCAGAAGGAACATTTAGGGAAATCGGATTACTTCCAGAAGCCTGAGAAGAAGTACCTGGCCAAGACACACCTGTGGGACTTTGTTCCTTCTTCTCTACCTTATCTTGCAACTGACTCACTCTCTCTGCTAAGCTAGTTGTCAATTCTTTGGATGATACCACCTCTGCTTGGAGCTGGGTAATAGCATTGACTAACTCGTCTAGCGTGGCCATGCTGAGAACATACACAAGCCAGGAGGATAATAAGTAGTGGGCTCACTATTCTGTCAGAGTCACCAGATCATTGGGGTCTGTGCACGTTCCCAACACGTCCACCACTGAACAGCTCCAAGACTCTGATAGATAAATCACAGAGACTGAAAGAGTTCAAAAGGGGAAGAGGGGATTAGGACGGGAACAGCTGGGAAGGAGACCTGTAGTAAGAAAAAGGTTAGAACACACAATATGAAAATTATATCTCATGAAATCAATAATAGACTATGATTCTAAGCCTAGTCACTCTGAAAACATGAACAATCTAAGAGTTAAGTTTAAAATGACTAAGTTTCAAGATGGCCGGATACCTGTAGGGGAATCAAGATGAATTAAATGAAAACTTTCTTATTCAAGTACTTTCCTTTACATGAGAATCAGAAAAACATTCTGACTAAATTTTAAACCAGTCATATAAATTCTGTTTTATGAATGTATACTAGGACCATACAATATTAAATCTAGAAACTCTGGCCTTCTGTGCACTCTTAAAATGTTTCAACACAAATTGCGCATATTGCAGATATATATATATATATATATATATATATATATATATATATATATAGAGAGAGAGAGAGAGAGAGAGAATAAACACCATAAAAAGGATTGTGCACCATGAATAACACAATATGGCTTCAGGAAACAAATCACATAACTTGTCAACTTGAATATTACATAATAAATATCTTAGAATAGTGGCATACAATAAACAACATGAATTAAACTCGAGGAGAGAATCGTGCGCCTTGCCGATTCGAGTGTCACCATGTAAAATACCAAGAAATGGTAGCACGCAATGAATATCAAAGTCAAATCATCATTAATCGAATCACGTGTCTTGCCAATTCGTAAAACACAATGTAAATGTCAAGAAATAACAGCTCACAATGAATAACAAGATCAAAGTACAATGAAACGAATTGCGCGTCTTGCCGATTCTTAAGCCACCATGCCAATGTCAAGAAATGGTAGCACGCAATGAATAACAAAGTCAAACCTTTATGAAACAAATCGCGCGTCTTGCCTATTTGTAAACTACCATATAAATGTCAAGAAATGGTAGCGCGCAAGTAATCTGTTACTCATTTAAGAATTAAACCAAGAATATGAAAATTCTCAATAACGGTGTCGGGACAGTCCAACCACCGTCTTACCACCTGGAACAATGATCACCAATGAAGGATGAAGGGCAGAAGACTGGAAGATCCAAATAGGCCGCCTGGACAGGAGCTCAGGAAGAAGCTGCTGCTCTGCACCGGGACCTCTGAATAGTGAGCACTGGGAGTTGGGCTGGCTCTCTTTTATAGAGTCTTGGCCCAGCCCAGCACCACGCCCAAGCATGTTGCAGGGAAAGTCTCTGGAAGGCCCTGGAAAGGGGCCACACCCTAACACACTCTGAAAACCTGCAGCAATACATCGCAAAGGAACAGTATTTGTAAGCATATTAAAAATAAGTTTTCAAGATTGAACTCTGCAATGCAAAAGGTTGAACTACAACATATCAGCACAATGAATAAATTAAGTTGTTTTGAGAGTGCTGGGTTTTTGCATTTTTGTCGAAAATAGAGCGCGTACTGCTCTGGTGTTGACAGGGAGTCCTTCCGGTACTCCTCGCTATGTTGCTGAAGAAAATCGTAAATGGCAGATAAGGTGGGAGCATCAGAATCTGTTGAGACTGAGGATGGTACCCAAACACACCGACAGCTTGAGTTGAATGAAGACCCACTAAAAATATAGCTGGTTTTGGTGCAGGAGAAAGAAAGTTAGTAGGTGTAAGTTCAGTAATGCAATTAATGTGTACACTGTTCCAGGGAAAGATGTGACTAGGGAGTGTTAATGTTCAGGAGCAAGAGCCCTCACACATCCTGAAACGATGTCATGCTTCATCATCGGGTAGCTCCTCGTCAGACCGGCGCTGCAATGTCTGACGGGCTCCCCGTTAGGGGGCTCTTTGCCGGAGATCTTTTGAGTGACTGCCATAGTGATGAATACTCACTAATTAGTGTCAAGGTCAGGCACTATTCCTGGGAGAAGAATGAAATATTAAAATTAGTTCTCAGCCCCAATCAGCCAAAATTGTTTAATAGAACAAAATAATAGGACTGAGACCAAGATTAAAAACATCAGGAAAGTGGAAAATGAGATATCATGCTCAACCATTTTCTCCCTAAAGTTGGAGACAGGAAATTATCACAAATCCCCTACAGTATGGTCAACATGTTTCGTGTGCGGTGGTCTATAGAGATCCTATGACGCTTCCTCAGGACCAAATATAGAAAAACTTCTCCTGACTCTTAATAAGTTTAAGGGAGTTAAATAATTCAAAAGAAAAAGATAATGAAGTCACTTACATTGAAGTTAACTGTCTGTCAATAAAGGAACAAAACGGTCACCTATCCCTCATCATACGGGGGGCCCCTTGGGAATTAACATGCCTTTAGCGGTCACTATAGTATAGTGCCACCGATGCGCAGGGTAACCTACCCTGGCGTGGTTTCCTGTATTGACTAAGTTCAGTAATGTCAGGATCCCAGAGAAGCTCATCCTCTGCAGCAGTCATTGCAGGGTCAAGCCTCCCCTGAGTGAATGCTGCAGTGACAAGGTCTTCGAGATTGATAGTTGTTTTAAAACCCGACCCGGCACCAGCTCAGTTATTGTTCTCTGAGCCATTACCAGACTTCTTTTCAGTTCTAGGAGGCAGCCAGACCTTAAGGCTGGTCTTCATGGGGTTAAGATTGCATTCATCCCTGTCAGGCAGGCTCCCAGAGTCTGAGAGTGAATTAAAAGCCTCAGATGGTTCCTGTAAAGTAGAACTTTGAGCCGGACCTCTCAACAGAGGTAGTTTGAGTGTCATTGTCACCCCTGATCACCCTGTCCGTGAATGCCCCTGCCCCTGGAGGAGGAAGCCGGACTGCCCATGTCCTCAAAGGCTTACTTGAAATAAAGTTAGGAGTAGACTGCACAGGGCCAGAAGCCGGGAGTGTTGCTGCTAGATCTCCAACTGCAGAGTCATCTGGGGGGCTCCTAGAATACGCTTCTCCAGAAATGTAGGCAGTAGGATCAACCTTGGCCACTGCTCTGCTGGTGGTAGAGCAGACTGATATATTGGTCAATACTCCTTTGAGAGTATGTCGATGTTGATGTTGACATTGGGAGCTATGCCGTTCCCCTGTCATCCAAGTTGAGGTTTGCCCTGAATCTTTTCCTGAAGGTACAGCTTACCAGGTTCCAAGGTAGTGTCAACACCAGGACAGTGCGCGCTCTACGTGCATCTAGAATGCAAAAACCCAACACTCGCAAGATAATGTAATTTATGCATTGTGATGATATGTTATTGTTTAACCTTTTGCATTTCAGAATTCCATCCAAAAGATTCATTTTTAAGGTGCTTATAAATACTGTACATTTGCAATGTATTGCTGCAGACATTCAGAGTGTGTTAGGGTGTGGTCCCTTTCCAGGGCCTTCTAGAGACTTTCCCTGCAACATGCCTGGGCGTGGTTCTAGGCTGGGCCAAGACTCTATAAAAGAGAGTCAGCCCAACTTCCAGTGCTCACTATTCAGAGGTCCCGGTGCAGAGCAGCAGCTTCTTCTTGAGCTCCTGTCCCGGCGGCCTATTTGGATTTTCCAGTCTTCTGCACTCATCTCTCATTGGTGATCACTGTTTCCAGGCGGTAAGACGGTGTTTGGACATTTCCCAACACCGTAATTGAGAATTTTCATATTCTTGATTTTAATTCTTAAATGAATAACAGATTACTTGTGTGCTGCCATTTTTTGACATTTGTATGGTGGTTTGCAAATAGGGAGGACGCGCAATTTATTCCATAAAGATTTGATTTCGTTATTACATTGTTGTTCATTGCGCGCTGATATTTCTTGACATTTACATGATGTTTTATGAATTGGCAAGACGTGCAACTCGTTTCATGAGCATTTAACTTTGTTGTTCATTGCGCACTACCATTTTCTGGCATTTACATGGTGGCATTCGAATCGGCAACACGTGCGATTCTTTCCTTGAGTGTTTTTTCATGTTATTCATCGTGCGCTACCATTTCTTGGCATTTGCATGGTGGCATTTGAATCGGCATGACGCGCAATTCTTTCCCTGAGTGCTTTTCATGTTGTTCATTGTGCGCTACCATTTGTTGGCATTTGTATGGTGGCATTTGAATCGGCAAGACGCGCAATTCTTTCCTCGTGTATAAATAATGTAAATTACTGTGCGCTACTATTCTAAGACATTTTCTTGGTAGCATTTCAAGTTGACACGTTGCATGATTTATTCCTTGAATCTACGTTGTGTGATTTCATGGTGCACAATCCTCTATGGTGTTTAATACTCATATAAAAATCTGCAATGTGCGCAATTCACTTCCCAATGTTTTTTCTGAGATGAACATAACAATACCAGAGTTCTAGATGTAATGCTGTGTGTTCCTGATATATATTCTTAAAAGGAGATTCATATGGTTGTTTAGAAATTGCTCAGAGTGTTTCCTGATTCTCATGCTAAAGAAAGTACTCGAATCTGAAAGTCCTATTTAATTTTTCCTGTTTCCTCCTCAGGCATTCGGTCATCTAAAGCCTAGTCAGTTTTAGGACTATTCTAGGGTTGTTCATGTTGTTCGGAAAAGACGAAGCTTAGAGTTGTAGCATCGTACTGATTTCATGAGATGTAATTTTGATGTTGTGTTTTAACCTTTTGCTTCCTACAGGTCTCCTTCCCAGCTGTTCCCGTCCTAATCCCCTTTTCCCCACTTGGACTCTCTTAGACTCTGTGATAAATCTAATCAGAGTATTGGAGCTGTCTTGTGGTGGAAGTGTTGGGAACGTGCACAGACCCCGAGGATCTGGTGACTCTGACAGAATAGTGAGCCCACGAATTATTATCCTCCTGGTTTGTGTATGTTCTCAGCATGGCCACACTGGACGAGCTAGTCAAGGCTATCACCCAGCTCCAGTCAGAAGTGGTATCATCAAAGGATTTGACAAATAGTCTAGCTGAGAGGGTGAGTCAGTTACAGAATAAGGTTGAGAAGAAAGAACAAAATCCCACAGGTGTGTCTTGGCCAGGTACTTCTTCTCAGACTTCTGGAGGTAATCCGACTAACATTTCCCGCAATGTTCCTTCAGCCATTCCTTTAGCTCCTCCAGAACGCTTCTCAGGTGATCCCTTGAAAGCGCAATCTTTTCTGGTTCAAGTGGAACTTCACTTCACCTGCAGACCACATACTTTCCTCGATGCTCAGTCTAAAGTAGCTTTCTTGTTGTCATATCTGTCTGGAGATGCAGCTACCTGTGCTATTCCTCTTGTGCGTAAAAATAGTCCCCTGTTGTACAACTCGAAAAATTTTGTTTGTGAATTTGAGAGAGTTTTCGATCGTAGAACTGTAACACAGTCAGCAGATCGTGAATTATTAGACTTACGCCAAGGGAATCAGGACTTAGTGTCATATTTAGCCAACTTTAATCGGCTGGTCGCTGAGACATCCTGGCCTGAAGAAAAACAAGCGGCCTTGTTTTACAGGGGACTCAAAGAGGAGCTAAAAGACATCTTAGTGCAATTCGACCCACAACCTGCAAACTGTCAAGATTTAATAAACCTTGTCTTGAGGCTTGATCATCGTTTAAACGAACGAAAAGGAACGCGTAAAAAGACTGAAAAACATTCTAGGCATGCTCATGATAACAAAGACTCAAGAACTCCGAGAGAAAGAACGCCGGAACCGATGGAAATTGGAACCATCAGGAGACCTTTGACTAAAGATGAAAAGGACCTACGCAGAAAAAATGGGCAATGTCTCTATTGTGGGCGGAAAGGTAATTTCGCCAAAGATTGTCCAATCAAAACAAAGAGCAAGCAAGGCCCAGTTCAGAAAGTTGCAACCAATGCATCAGTCAAGTCGGAAAATCTAAAACACCCAAGTTGCAGAGAAGGGTTGCTCTTGGGTGTCACCGTGGATCCTTCACAATCCAAACATCTAAAATTGGGAATAAGAGTTCAGGTCAAGAAAAAGACCTATTTAAAGAAGGCTCTAGTCGACTCTGGGGCTACCGGAAACTTTGTTGACGCCCAATTGGTTCATGCATGGGGGATCCCATGTATTGAAAAGAAGACCCCAGAAACCATCCAGGCAGTTGATGGAAAACTCTTGACTGGAGGTCCGATAACTCTTCAGGCTGTCCCCTTGACAATAATTTGTGAAGGTAAAAATCAAAGAATGAAACATAAAGAGGAACTCATCCTTGACATGATCCATGCTCCCCAGTATGGGATCATCCTTGGCTTGCCATGGTTAACTCATCACAATCCAGAGATTAATTGGGCAGAACGAAAGATCGTGTTCTCATCAGTGCTATGTAAAGAACATTGTCTCCAAAGGACTCAAGAATCGGAAGTTCGCCATTCTTACATAGCTACCGCCGCAGAGAAAGAAGTTCAGTTGCCCAAACAGTATTCGTCTTATGAAGATGTATTTGATGAGAAGGAAGCAGAGAACTTACCTCCTCATAGATCTTATGACTGTCAAATTGATCTAGTCCCAGGGGGGATACTTCCCAACTGTCGTGTGTATGCCCTGTCAGAACATGAAAGTCAACATTTATGTAAATACTTGGATCAATTCTTAGAGAATGGTTTCATCCGCCCCCCTGAGTCTCCCACAGCTTCTCCTTTGTTTTTTGTTCCAAAAGCAAACGGAGAGCTTCAAACCTGTATCGACTATAGGGGCTTGAATAAAATCACCATCAAGAACAAATATCCTTTGCCTCTAATTCTGGTCTTACTGGAACAAGTAAAGAAAGCAAAAATCTACACGAAGCTTGATCTTCGAGGTGCTTACCATTTGGTCAGAATGAGAGAGGGTGACAAATGGAAAACGGCATTCAAAACAAGATATGGCCTTTTTGAATACACCGTCATGCCTTTTGGTCTGTGCAATGCTCCATCAGCATTTCAATTTTTCTTAAATGACGTTCTTAGAGAGTACCTCAATATCTTTGCCATAGTTTACATTGATGACATTTTGATCTACTCAGACAATGAGAATGAACATGTTCAACATGTCAAGAAAATTTTGGCAGCCCTTCGTAAACACCATTTATATTGCAAGCTAACCAAGTGTGAGTTTCATGTTACCACAGTTGAGTTTTTAGGGCTTATCCTTACCCCTCAAGGTATGGTGATGGCAGAAAGGAAAGTAAAAGCCGTATCTGAATGGCCCATCCCAAAGACTGTTCGTGATGTACAATGTTTCCTGGGCTTTGCAAATTTTTACCGGAGGTTCATCAATCATTTCTCCCAGACAGTGGCTCCAATTACTAAGTTATTAAGAAAGAAAGAAAAATTTGTATGGTCCCCAGAAGCAGACCAAGCCTTTTCAACTTTGTAAGAAGCTTTCTCCACTGCCCCAGTCTTGACTCATCCAGATGCGGATCGACCTTTCACAGTGGAAGCTGATGCTTCAGATGTGGCGATAGGAGCAGTCTTGTCACAACGAAACAAAGACACTGGTCAGCTTCATCCTGTAGCTTACATGTCTCGGAAGTTGAACAAAGCCGAACAGAACTATGTCATGCTGAAAAAGAGCTTCTGGCGATTCGTGACGCCTTTAAAGAATGGAGACATCATTTGTTGGGAGCTAAATATACTGTCACAGTATATACTGATCATCGCAATCTTCAGTTCATGAGTTCTGCCAGACTTTTGACTCCTCGGCAATTACGCTGGATGCTGTTTTTTGCTGACTTTGATTTTGTGGTAACCTTCCGGCCTGGTAAAGATAATCGCAAAGCTGACGCTTTGTCTCGCCAAGAGTCTGCCACATTGCCTGCAGTTCAAACCTCCAGAGCTATCATTGCTCCTGACAAGGTCCTATGTATCATAAAAACAGAAGATTTCTTTGAAGACATCCGCAATTCATTCACTGTTGAAAAATGGCATGCATGGGCCCAAGCAGATCCGAAAAGATCAATCAAGCAAGGATTACCCTTTCACGATGCTCGTTTGTTCGTGCCCACTACCAAACTTCGCAAGATAGTGTTTCATTGGTTGCATGTTATACCTACAGCAGGTCATCCTGGTACTCCTAAAACTCTTGAATTAATCCAACGCTATTTTTGGTGGCCTACCTTAACAAAGGATGTAAAAACAATGGCAAACAACTGCAAAGTCTGTGCTCGCACTAAAACAAGTCATTCAAAACCGAAAGGGTTGTTACACCCACTCCCAACCCCAAGTCGTCCGTGGGAACACATCTCTTTAGACTTTATTACAGGTCTGCCAGTGGTTCAACAGCATTCAGTAATTCTGGTGGTAGTAGATAGTCTCACGAAATATGGAAATTTCATTGCCTGTAAGAAATTACCCACCTCTAGTGAACTGGCAACTATCTTACTGAATAGAGTGGTTCGTTATCATGGACTGCCAAAAGTGATCCTCTCCGATCGGGGATCGCAATTTGCGTCCAACTTCTGGAAGACATGGTGTAAAACACTCCAAGTGACATCTACCCTATCTACTAGCCACCATCCTCAAACAGATGGTCAAACGGAGAGACTAAATCAGACTTTGAAGCAATACCTACGTGCTTACCCTGAAAAAACACTTAATTCATGGACATCAATGCTCTGGTTAGCTGAGTTAGCCTACAACAACTTCTTCCACACGTCTACTGGCGTTACACCCTTCTTTCGTTTGTTTGGCTATCATCCTGACACCTTGCCCATCACAATTCCTCAAGAAAGTTCTCTCACTCCAGCTGTGTCAGAAATCATTCAACATTTGCATCAAACTCATAAATCGATTCAACAACATTTAGAAAAAGCCAAAAATAAATAAAAAAAGCATTATGACAAGAAACATTGTGAGGGACCGCAGTATCAACCTGGTGACAAAGTGTGGCTTTCCACAAAACATATAGACTTCAAGAAGAAGCACATGTTCAACCCCAAATTTATAGGTCCTTACACTGTTCTTCAGCAAATCAATCCTGTGACCTATAAACTACAATTGCCAAAATCATTACGAATTCATCCAGTGTCCCATACTTCCCTCTTAAAAAAGGCAGTCCAAAAGGTCCACCCTCATCCAGCTCCTGTTCTAGTACAGGGGGAAGAAGAATATGAAGTCAGGAAAGTGTTGGACTCTAAACTGAGAGGGCGTAACCTATGGTACTTAATCTCATGGAAAGGTTATGGCCCTGAAAGTAATTCATGGGTTTCCGCATCTGATGTTCATGCTCCAGTACTTGTGAGACGCTTTCATCGTCTCAATCCAGATAAACCAGGCCCTAGAGCGCGCCTGGGAGAGGGGAGTACTGTCAACACCAGGACAGTGCGCGCTCTACGGGCATCTAGAATGCAAAAACCCAACACTCGCAAGATAATGGGGGTGATTCTAAGCTTGGCGGGCGGCGGTAGCCGCCCGCCAAGCGGGAACCGCCAGAAGACCGTACCGCGGTCAAAAGACCGCGGCGGTCATTCTGGGTTTCCCACTGGGCTGGCGGGCGACCACCGAAAGTCCGCCCGCCAGCCCAGCGGGAAACACCCTTCCCACGAGGAAGCCGGCTCAGAATGGAGCCGGCGGAGTGGGAAGGTGCGACGGGTGCAGGTGCACCCGTCGTGAATTTCAGTGTCTGCAAAGCAGACACTGAAATTCTTTGTGGGGCCCTCTTACGGGGGCCCCTGCAGTGCCCATGCCATTGGCATGGGCACTGCAGGGGCCCCCAGGGGCCCCACGGCACCCCATACCGCCATCCTGTTCCTGGCAGGCGAACCGCCAGGAACAGGATGGCGGTATGCGGTGTCAGAATCCCCATGGCGGCGCAGCAAGCTGCGCAGCCATGGCGGATTCCCATGGGCAGCGGAAAGTCGGCGGTACACCGCCGGCTTTCCGCTTCTGGCCGCGGCTGTACCGCCGCGGTCAGAATGCCCGGCGGTGCACCGCCAGCCTGTTGGCGGTGCTACCGCCAACCTCCGCCCTGGCGGTATTTACCGCCAGGGTCAGAATGACCCCCAATGTAATTTATGCATTGTGATGATATGTTATTGTTTAACCTTTTGAATTGCAGAATTCCATCCAAAAGATTCATTTTTAAGGTGCTTATAAATACTGTACATTTGCAATGTATTGCTGCAGACATTCAGAGTGTGTTAGGGTGTGGTCCCTTTCCAGGGCCTTCTAGAGACTTTCCCTGCAACATGCCTGGGCATGGTTCTAGGCTGGGCCAAGACTCTATAAAAGAGAGTCAGCCCAACTTCCAGTGCTCACTATTCAGAGGTCCCGGTGCAGAGCAGCAGCTTCTTCCTGAGCTCCTGTCCCGGCGGCCTATTTGGATTTTCCAGTCTTCTGCACTCATCTCTCATTGGTGATCACTGTTTCCAGGCGGTAAGACGGTGTTTGGACATTTCCCATCACCGTAATGGAGAATTTTCATATTCTTGATTTTAATTCTTAAATGAATAACAGATTACTTGTGTGCTGCCATTTTTTGACATTTTTATGGTGGTTTGCAAATAGGGAGGACGCGCAATTTATTCCATAAAGATTTGATTTTGTTATTACATTGTTGTTCACTGCGCGCTGATATTTCTGGACATTTACATGATGTTTTACGAGTTGGCAAGACATGCAACTCGTTTCATGAGCATTTAACTTTGTTGTTCATTGCGCACTACCATTTTCTGGCATTTACATGGTGGCATTCGAATCGGCAACACGCGCGATTCTTTTCTTGAGTGTTTTTTCATGTTATTCATTGTGCGCTACCATTTCTTGGCATTTGCATGGTGGCATTTGAATCGGCAAGACGCGCACTTTTTTCCCTGAGTGCTTTTCATGTTGTTCATTGTGCGCTACCATTTCTTGGCATTTGTATGGTGGCATTTGAATCTGCAAGACGCGCAATTCTTTCCTCGTGTATAAATAATGTAAATTACTGTGCGCTACTATTCTATAAAGACATTTTCTTGGTAGCATTTCAAGTTGACACGTTGCGTGATTTATTCCTTGAATCTACGTTGTGTGATTTTTTATGGTGCACAATCCTTTATGGTGTTTAACACTCATATAAAAATCTGCAATGTGCGCAATTCACTTCCCAATGTTTTTTCTGAGATGAACACAACAATACCAGAGTTCTAGATGTAATGCTGTGTGTTCCTGATATATATTCTTAAAAGGAGATTCATATGGTTGTTTAGAAATTGCTCAGAGTGTTTCCTGATTCTCATGCTAAAGAAAGTACTCGAATCTGAAAGTCCTATTTAACTTTTCCTGTTTCCTCCTCAGGCATTCGGTCATCTAAAGCCTAGTCAGTTTTATGACTATTCTAGGGTTGTTCATGTTGTTCGGAAAAGACGAAGCTTAGAGTTGTAGCATCGTACTGATTTCATGAGATGTAATTTTGATGTTGTGTTTTAACCTTTTGCTTCCTACAGGTCTCCTTCCCAGCTGTTCCCGTCCTAATCCCCTTTTCCCCACTTGGACTCTCTTAGACTCTGTGATAAATCTAATCAGAGTATTGGAGCTGTCTTGTGGTGGAAGTGTTGGGAACGTGCACAGACCCCGAGGATCTGGTGACTCTGACAGGTAGGCTTTAAATACCAACATTTCCTCTGAAATGGCAGGTCCCCCTGTAGTGGCTGATTTAGTGGACACTACTTGCCAGCCAGGAGCTTCTTTCCCCTCATCTCTGTTTTCTGAGGGCTAAGGGGGTAAGTGGCAGAGGACAGGTGAGCAGTGTCCATTGTTAATTATTTACCTGACATCATGAATGAAGTGGGCCACACAAACACAGCAAGAAAACAATCCCAGATATCCAATGGTAAATTCAACAAGTCCCCTTTATCTGCACTGGACTGTAGTTGCAGAATTGGAGAGAGAACTCACTGAAACAATATAGCAACGAGCCAGCCTGAATTCTCGCTGGAAACTATGTTATGGTCTGAGGTGGAACAAAGTAATAACTTTCGCTTGTTGTTGCCAACAGAAGAAGAGATACACTGCCTATTGATCTGAGTCTTTAGCTGCAAGGAGACCAGCTTGTTAGGCCTGGTCAAATAAACACCTCGACTCTGAGCAAGCGCTAACCCTCCTTCTTCAGATAAGGCAAGGCACCTCCCACCATGCAGCCCCGAGGAGCGAGACCATGAGGAACACCTCCGCCCCATCTGTGCCACACCTGCACTGCATCCTCTCTGATAGCAATGGAACTTGCCATACCCTCTGCAGAGTTCTCGGGGGCCAGGAGTGTTGTCATCCAGTCATTGTCTGATCATCCAGGTAAGGAGATTGGGGAGGCACCGGTCTCAGGAATGATCTGAGACACTGGGTGCAGCTCAGGAGGGCTCAGCCTCTACTCACGGTCAGTCGAGCGCTGCTGTGACAAGTTGGGGTTTCTTAGCATTTTGAAAGCCCTCTGTGTTGGTATAGGCCTGCAATAACAAGCTTTCTTAGTTATCCGGGAAAGAGGAGCTCTGGCAATATGTATGCATGTGGTTGCTATAGAAAATTAATGTTGTGATGGTTTGAGCACAGTGTGTTTTTGATGGACTACACATCCCTCTTTGCATAAATGTAAATATAACAAGTAAGTGGGGCATTAAAGGCATAATGTGAGCATTCTTGACATGATGATTTCCACCCATAATTGAACATATGCCCCTCTAGAAAATGGAATTTGGATGTGACAATCATTAAGGTAAATATTAAGGTCCTGGAAGATATGTGTTAGAAATGGGGTCTCTAGTTGGCCGAGGTATGCACCCTTGTCCAAGTAGGGACCATAATCCTAGTCAGGGTAAATCACACAATCCAAATTATCCTGTGCCCACACTCTGGTAACTTGTAATTGAGCAGTCAGGCTTAACTTAGAATGCAGTGTGTAAAGTATTTCTGCAATAAATCATGCAATACCACAGTGCAAACCACCACAAAAATACACCACACCGTTTTAGAAAAATATGATATATTTATCTGAAAAAATGAAGATCAAAACAATCAAGATTTGATAATCACAAGTGGAAATTTCAGTTTTGTAATGATAAAGAAGAGTCTTAAATTCTTAAAAGCAACAATTGTCTCTTAGCACAAAGTACCTGGTTTGCTTCAAAATTACACACACGAAGACTGCAGCGGAGGAGATGCGTGGAAAAAGGTAGGTGTGCGTTGGATTTCCAGGCACACACAGACGATGCGTTGATACTTTTCCACTCAGCAAGGGCTGTGCGCGAATTCCCACGCACAGGCTTGAATCCTCTTTGAGATGCAGGGTTTTTTGATGCCCAGGGACAATGTGTGGAAATCCTGGGCATGCTGGACGAAGTCACAGGTGCTGCGACGATTCTTCATGCAGGAAGTCAGACTGCATCATTCCGGCTTGGCGATGCCTTGATACGGTGGGTTGTGCGTCGAAAGTCCAGTCGCAGTGCTGGCGCTGTGTAGCTCTCCACTCGGGGAGCTAGGTTGCATCGTTCCGGTTCAGTGATGCAGTGATTTGCTCACCGCTGGGCAGGGTGTGCGTTGTTTCAGACAGGTTGTGCTTTTGACTTTCGCAGCACAAGGAGTTTCTTTGCAGACATTAAGGCCCTCATTACAACCCTAACGGTCGGTGATAAACTGGTGTTAATACCGCCAACAGGTTGGCGGTAAAAAAAAAGAACTATGACCACTGTGGAGACCGCTCACACAGACAGCCACTTTAACACACCGACCACCACGGTGGTAGCAAAAAGTACCACGGGGGTAACCGCCAACAGCCAGGCAGAAGACACTGTACAACCCACACTATTACACCAGGCCTATCTGCCACCTTTTCCGGGGCGGTACCAATGACATCAAAAGCAAGGTGGAAACAGTGCACAGAAGGGAAACGACTCACCCCTTGAGACTTAAAGAAGAACCACGCCGCCATGGAGACTGAGTTGCAGGTGTACCACATGCTTGTCTATCTCCTTCTTCACCATGAATACCAATGTCGGCAAAGACAACCACGGTGAGGACTGCCGCCTAGCACACATGGAAGGAGGGAGGAAAAAGAAAGTGACACACAAACGCAACACGCAACACCCCCATCCCCAACACCATACACACAAACAGATGCAGTAACATTACATATCCACCCCGTACCCCTCAGGAATAATGCAGCGACAAAAGGAATTAATTAAAGTGAGTGCAATAAGCTAAATTACTAGAAATACAGCCTTCAAAATCAAAACAGTATATACATATATACAAATGGAAGGACACTGCCCAGTCCTCAATGCCTGTGGGCCACAGGGCCACATCACATAGGCCAAGGCCCCACTTGACTCCTGCCACAACATGGAGAGAACACTGCAGGGGTATCAGATCGAAAATACACTGTCACCTCAGGGGGACGGGGAATGGGGGGGCACCTCAGCTGGAAGATGGAACAACACCACTGGTCCTGGAGGGTGCAACATGCCCTGTGCGATGTCGTGGGGTGTGCAAAGCCACAGACTCTCAAGTGCCTGGTCTGCCCTCTGCTTGGTCCTGGGGAGTGGAAGGCCAAAGTCTCTCAAGGTCGTGGTCTGCCCACTGCTTGGTCCTGGGGAGTGCAAGGCCACAGTCTCTCAAGCGGGTCATCTGCCCACTGATTGGTCCTGAGGAGTGCAAGGCCACAGTCTCTCAAGTGGGTAGTCTGTTCACTGTTTGGTCCTGGAGAGTGCAAGGCCACAGTCTCTCAAGTGGGTGGTCTGCCCACTGCTTGGTCCTGGGGAGTGCAAGGCCACAGGTTCTCAAGTGGGTGGTCTGCCCACTGCTTGGTCCTGGGAAGTGCAAGGCCACAGTCTCTCAAGTGGATGGCTTCTACACTGTTTCTGGAGAGGGCTTTGTGCCCAATGTGCTTCATCCTGGCAAGGAGGGGGTGAGTGGATGCCTTCTTCCACTAGTTCTGAAGGAGGCTTTATGCCCAGTGTGCTTCATCCTGGCAAGGAGGGGGTGAGTGGATGCCTTCATCCACTGGTTCTGGAGGGGGCTTTGTGCCCAGTGTGCTTCATCCTGACAAGGAAGGGGTGAGTGGATGTCTTCTTCCACTGGTTCTGGAGGTGGGCTTTTTGCCCAGTGTCCTTCATCCTGGCAATTAGGGGCTGAGTGGATGCCTTCTTCCACTGGTTCTGGAGGGGGCTTTATGCCCTGTGATGCAGCACATGGTGAGTGCAAGGTCAGTCTCTTACCTGGGTGTCACACCCACAGGATTTGCAGGGTCCAGGACGCACTATAGTCCATGGAGGCAGGACTACACTCTGCCCGCCGGCGGTGACGGCTGCTCAGTGGTGGCAGTGGCAGAGATGGTGTAGTGGAAGCCAGTGGTGGGGGCAGTCTCCAGTCCATCCCCTGCAGCCTCGAATGGCTGCCCACTGGGGCTGCTGCTGCTGGCACTGCTGCAGGCAGTGATGCTGGTGGCAGTGTTGGTGGCGGTGCTGATGTTGGGAATGCCAGTGGTGGGGGGATGCTCCAGCCTGTCTCCTGCAGCCTCGGACAGCTGCCCACTAGGGCTGCTGCTGCTGGCACTGCTTCCGGCAGTGATGCTGGTGGCGGTGCTGGTGGCAGTGCAGGTGGTGGTGCTGGTGGCGGTGCTGTTGTCGGGAATGCCCATGGTGGGGGAGGCTCCAGCCCATCCCCTGTAGCCTAGGACGGCTGCCCACTGGGGCTGCTGCTGCTGTCACTGCTGCCCGCAGTGATGCTGGTGGCAGTGCTAGTGTCTGGAATTCCTGTGGTGGGGGAGGCTCCAGCCCCTCCCCTGCAGCCCCGGAGGCTGAACCACCATGGTGGGTGGTGGGGGCTCAGATTCAGTCCCTGCACCAAGCCTCCAGACCTTCCTGCCTGCAGGGGCAGGCCCCTTGCCCTTACCAGCTTGTGGTGCCTCCTTGCCCTTGTCCTTCACAGCTGGTGGTGCCTCCTTGCCCTTGCCCCTCACAGCTGGTGGTGCCTCCTTGCCCTTGCCCTTCACAGCTGGTGGTGCCTCCTTGTCCTTCCCTTTGGCAGCTGGTGCAGGCACCCTGTCAGTGGTTATGGCTGGTTCCCTGGAGCCTCTCCCGCCTGCAGTAGCTGCCGACACTACTGTGGCCATGGACTGGGTGGCTGAGGTGCAAGCCTGGGTTCTGACCACCATGGCCCGACATGAAGGATGGGGGAGGGGTATGAAGAGGTCAACGGCGGAGAGGAAAAGCTTCTTAGTGACACTGGGGCGGAAAGAGGGTGAATGTCTGGGAGTGGAGGAAGAGGGAGTGGTTGAAGGAGGTGTCAGTCTGCTGTGTTTGGGTGCAGGTGCATGGGCTGGATGCTGTTGTGAGGTGGATGGCTGTTGGGTGTCAGAGTGCTTGCATTTGTGTACTTTGGGAGGAGGGTGCACAGACACAGTGGGAGAGGACACAGGGGACGTGTGCATGGATGTGGGGGTGGTGACTGCCAGTGAGGGGTGTGTACTGATAGGCGTGATGGTGATGGAGGTAGTGGATGAGGATGTAATGCATGCAGGTGTGAGTAGAGATGCTACTGGGAGGGTGGTGGACAAGGAGGAGGAGGGGGACACAGTGGAGGCAGTGGATGTTGGTGTGTCTGATTCTGGATGGTGATTGTGTGAGTGCCTGTGGGATGATGTGTGGTGCTTGTGTTTGCCAGAGCCACTCCTGTGTGTTGTCTTGGGTGCATGCTGGTCTGAATGTGTGCTTGGGATAGGTTGGGGTTCACGGGAATGGGACTGAATAGAGGAAACTGGAGGGGAGAGGCTAGAGACAATGACAATGGCTGCCATCAAGGAGGAGGCCAGAGCCTGGATTGATCTCTGTTGGTCCGCCATGCCAGAGTGAATGACCTCCATGAATGCATTTGTTTGTTGCAAATGGCCTGCCAGCCTCTGGATGGCATTCACTATGGTTGACTGCCCAACAGAGATGGATCGCAGGAGGTCAATAGCCTCCTCACTCAGGGCAGCAGGGCTAACTGGGACAGGGCCTGAGGTGCCTGGGCGAAGGAGATGCCCACCCTCCTTGGTGAGCGGGCACGGGAAACTCGCTGAGGGGCTGCAGGGAGGGCGGTGCTGGCGGCTGTACCTGTTGTTGGGGGTGGGCACAGAGGTGTCCGCCACCAGCAGGGAGCTTCCATCAGAGGAGGTATCACTGTCAGAACTGTCCCCTCATGTCTCCGCTGTGGTGCTCCCCTCGCCCTCTGTCCCACTGGGGCCCTCGCCGTCTGTGGATTTGGCCTCCTGAGCCATGTGGGATGCAGCTCCCTCTGTCGCCGGTGCTTCTGCTTCTCCGCCAGATTATGCTAATGCACACCAGGAGCGGGTGACAAAACAAAAAGGGGGGGAGATAAAGGATACACTTGGTCAATGGCTGCCCCAACACCACTGTTGGCGTACACAGCACACTCACACAGGGAACAGGCCTACGCACTATGCAATGCACTACAAGTCACAATGCTAGTCACTCGCCCTAGGACAGGCATACCTAAGGTCAATAGCAGCATACCTGAGACCCACAGACCCCTTCCCAGTAGTGGAGGCCTACTAGCTTGGTTGGAGGACTTTCACATCAGAACCCTGCCCAACATAGGACCTACCATGCAATGTCCTGCCTGGCCTAGAGGCACCCACAGGCCCACATCCCCCACCCAGGGACCACCCACCAAGCGCAATTTGCAGATTTGGAAACTGTAATCACCCCCTTGTGGGTGCTGTGATGGCCCCAAGCACCCATCCAGCTCCGGATATGCCACCGCCAGTATGCAGAACATCAGTGGGGTCAGGATTCGACGGGCACCCCTTCCTCGTTGGGAGGCCATCCCCAGCTGGACCTCTGCCGTCTTCGGTGCCCAGCGTCTCAGGTCCTCCCACCGTTTGCAACGGTGGGTGCTCTGCCTGCCATAGGCCCACAGGGTCTGCACGTCCTTGGCAATGGCACGCTATATACCCTTTTTCTGATGGGCGCTGACCTGCAGAAAAATAAACATAGAAAAAGGTATCAGCCATACCGTCCGGCCTCTTCCACTCATGGCCCACCATATCCCTCACATCCCCTTATGCACAGACATTGCCCACCATATATGCAGCAAAATGCCCAGGACCCTTCCACCACCCACCTCTTACATGACGACCTCACACATAGTATTCATGCCCCATGCATTGTGCTCACAGTGTACTCCTGTGTTGGTCTGGAGGCCCATACAGCTTTTGGTACTGGGGCAGGACCCATCCACCAGTCTCTCCAACTCCGCAGCGGTGAAGGCAGAGGTCCTTTCCCCAGTAACTCGAGCCATGTTCAGTTCCAGACACAGGTCACAGCAGCACTTGCAGTGTAGGACCTCTCCTGTTGAAGGTCAGGTAGCAAGTGAGAGAACAGATAGAAAATGGCAGTCACGTCTGCGGCAGTGCGTGCCGTCACCGCCGGCATACATCACCATTGGCCACTGTAACCCATAGGGCCCATAGACAACCAATGAGGAGTTGAACGGCGGTACTCGCCTGCCTCCCACAACAGGGCACAACGTCAGCGGCATTACCTCATTTCCACCTGTCCATCCACACAGGGCAGGCGGACGCCATTTCAAGGGGGGGGCAGGCCATGGCACCTAACTGTGTCACAGTACACATAGGCACCATTTGGGCCTATCCAACAGCATACTGTTTCAGGCACAACATGCAATACAGTGTACAGTTTGGAAATGTGTGAATACTGACCAGATGCTCATTGTTTTGCCCCCTAGATTGCAACCACTGCGGATGAATAGGAGATGGAGACATCCCCCTGTGTACAGACCCCTTCACCTTCCATTGACAGTTATGACAGTTATGTGCTGGATATTGTCACTGGCAGGCTGATTTTCCTACTACTATGGCCCCTTACTGTACCCTTTGGCATGCCTATTTTCAGATATCTGTGCCCCACTCTGCCTCCTGATGTGTTGACTGAAGCCAACTACATGTCATACCAATGTATAAATTACTGTACAGTTGAATTGTGATGTTTACAGCTTGTTGAACGAATACATAGTTCAATCAATTGACAGACTCCATACTTGTATTTATTACAAGGGTGTTTTTTTATGTGCTAATAAGTGGAGGGGGTATTGCAATGGGCTGGGGTGGTGGTGGAAGAGAGTCCAGGGTAAAGTTCCAGTCTATTTGTATCACAGGTGCATTGTCCAAGGGGACATAGGAAGTGGAGCAATGGCAGTTCAAGGTGGGCAGGGTGACATTCAGGAGAGTCTTATTTCCTGGCAGGGGTCTTGGCAATATTCTCTGGCTTCTGCCTGGATCCCAGGGACCATTTGCAGGGTGGTTCTCCTTCTGCAGGGGGAGGGGTGCTGATGGCCAGTTGTTCCTGTTGCGGGGCCTCCTGTCCACTAGCATCAGGGGAGGTGGAAGGCTGTTCAACAGTTTGGCTAGTGTCAGGGGCCCATTGGTGTGCCACTGCCTCCCTCATGGTGTTGGCCATGTCTGTCAGCTCCCCTGCAATGGTGAGAAGGGTGGTGTGGATGCCCATCAGGCCCTCCCTGATCCCATGGTACTGTCCCTCCTGCAGCCGCTGGGTCTCCTGCAACTTGGCCAGTATCTGGCCCATCATCTCCTGGGAATGGTGGTATGCTCCCAGGATGTTGGTGAGTGCCTCGTGGAGAGTTGGTTCCCTGGGCTTGTCCTCCCCCTGTCGCACAGCAGTCCCTCCAGCTTCCCTGTTGTCCTGTGCCTCTGTACCCTGGACCATGTGCACACTGCCACTAACCCCAGGTCCCTGGTCATCCTGTGCTTATGGGGTGGCCTCGGGTCCCTGTAGGGGTGGATACATGCTGATTGACGTGTCCTGGGGACAGTGGTATGGGCCCGCTGGGTGGGTGCTGTGCTGGTGTTTCCTGATGGGGGGCGGCTCAGTGGTTGTCTGTCACTGTGCTTTGGTAACCGACTGTCCGGAGGTCCGTGATGGGCCAGGTTGGTCATCCTGATCCAGGCGTGCAGAGCTGCTGTCATCACTGTGGGCCTCTTCTGGGGGGGGGAACTGGATGTTGACTCCACCTCCTTTCCAGTGACGTTGTGTGAGGGGGGTGGACCTGTGGGGATGTAAATGAAGTGTTATTGTTTCTGTGTGTGCCATCTTGTGCATGGGTGTGTTGCCTTCTGTGATTGTTATTGCCCTGGCAGCTTAGGCTTGTGTGAGTGGTGATTTGGTGGGCTAGGCGATTGTCTCAAGTGTGCATGGTTTGGTGATGGGTGTCCATGCAGGTCTGTGATGGGTGTCCATGCATTGGTGTTGCATGCAGGGCTTGGTTCTGCGAGGGGTGGGTTGTGATGGTGGGATGTGTGGGAGGTGGTGGAGTGATGGGAGTGAGGGTGAGGGTGGGGGTATGTGATGGCATGCAGGTAGGTGGGGTGAAAGTAGTAAAGATTTGACTTACCAGAGTCCAGTCCTCCTGCTACTCCTGCCAGGCACTCAGGATGCAGTATTGCCAAGACTTGCTCCTCCCATGTTGTTAGTTGTGGGGGAGGAGGTGGGGGTCCACCGCCAGTTCTCTGTACTGCTATCTGGTGTCTTGCTACCACGGAACGTACCTTCCCCCGTAGGTCGTTCCACCTCTTCCTGATGTCATCCCTTGTTCTTAGGTGCTGTCCCTCGGCGTTGACCCTGTCCACGATCCTCCGCCATAGCTCCATCTTTCTGGCAATGGATGTCTGCTGCACCTGTGATTCGAATAGCTGTGGCTATACCTGGATGATTTCCTCCACCATGACCCTTAGTTCCTCCCCTAAGAACCTGGGTTGTCTTTGTGGTGCCATGGGTGTAGTGTGTGTGGTGTGTGTGAGGGTGTGTGGGGTGATGTGTTGGGGTGTGTGCAGTAAGGTACGTGGATGGTGTATGGGTGATGGTGTTTTGTGCCTCTGGTTCTGTGGATGCTGTTGGTTTGTCTCTCTCAGTTGGCAATATTTTTGAGTCGTAAGGGGTTGTGGGTAGTGTGGGTGTGTGTTTTATAATGGTGTGGGTGTGGTGTGTGTATGTGTGTCAGGTGTGTGTAGTTTAAATTGTCCAATGTGTTGATTTGCATGTGTGTGGATTTTGAGCGCGGCGGTACGTACCGTCAATGGTTTGGCGCCATTGAATGTCCGCTGCGGTGATTCATGGGTCATAATGCTGTGGGCATAGTTCTGTTAGCGTAAAGGTGTGGGTTTTGGTACAGTCAGTTTATCACTGACCTCTGGGCTGGAGGGCTTGTGTGTGTGTTTGTATAGTAACGTTTTGCTATGTGTGGGTCTTAATATGTGTAGCAGAAACCGCTGCAGCTGCAGTATGTTGGCGGCAGTCGCATGGCAGTAAGCAGGACTTACTTCCAATGTCATAATGAGGGCCTAAGTCTTTTTGGCCCTGAGACTTCAGGAACAGGAGGCAAGCTCAATCCAACCCTTGGAGAGCACTTCTCAGCAGGGCCAGAGCCCAGCAAGGCAGCAGGGCAACAACAAAGTAGCATTCCTTTACTGCAAAGCATTCCAGGTGAGTCATTTGGGCAGCCAGGCAGCTTTTCTTGGCAGGTTGCAGGTTCTGGTGCAGAGTGTCTATCCCAAGAAGTGTCTAAGTTGGTAGGGTCAGCGACCCAGTTTATATACCCAAAAGTGCCTTTGAAGTGGGGGAGACTTCTAAGAGTGGTTTTGAAGTGCATAACATCCCCTTTCAGTACAACTTTCTCTTCCAGGGTCCCCTGTAGGGGGTTTGGCAGTCTATTATGTGTGGGTAGGCCACTGTCCTTTGAAATGTGTCAGGCCCTCCACCCTTCCAGCCCAGGAAGACCCATTCAGTGTGCAGATGTGTGCAGGAGTGACTGAGTCTTCTGTGTTTGTGGTTGTCTGGGTGAAATGCACAAGGAATCTGTCAACCAGCCAAGCCCAGACATGGATTGGAGACAGGTTGTAAGGTACAGAAGGATTTTAAGAGCATAGAAATGTTCACTTTCTAAAAGTGGAATTTCTAAAATAGTAATATAAAATCCAAACTCAACAGTCAGCAGGATTTTGTATTACCATTCTGGCCTTACTAAATATGACCGTCTACCCCTTTCTGATCAGAACCTATCACTCAAACAGTATACCAGGGTAGCCCTAATGTTAGCCTATGAAAGGAGCAGGCCTCACAGCAGTGGAAAACGCATTTAGGAGTTTTCCACTACCAGGACATATAAAACACACAGGTATATGCCCTGCCTTTTACCTGCATTGCATCCTGCCCTGTGGGTTATCCAGGGCCTACCTTAGGGGTAAGTGATGTATAGAAAAAGGGAAGTTTCAGGCTTGGCGAGTACTTTTAAATGCCAAGTCGCAGTGGCAGTGAAACTGCACACACAGGCCTTGCAATGGTAGGCCTGAGACATTGTTAAGGGGCTACTTATGTGGGTGGCACAATCAGTGCTGCAGGCCTGCTAGTAGCATTTAATTTACAGGCCCTGGGCACCTGCAGTGCTACTTTACTAGGAAATTACAAGTACATTAAATTTGCCAATTGGGTATGAGCCAATGTCACCATGTTTTAAGGGAGAGAGCATATGCACTTTAACACTGGTTAGCAGTGGTAAAGTGTGCAGAGTCACAAACCCAGCAAAAACAGTGTCAATAAGTGGAGGGAGGCAGGCAGGCAAAAGGTTGGCGGTGACTACCCTAAGGCTGTCAGGTCTAACAATATGGATATGACAACACTTACGTTAAATATCAGTAATCAGGAACACAAGAGTGACATCTGATGCTTCCCACAGACAACCAAAAAGGCAATTATGGGCTCCAATCTAAGTACAGCATCCCAGAATTGGATGATGATTCAAATGTTGCAAAATCGAGAAGAAGGTAAAAACTACAGAATCTGTGTAGTTGCAGTTGGAATAAAAATTAATATATAAACTTTTATGGATAAGAAAGAATTATTGAACAATAAAATGGAGTGTACAAGGTAGTGTTTACACTTAGAATGATGACTCACTTGACATCCTTTATCCACTATTGGATCTTACATTTGGACAAAGTGTTAGGAATCAGTCTATGCCTTCTCTTGATTGTTTTGCTAATTCTAATTCATTACGGTCTTGCCAATCCTTTTTATACATCAGTTGGTAACATCTAAGTTTTGACCAGTTTTTGTCTCCATCAAAATTACTCTGCTACTTAATTTACAAACACATGCTTCTCTTGACCAATTCTAAGTTATTTTGATTTACTTGCCATACACAATGTGGTGCTCAGAGAAGATTGTTTTTGTGTAACAAAATTAAATACTTGGGTCAGACAATTTCTGTAGAAGGTGTAAAACCTAAGCAAAACTTACTGAATGCTATAAAACTGTCTCCACAGCAAAGAGTTAAGGACCAGTTGAGGTCATTCATGGGACTCACAGAGTACTATGCCAAATTTGTGGAAGACTTTGCTTCAAAGACTGAAGATTTAAATTATTTGTTGAGAAAAAGATGTACATTCAACTGCGGTGTGGAGCAACAAAAATGCTTTGATTACATTAAGCAGGAGGTGTGTGCAGCAAGAATATTGGTGCTGCTTCATGTTAAGTTGAGCACTATTCTCACTGTGGATGCAAGTGCCATGTGTGGGCCGTATTTAAAATATGGTACACCATGGCGCAGGGTAGGGGGCAGTAGTGTCAAAATTCCTGATTCTATTGATGTACTCTGTAGGAGTAGCACCAAAATTTTGGCCCTACTCATGCAGAGTACATAGGGGCCTATTGTATTCAATGGCATGCCTCCTTTTAATGCCTGCCCTTGTCACGTAGGTTCTCATTATCCTAATGAGACTACTGGATCTGGGCGGCAGAATCACCTGAATTGTGGGGTACTGAGTACAATCCCACACCATGTGACACCTGTTGGCCTAATCTGGGTTTTCCGGCCACCTAGCAGTGCCTCCTCTCTACCCACTAGTGAGGATGATTGTGCCAACCAGTCGCCTGACATAAAGGACTCCTCAGGGGAATCGTAGTCGACCAGATCTCATCCCTTTCGCTCAGTTACATTATTCTCATATAGCATCTTAGGTACAATGGCATGTATTGCGATAACTAGGATGATAAAACACACTAGAAGGAAAATCATCACAAGGAGAGAGAAACACAAAAAAAGTCCCACAATACTGGCACTAGGAATAATATATTTGTTTCCTACCTAATATTTGTTAAAGCTCAGCATGATAAGCCCTAATCCGCCCTTTCGGTTTCCCCCCTGGGAAGACATCATCCCCCCTACCTGAGAAAGGAAGTCTGTTGTCCAAAAATACACTGTCCCCATATAGGCCAGGGATTCCGCAGCCTAAGCAAGCAGCTGCAACAAAGACACTCAGCGCTCAGCATACAGACGTGGTTATCTGGCTGGAATCTCCCTCTAACATGTATGGGACAGAGAAGTGTTTTTATAATAAAACAATTGATGTTCTAAGAAAAGGTCCCCACGCAAGGATATGTATGTTTCTGTGAATGTTGGAAACACAGCGTACCACTTTTGCAAGCAACCCTATCTTACTGCATCCTTGAGGAAAGCACAAAGTGAAATGAATGCTATGATAAGAACGTAATGCTTTCCTAGGTGAAAGAACAACCAGATAGAGAAAATAAAACAACACCGCAAATGTGACTAATGCTAGAAAAATAAATCAATGCTGAATAAAATATAACTGGGCTAACGTGCACATTGGCAGACCTAGTTTGCTAAAATAATGTGTTGAAAACATGGCAAGAATAGCTATACAACACTCTGAGCAGGCGTTAAAAGTGCTGAAAAAAATGGCGCAAGGAAATCTAAGAGATTTCCTTGCGCCATTTTTTTGGCCCCTGAACGGGGTAACACCCCCTTGCATACATTATGCCTGTATGCATGGTGCCACTTTGTAAATATGGTGGGTGTA
The DNA here is from genome assembly GCF_031143425.1 of Pleurodeles waltl. Taxonomy (NCBI): domain Eukaryota; kingdom Metazoa; phylum Chordata; class Amphibia; order Caudata; family Salamandridae; genus Pleurodeles; species Pleurodeles waltl. The sequence continues at coordinate 841,733,122 of NC_090438.1, forward strand.
AAAAGCCCCTTTAGCGCCTCCTTAGCGTAAAAAAATGACACAATGGTGGAGCTAAGGTGATGCTAAGGACTCTTAAATCAGGCCCCTTATTCCATTATTGAATGGGAGGCATTGGCAGCAGCTTGACCCACAGAATATTTCAGGACATATCTATGGGGTGTGAGTTTCAAATTGAGAGTGGACCATAAACCCTTAATATAGGTACTCACCGCAGGTGGTGCTGACAAGGGGTCAGCTAGATTAGCAAGATTGGCAGCATATTTTAATGAATTTCAATATGTCACCTAAAACATTCCTGGCTGGCGCAATGTTCAGGCCGCTGCCCTTTCTCATTCACCTGTGAACTGGGAGAATGTACGCAAAGAATGTATGATGGATAAAGAGAAGTAAAGTGCAGTGGCGTGCTTAGATGAAGCAGTGTGTAGTGTAGTTGTGGAGGTGTTTTTATGAAAGAAGAATGGGTGCAAATAATGGCTAACAATAGTGTGTTGAAGGATGTTTTCTAAAATAGTTCTCAAGCGAGGAAGGAGAGAGAGCACGTTGTTCCTTCTGTAAGACCTTTCATCAAAATCTTGGACGAGTTGTCTATGAATGAGGATACCGTTTTGATGAGGGGGGAATAGGTTTGTGCCACCTGAAAATCTGAGATGGAAAATCATCCAATTGGTGCATGAAGGCAAATTGGAGCAGTCAATGACACAAAGAAGAGTAAAGGAGAACTTCTGGTGGTCGGTAATTAATGTGCAAATGGCTCAGCTGGTAGAAAGGTGTTTGGATGGCAAGGAAAGTGAGAAAAGACTGAAGGTAGGGATGCCGTCTGAATCAGGCCATATTCAGGGTCCCAAGTAACCATGGCACAGTGTGTGTATGGATTTCATCGGTCCATTATCAGGAGTCAAACAAGAATTAAGGGTCGCAATGGTTTTAGTTGTTGTATATTCAAAATGGTTGGAGGTTACATTTATGAGAGAATACCATCATCAAGTTGCGAGAGATATTTAGGAAGGAAGACTTTCCTCACACTTTGATAATAGATAATGGCTCCCAGCTTACACCAAGTGAGATTAGAGAATTTAAGGAGGCACATGGTATCAAATATCATCACAATTCCCTTTACAATCCTCAAGCCCTTTTCGGAATGCACGAATAGCATGCTGAAAGAGACTAATAAGACAGCAGTGCGGAAAAGATCTGAGGTGTGTGAAGCAGTCGAAGAGTTAGGGCAGGTATACTGTACCACTGAAAACAGGGTGAATGGTAAGACATCTGTTGGAGCGTAGCTCTTATAATGAGAATTAACATGAAATGTTTGTGAACTAATGCATAATAATGCTGCATAGAAAATATTGCTATGTTTTACTAAACGTGCGTTTGAAATGTGCCCACGGGGAGTGGCTGTCAATATATACAGGGATTAATAAAATTGACTACTAATGAATCGATAATATATTAATGTCCGATTTTGTATTAGTATTAAGGGTTATATGTTAAGGGTTTTGCTAGTTAATTCACTAGGCCTTAGTTAGCATGAGTCGGGGCCTAGCTGCCTGGTTGCATATTAAATGTGTTTTTCTAACATACAGTGTGCTGACTTGCTGAAGGACATGTAATCGTATTTTTCTAGAAGTTAGAAGATGAGTGTAACTGTAGTAGATCCGTTCTCATGAAACTCGACTTGCTCAAGGAAACATTCCTGCTGAATGCTACAATGTAGACTTTCAACAGGTACAAGGTCATCTAAACCGGTATAGACAATGGAACTACTGACTGGGGATGCGAGAGGACCACAAGAATATGAAATCATACCGGACATTCTACCCGTTGGAGATGTCAATCACAAGAACCAATGAACTACCTGAGAACTGTTATGAGGTGACAATTTTGATAGGATGAGCAGAAAACCATTGGATGGAGATAATGGTGCGCCAAACCTGCCCAATTGGAAATTAGGGGACTGTACAACAGAAAAGGGATAAAACCTTTTGACACGAGGAGCCATTAGAGCTGCCATTGCGAACTATTCTTGCTGTTACCTAGCCACTTTGTCACTATGCCTAAAGACTTCGTTGTTTGACTCTTCAACCCATTCTTACCTTTATCTTGCCCGTTCCATACTTCTCCTCCTTATGAGGGAAACGTCCCTACTTACCCCATCTTGCTGAACTTTGCTGTGTTTCCTGACTGATGGCGAATCAACTGATGTCCTGAGGACGAAGACTGACTCTGTATGCTGACTCATTACGGAGGGTAAATATATGATGATGAAATTGTAATTGTCTGTTTGCCTTTCCTTTCTAGGTACCAACTGCTTCTTTTGACAGAGACCTAGCTAGATGTTTTCTAAATTTGTGTTACCAAAATTGTTTTGCATGAAGCCCAACATGCCAATGCTAATTCGAGGTGAGTTAAGGGGTTCATTAAACGGACGCAAATAGACAAATGATTGAATCTATGCTTTGTTGAATAATGCACTAATAATACTCTGCTAAAAGTTAATCCATGTTGACGTCGTGCTATGTTCTAATATTCATAATCTTTGCTTTGATGAAATCTTATTCGAGTTGCCATATTATGACAATGCTGATGTGCTTCTTGGTTTTGAGACTAATAAACTTGCTAGTAGAGTGTAATCAATAGGGAATAAACATCACAAACTTGCTAAACTCTGGTGTGGTTATTTATGACTGAAAGGTCATGGTATGTCCCGATTCTCATTAATGACATTGAATTGATTTGTTATGGTAATTATTGATGACATTATTGACTTATTGATAGACATGTTGATTAGTTATCTCGTCTTAAGGTGTCTTCAATCAGGGTCAAAAGATTAATCGGCCTAAAACGAGTCCCAGAGTGAATAAATTATCTAGTAAGGGACGCGTTAACACATCCTTTGAATTGATGAGGGGGCGCTAACCCAGAACCTAACTAGTGGCACGTTGGTGAAAAAGCATTGATAAATATGAGTGTTCTGTTCAAGGGAGGAGCAAGGTGTCAAAAATTGAAATTGGTGATTGGGTGAAGGTGAAAGATGGTTGTATTGGAAGGGGACTGTTTAGGTTTAGGGGTCATTCAAGGTCAAACAAGTTTTTGATTGGTATGTGGTATTGGAGAATGACAATAAATGGAACAGACAGAGGATGGCATTATAACATCTAGGAGGAAAATAAGGAGACTCAGATCTGGAAAGTAATGAGCGGTGTAGGGGATTATATGTTGATGGGTGATGAGGGTGTTGTGTCGGATGACGAGACTGTTTGTCATGAGAATGTTACATATGAAGACGAAAGTGAAAGAAGAATAGGTCATGCACAGAAAGACAGGAAACCTCCAGCTTATTTGAAGGATTATGTGAGGGAATATGGAAAATGAGGAGAATCTTTTGGAAAAAAGTGTATATCTTTTTAAGTAACAATTATGTTTTAAATTTTTTATTATGTTGTACAATATGTATTTCCAATTTTCTCTTGTCTCATACAATATGTAATTACAAATGTGCTTTGCTTAGATGATTAGGTTCTCTGTAGAAGCTGTGTTTTAGCATATCTATTTTATTTATAACATATTTGCTTTTCATATTAAGGGAGAACGATGTGTCAAATGTATGATGTAATGGAACTTGTCTGCTAAGGTTCCACTAAAATGCTATGTTTTGAAATGACAGTCATTAGCTGTGGAAGCTGGCTGGAGCAAGTCACGTTTGGCAGGCTGATTAAAGTTCCCGTTTAAACCACATCCTGATATGCGGTAGTTTAATGTACAACAAAGATCAAAGTCTTTTCTCAACAAGCGAATTGAATTCAAGATCATAAAAAGATTAATAGTGTATTGTGACACTTTTAGTTTATGTGCAATGAGTGAGTTCATGTTTTCTAAGGAAAAGTTTTGATATTTGATCTAATGACTAAGTTCCACTATATGCACACATTGGGCAGTGATGACATGGGGCTTAATGCTAAAATAGCACCATCTTGAAATAATAAGGAGAGTTCAACTGACCGCATATGTTTGTGAGATGTGGCTGTCTCAGCTGAAGTTGATCTCAAAAGAAATGCCAGTTTATATGACAATGGTGGCATACGGTAGAGGGTATACATCTAAATAATGTATGGGCATAATAAAGTAACAGGAAAAATACTTCAAATTTGTTGATCAGGTCCTTTTGCCCCCAAACTTTCTACTATGGTGCATGTGTGAAGAATTGTCTAAGAAAAAGACGAAGTGCGAACAAGATATCATTTTCTATAGCAGTTCATGAAAAAGAGATGAAAAGGTGAAAATCTCATTGTTTTATAATTCACTCGGGTAAGCAGTAAATTATGGAGACAAATGTTTGGGTAATAATTGTATTTATATACTCATTTCTTCTCCTAATATACAGTATAAATAGTCGGGATGTAGTTCTGGATCGCAGAACTCGTGTCTCTTTTCTGTCACTGTTTACATGGAAGAACATTGTCAGATTTGTAACAATATAGATAATATTGCAAAGTTCTGCGACCATGAAATTCTTTATATGTTCAGAGTTCTCCGCTCCGACTAAGGTCTCCGCAGTCGTATAGTTACTATTAAATCCTAGTCTGTGAATACCGAAAAAGAGTAAACTTACACAAAGGTGTACGTTTACCTTTGTGAATCAGGAACCTAGATAATTGAACGATGAGATAGCATCCTTTCTATTTTAGTTTAATTTTCCCTGAGGAAAGCTGTAGACATGATACGCTCCTGAGGTGCTGCAAATAGTCTGCAATATTTTTTTCATTATTGTCACAGATAATGCATACAGTGACTTCAGGTTTTTTAGCCCTTTTTTAGGTGAGAATAACAAAATGTTGTTGCATATCTGTGACATTTTAGGTTGTGAGGATAAGGTGAAAATTGTGCTTGCTTGCTAAGAGGCCTGCTCATTTGCTGAAGGCCAGAGGAATGAGGGAACCCCCAAATTGTCAGTGACATAACACACCGAACCTGGTCAAAAAACGTGTATTCCTTAGTATGATGGTTCGGGGTTAACTAGAAAAACACCTGTACCATCTGTAACATTAAGACTTCTCCGACAGGAATACTGCAGTCCATTGAGTCATTGACACCCCAATATACAGGTTGGGTTTGGCCTACCCCTTAGGCTATCACATACAAGGCTTTGAGGTGCCCTGAGTTGTTTACCCCAATGTTTACTGAATTTGGAAATCATTTCCATTAATCAGTTGTTGTGTGTTTACAACGTTGCCCAAAGAATTATGGTGGCAATTGTAGGCATGATGGTGGTAAATCTTGACGTAATGTGGCCACCATAGAGATGTTCCTATGCACCACAAATACAGTGCTTACCATGGTAATACTCAAAGCACAATGATGTAAACATCTGTGTAATCCTTGAACTATCATATGGTGGCAAATCTTTACACATTGTGGACATCAATGGCAGAACGGTACTGTGCCCTTGTTCAATACTTGCACTGGCAAACCATTGGTAGCTCTTAGCATTTAAAAAGCGTCATTACATCTGCTATGGCCTCAGTCACCATAACTTCTTTAGCTAGTCTACATCTATCATTATGCACACTTAATCATCTAGTCATCTATCCATTCAGTGATTACCTTTTCAACCTTCAAACCATGCACTCACCTTTATAAACAAACATTCATCATTGCTCTCACCTATCACCTACTAATGTAGTCAAGCATTTATTCACCCATCCATATAGAAGTCCATTCAAGCATTTATGCTTTCTAACATTTACGTATCCGTTCTCTCCAACACATACACAAAATTGCCAATGCATGAAGAGGCAAATTCACTGATGCTTCTTCTACTAGATACTGTGTTTAGAAAGCAGCCATGGTTCCTTTCCTGCCTAATACATATGGGTTTATGCCCTAGGGTATTTTCCTAGTTTGTGATTTAGGGTGTAAATGCAAAGGTATGTTAATTCGGCTTCTTTCCATTAGCAAGCAAAGCAGGACAATGTACTCACAACTCGTCCTAAAAGAAGACAGGGTACACCCTAATACTATTGTATGTACAGTTGGGGCTGAAGTGCAAGTTCCACATTATCACCAGGGCTGGAATGTATAATACTGGCAAGAATGTTCCTGTGAGATAATGGAAATTGCAAGTTGTTTTGCTTAGAAAGGGAATACTGGGTACAATTCTGCATATTTTCCCCTTTCTGTGGGAAAGAGTGGGTCCAATCTGCAGCAATTTGCCGACTGCCTGCAAGCAGGCGGTATAAGTTAAGGACTTATTTTTTGCCAGTGGGGGCGTGGAAAGTGGTGAGGTGTGAGGAGGACTGGTCCGCTAGCTGGGGGGAGCTTCTTCTGTGCTTACTGAAGGATGTAGGCATTGGTCAGATGTAGAAGCTCCGCTGATGTCTCCATGACCCATGCCTCCAGGCCCGAAATTATTGGGTCCAGAGTTTACAGGTACAATAATTATGGGCCTGGGCACACAGCAAATAACATTCCCCGAATAGCATTCCATCAGAGATACCTTTCTGAGGAGCTCGTAATGAAGCCCTTGGTGAGAGCCAAATGTGCCTATCATAGTAATACACTCAGCTTTTTCTAATAATTTGTGCATTGCCTTTTGTGTTTACTCATTGCTTGCCCTGTGACGGTTGAGCAAATTATTTTTTTTAAAATTTATTTATGTATTCATTCCGTGATAGTGTGTACCCCTTTTATAAATGTACATGTATCAAATACAAAACAATTATGCAAGGAAATCTTAATTGTGCAACTCAATTACTTGATTGTGCAGCAATTCAAAAATATTGACTATCAAATATATTGCCATAAAATGCATAAACATTAACATTTATATATGCATATTTAGTGAAAGCAAAATAACCGGGCAAATAAACACAGTGTGGTTTTTGGTTTCCATTTCTCCCTGCTCCCCCACACACAAGTTGCAGCTTCTCACAGTACTAGGAATATCAACTTCAGTGAGCTCATACCACGACTTAAATTGCATACAATGACCCAAATTCTCAAAGGCTTACAAAAATAACGCTAAACCAATGTTAATTTATTTTAGATTCACAAACCAACACAAACTGGTATTTGCATTGGTTTTTGTGGCAAAGTACCACAAAGCAGCGCAAAACCCTGCTTTGCATTACTTTGCGCCAAGGGGGTGCTACATGGGTGGTACATGGGCATACCCATGCTACCGCCCATGCTTACTGACGCTAAACCCTATTCTCAAACATCAGTAGAAAGTGTTAGGCGCCAAAAATTAACACAGCTGAAAAGCAGGCGTTAAATGGAGAAATGTTTTTATTTCTCTGTGCTTTTCCGAATTATTTCCGAATTTGCATGTGTGCTGCACTGTACAGCACACATACTATGCCTAGACAATTAGAAATACTATTCCTAATTTGTATTTTGAACAAAACCTATGCTAGATTCAGGCACACACACTAGCGCTATGGTGCTAAGGTGTGTACGTGGTGCACGGCAGCTGGAATCAGCACCTGCGCTAGGGAGAGGGGAGGAGAGTGCCATTTCTATGTGAATATGGCGGTCTCCTGCTCCCTCCCTGTAAAGCAACACAGTGCAGCAACTTTGGGTGCTATGCTGCATTGCCTGTCACCTACCAGAATCTGGGCCACTGTCTGTTATCTTTTCAGTTAGTTGTTAAGTCAGGACAACTTAGCTGGCCATCGCAAATTCCACTTTGGCTCTAGGAGCTGTTCCCCCTCTGAACGTTTGACAGACATAATCAGTAAACTCTAAGCTACCCTTCTAGCCACCTATTTGGTAAGTATTTCTCCATCACAAAAGCTGACCAAAAAAGGTTATTGGGTCTGTCAGATGATTTAGTGCTAGATTTCAGACAACCATGAGAAGTATTTTTAGCACTTAGGTGTTCCTGTGGATGCACTCAGACTGTCTTCAGACACACGAAGGAATCTTCGAGAATGCGTATCATGTGATAAATGTGAATACTTTGAACAAAACCACACACTACATTTAATACTGCTAGCACTCATTCTGGTTGCTTAGAACATAAAGCCATGATTTACACGTTTTTCTCTAAGAAAGTTTTTGGTTTTGTGATTCATGCACTTTCTTTTGACTACCAGCAAGAATAAACATTTTAAAGCAAGGGAGAGAATACAGAAACGTCTTTAAATATTGAACTTGGCAGAGCTGTGGGTGTTCAATCCAAGCTTGCTCATACCTCCCAGAAGCTTCACAAACTGCCTTCTCTCAGGATTAAGCTGCTAAAGATTATGCCGCGATGCAGTATGAACTATTTTTTCCTTTTCTGCATTTCGTTTTTGAGGACAATAATGCAATACATGCTACATGTTGCTGCGTTCATCAATCTTTGATACCCTTCGCAAAACTCAGAAAGATTAAATTACTTTTCGCTGTACGCCGAAATGATTACTTTTGAAAACTTTCAAGCACAGTTCTAAACCGTGACCGAAATAAAAGGCGTCGGATTGAGACTGGCCTGTCAGTTTACAGACCGGTCTTGACAAGAAAGAGGTCTGGGAATGAAGATCAGCAGAAAAAGAGCCTATCACATCCAGGACTGCTGGCAGCCAAGTGAGGCGAGCAAGATGGACGGCGAATTGAAAAGATCATTGAAAACATTAATAGTAAATGACAACACAGAAAAAGCAAAGAAGAGAAATAATATAAAATGTTGACGACAATCGCTTTAGTAATTTCTAGAAGTGAAGGAGCTTATACCGCTGTTAAACAATGCTGTGCAACAAAGGGAAACGCTGGGAAAATATCTAACCCTTGAACATTAATTCTGAGACAAGCACGTCATCAGTGGTTACAGTGAATGCACCATTTAAGAAGTTGTAAAACAGCTGCAGGAAATGCAAGACTATACACAATGGAGATAAGAGAATCCCTGGGCAAATAGAACGTTCCAGCACAAATTATAAGTAAAACTGTCCAGGGAGGGGATTGCTATGTGGAGTCACTTTGCTGTAAGGGCAAACATGCATGAAATGTCAATGCAATCAGAACATAAATTCAGAGAGAGGGCATGCAAAACAAAACAAATGGTCCATTCTCAGTCATACTGAACTCACCAGGCAATATCATACTCAAAATCAATTTTTCTGGTATATTTTTTACATTTACATACCTGTTCACAAACAGGTGCTAATTGAACACTCACTGGTTGGCAAACATGGCTGCATTTTGTGATGCAGCTGTGATGGGACTGATACACTAATCACACACATTGCAAAATGTACAGTCACAAGAGGTATCCGACCCTAGTGTCTCTTCATACTGAATGAGGTAAGTGGTGTTTTGCAACCCATAGCTAATATTTAAAAATGGAGAAATGGCGACCTACAACAAACAGCAGACCTTTATCCCTGTGTTAATTTTTCTTCCATGTGAGCATTTTTAGCTCTGGCCTAAATACAGGTATATCTGTGTTGCTTACTTCAGGTTTTCTAAAGGAAGTTATCTCTATCTATCAGTCAGCAACATTTCACTAGCAATTGAATACTTTAACTGACTACATTTTATCCTTGCAAATATATACATTAACATAAAAATAATAGTTCCAAGAGATTAGAATTGTATAGAAGCTTGTACGTCCCAGTGAATGCTTGTCCCTATACATAGAAGGTTGTCCTCAACTATTTCCATAGCACTCAAGACATTTATTGTAAGTTGCAATTTTGACACTTCACTATAAACCAATTTTGGAATATTATTCATTTTACAGAAAATAAGCACAAATCATTAGAATATCTAGAGTGTATATGCAAACTTCAAGGTTGAAACCACACTCCATGTTTGTGATTGATATTCTAAGCACTTGTATCGACTTGAGAGGGACCTCTAGTAACAACTTGTAGATCTATAACTTCAGGAAAGAATTCCAATGTGTTTGTATCTCAATCTAGAGGGACTACTAGTAATGACTTGAGGAACTGCAGCTCCATGAAAAAAGTCAATGCTTTTAGTTCTGACTGATGAAGAACCTCTAGTAACGATTTGAAGAATTACAACTCTGTGAAAGAATTTTTAAGATTTTGCATCAGACTCGAAAGGGACCTCCAGTAATGATTTTTTAGAAACTGAAGAACATGTAGGACCTTCTAGGTAATAACCTCAACGTTTTACTTAAATGTGTTGTCTTCAGCAATCTCAACCACATAACTGTCACAAATAAACAATACAACAGCTATGAATTGCCTAAACTGTTTTAATTCTCCCATATTTGTTGATTTATGTACAGTCATTGATGTTATGTGAAGTGCTACAAATCGAAATGCTACTGCTATCAAATAAATAAATAGTAAAATTAAAGTAATTAATAAATAATAAAAACAAAAACAAATAAATGTCGTAAAATAAATGCCATGCTGATGCTCTGTGGCTTTTTAGGAGAGGCTTGAGATAGCCAGGGGACTATTTACTAGTTTCTCATGCAACGCAGGACAGCAAGCAGAGGTGCTACTCTGCATCACACGAAAGGGAGCCAGCAGAAACGTGCCATATCTACAAAGCTATGGCACATTTCTGCTGTCTGCTAGTCCTGGTGCACCATGTGCTGCCTATCACCAATGCAGGCACCTTTGCATCAGACAGGACAGTTTTGTGCAGGAAGGGATACCTTCCTGCAAAAAAGACAATCCTTAAAGGCATTTTTCTTTTTTTATGTGTGTTAAAGAATGCATTATGCATAGAAAGAGGAAGTAACGAGGAGAAATAAAGATATTTTTACTCGTTGCACCGGTTTCTAGTAGGCATATAATTTTGTCACAATCCTAGATTTACTCACTTTAGTAACTCTGGAAGTGTGTCAAAACCCATGGATGGATGAATAGTAACACACATGCACCACCCATGAAAGGCCTCTCTGATGCAAAGTAATGCACGGCAGCACCATGTGCTGTCTTGTTTTAATATTTCGGAATACCCCATGCAAAGCCATGCAAATCTGATTTGAATGGCTTTGTAAATCTAAACTAAACAACAAACAACAAAAAAGTTATGCACGCACAATGCAAAATGTTAGTAAATCGGGCCCCAAAGTGCATTGTGGGCAGGACGTTTTTGGTGCAGGAAGGGACAGCTTCCTGCATAAAAACAATCCTCGTAGGCATTTTCCTCTTTTCAGTTCCATACCTACCTCTCACCTTGTTCATAAAGCCAGATGTACCTCCTACATGCCTAAGCAAGATGTATGTTTGACTAATGTGTGCAACGTATGAGCAAAATATGCTCACGTAATTTTAAATTTCAATTGAATTGAGACTTTGCTATGCAGTGTAAAAGAAGAAAGATACAGCACAAATGAGAATTTAAAATTCAGACCAGTAAGCTCCTCAATGCATGGGATGGAAAGTCCTACAGAAAGAAATAACTTCAGGTGAAAGTTTTGCCTCTCGCAATTCTAAGAGCCTCTCAGTAATGTTGGACCCAGAGACATCAAACCCTGTTTAATGCAGCAGGGACTGAAAGCAGCAGTACAGACTGAGGCCTGCCCTAACCACTGCTGCACCACCCTGCGCCTCAATGGCCCTCCCTCTGACACTTTGGGGCATATTTACTCATAATTCACGCAACACAGGGCAGCAAGCAAAATTACTGTGCTTCATTGAAAGAAGCTGAAAGAGCAGAATTGCACCATATCTAAAAAGACATGGGTACTTCTGCTGCCTTCTAGTATTTGTGCACTGTGTGCACCAATTCGGGCAAACTTGTACCATGGTGAAAGTATGCCTGCATTATAGGCTGGATTGTTTTTGTGCGGGAAGGAACACCTTACTACACAAAAACAGTCCAAAAGGGTAGAACATAACATGCACAGAGGGAAAAAATAACTGGGAGAAAAAAAGATTTTTGATGCAATCCCAAGTTTACAAACCTATGTAAATCTGGAACTACGTCAAATTCATGGCTGGCTGCACAGAAATGCCCATGCTCCCCCCATGGAAAGTCTACCAGCTCAAAATGTAACGTAATGCAGCGTGAGCCTCTACATTGAATTACATTCCTTTACAAAGCCGTGCAAGGTGTTATAAATTGTCCCTTGTTTGGCTTTGCAAATATGAATGAAGGAATTGCACTGCGTTGCATCATCTTGCGCAATGCAAGTTCAACGCAACTCTTAGACAAATCCTTTTTGTGCCTGTTTTGAGCAAGTGGAATTTGTCATGGTTTTTCTCCCCAGAATCTGTGAATATCGTCCTGAAAACAAACCTTTTACCATCTCTGTGCCGTTACTTGTTATTCCGGGAAGAAAGCTCATAATCACTGCAATTTGGTGCACGGAGAAGAACCAGACCTGCAGTATCCCCACACCAAACTCCAAGGGTAGGTCGCTCCCCCTGCCGCTGCAGCTCCTCCAGCTCCTCCAGGTTCCTGAGTTCCTGAGACCCACCTAACAGTAAGTACCCCCCACCTCCCAGCCCCTCGCTCTGCCCCGCGCTACTCACCCTCTCTCCTGCTCCTGCTTCTTTTCTTCTTTTCTTCTTCTCTGCTCTTCCTCCTCGCTCCTCGTCTGTAATCTTCTGCTGTACTCTTCTTTTCCCCGTCTTCTCTCTTCTTCTCTTCTTCCTCATCTTCTTCTGTGGTCTTCTGCCTTCTGTTTTTCGTTTTCTGTATCTTCTTCTGTGTTCTTCTGTGTTCTTCTGTGTTCTTCTGGTCTTCTGTTCCCTGTTCTTCCGGTCTTCTGTTCCCTGTTCTTCCGTTCTCCTGTTCTTCTGTTCTTCTGTTCTTCCGGTCCTCTGGTCTTCTGTTTTCGGCTCTTCTGCCTCCTCCGTCTTCTTCTCCCCGCGCCTGCCCTCCTGCTCCTACCTCATCCCCCTCCCTCACTCGCATCCCCCTCTCTATCTCCCCTATCTAACCCGTTCACTATCTACCTCCCTCACTCCTCCTATCTACCTATCTCTCTCTTTCTCTCTATCCCACTATCTAATCTCCCTCACTCTCCACCTCCTCCTATCTTCCTATCTCTCTATCTATCGATTTCTCTATCTATCTATTTTCTCTATCTACTTCTCTATCTTTCCCCCCCTTCCCGCCACCCCCTCTATTACCTATCTTCCTATCCTCTCACTCTACCTCTCACCCTCACCCACCTCTACAACCCCCCCTCCCCTATCTTCACAACCCTACTCCTATCTTTCTCCCTAATCTCCTAAACCTCCTAACACTCACCCCCCTCCACCCTTAAACCCCCCTCACCCAGCTCTTCTCACTCTACCTGTCCCCCCTCCCTCGCGCTTTCCCGCCGCGACCTCCTGCACGTCCCCGCCCCCCAGCTCCCATTCGCCCCCAGCTGACCTCTCCCCCCCCCTCCTACCTCATATGGCGGCCGCTGCGCGACAGTGGTAGCGACCCTTGACCCAAGGGTAGGTCGCTCCCCCTGCCGCTGCAGCTCCTCCAGCTCCTCCAGGTTCCTGAGTTCCTGAGACCCACCTAACAGTAAGTACCCCCCACCTCCCAGCCCCTCGCTCTGCCCCGCGCTACTCACCCTCTCTCCTGCTTCTTTTCTTCTTTTCTTCTTCTCTGCTCTTCCTCCTCGCTCCTCATCTGTGATCTTCTGCTGTACTCTTCTTTTCCCCGTCTTCTCTCTTCTTCTCTTCTTCCTCATCTTCTTCTGTGGTCTTCTGCCTTCTGTTCTTCGTTTTCTGTATCTTCTTCTGTGTTCTTCTGTGTTCTTCTGTGTTCTTCCGGTCTTCTGTTCCCTGTTCTTCCAGTCTTCTGTTCCCTGTTCTTCTGTTCTTCTGTTCTTCTGTTCTTCTGTTCTTCCGGTCCTCTGGTCTTCTGCCTTCGGCTCTTCTGCCTCCTCCGTCTTCTTCTCCCCGCGCCTGCCCTCCTGCTCCTACCTAATCCCCCTCCCTCACTCGCATCCCCCTCTCTATCTCCCCTATCTAACCCGTTCACTATCTACCTCCCTCACTCCTCCTATCTACCTATCTCTCTCTTTCTCTCTATCCCACTATCTAATCTCCCTCACTCTCCACCTCCTCCTATCTTCCTATCTCTCTATCTATTTCCCTATCTATCGATTTCTCTATCTATCTATTTTCTCTATCTACTTCTCTATCTTTCCCCCCCTTCCCGCCACCCCCTCTATTACCTATCTTCCTATCCTCTCACTCTACCTCTCACCCTCACCCTCACCCTCACCCACCTCTACAACCCCCCCTCCCCTATCTTCACAACCCTACTCCTATCTTTCTCCCTAATCTCCTAAACCTCCTAACACTCACCCCCCTCCACCCTAAAACCCCCCTCCCCCAGCTCTTCTCACTCTACCTGTCCCCCCCTCCCTCGCTCTTTCCCGCCGCGACCTCCTGCACGCCCCCGCCCCCCAGCTCCCATTCGCCCCCAGCTGACCCCTCCCCCCCCTCCTACCTCATATGGCGGCCGCTGCGCGACCGCGCCGCTGGCGCACCAGAGGCGCGCCAGAGGCAAGCTCGTCTGCGCCCATCCGCGCCTGGCCCGCGCCCAGCGCCACGACCCCTGGTCCCAAGCTCTCCCAAGCCCCGCCGATCCGCTACGACCCCAGCACACTCCACGCCCTCAACCCAGGACGCTCCAACACCTGCTTCCAAGCTCACCCCAAACGCACCCATGGACCCTTCGCCTGCAACTCCTGCAAACGCATCTTCCACCACGCTACTACCACGACCACAAGCCCACGCGCCATCAACCACCTCAAGTGCATCCTAGTCAACGCTCGCTCCGTCCACAAACACGCCGTCGAACTCTGGGACCTCCTGGATTCCACAGCACCGGACGTCGCCTTCATCACGGAGACCTGGATGAACGCCTCCTCTGCGCCAGACATCGCCACCGCCATCCCCGAAGGCTACAAGATCTCCAGGAAAGACCGCACCAACCAAGCAGGAGGAGGTATCGCCATCGTCTTCAAAGACTCCATCAGCGTCACCACCTCCACCGAAGACACCCCTCTCGCCGCTGAACACCTGCATTTTCAGATTTGTACCGACCCGAGGACCACCCTCAGAGGATCCCTCGTCTACCGTCCTCCCGGACCACGTGCCCCTTTCAGCGACGCCATCGCCAACTTCATCTCCCCGCACGCCCTCGCCTCACCGGACTACATCCTCCTAGACGACCTCAACTTCCATCTGGAACAAAACAACAACCCCAACACCACCACCCTGCTCGCCAACCTCGCCAACCTCGGCCTCAAACAACTGGTGAACACCACCACCCACATCGACGGACACACGCTCGACCCTATCTTCTCCGCCAGCAAACACGTCTTCTTCAGCCACACCTCCGCCCTACACTGGACCGACCACAGCTGCGTCCACTTCACATTCCGACGCGAGACCCGCCACCTCCGCACTCAACCCATCCCTCATCGACAGTGGAACAAGATCCCTGAAGAGCAACTCTTCTCCGCACTAGCCGCCAACCAACCCACCCTCACCACCGACCCCAACGACGCAGCCCTCAAACTCACAAACTGGATCTCCAACTGCGCAGACAACCTTGCTCCCCTCAAACGCACGCATCGACAGACCAACACCAAAAAACCTTTCTGGTTCTCTGACACCCTCAAAGAATCAAAGAAAACTTGTCGCGCCCTTGAGAAAGCCTGGCGCAAGGACCACACCGCTGACAACATGAACGCCCTCAAGAACGCTACCCGCGAACACCACCACCTGATCCTCGCTGCCAAAAGGAACTTCTTCACCGACAGACTGGACAAAAACAGCCACAACAGCAGAGAACTCTTCAGCATCGTCAAGGAGTTCTCCAACCCCAGCGCCAACGCCAACGCCATCACGCCCTCTCAGGATCTGTGCGAATCCCTCGCCACTTTCTTCCATCGCAAGATCAGCGACCTCCACGCCAGCTTCGGACACCAGACCCCACCAAACACCACCGAACCCGTACCCCCGGCCATCACCCTCAACAACTGGACCCACATCAACACGGAAGAAACCAAATCCATCATGAACTCTATCCACTCCGGCGCCCCCTCGGACCCTTGCCCGCACTTCATCTTTAACAAAGCCGACGACATCATCGCCCCGCACCTCCAGACCGTCATCAACTCTTCTTTTTCTTCTGCTACCTTCCCCGAATGCTGGAAACACGCCGAAGTCAACGCCCTACTAAAGAAACCTACGGCTGACCCGAGCGACCTGAAAAACGTCCGCACCATCTCTCTTCTGCCTTTCCCAGCCAAAGTAATAGAGAAGACCGTCAACAAACAGCTGACCACCTTCCTGGAAGACAACAACCTGCTCGACCCCTCACAAACCGGATTCCGAACCAACCACAGCAATGAAACCGCCCTCATCTCAGTCACAGACGACATCAGAACCCTGATGGACAACGGTGAAACATTCGCCCTCATTCTCCTCGACCTCTCGGCTGCCTTTGACACCGTCTGTCACCGCACCCTAATCACCCGCCTCCGCTCCACCGGGATCCAAGGCCAGGCCCTGGACTGGATCGCCTCCTTCCTCGCAAACCGTTCACAAAGAGTTTACCTCCCTCCGTTTCGCTCAGAACCCACCGAGATCATCTGCGGCGTACCTCAAGGCTCATCACTCAGCCCGACACTCTTCAATGTCTACATGAACCCCCTCGCCAACATCGTACGCAAGCACGACATCATCATCACCTCCTACGCCGACGACACCCAACTTATACTCTCCCTCACCAAGGACCCCGCCAGCGCCAAGACCAACCTACAAGAGGGTATGAAGGACGTCGCAGATTGGATGAGGCTCAGCCGCCTAAAGCTGAACTCTGAAAAAACGGAAGTCCTCATCCTCGGCAACACCCCGTCCGCCTGGGACGACTCCTGGTGGCCCACGGCCCTCGGCACCGCACCGACCCCCACAGACCACGCCCGCAACCTCGGCTTCATCTTGGACCCTCTTCTCATCATGACTAAGCAAGTCAACGCCGTTTCCTCCGCCTGCTTCCTCACCCTCCGCATGCTCCGTAAGATCTTCCGCTGGATCCCCGCCGACACCAGAAAAACCGTGACCCACACCCTCGTCACGAGCCGCCTGGACTACGGCAACACCCTCTACGCCGGGACCACAGCCAAACTCCAAAATCGCCTGCAACGCATTCAAAACGCCTCGGCCCGCCTCATCCTAGACGTACCCCGCAGCAGCCACATCTCCGCACACCTGAGACACCTGCATTGGCTCCCAGTCAGCAAAAGGATCACCTTCCGACTTCTCACCCACGCACACAAAGCCCTCCACGACAAGGGACCGGAATACCTCAACAGACGCCTCAGCTTCTACGTCCCCACCCGCCACCTGCGCTCCTCTGGCCTCGCACTTGCTTCTGTCCCTCGCATCCGCCGCTCCACGGCGGGTGGGAGATCTTTCTCCTTCCTGGCGGCCAAGACCTGGAACTCCCTCCCCACCCAGGACCACTCCGCTTTCCGGAGACTCCTAAAGACCTGGCTGTTCGAGCAGCGTTAACCCCCCCTTTTTTTCCCCTATCGCCTTGAGACCCGCCTTGATTTTGTAAAGGTGGTTCTTTTTTTTATGTTCCAATACATTTGCCATTGATTTTCACTTTTTTGCATATCTAATTTACTTCTGTATGCCTCAAGCTTACCTTTCAGAAGAAGTATTGGAAACTATACAGTACTGTTCTGTTTTGACAAGTTGTATGCGCAGAGGGGGGTGCTTGTACAACAAATTTTTACAGTGAAGGACAGAAAGTGCTTTAAATGCTTGGGCAAAATCCCACAATTGCTCAAATCCTACCTGTGAATACAGCATGAATCTATGTTATAGTGCAAACCTAGCTTGAAAGCAGTGGAGTGCTGTACATTATGAGGGATGTTGGGCGACATTAAAATATCATACAGAAAATAGTACTATTTAAGTAACATATGTAAATGGCATGCATAAACATGCGTATATTACGCAAGTAGCTTACAAACAGGAACAGGAAGCAAACGTACATGAGGAGACATAGGTGGTCATTACAACCCTGGCGGTCGGTGTTAAAGCGGCAGTAAGACCGCCAACAGGCCGGCAGTAAAGAATTTGCAATTACGACCATGGCGGAAACCGCCAACAAAGACAGCCACTTTAACACTCCGACCGCCACGGCGGTACAAACAAACAGCTTGGCGGTCACCGCCAACAGACAGGCGGAAGACAAAGTATCACAACAGGCCAATCCGCCACCTTTTCCGGGGTGGATTCACTGTGGATAAAAACACGGCGGAAACAGGATTCCAAAGGGAAAACGCTCACCTCTACACACCCCATGAGGAACTAGGACACCATGGAGCCGGAACTCCAAATTCTCCCTGCAATAGTCTTCCTGCTCCTATACCAGGAGCACGAACGCCGGCGGTGAAGACCACGGTGAGTACTCACTTACGACACAGGGGAGGGGGGAGTGAAAAAACAGGGACAAACACACTCAGCACCCCCACCCCCACCCTCACCCATTATAACACACACACTAATACATATTAATACATGATAGTCACACACCTCAACCCCCCAGGAAGAATGCAAAGGCAAAAGGAAATTAGTGGAACCATTGTAATATATTAAAATCAAGTAGGCAAAAAAATATATATACACCATAAACAAAATATACACCAAGCATAGTAGTCCAGGTAGTGCTCCAATTAAGTCCGTGGACACTGGGCCCACACGGTATGGGCGAGGCCCACACAAGATCCCTGACCATGACGGAGAGAACACTGCAGGGGCATCAGAGAGCAAGAAAACACGCACCTCAGGGGTAGGGAAAGGGGTGCACCTCAGCCGGTTGAGTGCACAACACAAAATCCACGAGGGGCAACATGCCCACTGTTCAATCGTGGGGAGTGCAAAGCCACAGTCTCTCAAGTCTCTACAGTGGGTGGGTTGCCCACTGTTCCATCATGGGGAGTGCAAAGCCACAGTCTCTCAAGTCTCTACAGTGGGTGGGTTGCCCACTGTTCCATCCTGGGGAGTGCAAAGCCACAGTCTCTCAAGTCTCACAAGTGGGTGGGTTGCCCACTGTTCAATCCTGGGGAGTGCAAAGCCACAGTCTCTCAAGTCTCTACAGTGGGTGGGTTGCCCACTGTTCAATCCTGGGGAGTGCAAAGCCACAGTCTCTCAAGTCTCTACAGTGGGTAGGTTGCCCACTGTTCAATCCTGGGGAGTGCAAAGCCACAGTCTCTCAAGTGGATAACAGTCTCCACTGGTTCTGTAGGAGGCATTGTGCCCAGAGTACTTCATCTTGCTAAGGACAGAGGTAGTGGATGTATCTCTCCACTGGTTCTGGAGGGGGCTTTGTGCCCAGAGTGCTTCATCCTGCTAAGGACAGAGGTAGTGGATGTATCTCTCCACTGGTTCTGGAGGGGGATTTGTGCCCAGAGTGCTTCATCCTGCTAAGAGCAGAGGTAGTGGATGTATCTCTCCACTGGTTCTGGAGGGGGCTTTGTGCCCAGAGTGCTTCATCCTGCCCGTGACGGACTCAGTAGCGTCAGTGCCCTTGGCGCTCATGGGCCTGCGGTGCTTGAGGCAGCGGTGCCCTGTTCAGCGGTGCTTGGGGTGGCGGTGCCCTGTTCAGCGGTGCTTGAGGTAGCAGTGCCCTGTTCAGCGGTGCTTGAGGCGGCGGTGCCCTGTTCAGCGGTGCTTGAGGCGGCGGTGCCCTGTTCAGCAGTGCTTGAGGCGGCGGTGCCCTGTTCAGCAGTGCTTGGAGCGGCGGTGCCCTGTTCAGCGGTGCTTGAGGCGGCAGTGCCCTGTTCAGCGGTGCTTGGAGCGGCGGTGCTTGGAGCGGCGGTGCCCTGTTCAGCGGTGCTTGAGGCGGTGGTGCACTGTTCAGCGGTGCTTGGAGCAGCGGTGCCCTCTTCAGCGGTGCTTGGAGCGACAGGCTCCTTTGTAGTGACTCAGCTGCTGGCGGTCCTCTCTGTCCCAGCGGGGCTTGTGCTGGCGGTCCTCTCTAACCCAGCGGGTCTTCTGCTGGCGGTCCTCTCTGGCCTAGCGAGGCTTGTGCTGGTGGTCCTCTCTGGCCCAGCGGAGCTTGTGCTGGCTGTCCTCTCTAGCCCAGCGGGGCTTGTGCTGGCGGTCCTCTCTGGCCCAGTGGGGCTTATGCTGGCGGTCCTCTCTAGACCAGCAGGGCTTGTGCTGGCGGTTTGCTCAGTCCCAGCAGGGCTTGTGCTGGTGGTCCTCTCTAGCCCGGCGGGGCTTGTGCTGGCGGTCCTCTCTGGCCCTGCGGGGCTTGTGCTGGCGGTCCTCTCTGTCCCAGCGGGGCTTGTGCTGGTGGTCCTCTCTAGCCCAGCGCCCAACGGGGCTTGTGCTGGCGGTCCTCTCTAGCCCAGCGGGTTTGTGCTGGCGGTCCTCTAGTCCCAGCGGGGCTTGTGCTGGCGGGGCTTGTGCTGGCGGTCCTCTCTAGCCCAGCGGGGCTTGTGCTGGCGTTCCTCTCTGTCCCAGCGGGGCTTGTGCTGGCGGTCCTCTCTGGCCGGTTATATGACGGAACACCGAATCTTAAACTACTACTAACCTTAACAACGAGGTCGGAACACCGACCTCGTCTTTACTACTAATGATTTTACCACGAATGCCTTAACAACGATATTTCGTTGTAAAGGCATTCCTGATGAAATCATTAGCAATAGGCACCATTCACCCTACATCCCTCACCCCACCCCCCCAACCCCACCCCAAAACCTAAAACCCCCTGACCCCCCACCCACTCCCCAAAACCAAAAACGCCCCACCCCCCCAACCCCACCCCAAAACCTAAAACCCCCTGACCCCCCCACCCACTCCCCAAAACCAAAAACGCCCCACCCCCCCACCCCACCCTAAAACCTAAAACCCCTGACCCCCCACCCACTCCCCAAAACCAAAAATGCCCCACCCCCCCAACCCCACCCTAAAACCTAAAACCCCCTGACACCCCACCCACTCCCCAAAACCAAAAACGCCCCACCCCCCCAACCCCACCCCAAAACCTAAAACCCCCTGACCCCCCACCCCCTCCCCAAAACCTAAAACCCCCCACTTACCTGAGTCGTCACCTTGTCATCTGCGTCGTCCTCCTCAGCCGACTCCCTTGTTTGTACCTTAACCATGCATGTTCGTTGTTCAGGACATGCGTTGTTAAGGAACAAAATAACGAAGTCGTGGTTAAAGAAAGCGTTGTTCCGCTTTCGTTAACCAGGACTTCGTTATAAAAAATTCGGCATAAAGGATGTTTACCTCTCTGGCCCTGTGGGGATAACGGCTGTGGCCTCCTGGGCAGCGGGGATGATGGCGGTCTCCTCCGCCATGCTGCTCTTCCCAGACTTTCCTGGTTTCTTGTGCCCCTTCCCCACCTTGGAAGGTGTCGCAGCTGACTCCACACTCCCACCGGGACCCCTGGGAGCGGCTTTGGTGGCTGGAGTCTTCCCTCTCTCCCACTGGGCACTGGCCAACCTTAAATGCTTCACAGGTGGGGGACTGTCTGTGCTGTGGCTCCGTGCCACACTGGCTGCCCTGGTGGGCGGTGCACTCCAGATTCCAGTAACTACAGGCACCACTGGTCCCAGAGATGTTGTGGCTGAGGTGCTAGTTCAGGACCTCGGAGATGGACGGGGTGGGGGAGGTGTGGGAAAGAGGTCAAGGTTGGACAGAAAAAGTTTTTGGGAGACACTGGGAAGGGTAGCTGGAGGGGGTTTGGGAATGGAGGCTGTCGTGAGGTGGATGGCTGTTGGGTGGGTGTGTGCCTGCGTTTGTGTATCTTGGGAGGGGGCGTCACAGACTCACTGGGAGAGGACACAGGGGACGTGTGAATGGTAGTGGGGGTGGTGACTGCACGTGAGTGGGGTGTGGTGGTGTGTGTGCTGGTGATGGCAGTAGTGGCTGTTGATGTAGTGCATGCAGGTGTGAGTGGAGACGAGACTGGGAGGGATGAGGGAGACGAGGAGGAGGAGGACACAGTGGAGGCAGTGGATGTTGGTGTGTCTGCATGTGTGTGATGCTTGTGTGAGTGCCTGTGGGATGTGTGGTGCTTATGTCTGCCTGAGCTTCCCTTGTGTGTTGACGTGTGTGCATGCTGATCTGAAGGTGTGCTTGGGATAGGCTGGGGTACAGGGGATTGGGTCTGGGTGGAGGAAGTTGGAGGGGGGAGGCTAGAGACAGGGACAATGGCTGCCATCAGTGCTGAGGCCAGATTCTGAAAAGCTCGCTGAAGGGCAGCCTGACCAGAATTAATGTCCTCCAGGAATGCATTTGTTTGTTCCAACTGCCTTTCTACACCCTGGATGGCATTCAAAATGGTAGACTGCCCAACAGTGAGGGACCTGAGGAGGTCAATGGCCTCCTCACTGAGGGCAGCAGGGGTGACTGGGTAGGGCCTGAGGTGCCTGGGGTGAAGGTGATGCCCACCCTCCTGGGTGAGCGGGCACAGGGCAAAGGCTGAGGCGCTACTGGGAGGGCGGTGGTGGTAGGGGGGGTGGCGGCTGTACCTGTAGATGCGGTGGGCACAGATGTTGCCGCCACCACAAGGGAGCTCCCATCAGAGGACGAGTCCGTGTCACTGGTGTCAGCTCCTTTCCCCGCCGTGGAGCTCCCCTCGCCCTCTGTCCCACTGGTGAACTCCGAGTCCGTAGTTTCACCCTCCAGGGCCATGTGGGATGCAGCTCCCTCGTGCTCTGGTGCCACTGCTCCTCTGCCTGATGATACTAATGCACACAAGAACAGGGAGACCACAAAAAGGGGGACAACAGAAGAAAGACATGTTGAGTGCATGCATTACCGCTACTGTTGGCGGACACGACAGACACAGAAGCCCCCTGTACTACGCCGCGCTCTTGGGCTCCACTGTTGAATTCCAGGGAAATGGCCTACTAGGCTATGGATGACATCTGCACACATGGATGACACAGGGGCATGACTAGGTGTACTTGGCACTCTACAGAGGTGGGGTGGGGTGCCACATGGCCTGCCTTACGGAGGGACCTTGCCTACTAAACTCACCCTGGCCTAGGGAAACCCACAGCCCACCTCCCCCACCCAGACACCTCCACTGCGCGCTAAATCAGCAGCTGCTGTGATGCCCTCAAGCGCCCATCCAACTCCGGGTACGCCACCGCCAGGATCCTGAACATCACGGGGGTCATGGTGCGATGGGCACCCCTCCCACGTTGGGAGGCCATCCCCAGCTGAACCTCCGCCGTCTTCTTGCTCCAGCAGCGAATGTCATCCCATCTTTTCCGGCAGTGGGTGCTCCGTCTGTGGTAGACCCCCAGGGTCCGGACGTCCTTGGAGATGGCACGCCAAATATCTTTTTTCTGGTGGGCGCTGACCTACATGATTTTGTAAAGGGAAAGAGAAACTTATTACCAACTGCACTGTCACAGTTATTGGCCCCCATCCCTACCCTTGGCATGTGGCACATGCACTCACCGTCGTTTCATGCACGCCGCACTTTACCCCCTTCCTTCTTACATCCACCCCTCTCCACACAGGCATAGCCCATACAGCATGCTCCCAGAGTACTTACCTGTTTGTCTGGAGGACCGTAGAGTGGCGTGTACTGGGGGAGGACCCCATACACGAGCTTCTCCAACTCCTCCGATGTGAAGTCAGGGGCCCTTTCCCCAGGCACTCGAGCCATTGTCTCTTCCAGACCGAGGTCACAGCAGCACTTGCAGTGTAGGTCCTCTCCTGTCAAAGATCAGGTATCGAGTGATTGAACAGATAGAAAATGGCGGTCACGTCCGCGGCGGTGCGTAGCGTCACCACCGACGTACATCGTCATTGGCTCCTGGGACCCATAGGGTCCAATGTTAACCAATGAAGCATAGCGCCGCGGTCTTCGACTGCCTACCGCGACGGTGTACAACGCCAGCGCAGTTACCTCACATCCTATTGTCCCACTTTACAGGTCAGGCAGCCGCCATTTCAGGGGCCCACATGGCTTCATTTTTAACTGCGTCACACATACCTAGGCCCTAGACTCAACACACATACAGGGCACTTTTTGGATTACGATTGGTGTTTTCTGTGTAAGCTTTGGGTACGTACCTCTGAGTTGTTTGACTCTGTGCTTGCTTTTGTCCTTCATAGACACCGTCCGCTGGGACATGTGGGGAGATGGCAGCATCCTCTGGTGTACCGACCGTTGGTGGACCTGTCGACAATGGATGAAAGACATGTGATCATAACCTACAGGCTTGACCGTGCCACAATCCAGGAACTGTGTACCCAGCTGGAGCCAGACCTGATGTCAGCTATCCGCCATCCCACAGGAATCCCCCCTCAAGTGCAGGTGATGTCAGTGCTCCATTTCCTTGCAAGTGGGTCATTTCAAACAACAGTGGCCATAGCATCAGGGATGTCCCAGTCTATGTTTTCCAACGTGTTGTCCAGAGTGTTGTCTGCCCTGCTGAAACACATGCGGAGCTACAGCGTTTTCCCTCAGGTAGAGGATTTGCCTACAGTGAAAGGTGATTTCTATGCCCTGGAACATATCCCCAACATCATAGGTGCTATTGATGGGACCCATGTGGCTTTGGTCCCCCCGCAGGAGTGAACAGGTGTACAGAAACCGGAAGAGTTATCATTCAATGAATGTACAGATGGTATGTTTGGCCAACCAGTACATCTCCCATGTCAATGCCAAGTTCCCTGGCTCAGTGCATGACGCCTACATCCTGCGGAATAGCAGCATCCCTTATTTGATGGGTCAACTCCAGAGGCACCGTGTGTGGCTATTAGGTGAGCACCTGGAAGCAAGACAGTGGGAATGGTTGTCTGGGTCGGTGGATATCCCTACAGGTTATTGTGTGTCTAACAGTTGTCCCTCGCCATTTGCTGGTGACTCTGGTTACCCCAACCTGTCATGGCTACTGACCCCAGTGAGGAATCCCAGGACAAGGGCAGAGGAACGCTACAATGAGGCCCATGGGCGAACTAGGAGGGTGATCGAACAGACCTTCGGCCTCCTGAAGGCCAGGTTCAGGTGCCTCCATATGACGGGTGGATCCCCATTCTACTCACCAAAGAAGGTGTGCCAGATCATCGTGGCCCGCTGTATGCTTCACAACTTGGCTTTGCGACGACAGGTGCCTTTTCTGCAGGAGGATGGTCCAGATGGTGGTGTTGTTGCAGCTGTGGTGCCTGTGGACAGTGAAGACGAGGAAGCAGAAGAAGAAGACATGAACAACAGGGACTCAATGATCCAGCAATATTTCAAGTGAAACACAGTTAAGAATACAAACATGCCTACTACATGTACTTTAACACTACTACCTCTCTACTGTCTGTCGTTTTCACCCAGTGTATGGTCACTGAGTTGTCACTTTCCCTTACGATTTCACAGATGTGTGTCTCACAGTGTGACTTCTGCTTTGATTCATCATGGACTACAGCTGTGTGACATAGGTATGTTGACATTACAAATGAAAGAGCTTTTTGCCACAGTAATTGCTAATACACTATTTCGAAATCACAGACTGACTCCAGATTGTTTTGTGCTTTCAGGGTGTTTATTTTAGTGCTCAATATTGGAGGGGGTAGCAAAATGGTGAGGGGTGATGGCGGAGGAATGTCCATGGCAGAGTCCAGTCTATTAGTCTCACAGGTGCATTGCCCAAATGGGCATAGGAAGTGAAGCTGGATCAGTTTAAGGATGGACAGGGTGACAAAGTGGGACAGAAGGATTACATTCAGGGTGGTCTCATTTCTTGGCGGGGTCTTGGCATCATTCTCTGTCTTTGTCCTGGATCTCAGGGATCGTTTGCGAGGTGGTTCTCCCTCTGCAGGGGATAGGGTGCTGGTGTGGTGGTCCTGTGGCGGTGCCTCCTGTCCACTAGCGCCGGCGGAGGTGGTGGGCAATTCATCGTCCAGGTTAGTGTCAGGGGCCCCTTGTAGTGCCACAGTGTCCCTCCTGGTGTTGAGTACTTCCTTCAGCACCCCTACGATGGTGCCCAGGGTGGAATTGATGGCTCTGAGTTCCTCCCTGAAGCCCAAATACTGTTCCTCCGGAAGGCGCTGGGTCTCCTGAAACTTGGCCAGTACCGTTGCCATCGTCTCCTGGGAGTGGTGGTAGGCTCCCATGATGTTGGAGAGGGCCTCCTGGAGAGTGGGTTCCCTTGGCCTGTCCTCCTACTGTTGCACAGCAGCCCTCCCAGTTACCCTGTGTTCCTGGGCCTCTGTCCCCTGGACCGTGTGCCCACTACCACTGCCCCCAGGTCCCTGTTGTTGTTGGGGTGGTGGGTTAGCCTGGGTTCCCTGTAGTGGTGGACACACTGCTGATTGACATGTCCTGGGGACGGAGGTATGGGCCCGCTGGGTGGGTGCTGTGCTGGTGTTTCCAGAGGGGGGAAGCTCTGTGGTGGCCTATGCCAGTGTGAAGGGAACCGACTGTCCCGAGGTCCCCGATGGGCCGGGCTGGTCGTCTAGATCCAGTTGGACAGAGGTGCTGTCATCACTGTGGGACTCTTCTGTTGGTGGTGTGGACATGTGTGGACCCTCCTGTCCGGTGACGTTGGGTAGGGGTCCTGCAGGGGTATAAAAGGATGTTTATTACATCTGTGTGTGGCATGGTATGCAATGGGTGGGTGACTGTGTACCCCAGTGCTTGCATTCCTGTGTGGGTCCTTGTGTGATGATGGTTTAGGGGGGTGTATGGGTATGAGCAGTGGCCATGGGTAAAGTGATGGGTGTCCATGCTTTGTTGTTGCATGCAGGGCTTGGTGTTAGGATGTGTGGTTTGTGATGTTGGGACATTTGTGAGGAGTTAGAGTGATGGGGTGAGGGTGGGGGTATGTGCTGGCATGCAGGTAGGGTGGGGGATGTAATAGTTAAGATTTGACTTACGAGAGTCCATTCCTCCACCTACTCCTGCAAGGCCCTCAGGATGCAGAATCGCCAAGACCTGCTCCTCCCATGTTGTTAGTTGTGGGGGAGGAGGTGGCGGTCCGCCGCCAGTCCGCTGAACCGCAAGATGGTGACTTGAGACCACGGAACTTACCTTCCCCCTGGGCTGTTCCACCTCTTCCTGATGTCCTCCTGATTGTCTTGGGTGCTGTCCCACTGCGTTGACCCTGTCCACTATTCTTCGCCATAGCTCCATCTTCCTTGCAATGGAGGTGTGCTGCACCTGTGCTCTGAATAGCTGTGGCTCTACCCGGACGATTTCCTCCACCATGACCCTGAGCTCCTCCTCTGAGAACCTGGGGTGTCTTTGCCGTGCCATGGGGTGGTGTAGGTGATGTGTGGGGTGGTGTGTGGGGTGATAAGTGTTCTAATATGTAGTGGTGTGTAGTGTGAGGTGCGTAGAAGTTATGTGGGTGATGGTGTTGTGTGCCTGTGGATGCTAGTATTGTTGATGGTGGTGTCTCTCTCTGGCCTTCTCTCAGTAATTGTGCTCGTAGGGGTTTGTGGGTGATGTGGGTGTGTGTTTTATATTGTATTGGGTGTGTGGGAGTGGTGTGTGTATGTGTATCAGGTGTGTGTATTTCGATTTGTCCAATGTGGCTGGGTTTTGGAGATGTGTGTGTATTTTGAGCGCGCCGGTGTGTACCGCCAATGGAATACCGCGGTTGAAAGACCGCCGCGTGGATTCGTGGGTCGTGATGGTGTGGGCATATTTCTGTTGGTGTGACGGTGGAGGTTTTGTTTTCGCCAGTTTATCACTGACCTTTGGCGTGGCGGACTTGTGTTGGTGTCTGAATATTGGCGGATTCCGTGTTGTGGGTCATAATAGCTGTGGCGGATTTCAGCGGCTGAGGCGGTGTGTTGGCGGTCTTCTGCACGGCGGTAAGCGGCTTTTACCGCCAATGTTGTAATGACCGCCATAGACTATTCATGGTGTAGTTGACATGTGCAATTCCCAACCTTTGGAAATACTCACCCCCCCACCAATATGTACAGAAAAAGAAACATTAATTCAGATTTTTTATTCTACTGCAACTACTGCTACTACTGTGCCTGATTCACCAAGCTATTGGCACATGTAATTTAATTTTCATTTGAAAACAGCCTTGTTCAAAATTCCAAGCCACTTTTTTATTTCACAAATGTTGGTTCTCCACTCCAAAGCAGATTTACATCTACACCTACTGAGGGCTTGATTCAAAAAGATAAACTTTCAAATGTATGTAAGTTTACTCTTGTTTTGGTATTCGCAAACTACAAGTTAATAGTAAGTTTATGACTGAAGAGACTTCTCTGTGGGGATGAAGAACTAACTCCACACATGAGATAGGCCTGTCCTATATTTTTATGTGCTGAGTTATCAGCCCCTACTGCGCAGACACGACAGCCGCAAAGTTACTACCATAGTTTATGAATACCAAAACAAGAGTAAACTTACATATTAGAAATGGGGTGTCTAGTTGGCAGTCAGTTTCCATCCTGTCCAAGTAGGGACCCTGATTCTATTCAGGATAAGGGAGGTACCCAGCTCAGATAACCCCTGCTCACCCCCTTGGTAGTTTGACACGAGCAGTCAGGCTTATCTCAGAAGCAATGTGTAAAGCAGTTGGGCACACCATACAGTAATACAGTTAAAACACTACAAAAGGACACCACACCAGTTTTAGAAACATAGCCAATATTTATCTGTGTAAAACAAGGCCAAAACGAGAAAAAACCAACATACACTAATAAAGATATGCATTGTGGAAGAGTTAACTCAAAAATACAATACCATGAAGTTGATGGCTCTGTCTGGGGCTCTCAAGGCGTCCTGAACAACAAATCCAACAGTTCAGGCCGGCCGCAGCATCGTGGACCAGCTATGGTGTCGGAAAGACCTTCAAGCAGTACCTTGTGAATGCAGGGCATCATGATCCTCAGAAAGCCATCCGGAGTGCGCCATCGCTGGCATCGCAGGCATAGTTCTGGAGGTCAGTGCGGGGTCATCGGGCCCTTGAAGTCACATGCAGTGCAGATCGAACTCCAGGCTGATGACAAGGTCAGGAGCGCTGGCGTTGATGGTGTCGGATTCCAGTGCAAAGTGGGACAATGTGACGTGTGGTGCCCACAGGTCACGGTGCAGGCAGAGGCTCAGTGACGGCATCCTGCGACATCGGTGAGACCAGGGCTGCAAAGTGAAGTGGGGCGGTGTGACGTTCGGTGTCTCCAGTCACAGTGGAGGCAGCAGCGGTGGTGTTGCTGAAGCGCTGTCGTCAGTAGGCCCAAGGAGGCTGTGTGGCATGCTCTGTGCAGTGCCCACAGGTCACGGTGCAGACAGGGGCTTCGGTTGACGGCGCTGGAGTCAATGGTGCGCACGTCGGTGGACCGGGGCTGCAGTGTGGGATGGGACAGTGCTTCGTGTACCTCACGAGTGGTGTCCACAGGCCACGGTGCAGGCAGTAGCGTCAGTGTCAGCATGGAGTGGTGTCATCAGAGATGCCAAGGCAGTGGTGTGAGCAAGGTGATGAAAAGTGCAGGGCCCACAGGTCACAGTTGCAAGCAGCAGCTCGGTGACGGAGTCAGGTGGCGACGTCAGTGAGACCAGGGTTGCGGTGCAATGTAGAGCACGGCTCAGTGTGGCGTTGTCAGGTCACAGTGCAGTCAGCAACATAGTGGATGGCATTTCAGTGTCTTTTCTTCTGTTGCAGCACAAAACAAACAGTTCCCAGTGCTGTAGGCAGATGAAGCTGAACTCTTTGAAGTCCCTGAGACCTCCAACAGGAGGCAAGCTCTACTCCAAGCCTTTGGAGAAACTTCACAAGCAGGATACACAGCAAAGTCCAGTCTTTGCCCTCTTTAAGGCAGAAGCGGCAACTGCAGGTCAACCCAGCAAAGCACACACAGCAAAGGGGCAGTACTCCTCCTCCAGCTCTTCAGCTCTTCTCCTTGGCAGAGATTCCTCTTGATCCAGAAGTGTTCTCATAGTCTGGGCTTTTCAGTCCACTACTTAAAACCCTTTCTACCTTTGAAGTAGGCAAACTTCAAAGAAAATTCTCTGTTGTTCACAAGATCCTGCCTTGCCCAGGCCTGGCCCCAGAGACAAAGGGTGTTGGAGACTGCATTGTGTGACGACAGGCACAGCCCATTCAGTTGTGTCAGGTCCTCCCTCCCCACTCTAGCCCAGGAGACTCGTCCGGATATGCAGGCTACACCCCAGCTCCCTTTGTGTCAGTGTCTAGAGGGAATTCACAACAGCCCAACTGTCAGGCTGACCCAGATGTGACTTACACAAGCAGGCAGAGGCACAGAATGGTTTAAGCAAGAAAATGCATACTTTCTAAAAGTGGCATTTTCAAACTGACAGTCTAAAAACCAACTTCACCAAAAGATCTATTTTTAAATTGTGAGTTCAGACACCTCAAACTCAATATCTCTATCTGCTCCTAATGGGAAACTGCACTTAAAAGATATTTAAAGGCAGTCCCCATGTTAACCTATGAGAGAGATAGGCATTGAAACAGTGAAAACCGCATTTGGCAGTATTTCACTGTCAGGACATGTAAAACACACCCGTTCATGTCCTACCTCTAAAATACACTACATCCTGCCAATGGAGCTTCCTAGGGCCTACTCTAGGGGTGCCTTACATGTATTAAAATGGGAGGTTTGGGCCTGGCAAGTGGGTACACTTGCCGGGTCGAATTGGCAGTGCAAGACTGCAAACACAGACACTGCAGTGGCAGGCCTAAGACATGTTTACAGGACTACTCATGTGGGTGGCACAATCAGTGCTGCAGGCCCACTAATAGCATTTGATTTACAGGCCCTGGGAACACATAGTGCACTTTACTAGGGACTTACCAGTAAATCGAATATGCCAATCATGAATAAACCAATCACCAATACAACTTACATGGGGAGCACTTGCACTTTAGCACTGATCAGCAGTGGTAAAGGGTGCAGAGATGATAAACCAGCAAACACAGAGTCCAGCATACCATAAAAACAGAAGGTCAGAAGGCAAAAAGAAAGGGGAAACATGTCAAAAGATATCAGGTCGAACATTAAACAAAAGTAAATGTTTACCTTTGTGAACCAGGCCCTGAGTCTTCTGTACATCTCCTTGCGGGGGTAGGGAATCAGCTTCCAGGGCTTGTGTCCTAAAGGTTTGTGAACTTACTCTTTTGTAGGTATTCACCAGTTATTTTATGACTCTTTCCACACTTTAAATATTCAGGGATTTATTTCGATCAGGATTCAATCCATTTGAGTGTAAAGGGGAATGGAAAATCTCTAAAAAAATGAAAGAGTGTAGGGGAAGGCATTTCTTCATAGGATAAATATTCTCCCTGTGGAGATAAAAAAGAAAGTTAGCAAGTGTGTTTAAACTGGTCCATTTTGTTCTCATGTAAATATTTACATATGTATATTTACCCATGAGCGAAATGAATTTTATGACAAGAGGAGGATCATATTGTGCTTCTCCTGCTACTTTTATTTCAGCAGCCATAAAAAAAATAAATACATCTTCCAGATAACCCTGGGGTTTTGAACTATAGAATGGGGTGAAAAGCAAAACACCAATCAAAGGCATTCATATTGGACCTTACAGTAGATGCATCAAAATCTCTCGATATTTTCAGCCCTTTTGAACTGGTGCATAAATCTCAGCAAGGTAAATACAAGGATAGAGTTCAGTTGGAAGAGTAAAAATCAGGATGAATGGTGGCTGAAGTAATTAGTATACTTCGATTGTGCTTTTAACTGCGATTTTAACTCATATGCTCGTGAACACTTTGTGACCCAGGCCCCCTTAAAGCCATGGGATGTCATTTTGCCAGTTACATCCTCATAAAGTCAGCCTTGTTCTGTGGTTGTTAATGTAGAAATGGATCATACTCACCTCAAGAGGCTAACATTCGCCCTAGGCTTAACACTAGGGAAAATATGCTTATAGCCTAATTCTTAGGCACTGTAGCAACATTTTGACTCATATATCAGGATAGGATAGGATAATGAGTTCTTGTTTTCTTTGCCTACCTCTATATTATCATTAGTACTTAGGGCCTCATTTCGAAGAATCTGATGCATTGTCATCAATGAGTCCGATTTCTTGCGCCTGCCACACATCCCCTAACGATGCCATGGATGCACTGTATTTATAATACAGAGCTCCGTGGTGCACGTTTTCTTAGATGCATCAGAATTTCTGATGCATCTGTTGGAGCTAAACTGATACATTGCTGGAGTTGCATAGTTAAACTGGCGCAACTCGAGAAAAGCAAGGAGAGTCCCATAGGAAAAAAGCCGGTGTTAATTTACCGCCTTCTCTTAGCAGGCTGTAAAACTTTGATGCAGAGAAATCATAGAATGATGCAGTGAAAAGTTGTAGGTTTCACTGTGTCAATTCTATGTGGCTTACACCCTGGCACAGGTAAAATGTGACGAAGGGCTTTACAAACTGTTGCATTGGGCCCAATGCGTCAGTTTGTAGATATGGAACAGTGTAGTGCACAGCTAGCGCCACCACTGCATAAAAAAAATTATGCAGCCATGGCACAAAGGCCTTATAAATGAGGCACTAAGGTTTATGTGTAATAAAGCTCTTTTCTTTTTAGAAAGTGAAACGTTGATCAGATCTTCATTCCTCATCACCACCTTCAGTAATCCTTGGAATTATCCTGGAACGCTATCTTGAGAGTCAAGAGCTAAAGGAGAGTACTTGGTAATCCACTTTGGAGACCAATAGTAAGGTGTGCCAATGACGCCAATGGCAAATAACTCCGATTGTTACAATTGGAACCCAGTTACATGTGATTGCCATGAGGCCACCTGAACCAGGTTTGACACACTACGTATATCATCAAATCGTTATATTTCCCAATGTGTAAAGGTTTATACATGTTACATTAGTCACAGGTTTCCCAGAGCAATTACATATTTCTTTTTGAATTACTTGAAAACCTTAAATTTGTTTAAAGCACGGAAGTAACAGAATAGAAGCAGATTTCAGATTTTATTTTTGAATTGGGCCCAAAGTGTTTTATTAGTTGATTGATTGGATATGGAAAATGGATAAATGTCCCTACCAGAGACAACAAGGCGTGAAATTATTTTTTGCATGTTTTTAGGAACAAATGACTAAGGAAAGAGTTTTGATGAAGTTAGCAAAACATATTTTTTACACAAAGCGTCTTAAACATTCTGTTCCAAATGAGTAGTGAGGACACATTTATTCAGTTTTGTAGGAACATTGATTCTTTTGCTTCCACGATTTTTTTTATGTGAAACATTGATGGGTCTAATCTGTAATACATTAACCACTACTTATCTTCAATGTGTGTTCTAAGAGCGGAACGGTGCTATAAAATGGTGTTGATTGTACAAGTAAAGGTCACATATATTGTATGACTTGCGTAAATGAGCAAGCACCCAAGCTAGTGAACTATAACACCTTAAAGCAAGAGTGATGGAAAAATACTTCTTGTAAACGAAGCTGATATTAAAATCAAAGTTAAACACTTATGTGCACGATGCAGGTGAATAATTTATTTCCCTATGCATAGGGATATTTTAAAGAATGGACAAAGGGGGCAATTGCTCAGGGTCCCACCTTCCAAGTGCCCCCAGGTATATGTTCAGAGTACTGTTATAATTTTCAGTCTGTGTAGAATTCCACACTTGCAACCTAAAGACCATAGCTGGGGGGAGAGGGAGGGTAATGTATTAAAACAATTATACAAATACAAAAATACAGTAAAAATGTAATAATGGTGTATATATGGACTCTTCCCTATTTTCTTAAGCTATATTTTTTAACAGTCTTTCCAATTTGGATATTTAATTACACCTCTTTAGACAGTGTTTCTTGAATACATGATTTTCACTGTACCGTCATGAATGCAAGCTGTGGGGGCTCAGCTTGGCCGAGCAGCAAGATGTCTGCTGGTTATAGGGGACTGCTGGCCGGCTGCACCATCCTACATTAAGGTGCTCCCAGCAAGCTCTCACCAACTAAACAATGCTGTGGCTACCTCTGGCGGGGGCTGGCAAAGCCACTTATATCACACTGCCCACCGCCCCATCCACAATCTTCACCGTTGGGCAGTTCGGATGAAGGCGGCTGGGGGCGCGGCCATCGGGTTGAGTAAGGCTGCAGGGCAAAGCACACCCAGAGCTACGCGGCAAATTTCTGGGGCTGTCAACCCCAGCGACATCTGTGGCCTGGATGCTGCCGCTGGAGGTGACTGCGCAATGCTGGCCTCTCTCTATTCATGGGGGCCGGTACACTAACCTCTGACATTCCTGGCATCCTGCCGCAGCGGGAAAGGCTGTGTAGATCTGGCACGGCCTACACTGTCAACTCCTGAGAGCTGTACTATGATCATGGCCCCACAGATTTGCACCATCTGACCCTACAGAGATAGTCCCCTTGTCACTGCCTGGACATTTGGAACCACTCCCCCCCAACCATTTTTGACTCACCCTGCCTTCCTACTGTTGGTTGGGCCTGTTCATGCCCCCCTGGGATAAGCTCACTCCGGGGCAAGGTGGGGCCCATGTTGGGAGTCCATACTTCAGCAGACTTTCTGCTACCCCGTAGAGACTATTTACATAATCGACTGCTGCTGGCTGTGGGCGGGGGCTTCTGAGAGATATGAGACTATGCACCTAAGTGGCTCCAACTGGGACATCAGTGCTGTGTACACTTTGCTGGTCCTGGGCAGGACATCTGGGTTTCTGGGCCTGCTTGTGCCCCCTGTGAAGGTGATTGACCGGGGTGAGGTGGGCCTGAGACAATTCTGCAGTCTGAAGCCACTATCCTACCTGTGTTTGTTCTACACTCCTGACTTCCTCCCTCTGCTCTCACCAAGCCCCACAGGGAGTGATAGCCCTACTTTGACTTGCCTCTACATCACTAACCAAGGACTGTCCTTCCCACCTACTACCAACATGGGAAAAAACGGAGTTCAACAGAAACTCTCCTTTGAGAGAAAGTGCCACACCCACCACATCGATCTGGATGCTGCGCTGGAAGACTCATCCACACGACAGGAAGGAAATTCACAATCAGATGTGGACCTCAGATGCCTCCTAGCTGAAATAAAGTCAAGGCTCCAATCCATATATGTAAAGCTGGACACTCTCACGGCCTGTCTAGATCACAAGAAGCAATGAGTGGATAAACACGAGACCAGATTATACCACCTAAAAAACGTGGGTATCAGACGCAGATGATGCCCACCCTGACTCCAAAGAACACCTTCTGTGCATGGACAAAATCCTCAACCTCATCAAAGCCAAAAATGAAGACTTGGAAGCAAGATTTCAATGCACCAACATCAGGATTACCGAGTTCCTGAAACTATTGCCATCAACAAAATGGATGAATATGTTGAGTCCCTCCTCTGTGACCTATTTGGTGATGCTCTTACTTCGTTATATTTATATATAGTCAAGTGGGTGCATCATTCGCTGGGATCATGACCTTCCCTGGTTGCCCCTGTCCACCCTATAAATGCAGGACTACTGAACTACAAGGACAGAGACACCATGCTGAGAATGCTGAGAAGTCCTCCATCTGTCAGGACCCAACAACTCTGCCTAATTTGTCAACATCCTCAAGGGCGTTGTTTTAATCATGTGTGTGTAGCACCACTGGGTTGCTTGTAAGGTCATTGTACTGCCTGAATTTCAGGATAGATATTGCCAATGTTTGATATGTACTTGGGCCCGTATTTATACTCCGTTTGCACCGAATTAGCGTCGTTTTTTTCGACGCAAATTCGGCGCAAAACTAACGCCATATTTATACTTTGGCGTTAGACGTGTCTAGCGCCAAAGTATGGGCAAATAGCATCATTTTTTTGCGTGAATGCCTTCCTTACGTTAATGAGATGCAAGGAAGGCGTTCCCGTCTAAAAAAATTACGGCGACGCAAATGCGTCGTATTTATACTCCCGGGCAAAAATCACGCCCGGGAGTGGGCGGGGCAAAAAACCCTGCATTTGCGCCACTTTTTAACGCCTGGGTCAGGGTAGGCGTTAAGGGGGCTGAGGGCTCAAAATGAGCCCACAGGTGCCCTCCCATGCCCCCAGGGACCCCCCCTGCCACCCTTGCCCACCCCAGGAGGACACCCAAGGATGGAGGGACCCATCCCAGGGACATTCAGGTAAGTTCAGGTAAGTATAATTTTTTATTTTTTTTTATTTTTTTTGGTGGCATAGGGGGGCCTTATTTGTGCCCCCCTACATGCCACTACGCCCAATGACCATGCCCAGGGGACATAAGTCCCCTGGGCATGGCCATTGGGCAAGCGGGCATGACTCCTGTCTTTACTAAGACAGGAGTCATTTAAATGGCGTCTGGGCGTCGAAAACAATGGCGCAAATCGGGTTGAGGCGATTTTTTTGCCTCAACCCGACTTGCCCCATTTTAAGACGCCCTAACGCCATTTTCCCCCTACGCCGGCGCTGCCTGGTCTACGTGGTTTTTTTCCACGCACACCAGGCAGCGCCGGTCTGCTAGCACCGGCTAACGCCATTCCATAAATACGGCGCCCGCATGGCGCTTCAGAATGGCGTTAGACGGCGCTAAATTTTTTGACGCTAAACTGCGTTAGCGCAGTTTAGCGTCAAAAAGTATAAATATGGGCCTTGATGTTACCAATGCTTGTTGCACTATAATAGTTGTTTTCACCAATGCTTGTTGCACTATGTAGTTGTTTTCACCAAGTCTTGTTGGTCACATGTAACTGTGTTAAGTCCTTCTGCTTCTAAATTTGTCAGGTTCACTTGTTTATTGGTTGCTAGGCAACCACCACACCCCCAAGGTCTCCAGGGAGCAGGTGTTTTCAAAAACATGAGTCATGGTGGCTATAAATACTCTTGCTGTGCACAAGACTCTGCTTGGCTTTCTTCACTCTGGAATTCATTCCAAGCCCCACCGGCTGACCTCTGGCTGGCAGCAAAGAGCCTCAGCAGAGATCTTCTGGAAAGAACACACTTCTATCAGCTAAGTGGAGCATGCTGTCTGGACTCTTTTTGCATAGAATTTTATTATGGTCGCTTTGAGTTTTTTTGGTGAAAGCTGAAAACTGAGACTGATTGCACTCTAGCCTTCTTGAGACTTTGAAAGGCCCGTTCTAGGGACACAGGCATGATTTATGAATGGGAGCCTTGAAGAGGGTTGAATAACAGATTTAGGGTGGGGGGCCTTGACAACTTTCATTTTGTAATTGAGAACTGTGACAGAATCTCACTATCCTCCACGTGATTACGCAATTCAGTGCTAGGATTACTTAATGTGTGAGTTTACTTGCTTTTGGTATTGCAATTCATTTTATGTTAATAGTGATTATGTAATTCAGTGCTAGGAATACTCGTTATGTGAGTTTTCTTGCTTTTGGTATTGCAACTGGTTTTATGTTGTAGTTTTACCATAGAAAACCTAATGTGAAAGTGCAAATCCATGAAAGAGACTTGCAGAACTTCCTAATTTGTTTAGAGACATTCAGATTTCGTCACCTTTTGTATATATTAATCTGTGAGAAGAGAGAGAGGGCCAAGTTGATGATATTACCAGGTGAATGTGCGGTGACAACCAAATCTAATGAGATCAGTGCATGCCTTTTTTAATGCTTTTTGATGAGACCAGTGCATGCTTTATTGAATGTGGTGTAACAGTCTCTTAATCGCACATAGCTTCACCAATACCGTAATTCATCACAGAAAGGCAACTTCCAGGGGCTCCACTGATAGTGCACCAAAACCCAAAGAATCGCACCCGGCTGGACCTGGTAAAAAGAAGTGCAGTGTTTCTTTCTGCCTTTTTCCAAATCCCCTTCCCTTTTGGGGCACCTGCTGGGGCTCCTGGTGCAATCAGCAGCACCAAGAGGTGCCTCAGGAGGTTGGGAGAACAGTCATCATCTTGCAGACAGCCTGGTTTTCAGGTGAGTGGCCGCCCCACAACACCATCAAGGCAATGGTCTATCATTCTACCCAGATTTCACTCAATCAGTGCAAGCTGCCTGCTGGGAATTCCAGCCAGGTAAGAAACTCCTCCAAAGCACGAACACCTATGCCCTCTTGTACCCTGCCAAGTTGCGCATTTCATATGAAGCGATGCCAAATCCACTCTGAAATCCGTCAAGCACATCACAACAGGGATCACATCAGGTCCTCGCCCGGGAGCTCACCACAGCACTCAATGGAAAATCCCCTAAGTGACTATGACACTTTTCACCCCCTCAAGCCCTGTGGTGCTACAGGGGTCGGTCAGATGACAGATAACTTTTGATTACCTTCACTCTACAACATGACTGCTGCCTTGTCACCCACTGGGGGGGCAGCTATTTCTCCACTGCTCAACATTAATCCTGCAGAGCCTGCTAATTGACCTCAGGGTGCCCGGCACCCAGTCAGCCACCCTGCCAGTTTCTAGCCAGGTCATTTGCTTGGCTCTACTTTGCTTCCAAGTATGTATTTCTAGTTCTTCCTAGGGGTAATTGCGGTGCGGAGGGTAGGATTGGGTTACTCAACCTGGGTCTTGGGTTGGAGTGGTGTGTTTGGGTTGTTGCAAGTTGCAGTTGTTTGGGATGGTTGCTCTTTACCCCTCACAAGTCCCTGACAAGTCCCTGACATGCTCACTACCCTCCTATCTCACCACATGTGAGCTCACTCACCACATACCACCAGACTCCACATGCACCCTTCTATTAGGCCACTATGACCACCACCTGCCTCACATGGAATATCCATGAACTGAACGACCGCAGGAAGGCGCGTTTGGCACATGCATATCTTGAAAGACACAAAGTAGACATATGCTTCCTCCAGGAGATCCATCTAACACACTCATCCGCACCTGGACTACTCATACAATGGTGCGGGAAGTCATATATTTCCCTCTACTTTAATTATGCTGGGGTATTGCTATTCTACTTCCTAAAGGTTTACAGTGGCAACTGACATGCTCACTATGTGATGAGGCCGGCCACTATGTCCTGCTTGCCAGCTTACCACACAGGAAACTGGTTACTCTGGCCACATTTCTGATCCAAAATCTGGTGATCCTGAGCTTTTTTAAAAAGAAGTGTGCAGTTAAATAACCAACCTCTGACGTGGGGCTGTAATATTGGGTGGTGACTTCAACGTGACCTTCAATGACCAGCAGGACAGGGCAGGTTCCTCCCACCACTCTCACCCGAATGTAGCACTGGTCCTCAACACTATAAGCAGGACAATTATCTGCACAACATATGGCGGCAAACACACACCACACACAAGGAGGGCACATGTATCAGAGCTTTTCACAGTGCATGGTCCAGGATAGCTTACTGGCTGCTGTCCTGGGATGTTCAGACCTCAGTGACTAGGGTGATGTACCTCCCTCACACCCTTATCAATCATGCGCCAGTTTTATTAGAGCTAACCATCCCTCACTCACCTTCCCAAGCCTACACTTGGTGACTCCCCCCACATGCACTACAGGACGCCGCCTTTCGGGAGGAGATCCTTAAGGAAGTATCAGAGTACTCGGCACACAACAAGGTCTCAGTCACCTCTCCATCTACGTTCTGGGAGGCCTTCAAGGTGGTCATCCAGGGCGTATGCATTGCAAAACAATCCAGGTCTTGAACACCATACGAGGGAGACTAGCCCAAGTGTAGAAAGATATCCAAATCCTTGAATCTGAATATTTCCAGTCTAGGGATACGGCCACGCTGGCTGAAATCCATGCTGGACTGTCGGAGGTCACTGAGGAGGCGGCCCAAGAGGTCAGCTACCTGGAATGCAAAGCACAACCTCACTGCTATGGTGAAGGCGACCGCCCAGGCTAGAACCTTGTGAACCTGCTTTGGACTTCTACCTATGTGGTGGAGCAACTAGACAACAACTAGGCCCTTCACTCTGCCACAGAGGAGATATTGGACACAATGATTTCCTTCTACGCTAAAGTTTATACTGTTACTCTGGTCCGATCCAACACCCAGCTACATACATATCGCGGCAACCTTCTGCTTCTGTAGCTAGATCAGGTACATCATGCGTATTTGAACTCACCCATTAGATAAGAAGAACTCTTACAAGTTATCTGCAGCCTTCCCAGTGATCGGGCACCAGGTACTGATGACCGCACCACCACTTTCTATAAAGAATTGGTGTCCCTTCTGGCCCCACACATGCTGTTCATATTCAAGAAATCAAATGTCCCTCAGTAACGCTCCTTAAACCTGACAAACCTGCACCCCTCTTCGATTCTTATCACCTGCTGTCCATGATTAATGCAGTGCCACTTTGTAACCTTTGCAGTACTTTGTGCCTGCACCAGGCATAATATATGCAAAGGGGGCGTTCCCCATTAGGGGCCAAAAAAATCTAATAGATTTTCTTACACCATCTTTTTGGGCACTTTTAACGTCTGCTCAGAGCAGGCATTAAAGGGAGGATTCCATTGTTTACAATGGGCCTCTGGGTGCTTTGCAGGATTAGCGTCAGAGTTTTTGACACTAATCCTGCAAAGTGCTGGACTAGCGTCAAAATTTCAGATGCTAGTCCCCTAATGACTTCTTGATGTCCAGAAGTGATCTAAAGTCTGTCGTTTTGGGTGCCCTTCTTATACCCATTTTGCCCTTCGAAGTAGGCCTACTTCGAAGGAAAGTCTCTCTTGCTTGTGAAATCCTGGCCTTGCCCAGGCCAGGCCCCAGACACATACCAGGAGGTTGGAGACGCATTGTGTGAGGGCAGGCACAGCCCTTTCAGATGTAAGTGACCCTCCCTCCTAGCACAGATGG
This sequence comes from Pleurodeles waltl, assembly GCF_031143425.1. Classification (NCBI taxonomy): domain Eukaryota; kingdom Metazoa; phylum Chordata; class Amphibia; order Caudata; family Salamandridae; genus Pleurodeles; species Pleurodeles waltl. The sequence continues at coordinate 841,773,751 of NC_090438.1, forward strand.
CTCATCAGGAAATGCAGGCTACACCCCAGCTCCCTTTGTGTCACTGTCTAGAGAGAGGTGCAAACAGCCCAACTGCCAAACTGACCCAGAAAGGGAATCCACAAACAGGCAGAGTCACAGAAATGGTTTAAGCAAGAAAATGCCCACTTTCTGAAAGTGGCATTTTCAAACACACAATCTTAAAACCAACTACTAAAAGATGTATTTCAAAGTTGTGAGCTCACAGACCCCAAACTCCACATGTCCCAAAGGGAATCTACACTTTAATCATATTTAAAGGTAGCCCCCATGTTAACCTATGAGAGAGTCAGGCCTTGCAACAGTGAAAAACGAATTTAGCAATATTTCACTGTCAGAACATATAAAACACATTACTATATGTCCTACCTTAACCATATACTGCACCCTAACCTTGGGGCTACCTAGGGCCTACCTTAGGGGTGTCTTACATGTAAGAAAAGGGAAGGTTTAGGCCTGGCAAGTGGGTACACTTGCCAAGTCGAATTCACAGTTAAAACTGCACACACAGACACTGCAATGGCAGGTCTGAGACATGATTACAGAGCTACTTATGTAGGTGGCACAATCAATCCTGCCGGCCCACTAGTAGCATTTGATTTACAGGCCCTGGGCACCTCTAGTGCTCTTTACTAAGGACTTACTAGTAATCAAATATGCCAATCATGGATGAACCAATTACATACACATTTTGTATAGGAGCACTTGCACTTTAGCACTAGTTAGCAGTGGTAAAGTGCCCAGAGTAACAAAAACAGCAAACACAGAGCCCAGCACACATCAACAACCTGGGAAACAGAGGCAAAAAGTTAGGGGAAACAATGCCAAGGATAAAATGTCTAACACTTAATAACGTCCCCCGCGCAAGCTTGTGACTTGGTTCTGCAATGTCAATGCAGTTCACTGTCACAATTGAGACCCCTACTGCCCCATCACAGATGCTCAATGGTCTTACTGTCGTGGCCAGACAACACTCCTATCACCTATTTACAAACTGAGGCTGATACAGTTAAAATGTTTACATCACTTATATCACACTCCACAGCAGCTCCTCAGGAAGGGGCTGTGGCAGGAGCCTATTGCCTAAGATGCAGATCACCCCAGGCCATTTTTTCCACACCTCAACTGGGAATGCCCAGAGATGGCATGATTTTGGGAGGGGGTATTTTCCACAATACACACTATTACTGAACACACACTGCCTTCCCACACTTCTCCCATCCCCACTGCTCCTATCTCAGTTGTACGTGCTTGTACATTTTTCTTCTGTATTTGTGTATGTCAAAATCAAAAAAACTATTTAAAAAAAGAATGCAAGCTGTGTAGTGGGATTTATTTCTGATTATGAAAATCCAGCAATTACAACTACACTGTTTAGTGCAATGTGCATTTGTCTTATTTTAACGATATGTATTAGTCCACTAAACATCCACCAAGTTACACTTACTGTGTTTTCTCTACATTGGGAAGAATAGGCTGGTTAGGCACTACATTAAACATAAAATATTGTTGATGCAAAACAAAAAAATTATCCAAAAATGAAAAGAAATGGAACCAGACAGGGTTGTCCCCTTTCCACACTTCTGCTTGTTCTCAAGGTAGAATCACTTGCATGCAGAGTAAGGTTTCATATCTCAGACCTGGACACTAGAGAGAAAAAAGATATCGCTTCCATGCTGACAATATCCTCCTATACGTCATCAACCCGGAGACCACTATCAGGGTACTTGTTCAGGTATTGGAGGAATATGTCACCCATTCCGGGAATGGGATTAACTGGGGCAAGTCAGTGCTCTATGCAGCGCAAGTGTTGCAAGAGCTATCGTCATTGCTTGGACTTAGGTTGGTTAGTGATTGTTTTAAATACCTGGGGAATTTTGTAACATCACCAAGGGAGCTCTTTGCCAGTTGTAATATAGGTAGGATATTGACACATTTTCTGGACGAAATTGGTCGCTAGAGTGGACTTCCTCTTTCTTTGCTGGGATGAGTAAAATTATTCTTAAAGATCACTCTTCCCAAACTGTTGTATGCACTCCAAAACACATATAACCAAATCTTTCCAAGAGTATCCACCAAGAGCAGTTGGACACTGATGACTCTGTTATGGAGCAGGAGGCACCCTAGGATATCTATTCGAACACTACAGTGCAACCAACATAATGGTGGACATATTGAAGGATATTACTGGGCAGCCCACCTGATAAACACTAATAACTGGATGTATGCACCCGAGGATCACCCGACATTCAGGCTAGAACGGGCACTACTGGAACGGAAAACTTACACTATCTATATGGAGAGAAAGGGACCCAGGGCCTGCTGCTGGCAACCCAGGTTGCCTTGGGAGCCTGGAAAAAGGCAACAAAGACCATGGCATAGGCAGGATCCCTAGGACCACGCCCCCTCTAGAAGGCATCCCGGCTGGGTGAAATCATGAAATCGAAGGGGTTTGGGAGATGGGACACCATAGGTATATCTATGGTGGGGGATGTGCTTCAACAAGGGGACTTTATATCTTTCTCCTCTTTACAACTGCAACACGACCTACATCCAAATCATTTTTTTTTTAATATGGGCAGCTGTGCCACACATGGCGGGAAGTGGGTGTGGAGGGGACAGAGATCCTGGAGTACTCCCCACTCCAGGGGTGCCTATTACTAGATGAACTGGGCAGAGGCTCGGTCTCTCACACATATAAAACAATTAACAACAATATGCAGGACTCACTGGACCTGTGTAGAAAGAGATGGGTAAGGAATGTGGGTGGCATCAAAGATGTTGACTGGAAGGCGGCGCTGATGCATCATCGGGAGGTTGCAATCAAGTCGCACTCCGTCTCATCCAATTCAAAATTCTCCAAAGGGCCTACTGTGATAAACGTAGGTTACACACTATGGGAAGGGCAACTAGACTGCAATGTTTATGATGTGAAGAAGCAGTAGGATCCTTTATACACACAATATGGTAATGCACTCACATAAACACTTACTGGCAAGTAATCATCAATGAACTCTCAACAATACAGGAGGTCACCCTTCCCTTAGACCCGAAATATGTTCTGTTAGGAATACCAAATGATGTTGATGTTCAGCGGTCTAAACTTCTGTTCTGAGCCCTGGGCCTAGCGGTGGCAAAGAGGGATGTGACAAAACCTGGGGTGTGCCAGAGGTACTATTCATGAGTAGAGAAAAGGGATGGACATTTACATATCAGCGGACAAGATTGTGTACCAAGGTAGAGGCTGCCCCCGCAAGTTGTATGAGATCTGGGGGTGATGGAGAACATATTATGGACTGGATATCACAGATGTTGACCTGGAGGCATCATCTGGCCCTATTGTTTGATGGTTTCGGACCAACAGACTATGGGGTTATAAAGTTCCTATTGCCCCATAGCATACTACCCGAAAGCCTCTGTGTCGGAAGAAGTGCAATGTATATTTCTTTAGATATATAATGTACTTTCCTCATGTGCCTCTGTGGGACAGTATTTATCGCTCTGAACTATGCTTCCTCCTGTTGATGTATGTTTCTGAATAAAATAAAAATACGTTAAAAAAAAACAAAAGTTAAAAGAAATTAGCTTTATCAATACTTGCTCAAGTTTCCTTTTAGTGCTATTTGGCTGACAGGCACTAGACAGCGTGAGCTTGCAGCCCCGTTTCTGAAAGTTTAACTTATAATTTAATATTATTTGACACCAAGACAGTTTGATGGAACTAAAATGCATAATAAAATCAATATTGTTACAAATCGGGGGCACAAAATGTGGCTTGCCCAGAGCCCAAAAATCATTAGCATGGCACTGCCATGTGCTGCAGAGTTGTTGCAGATTTGCTGTATCTCTGACCAACACTAAGCAGAAGCCTGGGACAACAGGGTTGCTTCCACCGTGGAACTATCTGATGTTAAAGGAAACTGCTGCAATCTAGACACTCAAAAATCTACCCTCCTTTCTGTTGATTATGTAACATTGTTACTGCAAACACTCAATGTATGCACCATCCTCTTCCGTTTTCTATATTTTTTCTTTTGTTTTCTCCCTTCACTTTTGAAAAGCTCAATAAAACTTACTAAACTAAACAAAAAAAACAGCAATGACTCCACTTAGTCCCTACCTTTCATTTCTACCTGGCTACCACTGTTACGTGCGGTTCTGATTGTTACCACTGGTGCTGAGGTAGTCTGCATTGCTTCATGGTCAGTGCTTCCATGTCCATGTGGAGGAGCAGGATTGTGCAATGTTGCAACATTTTTCTCTAACCAACTTTCTATAATTCTTGTGTTTACTGAAAGTGGTAGTTTGCAAGGCTTCTGCTTGTGGGCTGTCTCATTAAAATTAGGACTTTGATGAAAGCATGTCAGACGTTTTTGCCGCACCCAGCTCGACAAACTGAATCATAGGATGATGATCTGTTTCTAAGGGTGAGAGAAAACATGACCGATCCAGCATTTGGTGCCATCAAGCACTATCATCCATGTTAGCTACCTTACTAAATAGTGCATTCGTGCTTTCAAATCTATAAATACATGTTGCAGCACAAGCGTGGGGCCTCTAAATAACGCTCCCTTTGTGCCCCCTCTTCTGTCAGGCCTGCTTGTATGCCCCGTTTTTAAGTTATTTGATGAAAAAAAATCACCAACATTTATCGAGTTTCATAGTCGCTCCTACTTTTAAACTAGCCCTCGCAAGGTAATATCACCAGCTTCTCAGCAAAAAAAAACAACATGTTAGGACATTCAAATTTGGAACAGCAGAACGTTTTACATGCTTCAGCTTGGTCGATTATTGAGACTTACACAAGACACTGCTCACATGATAAAAACTTTGCACACATCTAGATGTGCAAAGTCACGTCCCAGGAATAGGTTGTACTTCCATTGTTTACTTTACTTATATATACATTACTTCCTCTCCTCTTTTCCTACTCCTCCCTTCCTCCATTACGTGTACATCTACAAGATATTTTTTATAACTGAAATACTTAACTATAATAATTGTTTTTTGTGTTGTTTTCTTATGCAGAAGGATATATGTTGTGTCATAATAAGCGAATTTTAAAACTTAAAAATACTAGCAATAAGGAGCTTTCAAAACTTAGAAATGCTAGTAATAAATAGTGACCAAACGTAAAACGGTGCAAAGAATAAAAGCAAAAATATATTTTACCCTTCCTGGGGCTCCAATGAGCATAACCGGATGGGATAATATATTTGCTGTTGAATCACAAAGGGATAACAAACACCACAGGACAAAAGAATGAATGAAGGCAAGAAAATGATCATTTCTCTTTTGAAGTCAGGGAAGGGAGTCTGAATTGGGTTACCTGAATTACAAAAGGAAATTGAGCAGAGGAAAAAAAACTGCGCGGTGACAAGCTTTATTACCCGTGTAATATTGATGTAACAGCATCTATAATGCACCTTCCATTTCCTCATCTTGTGTGAACCTCTGAAAACCTATTTTCACGCTGGTTACTACACTCTATTAGGAGCCCTGGGATGGGTTGACAAACACTACTTATCTTCACTGGATACATAAATAGACATGATGGTAAACACCCACGTGATAATGGCGTGAGAAAACAAAGAGCCAATTGTGTCTCACTCCTTGGTGCTTATCACTCTGTGTCTAAGTGAAAAGCATGCCATGTGATTCATATAGTTTGCAGCTGTATGAAGTGATAGGAGAGCCAGTGACTGCATTAAATACAGCACTCAAATAGTTTATCTTTTTGCAGGCTTTTGTTGCAAGAATCCACATTTATTTATGAGGTAGTAATCAATTTCCAAGACACTGGCTCGTAGAAATATTATACAGATAATTATAAAATAATCTTTTTTTCAAAAGACGTACTATTAATACAGAGCAACAAGCAAAGGCAAATTAGCATTTAATAAAATAGCAGCAAAATCCCGGAATGCTCTCATAAAATATCATGGCCCTTTGTAAAATGTGCAGCAGTAGCGTTTCTAAGCAGACCAAAGCCCTTTTTCAGCGTCCCCCTACCGGCACCTAACGACACAATGGTTGTGCTGTATTTCACATATGGTGCAGCATAGCGGTAGGTACGAGAATACATCAGAAGTTTTGACGCTATTGTGGTGTTTTGCTACACTAGCATAAAAAATTTTGACACTATTGTAGCAAAGTGCAAGGAGGCCCATTGATTACAATGGGTGCATCATGTTAACTCCTGCCCTTAAGCAGGTGTTAACAATTATGCCAAAAATGCTGCAGAAAAATCTGGTCGACTTCACTGCACTATTTTTGCAGGCCTCCTAATGCTGGAATGCCCCCTGCATCCATTATGCCAGACACAAGCATAATGTGGCACAAGGGGTCGCAAAGGGGCGGCACAATGCATGCATTGTGGCACTTTGCAGATATAGCATGGCAAAACTTGCCTCCTGGAGTCACATTAATGAAAACAAAATGATGCTAATGTGGCACAAGGAGGCGCTAGGCCTTCTTAAATCTGTCCCCAAGGTTGGAGTTTTCAAAATTCTTTAGAGAACCGTATTACTTAAATTATTAATAAACTTCTAAAATACTCAGCTTTTTAATAGGGGCATGATTTACTGTTTGGAAGATGGGTTACTCCATCACAAACGTGGTTCACATACCACCTGCCTTATTACCAGTGGATTATATTCCATGGCATTTGTAATAAGGAGAATAGGAAATCCATCAAATTCTAAATCAGGCCCTAAATCATTTATGCAAAGAAAATCAGACAACACTTTTCCTGCTTTTGACTTGAATCATTTCATTTATATTATTTTCCATAAAAAATACGCATAAATTTTGCAAACAAATGCAGTGATTGTGCAAAATATGCCCGAGCGGTCACCATTGTGAAAATTATACATGAGGTTTGCCCTTATGTACAGAAGTTGTATTCCAGATAGCTTCTAAAATGGCGTGGTGACCATTTCTTCTACAGCACATGGGGTACATGCTGTTTCACCTTCTCACAACACAGTTTCTGCTGTAACAAGCCTCCTGTAGGTGAAAAGTATATGAAAAAGTGGAAACTAACGAAAAAACAAATTGCATGAAAAACACAAAACCAAATACTCAGAATTTATGCAAGAATATTCTCAAGTGATAACGATTCATAAGAATCCTTCAGGTCCTTGTTACAGGTTTTCCTGGTTAGTAGTAAACTGTAACATATGCACTATCTAGCTTGGCTCAATGATTTTTACTGTATGTAACATTCGCTCTGATTTCCTGCATAATCATTAATTTTTTCTCAAGAATTACTTTAAATACATGGGTTGGTATCTTCATCATGACATAGACACAACAACTAATTTATCAATGCATTTAGCTCCAGCCATATGACTTCTGATACAGTTCATCAGCTTATGTCACAGTGTATCAAGCAAAACATGGTAATATACATTTCCAATCCAATCCATAATGCCCAAGTAAATTCAACAAGTGCTCATCAATCCAGCATGTTTGGCTGTTCTACACAGGTAACAAGTACAGTCATAAATCCAACACAATATAAATTTCTCCTGTGGTCTACAGATAGCTTACAAGGACGGACTTCAAAGGCAGCACACACGTGTGCTTGCCTGTATGTTCAGTGACACTTGTATGCCCTGTCTCTGCAGTCTCTGTAGACCAGTTTGCCATTTTGTAATGTTTTGTTACTGCTCACAGTTAAGTGCAACAATACAGTTGTCTAATCTACTTTTCAGACTGGAGGAGGTTTGTGATAGTGGTGCTCCAAAAGTAGTGTTGGTGTCAGTGGATGATTGAGGAGAGGAAGAGAGTAATGAAGCCTCACATCTGTCCCGTCGCAAGGACCACCAGGAATCTATCAGGGTAAATTAAACTACATCGAATGGACACTGACATTGATCAGGCTATGGTTGACACTTTTGTGGTAGTTGAATGCAGTAGACAGAAAAGGTTATTAAGTACCCAGTCAACATCAAGTCGGTTAAAGAAGGCAGAGATGTCAGATAAGTTGGAGGAAGAGCTCATTGAGGATCCTAGCAATGGGTTGACTGCTTTGAAATGACACTAGGATTTGGGGTCTAGTAGAGGGCATCCATGGGGAAAGAGGAATCTACCAGAGCACACTTCAGAAAAGAAGAGGCCTATTAGGCGATGCATACACTCAGAGGCAAAGATATGTCTGTGGTCTGGCTGCATCAGGTGAGAGAGTGCAGCCTAACTATTCATTGGGATAGTCAGAACCGATAGCAGCACGCCAGGTACTAGACTAAAGAGCCTGATAGATTTGTTTTTGTTTGTGGCTGGAGGTCCAAGAAAATCTGCACTGCCAAAGCTTAATTCAGAGTGCCGTCATCTCGAAGGGCTGTTCCAGAATTCCCTGACAAAAGCCCAATAAAAGGAGTTTGGTTGCTTCAATGTAGCACATGAACACAGGTGTGCACAGGTGTGCAAACTGGAATTAGGGGAAGACTAGTAGTTCTACAGTCGTACGTGAACATCCTCATGCACCTGGGCCAGGAGGATTTTTTTTGCCTGGATAACTCATGGCTAAAAATACTAAGAAGAGGTTCCTAATGAATGGGAAGCTTGGAAGACAGACAAAGGCATCCCTAGTTCTAGTTCCACTGTGTAAGGTTTACCTTTTGTGAAGGTATGAATTAATAAAGTTTGTACCCAGCAGCCCACTATGACGTCTCTGAGTTGCAAAATGCTATGTATCATATTTGCGATTCGGTAATAGCGATTTCTTAAAAATCGCAAATGCTATTACCGAATCGCAAATTGCGATACACCCACTATTCGCACCTATGACCCTGTCGGACCATATTTACAAATTTTTTGCATTTCCCAAAATGCGAATTCCTAACTGGAATTCGCAATTTGGGAAATGCAAACTCCAGGGTGCTGGGGGCCTAAGGCCCCCTCTGCTGCACCCCAAAACAATTTTGGAAGACATGTAGGGTGCACACATGCCAAAAGGACGTGTGTGTGTTACATGTCAATTTTAAAAATTCATTTTTTGAAAGCATTTTTAAAATTTGCACATGGTTACCACCAAGTTCAGCTTGGTGGTAATAGCGATTCCTTAATACCTAATTCGCATTAAGGAATTGCTTCATACATGTGCTTAAGAAATCGCAATTAAGGATTCCTTATTTGCGATGCCGCATTTAGAGAATCGCAAACTGCGATTCTCTAAATGGGGTCGCAATTTTAAGGAATCGCTATTTTAACGATTGCTTAAAATTGCACTGCAAATGCCTTTCTTACATTCAGAAAGGTGATTTTGCATTTGCAAACGGACAAATTGTGCAATTCGCACCATTTGCGAATGCAACATTCGTTGATACATCTGGCCCTTAGAGTGGTAACCTGTGTGTTAGCCCCTCTAAGAGGAGGACCTCTACCCGTAGTGTGAATGCTCCCCAATGGTTTCCCTCGAAATGAATAAGCTCAGTGCATGATGCTGTGAGTGACACCCCTTTTGGGGGTTTGTCATCACTGTGACCCCCCAGAAATCCTTCCCCAAGGGGCTCTAACCATAAGTAAGTGACTACCAAACATTAAAGCACACATGGGCCCTCATTCTGACCTTGGCGGTCGGCGGAGAGGCGGCGGTCGGACCGCGAACAGACCGGCGGTATTAAAAATGGCATTCTGACCGCGGCGGTCACCGCCGCGACCGACCGCCACTTCCCCACTCCGACAGCCACGGCGGTCATGACCGACGGGCTGGAGTCTGCGCACTCCGGTCCGGCGGTCGACCCAAGACCGCCAACGGTATCATGACCCTGCATACCGCCGCGGTTTCTGGCGTTCGGGAACCGCCATGCGAACCATGGCGGTAGGCACTATCGGGCCAGGGAATTCCTTCCCTGGCACTGATAGGGGTCTCCCCCACCCCCCACTGCCCCCCGAGTCCTCCCCCCACACCCTCCACCCCCCTGCCACCCCCCAGAGGTGGTACGAACCCCCTCCCCAGCCCCACCCCGACATGCACATACACGCACCCCGACATGCACACACCCCCAACATGCACATATACACACACATACACAACGGGGACACATACCCGCACACATACATGCCGACATGCGCACCCGCCGAACTACACACATTGCCCATAGGCACAGCAGCACTCCCCGCCCGCATGCACGCACTCACACACCCCCTCTACACACTCACACGCACACCCCCATGCACGCACACATCACACAACACCCCCCCACCCCCTCCCCTCACGGACGATCAACTTACCTTGTGCGTTGGTCCTCCGGGAGGTGACAGGAGCCATGGGGAGGTGACCGCCAACAGAAGACCGCCAACAGAAGACCGCCACACAGATATGTGGGTCGTAATTCTGTGGGCGGTGTTCTGCTGGCGTGGCGGTGGAGGTTGACCAGTCTCCACTTTCCCGCCGACCGCCAGTGTGGCTGCTGGCGGTTTTCCGGCGGA